>NW_026644865.1:619392-1238785 GCF_030020395.1 Manis pentadactyla
GGTTCAAGTCCCTGCACCACCATTTACTGGTTTTGTAAGGACACGATGCTGACTCGACCTGCAATTGTCTCAGTGAACCCAGTGTTCTCAATACAGCCTACTCATCTTGCACTGTTTTTGGAAGCATAATGTTGGAAAGTGACATACGCTATGTTGTTAACTGTTCTGTACATAAGAATAGATGGGCACACAAAAAGATGGTAGATTCATAGATACATAGATGACAGATGATTGATAGATAGATGATAGTCATGAAAGATAGGCAGATAGATAGATAGATAGATAGATAGATAGATAGATAGATAGATAGATAGACAGATAGATAGATAGATAGAAAGATAGATAGATAGGTAGGTAGGTAGATAGAAAGATATTAGGAAAGATAGGTAGATAGACAGATAAATAGATAGATTGATAGACAAATAGATAGACAGATAGACAGACAGACAGACAGATAGATAGATAGATAGATAGATAGATAGATAGATAGATAGATAGACAGACAGATAGATACATAGGTAGATAGGTTGTAGACAGACAGACAGACAGATAGATAGATAGATACATACAGATAAATATCGATTAACACAAAGTTATTGCTCATAAACAGGAGATAAATGGTGAAAACACATAGTGATACTACAAACAAAAAGGAAGAATGAAATCCAGTTTAAAGTGTGCAGTAAGCAGCCATAAGAAGAAAACAAATCCTACCATTTACAATGATGTGGATGGAGTTAGATGGTAGTATGCTCAGTGAAATAGGCCAGGAGGAGAAAGACAAGTACCAAATGATTTTACTCATGTGTAGAGTACAACAACATAGAAAAACTGATGGAAAAAAAACAGCAGCAGAATCACAGAACCCGAGAGTGGACTAACAGATACCAAAGGGAAATGTACTGGGCAGGGTGGGTTATAAGGGAGGGATAAGGGCAGGAAGAAAGAAAGGGGATATTATTATTAGCATGAATAATGCATGCGGTCGGTTGGGCATGGGGAGTGCTGTACAACACAGAGAAGAAAAGTAGAGATTCTACAACATCTTACTACACGCTGATGGACAGCGACTGTAACGGGGTGTGTGTGTGGGTTCATGGTGAAGTAGTCTAGAGCATCCAACTATGCTGAAGGAGACATTCTGTAAGAGGTTTTGGGGCCGACTTGGTGAAGGAGGGATCGTAGTAAACATAATGTTCTTCATGTGATTGTAGAATAATGATAACAAAAAAAGAATTTTAAAGTGCAATAAGGGCACAGCTCTGAATCATCAGTGTTAAAGGACAGGCTTTGAGTGCTCCAAACAAAAGACAGGGTTAAAAGAAGGGATGAAAACTCAAGAACACCTACGTGCTCTCTTACAGGAGACCCACTTGAGATCCAAGTACACAGACAAACTACAAGCCGTAGGGGTGCTGAGAGATACAAAACACAATTGAATCCAAAATACAATCAATCAAATGGATTCTGTGTGTGTCCCCAGAGACAGTCAGTAGAAAATAGCCCTATCTGGCCGCTGTGAATGCTTTTTGTTTGGTATCAGCAGTGCCCAGACATAGATTTAGTGGTGCAGCAACATCCTTCTCATTTTCTCTCAACTCAACAACTGAATTGCTGTAATAATATGGGTCTGGGCCTTTGAAATCAGTGGGTTTATGATGTCCACGAATGTAAAGAAGTAATAACCAGATAAAGAGGGAAGTTTGGACACTCAAATAAACACTTCACTCCACAACACACTCTTTTATCCCAACTGCTCCTGTCTAGAAAGTGGTGTTCCTTTTTATTTGTCCCTCCCTCCTATCAGGGTTTATCACGCCGATGTTCCTCAAATACGGTGGTGAGCAAGCAGCAAGTTTACTTTTCTGTCGACATCAGGCCCAGAGGAAGGATTCTTGTGGTCTTCAGGGAGCCCTTAGTCAATGAATGTGGCTAAATACAGTCAGCAAGTGAGAAGGAGATAAAAGAGGAGAGAGGACAGAGACACGAGTACAAGTCCTTGCACCACCATTTCCTGGTTTTGTAGGTACACTTCTGACTCAACCTGCAAGTGTCTCGGGGAACCCAGGACTCTCCTTACGACCTAGTTACCTTGCAAGATTTTTGGAAGCATAACATAGCGAAGGGACATAGTCTATGTTGTTAACTGTTCTGCATACAAGGACAGATGTTCAGACAAAAAGATGACTGATTGATTGATAGATAGTTAGACATACAGACAGATAGGTAAGTATAGGTACATATCGTCAAACACAAAGGTATTGCGCATAACCAGGAAAGCAATTGTGAAAGCACATAGCGAAACTACAAACTAAAAGGAAGAATGAAGTCCAGTTTAAAAACTGCCGTTTGCAGCCATAAGAAGAAAACAAATGCTACCATTTGCAATGACATGGATGGAGCGAGACGGTAGTATGCTCAGTGAAATATTCCAGGCGGAGATAGACAAGTACAAAATGATTTCACTCATGTGTGGAGTATAACAACAAAGAAACACTGAAAAAAATAAACAGCAGTAGACTCACAGAACCCGAATGTTGGGTAACAGTTACCAAAGGGAAAAAGACTGAGAAAGATGGTTGGGAAGGGAGGGATAAGGGTGGGGAGAAAGAAAAGGGAGATTAGGATAAGCATGTATAATGCGTGAGGGCGGGGTCGCATGGCGAGTGCTGTACAACACAGAGAAGACAAGTAGGTATTCTACAGCATCTTACTACACGCTGAAGGACAGCGACTGTAATGGGGTGTGTGTGGGGGTACATCGTGAACGGGTCTACAGCATCCATATCTGCTAACTGACAGCAACTGTAAGAGGTTTTTGGGAGGGACTTGGTGAAGGGGGGAGTCTAGGAAACATAATGTTCTTCACGTGATTGAAGATTAATGATAACAAAAACAATTTTTTAAGTGCAATAAGGGCACAGCTCTGAATCATCAGAATAAAAGGACAGGCTTTGAGTGCTCCAAACAAATGACACAGGGTTAAAAGAAGGGATGAAAACTCAAGACCAACTTCATGCTCCCTTACAGGAGACTCTCTTGAGATCCAAGGACACAGACAATCTAAAAGCCGAAGGGGTGTGTAAAGGTACCCAACACAGTGAAACTGAAAAACAAACAATCCTAGAATGGATTCTGTTTGAGTCCACAGAGACAGTCAGTAGAAAATAGCCCTATCTGGCCAACGTGAATTCTTTTTGTTTGGTTTCATCATTGCCCAGCCATAGATTTAGTGGTACAGCAACGTCTTTCTCATTTTCTCTCAACTCAACAATTGAATTGCTGTAAAAGTATACGTCTGGACCTTTGAGATCAGTGGGTTTTATGAAGTTCATGAATGTAAAGAAGTAATAACTATATAAAGAGGGAAGTTTGGACACTGAAATAAACACGTAACTCCACAACACACTCTTTTCTCCCAAGTGCTCCTGTCTAGCAACTGGTGTTCCTTTTCATTTGTCGTTTCATCCTATCAGCGGTGATCACGCCGATGTCCCTCAAACATGGTGGTGAGCAAAGCACCAAGTTTTCTTCCTGTGGACAACAGGCCCAGAGGAACAATACTTGTGGTCTTCACGGCGCACTTAGTCAATGAATGTGGCTAAATAGAGTCAGACAGTGAGAAGAAGATAATAGAGGATACAGACACAGGTATAAGTCCCTGCACAACCATTTACTGGTTTTGTAGGTACACGTGTCTGACTCGACCTGCAAGTATCTTGGTGAAACGAGTGCTCTTCCAACAGCCTAGTTACCTTGAAAGATTTCTGGAAGCATAATATAGGGAAGTGACAAAGGCGATGTTGTTAACTGTTCTGTACATAAGGATAGATGGGCAGACAAAAAGATGATTGATTCATAGATAGATAGCTAGACAGACGACAGATGAAAGATAGATAGATAGGTACATAGATTGATGATAGACATCGTAGATAGATGATAGGAAGATAGATAGACAGATAGATAGACAGAAAGACATATGGATAGATAGATATAGGTACATATTGATTAACGTAAAGTTATTGCTAATAACGAGGAGAGCAATGGTGAAAGCACATAGCGAAACTACAGACAAAAGAGAAGACAGAAATCTAGTTTTAAAGGTACAGTAAGCAGCTGTAAGAAGAAAAAAATCCTAATATTTGAACAACGTGGATGGAGCTGGAGGGTATTATTCTCAGTGAAAAAGGCCATGCGGAGAAAGACAAGTACCAAATTATTTCACCCATGTGTTGAGTATAACAACAAAGAAAAACTGAAGGAAAAGAACAGCAGCAGACTCACAGAACCCAAGAGTGGACTAACAGTTACCAAAAGGGAAAGGGACTAGGCAGGGTGGGTGGGAAGTGTTTGATAAATGTGGGGTGAAAGTAAGGGGGCATTAGGACTAGCATGTATAATGTGTGGGTGGGGGGAGCATGGGGAGGGCTGTACAACACAGAGAAGACCAGTAGTGATTCTACAGCATCTTACTACATGCTGATGGAAAGCGACTGTAACGGGGTGTGGGGGGGACATGATGAAGGGGTCTACAGCATCCAACTATGCTGATGGACAGCTACTGTAATAGGGTGTTTGGGGGGGACTTGGTGTACTTGTTGAACATAATGTTCTTTGCGTGATTGTGGATTAATGATAACAAAAAAATTTTTAAAGTGCAATAAGGACATAGCTCTCATTTCTCAGAATAAAAGGACAGGCTCTTCAATACTCCAATGAAAAGACACAGGGTTAAAAAAGGGATGAAAACTCAAGACCACCTACCTGCTCAATTACAGGAGACTAACTTGAGAACCAAGGACGAAGATGAACTAAAAGTTGAGGGGGTGGAAACATAGCTCTCATCGCTACTATTCCATTTCAGATAGACCTCAATCACATCTAAATGCGTAAATGCACTGAAATTCAACCTCCAACTTGACAGCAGAGGGGAGCAGTTTCCCCACAAGCTAGCTGGGCTGCCACCTCAGCAAGTCCATGGGCCACTGGCCCAGAAGTACCCCGTGTGTCACCAAAAGGCAGTTCCCTTAACCAGTGACTACACACATACTCTCTGAAGATGGGCCACAAAGCAGGGCCACCGATGTAACATCGGTGCACAGGCAAAAAGACATACTACTGGGCATGTACCTACCATGGACCCCGCAGGCACGCCCGGGTGCTCCCTGCATGGGGCCTCGGATATTTCCTGCAGCTCATGAAGCCGCCACAGCAGGAACGGCCCAGGGGCAGAGCAGCTGGAGGGCACTGGGCTGCACAGTTTCAAGAGCGCAGCCCACCAACCACACTCTCCACACCCAGCAGACTCGTGCCACCTACGCAGGAGAAGTTCCCACCCAAGGCCACTCCTCTCAAGACCCAAACACACAGCTAACTCACAAAAACAAACACAAGGAATTGAGACTGAGAAGGACACAGAGGAATCAAAGTGCACCTAGAGACAGAACGTTGACAAAAGTGAGAAAACAGATATAGAGAGAGACAAATGATTGATACATAGATTCGACATATATACATACATATAGATGATAGATTAATTAGATAGATTGTAGATAGATGACAGACCATACATAGATACATGACAGATAGATAGATAGAAAGATTACATAGATAGGTAAAGAGATAGATAGGTAGGTAGATAGGAAAGCATCATACTAAACTAAGCTATCTTTCACTCAAGATCATGTATGTGCTCCCTTAGAGGAGACTCACTTGAGATCCCAGGACACGGACAAATTAAAAGCTGAAGGGGCGGTGACAGGTACCCAAAAAAAGTGAAACTGAGAAACAAACAAACAAACAAATGGATTCTGTTTGAGTCCCCAGAGACAGTCAGTAGAAAATAGCCCTAACTGGCCACCATGAATTTTTTTTTGTTTGGTTTCAGCAGTGCCCAGAAATAGATTCCGTTGTACAGCAAACTCCTTCTCAATTTTCCTCACCTCAATAACAGAATTGCTGTAATAATATGTGTCTGGGCTTTTGAAATCAGTGCGTTTTATGATGTTCATGAATGTAAAAATGTAATAACCACTTAAGAGTGAAGGTTGGACACTCAAATAAACACGTCACTCCACAACACACTTTTGTACAAAACTGCTCCTGTCTATAAATAGGTGTTCATTTTTATTTGTCCCTCCTCCTATCAGAGGTGATCACACCGATGTCCTTCATACTTGGTGATGAGAAATGCACCAAGTATACTTTTCTGACTACAACAGGCCCAGAGAAAGTATACTTGTGGTCTTCAGGGAAGACTTAGTCAATTATTGTGGCAAATTAGAGTAAGCAGGCGAGAAGGAGGTAAAAGAGGACAGAGGACAGAGATATGGGTTCAAGTCCCTGGACAACCATTTACTGGTTTTGTAAGCACACGCGGCAGACTCGACCTGCAATTGTCTCAGTGTATCCAGTGCTCTCCATACGTCCTAGTTACTTGGCAAGATTTTTGGAAGCATAATGTAGGGAAGTGACATAGGCGACGTTGTTATCTGTTCTGTACATAAGGATAGATGGGAAGACAAAAAGATGATTGATTCATAGATACATAGATAGATGAGAGATTATAGATAGATGATAGACACGATACATAGATGATAGGAAGATAGATAGAGAGATACATAGATAGAAAGAGAGAAGGATAGGTAGATAGATTGATAGATAGACAGACAGGTACACAGATTCAGATAGATATCGATTAACACAAAGCTATTGCTCATAACCAACAGATCAATGGTGAAAGCACTTAGGGAAACTACAAACAAAAAGGAAGAATGAAGTCCAGTTTAAAAAGTGCAGTAAGCAGCCATAAGAAGAAAACAAATCCTACTATTTACAAGGATGTGGATGTAGCTAGACGGTAGCATGCTCTGTGATATATACCAGGTGGAGAAAGACAAGTAGCCAATGATTTCACTCATGTGTGGAGTATAACAACAAAGAAAAACTGGAGGAAATAAACAGCAGCGGACTCAGAGAACCCGAGAGTTCAATAACAGTTACCAAAGGGAAAGGGAATGGGCAGGGAGTGTGGGAAGGGAGGGATAAGGGCAGGGAGAAGAAAGGGGACATTAGGATTAACATGCATAATGCGTGGGCTCGGGGGGGCAAAGGGAGGGATGTACAACACAGAGAAGACAAGTAGAGATTCTACAGCATTTACTACACGCTGATGGACAGCGACTGTAATGGGGTGTTTGTGGGGGTCATGGTGAAGCAGTCTACAGCATACAACAATGCTTATGGACAACGACTGTAAGAGGTTTTGTTGGGAACTTGGTGAAGGTGGGAGCCTAGTAAATATGATGTTCTTCACGTGATTGCAGATTAATGATAAAAAAATATGTTTTTAAGTGCAATATGGGCACAGCAATAAAACAGGCTTTGCGAGCTCCAAACAAAAGACACAGGGTTAAAAGAAGGGATGAAAACTCAAGATCACCTAAGTGCTCCCCTATAGGAGACTCACTTGAGATCCAAAGACACCGGCAAACTACAATCCGAAGGGCTGGGGACAGCAACCCTACACAAGTGTAACTGAAAAGCAAACAAACAAACAAATGGATTTTGTTTGAGTCCCCAGAGACAGTCAGTATAAAATAGCCCTATCTAGACACCGTGAATTCTTTTTGTTTGGTTTCAGCAGTGCCCAGCCATAGATTTAGTGGTACAGCAACGTCCTTCTCATTTTTTCTCACCTCAACAACTGAATTGCTGTAATAATATGTGTCTGGGCTTTTGAAATCAGTGGATTTTATGATGTTCTTGAAAGTAAAGTAGTAATAACCACCTAAAGAGGATAGTTTGGACACTCAAACAAACACGTAACTCCACAACACTCTCTTTGCTCCCAAATGCTGCTGCCTAGAAATAGGTGTTCTTTTTATTTGTCCCTCCTCCTATCAGCGGTGATCATGCCATTGTCCCTCAAACTTGGTGGTGAGCAAAGCACCAAGTATACTTTTCTGTCTAAACAGGCCCAGAGGAAGGATAGCTGTGGTCTTCTGGAAGCACTTAGTCAACGAATGTGGCTGAATACAATCAGCAAGCGAGAAGGAGTTAAAAGAGGACAGAGGACAGAGAGATGGGTGCAAGTCCATGCACCACCATAAATTACTGGATTTGTAAGCACAAGGGGCTGACTCGACCTGGAAGCGTCTCAGTGAACCCAGTGCTCTCCCTAAGGACTAGTTACTCTGCAATATTTTTGGAAGCATAATGTAGGGAACTGACATAGGCGATGTTGTTAACTGTCCTGTACATAAGGATAGATGGCCAGACAAAAAGATGATTGATTCATAGATAGATAGATAGATGACAGATGACAGATAGACCGACGATAGACATGATAGGTAGATAGGAACATAGATTGATAGACAGATTGATGATAGATAGATAGATAGATAGAAAGATAGATAGATAGATAGAAAGATAGAAGGATAGACAGATAGATTGATAGAAAGATACATACAGATACATATTAAATAACACAAAGCTACTGCTCATAACCAGGAGATCAATGGTGAAAGCACATAGCGACTCTACAAACTAAAAGGAAGAATGAAGTCCAGTTTAAAAACTGCCGTTTGCAGCCAGAAGAAGAAAACAAATGCTACCATTTGCAATGACGTGGATTGAGCGAGACGGTAGTATGCTCAGTGAAATATTCCAGGCGGAGAAAGACAAGTACCAAATGATTTCACTCATGTGTGGAGTATAACAACAAAGAAACACTGAAAAAAACAAAACAGCAGCAGACTCACAGAACCCGAATGTGGAGTAACAGTTACCAAAGGGAAAAGGACTGAGAAGGGTGGTTGGGTAGGGAGGGATAAGGGTGGGGAGAAAGAAAAGGGAGATTAGGATAAGCAAGTATAATGCGTGAGGGCCGGGTCGCATGGCGAGTGCTGTACAACACAGAGAAGACAAGTAGATATTCTACAGCATCTTACTATACGCTGAAGGACAGCGATTGTAATGGGGTGTGTGGGGGGGTACATCGTGAACGGGTCTACAGCATCCATCTCTGCTAACTGACAGCAACTGTAAGAGGTTTTTGGGAGGGACTTGGTGAAGGGGGGAGTCTAGGAAACATAATGTTCTTCACGTGATTGTAGATTAATGATAACAAAAACAATTTTTTTAAGTGCAATAAGGGCACAGCTCTGAATCATCAGAATAAAAGGACAGGCTTTGAGTGCTCCAAACAAATGACACAGGGTTAAAAGAAGGGATGAAAACTCAAGACCACCTTCGTGCTCCCTTACAGGAGACTCTCTTGAGATCCAAGGACACAGACAATCTAAAAGCCGAAGGGGTGTGTACAGGTACCCAACACAGTGAAACTGAAAAACAAACAATCCTAGAATGGATTCTGTTTGAGTCCACAGAGACAGTCAGTAGAAAATAGCCCTATCTGGCCAACGTGAATTCTTTTTGTTTGGTTTCAGCATTGCCCAGCCATAGATTTAGTGGTACAGCAACGTCTTTCTCATTTTCTCTCAACTCAACAATTGAATTGCTGTAAAAGTATACGTCTGGACCTTTGAGATCAGTGGGTTTTATGAAGTTCATGAATGTAAAGAAGTAATAACTATATAAAGAGGGAAGTTTGGACACTGAAATAAACACGTCACTCCACAACACACTCTTTGCTCCCAAGTGCTCCTGTCTAGCAACTGGTGTTCCTTTTCATTTGTCGTTCCATCCTATCAGCGGTGATCACGCCGATGTCCCTCAAACATGGTGGTGAGCAAAGCACCAAGTTTTCTTTCAGTGGACAACAGGCCCAGAGGAGCAATACTTGTGGTCTTCACGGAGCACTTAGTCAATGAATGTGGCTAAATAGAGTCAGCCAGTGTGAATAAGATAATAGAGGATACAGACACAGGTTCAAGTCCCTGCACAACCATTCACTGGTTTTGTAGGTACACGTGGCTGACTCAACCTGCAAATATCTCGGTGAACCGAGTGCTCTTCCTACAGCCTAGTTACCTTGAAAGATTTTTGGAAGCATAATGTAGGGAAGTGACAAAGGCGATGTTGTTAACTGTTTTGTACATAAGGATAGATGGCCAGACAGAAAGATGATTGATTCATAGATAGATAGCTAGACAGACGACAGATGAAAGATAGATAGATAGGTACATAGATTGATGATAGACATCATAGATAGATGAGAGGAAGATAGGTAGATAGATAGATAGATAGATAGATAGACAGACAGACAGACAGATGGATAGATAGATATAGGTACTATTGATTAACGTAAAGTTATTGCTAATAACGAGGAGAGCAATGGTGAAAGCACATAGCGAAACTACAGACAAAAGAAAAGACAGAAATCTAGTTTAAAAAGTACAGTAAGCAGCCGTAAGAAGAAAAAATCCTACCATTTGAACAACGTGGATGGAGCTATAGGATATTATGCTCAGTGAAAAAGGCCATGCGGAGAAAGACAAGTAAAAAATGATTTCACTCATGTGTTGAGTATAACAACAAAGAAAAACTGAAGGAAAAAAACAGCAGCAGACTCACAGAACCCAAGAGTGGACTAACAGCTAACAAAGGGAAAGGGACTAGGCAGGGTGGGTGGGAAGGTTTTGATAAATGTGGGGTGAAAGTAAGGGGGCATTAGGATTAGCATGTATAATGTGTGGGTGGGGGTAGCATGGGGAGGGCTATACAACACAGAGAAGACCAGTATGATTCTACAGCATCTTCCTACACGCTGATGGAAAGCGACTGTAACGGGGTGTGGGGGGGGACATGGTGAAGGGGTCTACAGCATCCAACTATGCTGATGGACAGCTACTGTAATGGGGTTTTTGGGGGGGACGTGGTGTACTTGGTGAACATAATGTTCTTTGCGTGATTGTGGATTAATGATAACAAAAAAAATTTTTAAAGTGCAACAAGGACATAGCTCTTAATTCTAAGAATAAAAGGACAGGCTCTTCAGGACTCCAGTGAAAAGACACACGGTTAAAAGAAGGGATGAAATATCAAGACAACCTACGTGCTCCCTTACAGGAGTCTAACTTGAGATCCAAGGACGAAGATGAACTACAAGTTGAGGGGCTGGAAACATAGCTCTCAACGCTACTATTCCATTTCAGACAGACCTCACTCACATCTAAATGCGTAAATGCACTGAAATTCAACCTCCAACTTGACAGCAGAGGGGAGCAGTTTCCCCACAAGCTAGCTGGGCTGCCACCTCAGCAAGTCCATGGGCCACTGGCCCAGAAGTACCCCGTGTGTCACCAAAAGGCAGTTCCCTTAACCAGTGACTACACACACACTCTCTGAAGATGGGCCACAAAGCAGGGCCACCGATGTAACATCGGTGCACAGGCAAAAAGACATACTACTGGGCATGTACCTACCATGGACCCCGCAGGCACGCCCGGGTGCTCCCTGCATGGGGCCTCGGATATTCCCTGCAGCTCATGAAGCCGCCACAGCAGGAACGGCCCAGGGGCAGAGCAGCTGGAGGGCACTGGGCTGCACAGTTTCAAGAGCGCAGCCCACCAACCACACTCTCCACACCCAGCAGACTCGTGCCACCTACGCAGGAGAAGTTCCCACCCAAGGCCACTCCTCTCAAGACCCAAACACACAGCTAACTCACAAAAACAAACACAAGGAATTGAGACTGAGAAGGACACAGAGGAATCAAAGTGCACCTAGAGACAGAACGTTGACAAAAGTGAGAAAACAGATATAGAGAGAGACAAATGATTGATACATAGATTCGACATATATACATACATATAGATGATAGATTAATTAGATAGATTGTAGATAGATGACAGACCATACATAGATACATGACAGATAGATAGATAGAAAGATTACATAGATAGGTAAAGAGATAGATAGGTAGGTAGATAGGAAAGCATCATACTAAACTAAGCTATCTTTCACTCAAGATCATGTATGTGCTCCCTTAGAGGAGACTCACTTGAGATCCCAGGACACGGACAAATTAAAAGCTGAAGGGGCGGTGACAGGTACCCAAAAAAAGTGAAACTGAGAAACAAACAAACAAACAAACAAATTAATTCTGTTTGAGTCCCCACAGACAGCTAGTAGAAAATAGCCCTATCTAGCCACCGTGAATTCTTTTTGTTTGGTTTCAGCAGTGCCCAGCCATTGATTTAGTGGTTTAGTAAAGTCCTTCTCATTTTTTCTCGCCTCAACAACTGAATTGCTGTAATAATATGAGTCTGGGCTTTTGAAATCAGTGTGTTTTATGATGTTCACAAATGTAAAGAAGTAATAACCCCCTAAAGTGTGAAGTTTGGACACTCAAACAAACACGTAACTCCACAACACTCTCTTTGCTCCCAAATGCTCCTGTCTAGACATAGGTGTTCTTTTTATTTGACCCTCCTCCTATCAGCGGTGATCACACCGATGTCCCTCAAACATGGTGGTAAGCAAAGCACCAAGTATACTTTACTGTCTACAAGAGGCCCAGAGGAATGAAACTTGTGATCTTAAGGTAGCACTTAGTCAATGAATGTGGCTAAATACAGTCAGCAATCAAGAAGGAGGGAAAAGAGGACAGATGACAGAGAGATGGGTTCAAGTCCCTGCACCACCATTTACTGGTTTTGTAAGGACACGATGCTGACTCGACCTGCAATTGTCTCAGTGAACCCAGTGCTCTCAATACAGCCTACTCATCTTGCACTGTTTTTGGAAGCATAATGTTGGAAAGTGACATACGCTATGTTGTTAACTGTTCTGTACATAAGAATAGATGGGCACACAAAAAGATGGTAGATTCATAGATACATAGATGACAGATGATTGATAGATAGATGATAGTCATGAAAGATAGGCAGATAGATAGATAGATAGATAGATAGATAGATAGATAGATAGATAGATAGATAGACAGATAGATAGATAGATAGAAAGATAGATAGATAGGTAGGTAGGTAGATAGAAAGATATTAGGAAAGATAGGTAGATAGACAGATAAATAGATAGATTGATAGACAAATAGATAGACAGATAGACAGACAGATAGATAGATAGATAGATAGATAGATAGATAGATAGATAGATAGATAGATAGACAGACAGATAGATACATAGGTAGATAGGTTGTAGACAGACAGACAGACAGATAGATAGATACATACAGATAAATATCGATTAACACAAAGTTATTGCTCATAAACAGGAGATAAATGGTGAAAACACATAGTGATACTACAAACAAAAAGGAAGAATGAAATCCAGTTTAAAGTGTGCAGTAAGCAGCCATAAGAAGAAAACAAATCCTACCATTTACAATGATGTGGATGGAGTTAGATGGTAGTATGCTCAGTGAAATAGGCCAGGAGGAGAAAGACAAGTACCAAATGATTTTACTCATGTGTAGAGTACAACAACATAGAAAAACTGATGGAAAAAAAACAGCAGCAGAATCACAGAACCCGAGAGTGGACTAACAGATACCAAAGGGAAATGTACTGGGCAGGGTGGGTTATAAGGGAGGGATAAGGGCAGGAAGAAAGAAAGGGGATATTATTATTAGCATGAATAATGCATGCGGTCGGTTGGGCATGGGGAGTGCTGTACAACACAGAGAAGAAAAGTAGAGATTCTACAACATCTTACTACACGCTGATGGACAGCGACTGTAACGGGGTGTGTGTGTGGGTTCATGGTGAAGTAGTCTAGAGCATCCAACTATGCTGAAGGAGACATTCTGTAAGAGGTTTTGGGGCCGACTTGGTGAAGGAGGGATCGTAGTAAACATAATGTTCTTCATGTGATTGTAGAATAATGATAACAAAAAAAGAATTTTAAAGTGCAATAAGGGCACAGCTCTGAATCATCAGTGTTAAAGGACAGGCTTTGAGTGCTCCAAACAAAAGACAGGGTTAAAAGAAGGGATGAAAACTCAAGAACACC
Source organism: Manis pentadactyla (assembly GCF_030020395.1). Classification (NCBI taxonomy): domain Eukaryota; kingdom Metazoa; phylum Chordata; class Mammalia; order Pholidota; family Manidae; genus Manis; species Manis pentadactyla. Next base: position 633,328 of record NW_026644865.1, read on the forward strand.
TACGTGCTCTCTTACAGGAGACCCACTTGAGATCCAAGTACACAGACAAACTACAAGCCGTAGGGGTGCTGAGAGATACAAAACAAAATTGAATCCAAAATACAATCAATCAAATGGATTCTGTGTGTGTCCCCAGAGACAGTCAGTAGAAAATAGCCCTATCTGGCCGCTGTGAATGCTTTTTGTTTGGTATCAGCAGTGCCCAGACATAGATTTAGTGGTGCAGCAACATCCTTCTCATTTTCTCTCAACTCAACAACTGAATTGCTGTAATAATATGGGTCTGGGCCTTTGAAATCAGTGGGTTTATGATGTCCACGAATGTAAAGAAGTAATAACCAGATAAAGAGGGAAGTTTGGACACTCAAATAAACACTTCACTCCACAACACACTCTTTTATCCCAACTGCTCCTGTCTAGAAAGTGGTGTTCCTTTTTATTTGTCCCTCCCTCCTATCAGGGTTTATCACGCCGATGTTCCTCAAATACGGTGGTGAGCAAGCAGCAAGTTTACTTTTCTGTCGACATCAGGCCCAGAGGAAGGATTCTTGTGGTCTTCAGGGAGCCCTTAGTCAATGAATGTGGCTAAATACAGTCAGCAAGTGAGAAGGAGATAAAAGAGGAGAGAGGACAGAGACACGAGTACAAGTCCTTGCACCACCATTTCCTGGTTTTGTAGGTACACTTCTGACTCAACCTGCAAGTGTCTCGGGGAACCCAGGACTCTCCTTACGACCTAGTTACCTTGCAAGATTTTTGGAAGCATAACATAGCGAAGGGACATAGTCTATGTTGTTAACTGTTCTGCATACAAGGACAGATGTTCAGACAAAAAGATGACTGATTGATTGATAGATAGTTAGACATACAGACAGATAGGTAAGTATAGGTACATATCGTCAAACACAAAGGTATTGCGCATAACCAGGAAAGCAATTGTGAAAGCACATAGCGAAACTACAAACTAAAAGGAAGAATGAAGTCCAGTTTAAAAACTGCCGTTTGCAGCCATAAGAAGAAAACAAATGCTACCATTTGCAATGACATGGATGGAGCGAGACGGTAGTATGCTCAGTGAAATATTCCAGGCGGAGATAGACAAGTACAAAATGATTTCACTCATGTGTGGAGTATAACAACAAAGAAACACTGAAAAAAATAAACAGCAGTAGACTCACAGAACCCGAATGTTGGGTAACAGTTACCAAAGGGAAAAAGACTGAGAAAGATGGTTGGGAAGGGAGGGATAAGGGTGGGGAGAAAGAAAAGGGAGATTAGGATAAGCATGTATAATGCGTGAGGGCGGGGTCGCATGGCGAGTGCTGTACAACACAGAGAAGACAAGTAGGTATTCTACAGCATCTTACTACACGCTGAAGGACAGCGACTGTAATGGGGTGTGTGTGGGGGTACATCGTGAACGGGTCTACAGCATCCATATCTGCTAACTGACAGCAACTGTAAGAGGTTTTTGGGAGGGACTTGGTGAAGGGGGGAGTCTAGGAAACATAATGTTCTTCACGTGATTGAAGATTAATGATAACAAAAACAATTTTTTAAGTGCAATAAGGGCACAGCTCTGAATCATCAGAATAAAAGGACAGGCTTTGAGTGCTCCAAACAAATGACACAGGGTTAAAAGAAGGGATGAAAACTCAAGACCACCTTCATGCTCCCTTACAGGAGACTCTCTTGAGATCCAAGGACACAGACAATCTAAAAGCCGAAGGGGTGTGTAAAGGTACCCAACACAGTGAAACTGAAAAACAAACAATCCTAGAATGGATTCTGTTTGAGTCCACAGAGACAGTCAGTAGAAAATAGCCCTATCTGGCCAACGTGAATTCTTTTTGTTTGGTTTCATCATTGCCCAGCCATAGATTTAGTGGTACAGCAACGTCTTTCTCATTTTCTCTCAACTCAACAATTGAATTGCTGTAAAAGTATACGTCTGGACCTTTGAGATCAGTGGGTTTTATGAAGTTCATGAATGTAAAGAAGTAATAACTATATAAAGAGGGAAGTTTGGACACTGAAATAAACACGTAACTCCACAACACACTCTTTTCTCCCAAGTGCTCCTGTCTAACAACTGGTGTTCCTTTTCATTTGTCGTTTCATCCTATCAGCGGTGATCACGCCGAAGTCCCTCAAACATGGTGGTGAGCAAAGCACCAAGTTTTCTTCCTGTGGACAACAGGCCCAGAGGAACAATACTTGTGGTCTTCACGGCGCACTTAGTCAATGAATGTGGCTAAATAGAGTCAGACAGTGAGAAGAAGATAATAGAGGATACAGACACAGGTATAAGTCCCTGCACAACCATTTACTGGTTTTGTAGGTACACGTGTCTGACTCGACCTGCAAGTATCTTGGTGAAACGAGTGCTCTTCCAACAGCCTAGTTACCTTGAAAGATTTCTGGAAGCATAATATAGGGAAGTGACAAAGGCGATGTTGTTAACTGTTCTGTACATAAGGATAGATGGGCAGACAAAAAGATGATTGATTCATAGATAGATAGCTAGACAGACGACAGATGAAAGATAGATAGATAGGTACATAGATTGATGATAGACATCGTAGATAGATGATAGGAAGATAGATAGACAGATAGATAGACAGAAAGACATATGGATAGATAGATATAGGTACATATTGATTAACGTAAAGTTATTGCTAATAACGAGGAGAGCAATGGTGAAAGCACATAGCGAAACTACAGACAAAAGAGAAGACAGAAATCTAGTTTTAAAGGTACAGTAAGCAGCTGTAAGAAGAAAAAAATCCTAATATTTGAACAACGTGGATGGAGCTGGAGGGTATTATTCTCAGTGAAAAAGGCCATGCGGAGAAAGACAAGTACCAAATTATTTCACCCATGTGTTGAGTATAACAACAAAGAAAAACTGAAGGAAAAGAACAGCAGCAGACTCACAGAACCCAAGAGTGGACTAACAGTTACCAAAAGGGAAAGGGACTAGGCAGGGTGGGTGGGAAGTGTTTGATAAATGTGGGGTGAAAGTAAGGGGGCATTAGGATTAGCATGTATAATGTGTGGGTGGGGGGAGCATGGGGAGGGCTGTACAACACAGAGAAGACCAGTAGTGATTCTACAGCATCTTACTACATGCTGATGGAAAGCGACTGTAACGGGGTGTGGGGGGGACATGGTGAAGGGGTCTACAGCATCCAACTATGCTGATGGACAGCTACTGTAATAGGGTGTTTGGGGGGGACGTGGTGTACTTGTTGAACATAATGTTCTTTGCGTGATTGTGGATTAATGATAACAAAAAAATTTTTAAAGTGCAATAAGGACATAGCTCTCATTTCTCAGAATAAAAGGACAGGCTCTTCAATACTCCAATGAAAAGACACAGGGTTAAAAAAGGGATGAAAACTCAAGACCACCTACCTGCTCAATTACAGGAGAATAACTTGAGATCCAAGGACGAAGATGAACTACAAGTTGAGGGGGTGGAAACATAGCTCTCATCGCTACTATTCCATTTCAGGTAGACCTCAATCACATCTAAATGCGTAAATGCACTGAAATTCAACCTCCAACTTGACAGCAGAGGGGAGCAGTTTCCCCACAAGCTAGCTGGGCTGCCACCTCAGCAAGTCCATGGGCCACTGGCCCAGAAGTACCCCGTGTGTCACCAAAAGGCAGTTCCCTTAACCAGTGACTACACACATACTCTCTGAAGATGGGCCACAAAGCAGGGCCACCGATGTAACATCGGTGCACAGGCAAAAAGACATACTACTGGGCATGTACCTACCACGGACCCCGCAGGCACGCCCGGGTGCTCCCTGCATGGGGCCTCGGATATTCCCTGCAGCTCATGAAGCCGCCACAGCAGGAACGGCCCAGGGGCAGAGCAGCTGGAGGGCACTGGGCTGCACAGTTTCAAGAGCGCAGCCCACCAACCACACTCTCCACACCCAGCAGACTCGTGCCACCTACGCAGGAGAAGTTCCCACCCAAGGCCACTCCTCTCAAGACCCAAACACACAGCTAACTCACAAAAACAAACACAAGGAATTGAGACTGAGAAGGACACAGAGGAATCAAAGTGCACCTAGAGACAGAACGTTGACAAAAGTGAGAAAACAGATATAGAGAGAGACAAATGATTGATACATAGATTCGACATATATACATACATATAGATGATAGATTAATTAGATAGATTGTAGATAGATGACAGACCATACATAGATACATGACAGATAGATAGATAGAAAGATTACATAGATAGGTAAAGAGATAGATAGGTAGGTAGATAGGAAAGCATCATACTAAACTAAGCTATCTTTCACTCAAGATCATGTATGTGCTCCCTTAGAGGAGACTCACTTGAGATCCCAGGACACGGACAAATTAAAAGCTGAAGGGGCGGTGACAGGTACCCAAAAAAAGTGAAACTGAGAAACAAACAAACAAACAAATGGATTCTGTTTGAGTCCCCAGAGACAGTCAGTAGAAAATAGCCCTAACTGGCCACCATGAATTTTTTTTTGTTTGGTTTCAGCAGTGCCCAGAAATAGATTCCGTTGTACAGCAAACTCCTTCTCAATTTTTCTCACCTCAATAACAGAATTGCTGTAATAATATGTGTCTGGGCTTTTGAAATCAGTGCGTTTTATGATGTTCATGAATGTAAAAATGTAATAACCACTTAAGAGTGAAGGTTGGACACTCAAATAAACACGTCACTCCACAACACACTTTTGTACAAAACTGCTCCTGTCTAGAAATAGGTGTTCATTTTTATTTGTCCCTCCTCCTATCAGAGGTGATCACACCGATGTCCTTCATACTTGGTGATGAGAAATGCACCAAGTATACTTTTCTGACTACAACAGGCCCAGAGAAAGTATACTTGTGGTCTTCAGGGAAGACTTAGTCAATTATTGTGGCAAATTAGAGTCAGCAGGCGAGAAGGAGGTAAAAGAGGACAGAGGACAGAGATATGGGTTCAAGTCCCTGGACAACCATTTACTGGTTTTGTAAGCACACGCGGCAGACTCGACCTGCAATTGTCTCAGTGTATCCAGTGCTCTCCATACGTCCTAGTTACTTGGCAAGATTTTTGGAAGCATAATGTAGGGAAGTGACATAGGCGATGTTGTTATCTGTTCTGTACATAAGGATAGATGGGAAGACAAAAAGATGATTGATTCATAGATACATAGATAGATGAGAGATTATAGATAGATGATAGACACGATACATAGATGATAGGAAGATAGATAGAGAGATACATAGATAGAAAGAGAGAAGGATAGGTAGATAGATTGATAGATAGACAGACAGGTACACAGATTCAGATAGATATCGATTAACACAAAGCTATTGCTCATAACCAACAGATCAATGGTGAAAGCACTTAGGGAAACTACAAACAAAAAGGAAGAATGAAGTCCAGTTTAAAAAGTGCAGTAAGCAACCATAAGAAGAAAACAAATCCTACTATTTACAAGGATGTGGATGTAGCTAGACGGTAGCATGCTCAGTGATATATACCAGGTGGAGAAAGACAAGTAGCCAATGATTTCACTCATGTGTGGAGTATAACAACAAAGAAAAACTGGAGGAAATAAACAGCAGCGGACTCAGAGAACCCGAGAGTTCAATAACAGTTACCAAAGGGAAAGGGAATGGGCAGGGAGTGTGGGAAGGGAGGGATAAGGGCAGGGAGAAGAAAGGGGACATTAGGATTAACATGCATAATGCGTGGGCTCGGGGGGGCAAAGGGAGGGATGTACAACACAGAGAAGACAAGTAGAGATTCTACAGCATTTACTACACGCTGATGGACAGCGACTGTAATGGGGTGTTTGTGGGGGTCATGGTGAAGCAGTCTACAGCATACAACAATGCTTATGGACAACGACTGTAAGAGGTTTTGTTGGGAACTTGGTGAAGGTGGGAGCCTAGTAAATATGATGTTCTTCACGTGATTGCAGATTAATGATAAAAAAATATGTTTTTAAGTGCAATATGGGCACAGCAATAAAACAGGCTTTGCGAGCTCCAAACAAAAGACACAGGGTTAAAAGAAGGGATGAAAACTCAAGATCACCTAAGTGCTCCCCTATAGGAGACTCACTTGAGATCCAAAGACACCGGCAAACTACAATCCGAAGGGCTGGGGACAGCAACCCTACACAAGTGTAACTGAAAAGCAAACAAACAAACAAATGGATTTTGTTTGAGTCCCCAGAGACAGTCAGTATAAAATAGCCCTATCTAGACACCGTGAATTCTTTTTGTTTGGTTTCAGCAGTGCCCAGCCATAGATTTAGTGGTACAGCAACGTCCTTCTCATTTTTTCTCACCTCAACAACTGAATTGCTGTAATAATATGTGTCTGGGCTTTTGAAATCAGTGGATTTTATGATGTTCTTGAAAGTAAAGTAGTAATAACCACCTAAAGAGGATAGTTTGGACACTCAAACAAACACGTAACTCCACAACACTCTCTTTGCTCCCAAATGCTGCTGCCTAGAAATAGGTGTTCTTTTTATTTGTCCCTCCTCCTATCAGCGGTGATCATGCCATTGTCCCTCAAACTTGGTGGTGAGCAAAGCACCAAGTATACTTTTCTGTCTAAACAGGCCCAGAGGAAGGATAGCTGTGGTCTTCTGGAAGCACTTAGTCAACGAATGTGGCTGAATACAATCAGCAAGCGAGAAGGAGTTAAAAGAGGACAGAGGACAGAGAGATGGGTGCAAGTCCATGCACCACCATAAATTACTGGATTTGTAAGCACAAGGGGCTGACTCGACCTGGAAGCGTCTCAGTGAACCCAGTGCTCTCCCTAAGGACTAGTTACTCTGCAATATTTTTGGAAGCATAATGTAGGGAACTGACATAGGCGATGTTGTTAACTGTCCTGTACATAAGGATAGATGGCCAGACAAAAAGATGATTGATTCATAGATAGATAGATAGATGACAGATGACAGATAGACCGACGATAGACATGATATGATAGGTAGAAAGGAACATAGATTGATAGACAGATTGATGATAGATAGATAGATAGATAGAAAGATAGATAGATAGATAGAAAGATAGAAGGATAGACAGATAGATTGATAGAAAGATACATACAGATACATATTAAATAACACAAAGCTACTGCTCATAACCAGGAGATCAATGGTGAAAGCACATAGCGACTCTACAAACTAAAAGGAAGAATGAAGTCCAGTTTAAAAACTGCCGTTTGCAGCCAGAAGAAGAAAACAAATGCTACCATTTGCAATGACGTGGATTGAGCGAGACGGTAGTATGCTCAGTGAAATATTCCAGGCGGAGAAAGACAAGTACCAAATGATTTCACTCATGTGTGGAGTATAACAACAAAGAAACACTGAAAAAAACAAAACAGCAGCAGACTCACAGAACCCGAATGTGGAGTAACAGTTACCAAAGGGAAAAGGACTGAGAAGGGTGGTTGGGTAGGGAGGGATAAGGGTGGGGAGAAAGAAAAGGGAGATTAGGATAAGCAAGTATAATGCGTGAGGGCGGGGTCGCATGGCGAGTGCTGTACAACACAGAGAAGACAAGTAGATATTCTACAGCATCTTACTATACGCTGAAGGACAGCGATTGTAATGGGGTGTGTGGGGGGGTACATCGTGAACGGGTCTACAGCATCCATCTCTGCTAACTGACAGCAACTGTAAGAGGTTTTTGGGAGGGACTTGGTGAAAGGGGGAGTCTAGGAAACATAATGTTCTTCACGTGATTGTAGATTAATGATAACAAAAACAATTTTTTTAAGTGCAATAAGGGCACAGCTCTGAATCATCAGAATAAAAGGACAGGCTTTGAGTGCTCCAAACAAATGACACAGGGTTAAAAGAAGGGATGAAAACTCAAGACCACCTTCGTGCTCCCTTACAGGAGACTCTCTTGAGATCCAAGGACACAGACAATCTAAAAGCCGAAGGGGTGTGTACAGGTACCCAACACAGTGAAACTGAAAAACAAACAATCCTAGAATGGATTCTGTTTGAGTCCACAGAGACAGTCAGTAGAAAATAGCCCTATCTGGCCAACGTGAATTCTTTTTGTTTGGTTTCAGCATTGCCCAGCCATAGATTTAGTGGTACAGCAACGTCTTTCTCATTTTCTCTCAACTCAACAATTGAATTGCTGTAAAAGTATACGTCTGGACCTTTGAGATCAGTGGGTTTTATGAAGTTCATGAATGTAAAGAAGTAATAACTATATAAAGAGGGAAGTTTGGACACTGAAATAAACACGTCACTCCACAACACACTCTTTGCTCCCAAGTGCTCCTGTCTAGCAACTGGTGTTCCTTTTCATTTGTCGTTCCATCCTATCAGCGGTGATCACGCCGATGTCCCTCAAACATGGTGGTGAGCAAAGCACCAAGTTTTCTTTCAGTGGACAACAGGCCCAGAGGAGCAATACTTGTGGTCTTCACGGAGCACTTAGTCAATGAATGTGGCTAAATAGAGTCAGCCAGTGTGAATAAGATAATAGAGGATACAGACACAGGTTCAAGTCCCTGCACAACCATTTACTGGTTTTGTAGGTACACGTGGCTGACTCAACCTGCAAGTATCTCGGTGAACCGAGTGCTCTTCCTACAGCCTAGTTACCTTGAAAGATTTTTGGAAGCATAATGTAGATAAGTGACAAAGGCGATGTTGTTAACTGTTTTGTACATAAGGATAGATGGCCAGACAGAAAGATGATTGATTCATAGATAGATAGCTAGACAGACGACAGATGAAAGATAGATAGATATGTACATAGATTGATGATAGACATCATAGATAGATGAGAGGAAGATAGGTAGATAGATAGATAGATAGATAGATAGATAGATAGATAGATAGACAGACAGACAGACAGATGGATAGATAGATATAGGTACTATTGATTAACGTAAAGTTATTGCTAATAACGAGGAGAGCAATGGTGAAAGCACATAGCGAAACTACAGACAAAAGAAAAGACAGAAATCTAGTTTAAAAAGTACAGTAAGCAGCCGTAAGAAGAAAAAATCCTACCATTTTAACAACGTGGATGGAGCTTTTGGATATTATGCTCAGTGAAAAAGGCCATGCGGAGAAAGACAAGTAAAAAATGATTTCACTCATGTGTTGAGTATAACAACAAAGAAAAACTGAAGGAAAAAAACAGCAGCAGACTCACAGAACCCAAGAGTGGACTAACAGCTAACAAAGGGAAAGGGACTAGGCAGGGTGGGTGGGAAGGTTTTGATAAATGTGGGTTGAAAGTAAGGGGGCATTAGGATTAGCATGTATAATGTGTGGGTGGGGGTAGCATGGGGAGGGCTATACAACACAGAGAAGACCAGTATGATTCTACAGCATCTTCCTACACGCTGATGGAAAGCGACTGTAACGGGGTGTGGGGGGACATGGTGAAGGGGTCTACAGCATCCAACTATGCTGATGGACAGCTACTGTAATGGGGTTTTTGGGGGGGACGTGGTGTACTTGGTGAACATAATGTTCTTTGCGTGATTGTGGATTAATGATAACAAAAAAAATTTTTAAAGTGCAACAAGGACATAGCTCTTAATTCTAAGAATAAAAGGACAGGCTCTTCAGGACTCCAGTGAAAAGACACACGGTTAAAAGAAGGGATGAAATATCAAGACAACCTACGTGCTCCCTTACAGGAGTCTAACTTGAGATCCAAGGACGAAGATGAACTACAAGTTGAGGGGCTGGAAACATAGCTCTCAACGCTACTATTCCATTTCAGACAGACCTCACTCACATCTAAATGCGTAAATGCACTGAAATTCAACCTCCAACTTGACAGCAGAGGGGAGCAGTTTCCCCACAAGCTAGCTGGGCTGCCACCTCAGCAAGTCCATGGGCCACTGGCCCAGAAGTACCCCGTGTGTCACCAAAAGGCAGTTCCCTTAACCAGTGACTACACACATACTCTCTGAAGATGGGCCACAAAGCAGGGCCACCGATGTAACATCGGTGCACAGGCAAAAAGACATACTACTGTGCATGTACCTACCATGGACCCCGCAGGCACGCCCGGGTGCTCCCTGCATGGGGCCTCGGATATTCCCTGCAGCTCATGAAGCCGCCACAGCAGGAACGGCCCAGGGGCAGAGCAGCTGGAGGGCACTGGGCTGCACAGTTTCAAGAGCGCAGCCCACCAACCACACTCTCCACACCCAGCAGACTCGTGCCACCTACGCAGGAGAAGTTCCCACCCAAGGCCACTCCTCTCAAGACCCAAACACACAGCTAACTCACAAAAACAAACACAAGGAATTGAGACTGAGAAGGACACAGAGGAATCAAAGTGCACCTAGAGACAGAACGTTGACAAAAGTGAGAAAACAGATATAGAGAGAGACAAATGATTGATACATAGATTCGACATATATACATACATATAGATGATAGATTAATTAGATAGATTGTAGATAGATGACAGACCATACATAGATACATGACAGATAGATAGATAGAAAGATTACATAGATAGGTAAAGAGATAGATAGGTAGGTAGATAGGAAAGCATCATACTAAACTAAGCTATCTTTCACTCAAGATCATGTATGTGCTCCCTTAGAGGAGACTCACTTGAGATCCCAGGACACGGACAAATTAAAAGCTGAAGGGGCGGTGACAGGTACCCAAAAAAAGTGAAACTGAGAAACAAACAAACAAACAAATGGATTCTGTTTGAGTCCCCAGAGACAGTCAGTAGAAAATAGCCCTAGCTGGCCACCATGAATTTTTTTTTGTTTGGTTTCAGCAGTGCCCAGAAATAGATTCCGTTGTACAGCAAACTCCTTCTCAATTTTTCTCACCTCAATAACAGAATTGCTGTAATAATATGTGTCTGGGCTTTTGAAATCAGTGCGTTTTATGATGTTCATGAATGTAAAAATGTAATAACCACTTAAGAGTGAAGGTTGGACACTCAAATAAACACGTCACTCCACAACACACTTTTGTACAAAACTGCTCCTGTCTAGAAATAGGTGTTCATTTTTATTTGTCCCTCCTCCTATCAGAGGTGATCACACCGATGTCCTTCATACTTGGTGATGAGCAAAGCACCAAGTATACTTTTCTGACTACAACAGGCCCAGAGGAAGGATACTTGTGGTCTTCAGGGAAGACTTAGTCAATTATTGTGGCAAATTAGAGTCAGCAGGCGAGAAGGAGGTAAAAGAGGACAAAGGACAGAGATATGGGTTCAAGTCCCTGGACAACCATTTACTGGTTTTGTAAGCACACGCGGCAGACTCGACCTGCAATTGTCTCAGTGTACCCAGTGCTCACCATACGTCCTAGTTACTTGGCAAGATTTTTGGAAGCATAATGTAGGGAAGTGACATAGGCGATGTTGTTAACTGTTCTCTACATAAGGATAGATGGGAAGACAAAAAGATGATTGATTCATAGATACATAGATAGATGAGAGATTATAGATAGATGATAGACACGATAGATAGATGATCGGAAGATAGAGAGATCCATAGACAGAAAGATAGAAGGATAGATAGATAGATAGATAGATAGATAGATAGATAGATAGATAGATAGATAGATAGACAGACAGTTACACAGATTCAGATAGATATCGATTAACACAAAGCTATTGCTCATAACCAACAGATCAATGGTGAAAGCACATAGGGAAACTACAAACAAAAAGGAAGAATGAAGTCCAGTTTAAAAAGTGCAGTAAGCAGCCATAAGAAGAAAACAAATCCTACTATTTTCAAGGATGTGGATGTAGCTAGACGGTAGCATGCTCAGTGATATATACCAGGTGGAGAAAGACAAGTAGCCAATGATTTCACTCATGTGTGGAGTATAACAACAAAGAAAAACTGGAGGAAATAAACAGCAGCGGACTCAGAGAACCCGAGAGCTCAATAACAGTTACCAAAGGGAAAGGGAATGGGCAGGGAGTGTGGGAAGGGAGGGATAAGGGCAGGGAGAAGAAAGGGGACATTAGGATTAACATGCATAATGCGTGGGCTCGGGGGGGCAAAGGGAGGGATGTACAACACAGAGAAGACAAGTAGAGATTCTACAGCGTTTACTACACGCTGATGGACAGCGACTGTAATGGGGTGTTTGTTTGGGGACATGGTGAAGCGGTCTACAGCATACAACAAAGCTTATGGACAACGACTGTAAGAGGTTTTGGTGGGGACTTGGTGAAGGTGGGAGCCTAGTAAATATGATGTTCTTCACGTGATAGCAGATTAAAGATAAAAAATGTTTTTAAGTGCAATATGGGCACAGCAATAAAACAGGCTTTGCGAGCTCCAAACAAAAGACACAGGGTTAAAAGAAGGGATGAAAACTCAAGATCACCTAAGTGCTCCCCTATAGGAGACTCACTTGAGATCCAAAGACACCGACAAACTACAATCCGAAGGGCTGGGGACAGCAACCCTACACAAGTGTAACTGAAAAGCAAACAAACAAACAAATGGATTTTGTTTGAGTCCCCAGAGACAGTCAGTATAAAATAGCCCTATCTAGACACCGTGAATTCTTTTTGTTTGGTTTCAGCAGTGCCCAGCCATAGATTTAGTGGTACAGCAACGTCCTTCTCATTTTTTCTCACCTCAACAACTGAATTGCTGTAATAATATGTGTCTGGGCTTTTGAAATCAGTGGGTTTTATGATGTTCTTGAAAGTAAAGTAGTAATAACCACCTAAAGAGGATAGTTTGGACACTCAAACAAACACGTAACTCCACAACACTCTCTTTGCTCCCAAATGCTGCTGCCTAGAAATAGGTGTTCTTTTTATTTGTCCCTCCTCCTATCAGCGGTGATCATGCCATTGTCCCTCAAACTTGGTGGTGAGCAAAGCACCAAGTATACTTTTCTGTCTAAACAGGCCCAGAGGAAGGATAGCTGTGGTCTTCTGGAAGCACTTAGTCAACGAATGTGGCTGAATACAATCAGCAAGCGAGAAGGAGTTAAAAGAGGACAGAGGACAGAGAGATGGGTGCAAGTCCATGCACCACCATAAATTACTGGATTTGTAAGCACAAGGGGCTGACTCGACCTGGAAGCGTCTCAGTGAACCCAGTGCTCTCCCTAAGGACTAGTTACTCTGCAATATTTTTGGAAGCATAATGTAGGGAACTGACATAGGCGATGTTGTTAACTGTCCTGTACATAAGGATAGATGGCCAGACAAAAAGATGATTGATTCATAGATAGATAGATAGATGACAGATGACAGATAGACCGACGATAGACATGATAGGTAGATAGGAACATAGATTGATAGACAGATTGATGATAGATAGATAGATAGATAGAAAGATAGATAGATAGATAGAAAGATAGAAGGATAGACAGATAGATTGATAGAAAGATACATACAGATACATATTAAATAACACAAAGCTACTGCTCATAACCAGGAGATCAATGGTGAAAGCACATAGCGACTCTACAAACTAAAAGGAAGAATGAAGTCCAGTTTAAAAACTGCCGTTTGCAGCCAGAAGAAGAAAACAAATGCTACCATTTGCAATGACGTGGATTGAGCGAGACGGTAGTATGCTCAGTGAAATATTCCAGGCGGAGAAAGACAAGTACCAAATGATTTCACTCATGTGTGGAGTATAACAACAAAGAAACACTGAAAAAAACAAAACAGCAGCAGACTCACAGAACCCGAATGTGGAGTAACAGTTACCAAAGGGAAAAGGACTGAGAAGGGTGGTTGGGTAGGGAGGGATAAGGGTGGGGAGAAAGAAAAGGGAGATTAGGATAAGCAAGTATAATGCGTGAGGGCGGGGTCGCATGGCGAGTGCTGTACAACACAGAGAAGACAAGTAGATATTCTACAGCATCTTACTATACGCTGAAGGACAGTGATTGTAATGGGGTGTGTGGGGGGGTACATCGTGAACGGGTCTACAGCATCCATCTCTGCTAACTGACAGCAACTGTAAGAGGTTTTTGGGAGGGACTTGGTGAAGGGGGGAGTCTAGGAAACATAATGTTCTTCACGTGATTGTAGATTAATGATAACAAAAACAATTTTTTTAAGTGCAATAAGGGCACAGCTCTGAATCATCAGAATAAAAGGACAGGCTTTGAGTGCTCCAAACAAATGACACAGGGTTAAAAGAAGGGATGAAAACTCAAGACCACCTTCGTGCTCCCTTACAGGAGACTCTCTTGAGATCCAAGGACACAGACAATCTAAAAGCCGAAGGGGTGTGTACAGGTACCCAACACAGTGAAACTGAAAAACAAACAATCCTAGAATGGATTCTGTTTGAGTCCACAGAGACAGTCAGTAGAAAATAGCCCTATCTGGCCAACGTGAATTCTTTTTGTTTGGTTTCAGCATTGCCCAGCCATAGATTTAGTGGTACAGCAACGTCTTTCTCATTTTCTCTCAACTCAACAATTGAATTGCTGTAAAAGTATACGTCTGGACCTTTGAGATCAGTGGGTTTTATGAAGTTCATGAATGTAAAGAAGTAATAACTATATAAAGAGGGAAGTTTGGACACTGAAATAAACACGTCACTCCACAACACACTCTTTGCTCCCAAGTGCTCCTGTCTAGCAACTGGTGTTCCTTTTCATTTGTCGTTCCATCCTATCAGCGGTGATCACGCCGATGTCCCTCAAACATGGTGGTGAGCAAAGCACCAAGTTTTCTTTCAGTGGACAACAGGCCCAGAGGAGCAATACTTGTGGTCTTCACGGAGCACTTAGTCAATGAATGTGGCTAAATAGAGTCAGCCAGTGTGAATAAGATAATAGAGGATACAGACACAGGTTCAAGTCCCTGCACAACCATTCACTAGTTTTGTAGGTACACGTGGCTGACTCAACCTGCAAATATCTCGGTGAACCGAGTGCTCTTCCTACAGCCTAGTTACCTTGAAAGATTTTTGGAAGCATAATGTAGGGAAGTGACAAAGGCGATGTTGTTAACTGTTTTGTACATAAGGATAGATGGCCAGACAGAAAGATGATTGATTCATAGATAGATAGCTAGACAGACGACAGATGAAAGATAGATAGATAGGTACATAGATTGATGATAGACATCATAGATAGATGAGAGGAAGATAGGTAGATAGATAGATAGATAGATAGATAGATAGATAGATAGATAGATAGACAGACAGACAGACAGATGGATAGATAGATATAGGTACTATTGATTAACGTAAAGTTATTGCTAATAACGAGGAGAGCAATGGTGAAAGCACATAGCGAAACTACAGACAAAAGAAAAGACAGAAATCTAGTTTAAAAAGTACAGTAAGCAGCCGTAAGAAGAAAAAATCCTACCATTTGAACAACGTGGATGGAGCTTTTGGATATTATGCTCAGTGAAAAAGGCCATGCGGAGAAAGACAAGTAAAAAATGATTTCACTCATGTGTTGAGTATAACAACAAAGAAAAACTGAAGGAAAAAAACAGCAGCAGACTCACAGAACCCAAGAGTGGACTAACAGCTAACAAAGGGAAAGGGACTAGGCAGGGTGGGTGGGAAGGTTTTGATAAATGTGGGTTGAAAGTAAGGGGGCATTAGGATTAGCATGTATAATGTGTGGGTGGGGGTAGCATGGGGAGGGCTATACAACACAGAGAAGACCAGTATGATTCTACAGCATCTTCCTACACGCTGATGGAAAGCGACTGTAACGGGGTGTGGGGGGGACATGGTGAAGGGGTCTACAGCATCCAACTATGCTGATGGACAGCTACTGTAATGGGGTTTTTGGGGGGGACGTGGTGTACTTGGTGAACATAATGTTCTTTGCGTGATTGTGGATTAATGATAACAAAAAAAATTTTTAAAGTGCAACAAGGACATAGCTCTTAATTCTAAGAATAAAAGGACAGGCTCTTCAGGACTCCAGTGAAAAGACACACGGTTAAAAGAAGGGATGAAATATCAAGACAACCTACGTGCTCCCTTACAGGAGTCTAACTTGAGATCCAAGGACGAAGATGAACTACAAGTTGAGGGGCTGGAAACATAGCTCTCAACGCTACTATTCCATTTCAGACAGACCTCACTCACATCTAAATGCGTAAATGCACTGAAATTCAACCTCCAACTTGACAGCAGAGGGGAGCAGTTTCCCCACAAGCTAGCTGGGCTGCCACCTCAGCAAGTCCATGGGCCACTGGCCCAGAAGTACCCCGTGTGTCACCAAAAGGCAGTTCCCTTAACCAGTGACTACACACATACTCTCTGAAGATGGGCCACAAAGCAGGGCCACCGATGTAACATCGGTGCACAGGCAAAAAGACATACTACTGTGCATGTACCTACCATGGACCCCGCAGGCACGCCCGGGTGCTCCCTGCATGGGGCCTCGGATATTCCCTGCAGCTCATGAAGCCGCCACAGCAGGAACGGCCCAGGGGCAGAGCAGCTGGAGGGCACTGGGCTGCACAGTTTCAAGAGCGCAGCCCACCAACCACACTCTCCACACCCAGCAGACTCGTGCCACCTACGCAGGAGAAGTTCCCACCCAAGGCCACTCCTCTCAAGACCCAAACACACAGCTAACTCACAAAAACAAACACAAGGAATTGAGACTGAGAAGGACACAGAGGAATCAAAGTGCACCTAGAGACAGAACGTTGACAAAAGTGAGAAAACAGATATAGAGAGAGACAAATGATTGATACATAGATTCGACATATATACATACATATAGATGATAGATTAATTAGATAGATTGTAGATAGATGACAGACCATACATAGATACATGACAGATAGATAGATAGAAAGATTACATAGATAGGTAAAGAGATAGATAGGTAGGTAGATAGGAAAGCATCATACTAAACTAAGCTATCTTTCACTCAAGATCATGTATGTGCTCCCTTAGAGGAGACTCACTTGAGATCCCAGGACACGGACAAATTAAAAGCTGAAGGGGCGGTGACAGGTACCCAAAAAAAGTGAAACTGAGAAACAAACAAACAAACAAATGGATTCTGTTTGAGTCCCCAGAGACAGTCAGTAGAAAATAGCCCTAGCTGGCCACCATGAATTTTTTTTTGTTTGGTTTCAGCAGTGCCCAGAAATAGATTCCGTTGTACAGCAAACTCCTTCTCAATTTTTCTCACCTCAATAACAGAATTGCTGTAATAATATGTGTCTGGGCTTTTGAAATCAGTGCGTTTTATGATGTTCATGAATGTAAAAATGTAATAACCACTTAAGAGTGAAGGTTGGACACTCAAATAAACACGTCACTCCACAACACACTTTTGTACAAAACTGCTCCTGTCTAGAAATAGGTGTTCATTTTTATTTGTCCCTCCTCCTATCAGAGGTGATCACACCGATGTCCTTCATACTTGGTGATGAGCAAAGCACCAAGTATACTTTTCTGACTACAACAGGCCCAGAGGAAGGATACTTGTGGTCTTCAGGGAAGACTTAGTCAATTATTGTGGCAAATTAGAGTCAGCAGGCGAGAAGGAGGTAAAAGAGGACAAAGGACAGAGATATGGGTTCAAGTCCCTGGACAACCATTTACTGGTTTTGTAAGCACACGCGGCAGACTCGACCTGCAATTGTCTCAGTGTACCCAGTGCTCACCATACGTCCTAGTTACTTGGCAAGATTTTTGGAAGCATAATGTAGGGAAGTGACATAGGCGATGTTGTTAACTGTTCTCTACATAAGGATAGATGGGAAGACAAAAAGATGATTGATTCATAGATACATAGATAGATGAGAGATTATAGATAGATGATAGACACGATAGATAGATGATCGGAAGATAGAGAGATCCATAGACAGAAAGATAGAAGGATAGATAGATAGATAGATAGATAGATAGATAGATAGATAGATAGATAGATAGACAGACAGTTACACAGATTCAGATAGATATCGATTAACACAAAGCTATTGCTCATAACCAACAGATCAATGGTGAAAGCACATAGGGAAACTACAAACAAAAAGGAAGAATGAAGTCCAGTTTAAAAAGTGCAGTAAGCAGCCATAAGAAGAAAACAAATCCTACTATTTTCAAGGATGTGGATGTAGCTAGACGGTAGCATGCTCAGTGATATATACCAGGTGGAGAAAGACAAGTAGCCAATGATTTCACTCATGTGTGGAGTATAACAACAAAGAAAAACTGGAGGAAATAAACAGCAGCGGACTCAGAGAACCCGAGAGCTCAATAACAGTTACCAAAGGGAAAGGGAATGGGCAGGGAGTGTGGGAAGGGAGGGATAAGGGCAGGGAGAAGAAAGGGGACATTAGGATTAACATGCATAATGCGTGGGCTCGGGGGGGCAAAGGGAGGGATGTACAACACAGAGAAGACAAGTAGAGATTCTACAGCGTTTACTACACGCTGATGGACAGCGACTGTAATGGGGTGTTTGTTTGGGGACATGGTGAAGCGGTCTACAGCATACAACAAAGCTTATGGACAACGACTGTAAGAGGTTTTGGTGGGGACTTGGTGAAGGTGGGAGCCTAGTAAATATGATGTTCTTCACGTGATAGCAGATTAAAGATAAAAAATGTTTTTAAGTGCAATATGGGCACAGCAATAAAACAGGCTTTGCGAGCTCCAAACAAAAGACACAGGGTTAAAAGAAGGGATGAAAACTCAAGATCACCTAAGTGCTCCCCTATAGGAGACTCACTTGAGATCCAAAGACACCGACAAACTACAATCCGAAGGGCTGGGGACAGCAACCCTACACAAGTGTAACTGAAAAGCAAACAAACAAACAAATGGATTTTGTTTGAGTCCCCAGAGACAGTCAGTATAAAATAGCCCTATCTAGACACCGTGAATTCTTTTTGTTTGGTTTCAGCAGTGCCCAGCCATAGATTTAGTGGTACAGCAACGTCCTTCTCATTTTTTCTCACCTCAACAACTGAATTGCTGTAATAATATGTGTCTGGGCTTTTGAAATCAGTGGGTTTTATGATGTTCTTGAAAGTAAAGTAGTAATAACCACCTAAAGAGGATAGTTTGGACACTCAAACAAACACGTAACTCCACAACACTCTCTTTGCTCCCAAATGCTGCTGCCTAGAAATAGGTGTTCTTTTTATTTGTCCCTCCTCCTATCAGCGGTGATCATGCCATTGTCCCTCAAACTTGGTGGTGAGCAAAGCACCAAGTATACTTTTCTGTCTAAACAGGCCCAGAGGAAGGATAGCTGTGGTCTTCTGGAAGCACTTAGTCAACGAATGTGGCTGAATACAATCAGCAAGCGAGAAGGAGTTAAAAGAGGACAGAGGACAGAGAGATGGGTGCAAGTCCATGCACCACCATAAATTACTGGATTTGTAAGCACAAGGGGCTGACTCGACCTGGAAGCGTCTCAGTGAACCCAGTGCTCTCCCTAAGGACTAGTTACTCTGCAATATTTTTGGAAGCATAATGTAGGGAACTGACATAGGCGATGTTGTTAACTGTCCTGTACATAAGGATAGATGGCCAGACAAAAAGATGATTGATTCATAGATAGATAGATAGATGACAGATGACAGATAGACCGACGATAGACATGATAGGTAGATAGGAACATAGATTGATAGACAGATTGATGATAGATAGATAGATAGATAGAAAGATAGATAGATAGATAGAAAGATAGAAGGATAGACAGATAGATTGATAGAAAGATACATACAGATACATATTAAATAACACAAAGCTACTGCTCATAACCAGGAGATCAATGGTGAAAGCACATAGCGACTCTACAAACTAAAAGGAAGAATGAAGTCCAGTTTAAAAACTGCCGTTTGCAGCCAGAAGAAGAAAACAAATGCTACCATTTGCAATGACGTGGATTGAGCGAGACGGTAGTATGCTCAGTGAAATATTCCAGGCGGAGAAAGACAAGTACCAAATGATTTCACTCATGTGTGGAGTATAACAACAAAGAAACACTGAAAAAAACAAAACAGCAGCAGACTCACAGAACCCGAATGTGGAGTAACAGTTACCAAAGGGAAAAGGACTGAGAAGGGTGGTTGGGTAGGGAGGGATAAGGGTGGGGAGAAAGAAAAGGGAGATTAGGATAAGCAAGTATAATGCGTGAGGGCGGGGTCGCATGGCGAGTGCTGTACAACACAGAGAAGACAAGTAGATATTCTACAGCATCTTACTATACGCTGAAGGACAGCGATTGTAATGGGGTGTGTGGGGGGGTACATCGTGAACGGGTCTACAGCATCCATCTCTGCTAACTGACAGCAACTGTAAGAGGTTTTTGGGAGGGACTTGGTGAAGGGGGGAGTCTAGGAAACATAATGTTCTTCACGTGATTGTAGATTAATGATAACAAAAACAATTTTTTTAAGTGCAATAAGGGCACAGCTCTGAATCATCAGAATAAAAGGACAGGCTTTGAGTGCTCCAAACAAATGACACCTGGTTAAAAGAAGGGATGAAAACTCAAGACCACCTTCGTGCTCCCTTACAGGAGACTCTCTTGAGATCCAAGGACACAGACAATCTAAAAGCCGAAGGGGTGTGTACAGGTACCCAACACAGTGAAACTGAAAAACAAACAATCCTAGAATGGATTCTGTTTGAGTCCACAGAGACAGTCAGTAGAAAATAGCCCTATCTGGCCAACGTGAATTCTTTTTGTTTGGTTTCAGCATTGCCCAGCCATAGATTTAGTGGTACAGCAACGTCTTTCTCATTTTCTCTCAACTCAACAATTGAATTGCTGTAAAAGTATACGTCTGGACCTTTGAGATCAGTGGGTTTTATGAAGTTCATGAATGTAAAGAAGTAATAACTATATAAAGAGGGAAGTTTGGACACTGAAATAAACACGTCACTCCACAACACACTCTTTGCTCCCAAGTGCTCCTGTCTAGCAACTGGTGTTCCTTTTCATTTGTCGTTCCATCCTATCAGCGGTGATCACGCCGATGTCCCTCAAACATGGTGGTGAGCAAAGCACCAAGTTTTCTTTCAGTGGACAACAGGCCCAGAGGAGCAATACTTGTGGTCTTCACGGAGCACTTAGTCAATGAATGTGGCTAAATAGAGTCAGCCAGTGTGAATAAGATAATAGAGGATACAGACACAGGTTCAAGTCCCTGCACAACCATTCACTGGTTTTGTAGGTACACGTGGCTGACTCAACCTGCAAATATCTCGGTGAACCGAGTGCTCTTCCTACAGCCTAGTTACCTTGAAAGATTTTTGGAAGCATAATGTAGGGAAGTGACAAAGGCGATGTTGTTAACTGTTTTGTACATAAGGATAGATGGCCAGACAGAAAGATGATTGATTCATAGATAGATAGCTAGACAGACGACAGATGAAAGATAGATAGATAGGTACATAGATTGATGATAGACATCATAGATAGATGAGAGGAAGATAGGTAGATAGATAGATAGATAGATAGATAGATAGATAGATAGATAGATAGACAGACAGACAGACAGATGGATAGATAGATATAGGTACTATTGATTAACGTAAAGTTATTGCTAATAACGAGGAGAGCAATGGTGAAAGCACATAGCGAAACTACAGACAAAAGAAAAGACAGAAATCTAGTTTAAAAAGTACAGTAAGCAGCCGTAAGAAGAAAAAATCCTACCATTTGAACAACGTGGATGGAGCTTTTGGATATTATGCTCAGTGAAAAAGGCCATGCGGAGAAAGACAAGTAAAAAATGATTTCACTCATGTGTTGAGTATAACAACAAAGAAAAACTGAAGGAAAAAAACAGCAGCAGACTCACAGAACCCAAGAGTGGACTAACAGCTAACAAAGGGAAAGGGACTAGGCAGGGTGGGTGGGAAGGTTTTGATAAATGTGGGTTGAAAGTAAGGGGGCATTAGGATTAGCATGTATAATGTGTGGGTGGGGGTAGCATGGGGAGGGCTATACAACACAGAGAAGACCAGTATGATTCTACAGCATCTTCCTACACGCTGATGGAAAGCGACTGTAACGGGGTGTGGGGGGGACATGGTGAAGGGGTCTACAGCATCCAACTATGCTGATGGACAGCTACTGTAATGGGGTTTTTGGGGGGGACGTGGTGTACTTGGTGAACATAATGTTCTTTGCGTGATTGTGGATTAATGATAACAAAAAAAATTTTTAAAGTGCAACAAGGACATAGCTCTTAATTCTAAGAATAAAAGGACAGGCTCTTCAGGACTCCAGTGAAAAGACACACGGTTAAAAGAAGGGATGAAATATCAAGACAACCTACGTGCTCCCTTACAGGAGTCTAACTTGAGATCCAAGGACGAAGATGAACTACAAGTTGAGGGGCTGGAAACATAGCTCTCAACGCTACTATTCCATTTCAGACAGACCTCACTCACATCTAAATGCGTAAATGCACTGAAATTCAACCTCCAACTTGACAGCAGAGGGGAGCAGTTTCCCCACAAGCTAGCTGGGCTGCCACCTCAGCAAGTCCATGGGCCACTGGCCCAGAAGTACCCCGTGTGTCACCAAAAGGCAGTTCCCTTAACCAGTGACTACACACATACTCTCTGAAGATGGGCCACAAAGCAGGGCCACCGATGTAACATCGGTGCACAGGCAAAAAGACATACTACTGTGCATGTACCTACCATGGACCCCGCAGGCACGCCCGGGTGCTCCCTGCATGGGGCCTCGGATATTCCCTGCAGCTCATGAAGCCGCCACAGCAGGAACGGCCCAGGGGCAGAGCAGCTGGAGGGCACTGGGCTGCACAGTTTCAAGAGCGCAGCCCACCAACCACACTCTCCACACCCAGCAGACTCGTGCCACCTACGCAGGAGAAGTTCCCACCCAAGGCCACTCCTCTCAAGACCCAAACACACAGCTAACTCACAAAAACAAACACAAGGAATTGAGACTGAGAAGGACACAGAGGAATCAAAGTGCACCTAGAGACAGAACGTTGACAAAAGTGAGAAAACAGATATAGAGAGAGACAAATGATTGATACATAGATTCGACATATATACATACATATAGATGATAGATTAATTAGATAGATTGTAGATAGATGACAGACCATACATAGATACATGACAGATAGATAGATAGAAAGATTACATAGATAGGTAAAGAGATAGATAGGTAGGTAGATAGGAAAGCATCATACTAAACTAAGCTATCTTTCACTCAAGATCATGTATGTGCTCCCTTAGAGGAGACTCACTTGAGATCCCAGGACACGGACAAATTAAAAGCTGAAGGGGCGGTGACAGGTACCCAAAAAAAGTGAAACTGAGAAACAAACAAACAAACAAATGGATTCTGTTTGAGTCCCCAGAGACAGTCAGTAGAAAATAGCCCTAGCTGGCCACCATGAATTTTTTTTTGTTTGGTTTCAGCAGTGCCCAGAAATAGATTCCGTTGTACAGCAAACTCCTTCTCAATTTTTCTCACCTCAATAACAGAATTGCTGTAATAATATGTGTCTGGGCTTTTGAAATCAGTGCGTTTTATGATGTTCATGAATGTAAAAATGTAATAACCACTTAAGAGTGAAGGTTGGACACTCAAATAAACACGTCACTCCACAACACACTTTTGTACAAAACTGCTCCTGTCTAGAAATAGGTGTTCATTTTTATTTGTCCCTCCTCCTATCAGAGGTGATCACACCGATGTCCTTCATACTTGGTGATGAGCAAAGCACCAAGTATACTTTTCTGACTACAACAGGCCCAGAGGAAGGATACTTGTGGTCTTCAGGGAAGACTTAGTCAATTATTGTGGCAAATTAGAGTCAGCAGGCGAGAAGGAGGTAAAAGAGGACAAAGGACAGAGATATGGGTTCAAGTCCCTGGACAACCATTTACTGGTTTTGTAAGCACACGCGGCAGACTCGACCTGCAATTGTCTCAGTGTACCCAGTGCTCACCATACGTCCTAGTTACTTGGCAAGATTTTTGGAAGCATAATGTAGGGAAGTGACATAGGCGATGTTGTTAACTGTTCTCTACATAAGGATAGATGGGAAGACAAAAAGATGATTGATTCATAGATACATAGATAGATGAGAGATTATAGATAGATGATAGACACGATAGATAGATGATCGGAAGATAGAGAGATCCATAGACAGAAAGATAGAAGGATAGATAGATAGATAGATAGATAGATAGATAGATAGATAGATAGATAGATAGATAGATAGATAGATAGACAGACAGTTACACAGATTCAGATAGATATCGATTAACACAAAGCTATTGCTCATAACCAACAGATCAATGGTGAAAGCACATAGGGAAACTACAAACAAAAAGGAAGAATGAAGTCCAGTTTAAAAAGTGCAGTAAGCAGCCATAAGAAGAAAACAAATCCTACTATTTTCAAGGATGTGGATGTAGCTAGACGGTAGCATGCTCAGTGATATATACCAGGTGGAGAAAGACAAGTAGCCAATGATTTCACTCATGTGTGGAGTATAACAACAAAGAAAAACTGGAGGAAATAAACAGCAGCGGACTCAGAGAACCCGAGAGCTCAATAACAGTTACCAAAGGGAAAGGGAATGGGCAGGGAGTGTGGGAAGGGAGGGATAAGGGCAGGGAGAAGAAAGGGGACATTAGGATTAACATGCATAATGCGTGGGCTCGGGGGGGCAAAGGGAGGGATGTACAACACAGAGAAGACAAGTAGAGATTCTACAGCGTTTACTACACGCTGATGGACAGCGACTGTAATGGGGTGTTTGTTTGGGGACATGGTGAAGCGGTCTACAGCATACAACAAAGCTTATGGACAACGACTGTAAGAGGTTTTGGTGGGGACTTGGTGAAGGTGGGAGCCTAGTAAATATGATGTTCTTCACGTGATAGCAGATTAAAGATAAAAAATGTTTTTAAGTGCAATATGGGCACAGCAATAAAACAGGCTTTGCGAGCTCCAAACAAAAGACACAGGGTTAAAAGAAGGGATGAAAACTCAAGATCACCTAAGTGCTCCCCTATAGGAGACTCACTTGAGATCCAAAGACACCGACAAACTACAATCCGAAGGGCTGGGGACAGCAACCCTACACAAGTGTAACTGAAAAGCAAACAAACAAACAAATGGATTTTGTTTGAGTCCCCAGAGACAGTCAGTATAAAATAGCCCTATCTAGACACCGTGAATTCTTTTTGTTTGGTTTCAGCAGTGCCCAGCCATAGATTTAGTGGTACAGCAACGTCCTTCTCATTTTTTCTCACCTCAACAACTGAATTGCTGTAATAATATGTGTCTGGGCTTTTGAAATCAGTGGATTTTATGATGTTCTTGAAAGTAAAGTAGTAATAACCACCTAAAGAGGATAGTTTGGACACTCAAACAAACACGTAACTCCACAACACTCTCTTTGCTCCCAAATGCTGCTGCCTAGAAATAGGTGTTCTTTTTATTTGTCCCTCCTCCTATCAGCGGTGATCATGCCATTGTCCCTCAAACTTGGTGGTGAGCAAAGCACCAAGTATACTTTTCTGTCTAAACAGGCCCAGAGGAAGGATAGCTGTGGTCTTCTGGAAGCACTTAGTCAACGAATGTGGCTGAATACAATCAGCAAGCGAGAAGGAGTTAAAAGAGGACAGAGGACAGAGAGATGGGTGCAAGTCCATGCACCACCATAAATTACTGGATTTGTAAGCACAAGGGGCTGACTCGACCTGGAAGCGTCTCAGTGAACCCAGTGCTCTCCCTAAGGACTAGTTACTCTGCAATATTTTTGGAAGCATAATGTAGGGAACTGACATAGGCGATGTTGTTAACTGTCCTGTACATAAGGATAGATGGCCAGACAAAAAGATGATTGATTCATAGATAGATAGATAGATGACAGATGACAGATAGACCGACGATAGACATGATAGGTAGATAGGAACATAGATTGATAGACAGATTGATGATAGATAGATAGATAGATAGAAAGATAGATAGATAGATAGAAAGATAGAAGGATAGACAGATAGATTGATAGAAAGATACATACAGATACATATTAAATAACACAAAGCTACTGCTCATAACCAGGAGATCAATGGTGAAAGCACATAGCGACTCTACAAACTAAAAGGAAGAATGAAGTCCAGTTTAAAAACTGCCGTTTGCAGCCAGAAGAAGAAAACAAATGCTACCATTTGCAATGACGTGGATTGAGCGAGACGGTAGTATGCTCAGTGAAATATTCCAGGCGGAGAAAGACAAGTACCAAATGATTTCACTCATGTGTGGAGTATAACAACAAAGAAACACTGAAAAAAACAAAACAGCAGCAGACTCACAGAACCCGAATGTGGAGTAACAGTTACCAAAGGGAAAAGGACTGAGAAGGGTGGTTGGGTAGGGAGGGATAAGGGTGGGGAGAAAGAAAAGGGAGATTAGGATAAGCAAGTATAATGCGTGAGGGCGGGGTCGCATGGCGAGTGCTGTACAACACAGAGAAGACAAGTAGATATTCTACAGCATCTTACTATACGCTGAAGGACAGCGATTGTAATGGGGTGTGTGGGGGGGTACATCGTGAACGGGTCTACAGCATCCATCTCTGCTAACTGACAGCAACTGTAAGAGGTTTTTGGGAGGGACTTGGTGAAGGGGGGAGTCTAGGAAACATAATGTTCTTCACGTGATTGTAGATTAATGATAACAAAAACAATTTTTTTAAGTGCAATAAGGGCACAGCTCTGAATCATCAGAATAAAAGGACAGGCTTTGAGTGCTCCAAACAAATGACACAGGGTTAAAAGAAGGGATGAAAACTCAAGACCACCTTCGTGCTCCCTTACAGGAGACTCTCTTGAGATCCAAGGACACAGACAATCTAAAAGCCGAAGGGGTGTGTACAGGTACCCAACACAGTGAAACTGAAAAACAAACAATCCTAGAATGGATTCTGTTTGAGTCCACAGAGACAGTCAGTAGAAAATAGCCCTATCTGGCCAACGTGAATTCTTTTTGTTTGGTTTCAGCATTGCCCAGCCATAGATTTAGTGGTACAGCAACGTCTTTCTCATTTTCTCTCAACTCAACAATTGAATTGCTGTAAAAGTATACGTCTGGACCTTTGAGATCAGTGGGTTTTATGAAGTTCATGAATGTAAAGAAGTAATAACTATATAAAGAGGGAAGTTTGGACACTGAAATAAACACGTCACTCCACAACACACTCTTTGCTCCCAAGTGCTCCTGTCTAGCAACTGGTGTTCCTTTTCATTTGTCGTTCCATCCTATCAGCGGTGATCACGCCGATGTCCCTCAAACATGGTGGTGAGCAAAGCACCAAGTTTTCTTTCAGTGGACAACAGGCCCAGAGGAGCAATACTTGTGGTCTTCACGGAGCACTTAGTCAATGAATGTGGCTAAATAGAGTCAGCCAGTGTGAATAAGATAATAGAGGATACAGACACAGGTTCAAGTCCCTGCACAACCATTCACTGGTTTTGTAGGTACACGTGGCTGACTCAACCTGCAAATATCTCGGTGAACCGAGTGCTCTTCCTACAGCCTAGTTACCTTGAAAGATTTTTGGAAGCATAATGTAGGGAAGTGACAAAGGCGATGTTGTTAACTGTTTTGTACATAAGGATAGATGGCCAGACAGAAAGATGATTGATTCATAGATAGATAGCTAGACAGACGACAGATGAAAGATAGATAGATAGGTACATAGATTGATGATAGACATCATAGATAGATGAGAGGAAGATAGGTAGATAGATAGATAGATAGATAGATAGATAGATAGATAGACAGACAGACAGACAGATGGATAGATAGATATAGGTACTATTGATTAACGTAAAGTTATTGCTAATAACGAGGAGAGCAATGGTGAAAGCACATAGCGAAACTACAGACAAAAGAAAAGACAGAAATCTAGTTTAAAAAGTACAGTAAGCAGCCGTAAGAAGAAAAAATCCTACCATTTGAACAACGTGGATGGAGCTTTTGGATATTATGCTCAGTGAAAAAGGCCATGCGGAGAAAGACAAGTAAAAAATGATTTCACTCATGTGTTGAGTATAACAACAAAGAAAAACTGAAGGAAAAAAACAGCAGCAGACTCACAGAACCCAAGAGTGGACTAACAGCTAACAAAGGGAAAGGGACTAGGCAGGGTGGGTGGGAAGGTTTTGATAAATGTGGGTTGAAAGTAAGGGGGCATTAGGATTAGCATGTATAATGTGTGGGTGGGGGTAGCATGGGGAGGGCTATACAACACAGAGAAGACCAGTATGATTCTACAGCATCTTCCTACACGCTGATGGAAAGCGACTGTAACGGGGTGTGGGGGGGACATGGTGAAGGGGTCTACAGCATCCAACTATGCTGATGGACAGCTACTGTAATGGGGTTTTTGGGGGGGACGTGGTGTACTTGGTGAACATAATGTTCTTTGCGTGATTGTGGATTAATGATAACAAAAAAAATTTTTAAAGTGCAACAAGGACATAGCTCTTAATTCTAAGAATAAAAGGACAGGCTCTTCAGGACTCCAGTGAAAAGACACACGGTTAAAAGAAGGGATGAAATATCAAGACAACCTACGTGCTCCCTTACAGGAGTCTAACTTGAGATCCAAGGACGAAGATGAACTACAAGTTGAGGGGCTGGAAACATAGCTCTCAACGCTACTATTCCATTTCAGACAGACCTCACTCACATCTAAATGCGTAAATGCACTGAAATTCAACCTCCAACTTGACAGCAGAGGGGAGCAGTTTCCCCACAAGCTAGCTGGGCTGCCACCTCAGCAAGTCCATGGGCCACTGGCCCAGAAGTACCCCGTGTGTCACCAAAAGGCAGTTCCCTTAACCAGTGACTACACACATACTCTCTGAAGATGGGCCACAAAGCAGGGCCACCGATGTAACATCGGTGCACAGGCAAAAAGACATACTACTGGGCATGTACCTACCATGGACCCCGCAGGCACGCCCGGGTGCTCCCTGCATGGGGCCTCGGATATTCCCTGCAGCTCATGAAGCCGCCACAGCAGGAACGGCCCAGGGGCAGAGCAGCTGGAGGGCACTGGGCTGCACAGTTTCAAGAGCGCAGCCCACCAACCACACTCTCCACACCCAGCAGACTCGTGCCACCTACGCAGGAGAAGTTCCCACCCAAGGCCACTCCTCTCAAGACCCAAACACACAGCTAACTCACAAAAACAAACACAAGGAATTGAGACTGAGAAGGACACAGAGGAATCAAAGTGCACCTAGAGACAGAACGTTGACAAAAGTGAGAAAACAGATATAGAGAGAGACAAATGATTGATACATAGATTCGACATATATACATACATATAGATGATAGATTAATTAGATAGATTGTAGATAGATGACAGACCATACATAGATACATGACAGATAGATAGATAGAAAGATTACATAGATAGGTAAAGAGATAGATAGGTAGGTAGATAGGAAAGCATCATACTAAACTAAGCTATCTTTCACTCAAGATCATGTATGTGCTCCCTTAGAGGAGACTCACTTGAGATCCCAGGACACGGACAAATTAAAAGCTGAAGGGGCGGTGACAGGTACCCAAAAAAAGTGAAACTGAGAAACAAACAAACAAACAAATGGATTCTGTTTGAGTCCCCAGAGACAGTCAGTAGAAAATAGCCCTAGCTGGCCACCATGAATTTTTTTTTGTTTGGTTTCAGCAGTGCCCAGAAATAGATTCCGTTGTACAGCAAACTCCTTCTCAATTTTTCTCACCTCAATAACAGAATTGCTGTAATAATATGTGTCTGGGCTTTTGAAATCAGTGCGTTTTATGATGTTCATGAATGTAAAAATGTAATAACCACTTAAGAGTGAAGGTTGGACACTCAAATAAACACGTCACTCCACAACACACTTTTGTACAAAACTGCTCCTGTCTAGAAATAGGTGTTCATTTTTATTTGTCCCTCCTCCTATCAGAGGTGATCACACCGATGTCCTTCATACTTGGTGATGAGCAAAGCACCAAGTATACTTTTCTGACTACAACAGGCCCAGAGGAAGGATACTTGTGGTCTTCAGGGAAGACTTAGTCA
Source organism: Manis pentadactyla (assembly GCF_030020395.1). Classification (NCBI taxonomy): domain Eukaryota; kingdom Metazoa; phylum Chordata; class Mammalia; order Pholidota; family Manidae; genus Manis; species Manis pentadactyla. Next base: position 663,412 of record NW_026644865.1, read on the forward strand.
ATTATTGTGGCAAATTAGAGTCAGCAGGCGAGAAGGAGGTAAAAGAGGACAAAGGACAGAGATATGGGTTCAAGTCCCTGGACAACCATTTACTGGTTTTGTAAGCACACGCGGCAGACTCGACCTGCAATTGTCTCAGTGTACCCAGTGCTCACCATACGTCCTAGTTACTTGGCAAGATTTTTGGAAGCATAATGTAGGGAAGTGACATAGGCGATGTTGTTAACTGTTCTCTACATAAGGATAGATGGGAAGACAAAAAGATGATTGATTCATAGATACATAGATAGATGAGAGATTATAGATAGATGATAGACACGATAGATAGATGATCGGAAGATAGAGAGATCCATAGACAGAAAGATAGAAGGATAGATAGATAGATAGATAGATAGATAGATAGATAGATAGATAGATAGATAGATAGATAGATAGATAGACAGACAGTTACACAGATTCAGATAGATATCGATTAACACAAAGCTATTGCTCATAACCAACAGATCAATGGTGAAAGCACATAGGGAAACTACAAACAAAAAGGAAGAATGAAGTCCAGTTTAAAAAGTGCAGTAAGCAGCCATAAGAAGAAAACAAATCCTACTATTTTCAAGGATGTGGATGTAGCTAGACGGTAGCATGCTCAGTGATATATACCAGGTGGAGAAAGACAAGTAGCCAATGATTTCACTCATGTGTGGAGTATAACAACAAAGAAAAACTGGAGGAAATAAACAGCAGCGGACTCAGAGAACCCGAGAGCTCAATAACAGTTACCAAAGGGAAAGGGAATGGGCAGGGAGTGTGGGAAGGGAGGGATAAGGGCAGGGAGAAGAAAGGGGACATTAGGATTAACATGCATAATGCGTGGGCTCGGGGGGGCAAAGGGAGGGATGTACAACACAGAGAAGACAAGTAGAGATTCTACAGCGTTTACTACACGCTGATGGACAGCGACTGTAATGGGGTGTTTGTTTGGGGACATGGTGAAGCGGTCTACAGCATACAACAAAGCTTATGGACAACGACTGTAAGAGGTTTTGGTGGGGACTTGGTGAAGGTGGGAGCCTAGTAAATATGATGTTCTTCACGTGATAGCAGATTAAAGATAAAAAATGTTTTTAAGTGCAATATGGGCACAGCAATAAAACAGGCTTTGCGAGCTCCAAACAAAAGACACAGGGTTAAAAGAAGGGATGAAAACTCAAGATCACCTAAGTGCTCCCCTATAGGAGACTCACTTGAGATCCAAAGACACCGACAAACTACAATCCGAAGGGCTGGGGACAGCAACCCTACACAAGTGTAACTGAAAAGCAAACAAACAAACAAATGGATTTTGTTTGAGTCCCCAGAGACAGTCAGTATAAAATAGCCCTATCTAGACACCGTGAATTCTTTTTGTTTGGTTTCAGCAGTGCCCAGCCATAGATTTAGTGGTACAGCAACGTCCTTCTCATTTTTTCTCACCTCAACAACTGAATTGCTGTAATAATATGTGTCTGGGCTTTTGAAATCAGTGGATTTTATGATGTTCTTGAAAGTAAAGTAGTAATAACCACCTAAAGAGGATAGTTTGGACACTCAAACAAACACGTAACTCCACAACACTCTCTTTGCTCCCAAATGCTGCTGCCTAGAAATAGGTGTTCTTTTTATTTGTCCCTCCTCCTATCAGCGGTGATCATGCCATTGTCCCTCAAACTTGGTGGTGAGCAAAGCACCAAGTATACTTTTCTGTCTAAACAGGCCCAGAGGAAGGATAGCTGTGGTCTTCTGGAAGCACTTAGTCAACGAATGTGGCTGAATACAATCAGCAAGCGAGAAGGAGTTAAAAGAGGACAGAGGACAGAGAGATGGGTGCAAGTCCATGCACCACCATAAATTACTGGATTTGTAAGCACAAGGGGCTGACTCGACCTGGAAGCGTCTCAGTGAACCCAGTGCTCTCCCTAAGGACTAGTTACTCTGCAATATTTTTGGAAGCATAATGTAGGGAACTGACATAGGCGATGTTGTTAACTGTCCTGTACATAAGGATAGATGGCCAGACAAAAAGATGATTGATTCATAGATAGATAGATAGATGACAGATGACAGATAGACCGACGATAGACATGATAGGTAGATAGGAACATAGATTGATAGACAGATTGATGATAGATAGATAGATAGATAGAAAGATAGATAGATAGATAGAAAGATAGAAGGATAGACAGATAGATTGATAGAAAGATACATACAGATACATATTAAATAACACAAAGCTACTGCTCATAACCAGGAGATCAATGGTGAAAGCACATAGCGACTCTACAAACTAAAAGGAAGAATGAAGTCCAGTTTAAAAACTGCCGTTTGCAGCCAGAAGAAGAAAACAAATGCTACCATTTGCAATGACGTGGATTGAGCGAGACGGTAGTATGCTCAGTGAAATATTCCAGGCGGAGAAAGACAAGTACCAAATGATTTCACTCATGTGTGAAGTATAACAACAAAGAAACACTGAAAAAAACAAAACAGCAGCAGACTCACAGAACCCGAATGTGGAGTAACAGTTACCAAAGGGAAAAGGACTGAGAAGGGTGGTTGGGTAGGGAGGGATAAGGGTGGGGAGAAAGAAAAGGGAGATTAGGATAAGCAAGTATAATGCGTGAGGGCGGGGTCGCATGGCGAGTGCTGTACAACACAGAGAAGACAAGTAGATATTCTACAGCATCTTACTATACGCTGAAGGACAGCGATTGTAATGGGGTGTGTGGGGGGGTACATCGTGAACGGGTCTACAGCATCCATCTCTGCTAACTGACAGCAACTGTAAGAGGTTTTTGGGAGGGACTTGGTGAAGGGGGGAGTCTAGGAAACATAATGTTCTTCACGTGATTGTAGATTAATGATAACAAAAACAATTTTTTTAAGTGCAATAAGGGCACAGCTCTGAATCATCAGAATAAAAGGACAGGCTTTGAGTGCTCCAAACAAATGACACAGGGTTAAAAGAAGGGATGAAAACTCAAGACCACCTTCGTGCTCCCTTACAGGAGACTCTCTTGAGATCCAAGGACACAGACAATCTAAAAGCCGAAGGGGTGTGTACAGGTACCCAACACAGTGAAACTGAAAAACAAACAATCCTAGAATGGATTCTGTTTGAGTCCACAGAGACAGTCAGTAGAAAATAGCCCTATCTGGCCAACGTGAATTCTTTTTGTTTGGTTTCAGCATTGCCCAGCCATAGATTTAGTGGTACAGCAACGTCTTTCTCATTTTCTCTCAACTCAACAATTGAATTGCTGTAAAAGTATACGTCTGGACCTTTGAGATCAGTGGGTTTTATGAAGTTCATGAATGTAAAGAAGTAATAACTATATAAAGAGGGAAGTTTGGACACTGAAATAAACACGTCACTCCACAACACACTCTTTGCTCCCAAGTGCTCCTGTCTAGCAACTGGTGTTCCTTTTCATTTGTCGTTCCATCCTATCAGCGGTGATCACGCCGATGTCCCTCAAACATGGTGGTGAGCAAAGCACCAAGTTTTCTTTCAGTGGACAACAGGCCCAGAGGAGCAATACTTGTGGTCTTCACGGAGCACTTAGTCAATGAATGTGGCTAAATAGAGTCAGCCAGTGTGAATAAGATAATAGAGGATACAGACACAGGTTCAAGTCCCTGCACAACCATTCACTGGTTTTGTAGGTACACGTGGCTGACTCAACCTGCAAATATCTCGGTGAACCGAGTGCTCTTCCTACAGCCTAGTTACCTTGAAAGATTTTTGGAAGCATAATGTAGGGAAGTGACAAAGGCGATGTTGTTAACTGTTTTGTACATAAGGATAGATGGCCAGACAGAAAGATGATTGATTCATAGATAGATAGCTAGACAGACGACAGATGAAAGATAGATAGATAGGTACATAGATTGATGATAGACATCATAGATAGATGAGAGGAAGATAGGTAGATAGATAGATAGGTAGATAGATAGATAGATAGATAGATAGATAGATAGACAGACAGACAGACAGATGGATAGATAGATATAGGTACTATTGATTAACGTAAAGTTATTGCTAATAACGAGGAGAGCAATGGTGAAAGCACATAGCGAAACTACAGACAAAAGAAAAGACAGAAATCTAGTTTAAAAAGTACAGTAAGCAGCCGTAAGAAGAAAAAATCCTACCATTTGAACAACGTGGATGGAGCTTTTGGATATTATGCTCAGTGAAAAAGGCCATGCGGAGAAAGACAAGTAAAAAATGATTTCACTCATGTGTTGAGTATAACAACAAAGAAAAACTGAAGGAAAAAAACAGCAGCAGACTCACAGAACCCAAGAGTGGACTAACAGCTAACAAAGGGAAAGGGACTAGGCAGGGTGGGTGGGAAGGTTTTGATAAATGTGGGTTGAAAGTAAGGGGGCATTAGGATTAGCATGTATAATGTGTGGGTGGGGGTAGCATGGGGAGGGCTATACAACACAGAGAAGACCAGTATGATTCTACAGCATCTTCCTACACGCTGATGGAAAGCAACTGTAACGGGGTGTGGGGGGGACATGGTGAAGGGGTCTACAGCATCCAACTATGCTGATGGACAGCTACTGTAATGGGGTTTTTGGGGGGGACGTGGTGTACTTGGTGAACATAATGTTCTTTGCGTGATTGTGGATTAATGATAACAAAAAAAATTTTTAAAGTGCAACAAGGACATAGCTCTTAATTCTAAGAATAAAAGGACAGGCTCTTCAGGACTCCAGTGAAAAGACACACGGTTAAAAGAAGGGATGAAATATCAAGACAACCTACGTGCTCCCTTACAGGAGTCTAACTTGAGATCCAAGGACGAAGATGAACTACAAGTTGAGGGGCTGGAAACATAGCTCTCAACGCTACTATTCCATTTCAGACAGACCTCACTCACATCTAAATGCGTAAATGCACTGAAATTCAACCTCCAACTTGACAGCAGAGGGGAGCAGTTTCCCCACAAGCTAGCTGGGCTGCCACCTCAGCAAGTCCATGGGCCACTGGCCCAGAAGTACCCCGTGTGTCACCAAAAGGCAGTTCCCTTAACCAGTGACTACACACATACTCTCTGAAGATGGGCCACAAAGCAGGGCCACCGATGTAACATCGGTGCACAGGCAAAAAGACATACTACTGGGCATGTACCTACCATGGACCCCGCAGGCACGCCCGGGTGCTCCCTGCATGGGGCCTCGGATATTCCCTGCAGCTCATGAAGCCGCCACAGCAGGAACGGCCCAGGGGCAGAGCAGCTGGAGGGCACTGGGCTGCACAGTTTCAAGAGCGCAGCCCACCAACCACACTCTCCACACCCAGCAGACTCGTGCCACCTACGCAGGAGAAGTTCCCACCCAAGGCCACTCCTCTCAAGACCCAAACACACAGCTAACTCACAAAAACAAACACAAGGAATTGAGACTGAGAAGGACACAGAGGAATCAAAGTGCACCTAGAGACAGAACGTTGACAAAAGTGAGAAAACAGATATAGAGAGAGACAAATGATTGATACATAGATTCGACATATATACATACATATAGATGATAGATTAATTAGATAGATTGTAGATAGATGACAGACCATACATAGATACATGACAGATAGATAGATAGAAAGATTACATAGATAGGTAAAGAGATAGATAGGTAGGTAGATAGGAAAGCATCATACTAAACTAAGCTATCTTTCACTCAAGATCATGTATGTGCTCCCTTAGAGGAGACTCACTTGAGATCCCAGGACACGGACAAATTAAAAGCTGAAGGGGCGGTGACAGGTACCCAAAAAAAGTGAAACTGAGAAACAAACAAACAAACAAATGGATTCTGTTTGAGTCCCCAGAGACAGTCAGTAGAAAATAGCCCTAGCTGGCCACCATGAATTTTTTTTTGTTTGGTTTCAGCAGTGCCCAGAAATAGATTCCGTTGTACAGCAAACTCCTTCTCAATTTTTCTCACCTCAATAACAGAATTGCTGTAATAATATGTGTCTGGGCTTTTGAAATCAGTGCGTTTTATGATGTTCATGAATGTAAAAATGTAATAACCACTTAAGAGTGAAGGTTGGACACTCAAATAAACACGTCACTCCACAACACACTTTTGTACAAAACTGCTCCTGTCTAGAAATAGGTGTTCATTTTTATTTGTCCCTCCTCCTATCAGAGGTGATCACACCGATGTCCTTCATACTTGGTGATGAGCAAAGCACCAAGTATACTTTTCTGACTACAACAGGCCCAGAGGAAGGATACTTGTGGTCTTCAGGGAAGACTTAGTCAATTATTGTGGCAAATTAGAGTCAGCAGGCGAGAAGGAGGTAAAAGAGGACAAAGGACAGAGATATGGGTTCAAGTCCCTGGACAACCATTTACTGGTTTTGTAAGCACACGCGGCAGACTCGACCTGCAATTGTCTCAGTGTACCCAGTGCTCACCATACGTCCTAGTTACTTGGCAAGATTTTTGGAAGCATAATGTAGGGAAGTGACATAGGCGATGTTGTTAACTGTTCTCTACATAAGGATAGATGGGAAGACAAAAAGATGATTGATTCATAGATACATAGATAGATGAGAGATTATAGATAGATGATAGACACGATAGATAGATGATCGGAAGATAGAGAGATCCATAGACAGAAAGATAGAAGGATAGATAGATAGATAGATAGATAGATAGATAGATAGATAGATAGATAGATAGATAGACAGACAGTTACACAGATTCAGATAGATATCGATTAACACAAAGCTATTGCTCATAACCAACAGATCAATGGTGAAAGCACATAGGGAAACTACAAACAAAAAGGAAGAATGAAGTCCAGTTTAAAAAGTGCAGTAAGCAGCCATAAGAAGAAAACAAATCCTACTATTTTCAAGGATGTGGATGTAGCTAGACGGTAGCATGCTCAGTGATATATACCAGGTGGAGAAAGACAAGTAGCCAATGATTTCACTCATGTGTGGAGTATAACAACAAAGAAAAACTGGAGGAAATAAACAGCAGCGGACTCAGAGAACCCGAGAGCTCAATAACAGTTACCAAAGGGAAAGGGAATGGGCAGGGAGTGTGGGAAGGGAGGGATAAGGGCAGGGAGAAGAAAGGGGACATTAGGATTAACATGCATAATGGGTGGGCTCGGGGGGGCAAAGGGAGGGATGTACAACACAGAGAAGACAAGTAGAGATTCTACAGCGTTTACTACACGCTGATGGACAGCGACTGTAATGGGGTGTTTGTTTGGGGACATGGTGAAGCGGTCTACAGCATACAACAATGCTTATGAACAACGACTGTAAGAGGTTTTGGTGGGGACTTGGTGAAGGTGGGAGCCTAGTAAATATGATGTTCTTCACGTGATAGCAGATTAAAGATAAAAAATGTTTTTAAGTGCAATATGGGCACAGCAATAAAACAGGCTTTGCGAGCTCCAAACAAAAGACACAGGGTTAAAAGAAGGGATGAAAACTCAAGATCACCTAAGTGCTCCCCTATAGGAGACTCACTTGAGATCCAAAGACACCGACAAACTACAATCCGAAGGGCTGGGGACAGCAACCCTACACAAGTGTAACTGAAAAGCAAACAAACAAACAAATGGATTTTGTTTGAGTCCCCAGAGACAGTCAGTATAAAATAGCCCTATCTAGACACCGTGAATTCTTTTTGTTTGGTTTCAGCAGTGCCCAGCCATAGATTTAGTGGTACAGCAACGTCCTTCTCATTTTTTCTCACCTCAACAACTGAATTGCTGTAATAATATGTGTCTGGGCTTTTGAAATCAGTGGATTTTATGATGTTCTTGAAAGTAAAGTAGTAATAACCACCTAAAGAGGATAGTTTGGACACTCAAACAAACACGTAACTCCACAACACTCTCTTTGCTCCCAAATGCTGCTGCCTAGAAATAGGTGTTCTTTTTATTTGTCCCTCCTCCTATCAGCGGTGATCATGCCATTGTCCCTCAAACTTGGTGGTGAGCAAAGCACCAAGTATACTTTTCTGTCTAAACAGGCCCAGAGGAAGGATAGCTGTGGTCTTCTGGAAGCACTTAGTCAACGAATGTGGCTGAATACAATCAGCAAGCGAGAAGGAGTTAAAAGAGGACAGAGGACAGAGAGATGGGTGCAAGTCCATGCACCACCATAAATTACTGGATTTGTAAGCACAAGGGGCTGACTCGACCTGGAAGCGTCTCAGTGAACCCAGTGCTCTCCCTAAGGACTAGTTACTCTGCAATATTTTTGGAAGCATAATGTAGGGAACTGACATAGGCGATGTTGTTAACTGTCCTGTACATAAGGATAGATGGCCAGACAAAAAGATGATTGATTCATAGATAGATAGATAGATGACAGATGACAGATAGACCGACGATAGACATGATAGGTAGATAGGAACATAGATTGATAGACAGATTGATGATAGATAGATAGATAGATAGAAAGATAGATAGATAGATAGAAAGATAGAAGGATAGACAGATAGATTGATAGAAAGATACATACAGATACATATTAAATAACACAAAGCTACTGCTCATAACCAGGAGATCAATGGTGAAAGCACATAGCGACTCTACAAACTAAAAGGAAGAATGAAGTCCAGTTTAAAAACTGCCGTTTGCAGCCAGAAGAAGAAAACAAATGCTACCATTTGCAATGACGTGGATTGAGCGAGACGGTAGTATGCTCAGTGAAATATTCCAGGCGGAGAAAGACAAGTACCAAATGATTTCACTCATGTGTGGAGTATAACAACAAAGAAACACTGAAAAAAACAAAACAGCAGCAGACTCACAGAACCCGAATGTGGAGTAACAGTTACCAAAGGGAAAAGGACTGAGAAGGGTGGTTGGGTAGGGAGGGATAAGGGTGGGGAGAAAGAAAAGGGAGATTAGGATAAGCAAGTATAATGCGTGAGGGCGGGGTCGCATGGCGAGTGCTGTACAACACAGAGAAGACAAGTAGATATTCTACAGCATCTTACTATACGCTGAAGGACAGCGATTGTAATGGGGTGTGTGGGGGGGTACATCGTGAACGGGTCTACAGCATCCATCTCTGCTAACTGACAGCAACTGTAAGAGGTTTTTGGGAGGGACTTGGTGAAGGGGGGAGTCTAGGAAACATAATGTTCTTCACGTGATTGTAGATTAATGATAACAAAAACAATTTTTTTAAGTGCAATAAGGGCACAGCTCTGAATCATCAGAATAAAAGGACAGGCTTTGAGTGCTCCAAACAAATGACACAGGGTTAAAAGAAGGGATGAAAACTCAAGACCACCTTCGTGCTCCCTTACAGGAGACTCTCTTGAGATCCAAGGACACAGACAATCTAAAAGCCGAAGGGGTGTGTACAGGTACCCAACACAGTGAAACTGAAAAACAAACAATCCTAGAATGGATTCTGTTTGAGTCCACAGAGACAGTCAGTAGAAAATAGCCCTATCTGGCCAACGTGAATTCTTTTTGTTTGGTTTCAGCATTGCCCAGCCATAGATTTAGTGGTACAGCAACGTCTTTCTCATTTTCTCTCAACTCAACAATTGAATTGCTGTAAAAGTATACGTCTGGACCTTTGAGATCAGTGGGTTTTATGAAGTTCATGAATGTAAAGAAGTAATAACTATATAAAGAGGGAAGTTTGGACACTGAAATAAACACGTCACTCCACAACACACTCTTTGCTCCCAAGTGCTCCTGTCTAGCAACTGGTGTTCCTTTTCATTTGTCGTTCCATCCTATCAGCGGTGATCACGCCGATGTCCCTCAAACATGGTGGTGAGCAAAGCACCAAGTTTTCTTTCAGTGGACAACAGGCCCAGAGGAGCAATACTTGTGGTCTTCACGGAGCACTTAGTCAATGAATGTGGCTAAATAGAGTCAGCCAGTGTGAATAAGATAATAGAGGATACAGACACAGGTTCAAGTCCCTGCACAACCATTCACTGGTTTTGTAGGTACACGTGGCTGACTCAACCTGCAAATATCTCGGTGAACCGAGTGCTCTTCCTACAGCCTAGTTACCTTGAAAGATTTTTGGAAGCATAATGTAGGGAAGTGACAAAGGCGATGTTGTTAACTGTTTTGTACATAAGGATAGATGGCCAGACAGAAAGATGATTGATTCATAGATAGATAGCTAGACAGACGACAGATGAAAGATAGATAGATAGGTACATAGATTGATGATAGACATCATAGATAGATGAGAGGAAGATAGGTAGATAGATAGATAGATAGATAGATAGATAGACAGACAGACAGACAGATGGATAGATAGATATAGGTACTATTGATTAACGTAAAGTTATTGCTAATAACGAGGAGAGCAATGGTGAAAGCACATAGCGAAACTACAGACAAAAGAAAAGACAGAAATCTAGTTTAAAAAGTACAGTAAGCAGCCGTAAGAAGAAAAAATCCTACCATTTGAACAACGTGGATGGAGCTTTTGGATATTATGCTCAGTGAAAAAGGCCATGCGGAGAAAGACAAGTAAAAAATGATTTCACTCATGTGTTGAGTATAACAACAAAGAAAAACTGAAGGAAAAAAACAGCAGCAGACTCACAGAACCCAAGAGTGGACTAACAGCTAACAAAGGGAAAGGGACTAGGCAGGGTGGGTGGGAAGGTTTTGATAAATGTGGGTTGAAAGTAAGGGGGCATTAGGATTAGCATGTATAATGTGTGGGTGGGGGTAGCATGGGGAGGGCTATACAACACAGAGAAGACCAGTATGATTCTACAGCATCTTCCTACACGCTGATGGAAAGCGACTGTAACGGGGTGTGGGGGGGACATGGTGAAGGGGTCTACAGCATCCAACTATGCTGATGGACAGCTACTGTAATGGGGTTTTTGGGGGGGACGTGGTGTACTTGGTGAACATAATGTTCTTTGCGTGATTGTGGATTAATGATAACAAAAAAAATTTTTAAAGTGCAACAAGGACATAGCTCTTAATTCTAAGAATAAAAGGACAGGCTCTTCAGGACTCCAGTGAAAAGACACACGGTTAAAAGAAGGGATGAAATATCAAGACAACCTACGTGCTCCCTTACAGGAGTCTAACTTGAGATCCAAGGACGAAGATGAACTACAAGTTGAGGGGCTGGAAACATAGCTCTCAACGCTACTATTCCATTTCAGACAGACCTCACTCACATCTAAATGCGTAAATGCACTGAAATTCAACCTCCAACTTGACAGCAGAGGGGAGCAGTTTCCCCACAAGCTAGCTGGGCTGCCACCTCAGCAAGTCCATGGGCCACTGGCCCAGAAGTACCCCGTGTGTCACCAAAAGGCAGTTCCCTTAACCAGTGACTACACACATACTCTCTGAAGATGGGCCACAAAGCAGGGCCACCGATGTAACATCGGTGCACAGGCAAAAAGACATACTACTGGGCATGTACCTACCACGGACCCCGCAGGCACGCCCGGGTGCTCCCTGCATGGGGCCTCGTATATTCCCTGCAGCTCATGAAGCCGCCACAGCAGGAACGGCCCAGGGGCAGAGCAGCTGGAGGGCACTGGGCTGCACAGTTTCAAGAGCGCAGCCCACCAACCACACTCTCCACACCCAGCAGACTCGTGCCACCTACGCAGGAGAAGTTCCCACCCAAGGCCACTCCTCTCAAGACCCAAACACACAGCTAACTCACAAAAACAAACACAAGGAATTGAGACTGAGAAGGACACAGAGGAATCAAAGTGCACCTAGAGACAGAACGTTGACAAAAGTGAGAAAACAGATATAGAGAGAGACAAATGATTGATACATAGATTCGACATATATACATACATATAGATGATAGATTAATTAGATAGATTGTAGATAGATGACAGACCATACATAGATACATGACAGATAGATAGATAGAAAGATTACATAGATAGGTAAAGAGATAGATAGGTAGGTAGATAGGAAAGCATCATACTAAACTAAGCTATCTTTCACTCAAGATCATGTATGTGCTCCCTTAGAGGAGACTCACTTGAGATCCCAGGACACGGACAAATTAAAAGCTGAAGGGGCGGTGACAGGTACCCAAAAAAAGTGAAACTGAGAAACAAACAAACAAACAAATGGATTCTGTTTGAGTCCCCAGAGACAGTCAGTAGAAAATAGCCCTAGCTGGCCACCATGAATTTTTTTTTGTTTGGTTTCAGCAGTGCCCAGAAATAGATTCCGTTGTACAGCAAACTCCTTCTCAATTTTTCTCACCTCAATAACAGAATTGCTGTAATAATATGTGTCTGGGCTTTTGAAATCAGTGCGTTTTATGATGTTCATGAATGTAAAAATGTAATAACCACTTAAGAGTGAAGGTTGGACACTCAAATAAACACGTCACTCCACAACACACTTTTGTACAAAACTGCTCCTGTCTATAAATAGGTGTTCATTTTTATTTGTCCCTCCTCCTATCAGAGGTGATCACACCGATGTCCTTCATACTTGGTGATGAGCAAAGCACCAAGTATACTTTTCTGACTACAACAGGCCCAGAGGAAGGATACTTGTGGTCTTCAGGGAAGACTTAGTCAATTATTGTGGCAAATTAGAGTCAGCAGGCGAGAAGGAGGTAAAAGAGGACAAAGGACAGAGATATGGGTTCAAGTCCCTGGACAACCATTTACTGGTTTTGTAAGCACACGCGGCAGACTCGACCTGCAATTGTCTCAGTGTACCCAGTGCTCACCATACGTCCTAGTTACTTGGCAAGATTTTTGGAAGCATAATGTAGGGAAGTGACATAGGCGATGTTGTTAACTGTTCTCTACATAAGGATAGATGGGAAGACAAAAAGATGATTGATTCATAGATACATAGATAGATGAGAGATTATAGATAGATGATAGACACGATAGATAGATGATCGGAAGATAGAGAGATCCATAGACAGAAAGATAGAAGGATAGATAGATAGATAGATAGATAGATAGATAGATAGATAGATAGATAGATAGATAGATAGATAGACAGACAGTTACACAGATTCAGATAGATATCGATTAACACAAAGCTATTGCTCATAACCAACAGATCAATGGTGAAAGCACATAGGGAAACTACAAACAAAAAGGAAGAATGAAGTCCAGTTTAAAAAGTGCAGTAAGCAGCCATAAGAAGAAAACAAATCCTACTATTTTCAAGGATGTGGATGTAGCTAGACGGTAGCATGCTCAGTGATATATACCAGGTGGAGAAAGACAAGTAGCCAATGATTTCACTCATGTGTGGAGTATAACAACAAAGAAAAACTGGAGGAAATAAACAGCAGCGGACTCAGAGAACCCGAGAGCTCAATAACAGTTACCAAAGGGAAAGGGAATGGGCAGGGAGTGTGGGAAGGGAGGGATAAGGGCAGGGAGAAGAAAGGGGACATTAGGATTAACATGCATAATGCGTGGGCTCGGGGGGGCAAAGGGAGGGATGTACAACACAGAGAAGACAAGTAGAGATTCTACAGCGTTTACTACACGCTGATGGACAGCGACTGTAATGGGGTGTTTGTTTGGGGACATGGTGAAGCGGTCTACAGCATACAACAATGCTTATGAACAACGACTGTAAGAGGTTTTGGTGGGGACTTGGTGAAGGTGGGAGCCTAGTAAATATGATGTTCTTCACGTGATAGCAGATTAAAGATAAAAAATGTTTTTAAGTGCAATATGGGCACAGCAATAAAACAGGCTTTGCGAGCTCCAAACAAAAGACACAGGGTTAAAAGAAGGGATGAAAACTCAAGATCACCTAAGTGCTCCCCTATAGGAGACTCACTTGAGATCCAAAGACACCGACAAACTACAATCCGAAGGGCTGGGGACAGCAACCCTACACAAGTGTAACTGAAAAGCAAACAAACAAACAAATGGATTTTGTTTGAGTCCCCAGAGACAGTCAGTATAAAATAGCCCTATCTAGACACCGTGAATTCTTTTTGTTTGGTTTCAGCAGTGCCCAGCCATAGATTTAGTGGTACAGCAACGTCCTTCTCATTTTTTCTCACCTCAACAACTGAATTGCTGTAATAATATGTGTCTGGGCTTTTGAAATCAGTGGATTTTATGATGTTCTTGAAAGTAAAGTAGTAATAACCACCTAAAGAGGATAGTTTGGACACTCAAACAAACACGTAACTCCACAACACTCTCTTTGCTCCCAAATGCTGCTGCCTAGAAATAGGTGTTCTTTTTATTTGTCCCTCCTCCTATCAGCGGTGATCATGCCATTGTCCCTCAAACTTGGTGGTGAGCAAAGCACCAAGTATACTTTTCTGTCTAAACAGGCCCAGAGGAAGGATAGCTGTGGTCTTCTGGAAGCACTTAGTCAACGAATGTGGCTGAATACAATCAGCAAGCGAGAAGGAGTTAAAAGAGGACAGAGGACAGAGAGATGGGTGCAAGTCCATGCACCACCATAAATTACTGGATTTGTAAGCACAAGGGGCTGACTCGACCTGGAAGCGTCTCAGTGAACCCAGTGCTCTCCCTAAGGACTAGTTACTCTGCAATATTTTTGGAAGCATAATGTAGGGAACTGACATAGGCGATGTTGTTAACTGTCCTGTACATAAGGATAGATGGCCAGACAAAAAGATGATTGATTCATAGATAGATAGATAGATGACAGATGACAGATAGACCGACGATAGACATGATAGGTAGATAGGAACATAGATTGATAGACAGATTGATGATAGATAGATAGATAGATAGAAAGATAGATAGATAGATAGAAAGATAGAAGGATAGACAGATAGATTGATAGAAAGATACATACAGATACATATTAAATAACACAAAGCTACTGCTCATAACCAGGAGATCAATGGTGAAAGCACATAGCGACTCTACAAACTAAAAGGAAGAATGAAGTCCAGTTTAAAAACTGCCGTTTGCAGCCAGAAGAAGAAAACAAATGCTACCATTTGCAATGACGTGGATTGAGCGAGACGGTAGTATGCTCAGTGAAATATTCCAGGCGGAGAAAGACAAGTACCAAATGATTTCACTCATGTGTGGAGTATAACAACAAAGAAGCACTGAAAAAAACAAAACAGCAGCAGACTCACAGAACCCGAATGTGGAGTAACAGTTACCAAAGGGAAAAGGACTGAGAAGGGTGGTTGGGTAGGGAGGGATAAGGGTGGGGAGAAAGAAAAGGGAGATTAGGATAAGCAAGTATAATGCGTGAGGGCGGGGTCGCATGGCGAGTGCTGTACAACACAGAGAAGACAAGTAGATATTCTACAGCATCTTACTATACGCTGAAGGACAGCGATTGTAATGGGGTGTGTGGGGGGGTACATCGTGAACGGGTCTACAGCATCCATCTCTGCTAACTGACAGCAACTGTAAGAGGTTTTTGGGAGGGACTTGGTGAAGGGGGGAGTCTAGGAAACATAATGTTCTTCACGTGATTGTAGATTAATGATAACAAAAACAATTTTTTTAAGTGCAATAAGGGCACAGCTCTGAATCATCAGAATAAAAGGACAGGCTTTGAGTGCTCCAAACAAATGACACAGGGTTAAAAGAAGGGATGAAAACTCAAGACCACCTTCGTGCTCCCTTACAGGAGACTCTCTTGAGATCCAAGGACACAGACAATCTAAAAGCCGAAGGGGTGTGTACAGGTACCCAACACAGTGAAACTGAAAAACAAACAATCCTAGAATGGATTCTGTTTGAGTCCACAGAGACAGTCAGTAGAAAATAGCCCTATCTGGCCAACGTGAATTCTTTTTGTTTGGTTTCAGCATTGCCCAGCCATAGATTTAGTGGTACAGCAACGTCTTTCTCATTTTCTCTCAACTCAACAATTGAATTGCTGTAAAAGTATACGTCTGGACCTTTGAGATCAGTGGGTTTTATGAAGTTCATGAATGTAAAGAAGTAATAACTATATAAAGAGGGAAGTTTGGACACTGAAATAAACACGTCACTCCACAACACACTCTTTGCTCCCAAGTGCTCCTGTCTAGCAACTGGTGTTCCTTTTCATTTGTCGTTCCATCCTATCAGCGGTGATCACGCCGATGTCCCTCAAACATGGTGGTGAGCAAAGCACCAAGTTTTCTTTCAGTGGACAACAGGCCCAGAGGAGCAATACTTGTGGTCTTCACGGAGCACTTAGTCAATGAATGTGGCTAAATAGAGTCAGCCAGTGTGAATAAGATAATAGAGGATACAGACACAGGTTCAAGTCCCTGCACAACCATTCACTGGTTTTGTAGGTACACGTGGCTGACTCAACCTGCAAATATCTCGGTGAACCGAGTGCTCTTCCTACAGCCTAGTTACCTTGAAAGATTTTTGGAAGCATAATGTAGGGAAGTGACAAAGGCGATGTTGTTAACTGTTTTGTACATAAGGATAGATGGCCAGACAGAAAGATGATTGATTCATAGATAGATAGCTAGACAGACGACAGATGAAAGATAGATAGATAGGTACATAGATTGATGATAGACATCATAGATAGATGAGAGGAAGATAGGTAGATAGATAGATAGATAGATAGATAGATAGATAGACAGACAGACAGACAGATGGATAGATAGATATAGGTACTATTGATTAACGTAAAGTTATTGCTAATAACGAGGAGAGCAATGGTGAAAGCACATAGCGAAACTACAGACAAAAGAAAAGACAGAAATCTAGTTTAAAAAGTACAGTAAGCAGCCGTAAGAAGAAAAAATCCTACCATTTGAACAACGTGGATGGAGCTATAGGATATTATGCTCAGTGAAAAAGGCCATGCGGAGAAAGACAAGTAAAAAATGATTTCACTCATGTGTTGAGTATAACAACAAAGAAAAACTGAAGGAAAAAAACAGCAGCAGACTCACAGAACCCAAGAGTGGACTAACAGCTAACAAAGGGAAAGGGACTAGGCAGGGTGGGTGGGAAGGTTTTGATAAATGTGGGTTGAAAGTAAGGGGGCATTAGGATTAGCATGTATAATGTGTGGGTGGGGGTAGCATGGGGAGGGCTATACAACACAGAGAAGACCAGTATGATTCTACAGCATCTTCCTACACGCTGATGGAAAGCGACTGTAACGGGGTGTGGGGGGACATGGTGAAGGGGTCTACAGCATCCAACTATGCTGATGGACAGCTACTGTAATGGGGTTTTTGGGGGGGACGTGGTGTACTTGGTGAACATAATGTTCTTTGCGTGATTGTGGATTAATGATAACAAAAAAAATTTTTAAAGTGCAACAAGGACATAGCTCTTAATTCTAAGAATAAAAGGACAGGCTCTTCAGGACTCCAGTGAAAAGACACACGGTTAAAAGAAGGGATGAAATATCAAGACAACCTACGTGCTCCCTTACAGGAGTCTAACTTGAGATCCAAGGACGAAGATGAACTACAAGTTGAGGGGCTGGAAACATAGCTCTCAACGCTACTATTCCATTTCAGACAGACCTCACTCACATCTAAATGCGTAAATGCACTGAAATTCAACCTCCAACTTGACAGCAGAGGGGAGCAGTTTCCCCACAAGCTAGCTGGGCTGCCACCTCAGCAAGTCCATGGGCCACTGGCCCAGAAGTACCCCGTGTGTCACCAAAAGGCAGTTCCCTTAACCAGTGACTACACACATACTCTCTGAAGATGGGCCACAAAGCAGGGCCACCGATGTAACATCGGTGCACAGGCAAAAAGACATACTACTGGGCATGTACCTACCATGGACCCCGCAGGCACGCCCGGGTGCTCCCTGCATGGGGCCTCGGATATTCCCTGCAGCTCATGAAGCCGCCACAGCAGGAACGGCCCAGGGGCAGAGCAGCTGGAGGGCACTGGGCTGCACAGTTTCAAGAGCGCAGCCCACCAACCACACTCTCCACACCCAGCAGACTCGTGCCACCTACGCAGGAGAAGTTCCCACCCAAGGCCACTCCTCTCAAGACCCAAACACACAGCTAACTCACAAAAACAAACACAAGGAATTGAGACTGAGAAGGACACAGAGGAATCAAAGTGCACCTAGAGACAGAACGTTGACAAAAGTGAGAAAACAGATATAGAGAGAGACAAATGATTGATACATAGATTCGACATATATACATACATATAGATGATAGATTAATTAGATAGATTGTAGATAGATGACAGACCATACATAGATACATGACAGATAGATAGATAGAAAGATTACATAGATAGGTAAAGAGATAGATAGGTAGGTAGATAGGAAAGCATCATACTAAACTAAGCTATCTTTCACTCAAGATCATGTATGTGCTCCCTTAGAGGAGACTCACTTGAGATCCCAGGACACGGACAAATTAAAAGCTGAAGGGGCGGTGACAGGTACCCAAAAAAAGTGAAACTGAGAAACAAACAAACAAACAAATGGATTCTGTTTGAGTCCCCAGAGACAGTCAGTAGAAAATAGCCCTAGCTGGCCACCATGAATTTTTTTTTGTTTGGTTTCAGCAGTGCCCAGAAATAGATTCCGTTGTACAGCAAACTCCTTCTCAATTTTTCTCACCTCAATAACAGAATTGCTGTAATAATATGTGTCTGGGCTTTTGAAATCAGTGCGTTTTATGATGTTCATGAATGTAAAAATGTAATAACCACTTAAGAGTGAAGGTTGGACACTCAAATAAACACGTCACTCCACAACACACTTTTGTACAAAACTGCTCCTGTCTATAAATAGGTGTTCATTTTTATTTGTCCCTCCTCCTATCAGAGGTGATCACACCGATGTCCTTCATACTTGGTGATGAGCAAAGCACCAAGTATACTTTTCTGACTACAACAGGCCCAGAGGAAGGATACTTGTGGTCTTCAGGGAAGACTTAGTCAATTATTGTGGCAAATTAGAGTCAGCAGGCGAGAAGGAGGTAAAAGAGGACAAAGGACAGAGATATGGGTTCAAGTCCCTGGACAACCATTTACTGGTTTTGTAAGCACACGCGGCAGACTCGACCTGCAATTGTCTCAGTGTACCCAGTGCTCACCATACGTCCTAGTTACTTGGCAAGATTTTTGGAAGCATAATGTAGGGAAGTGACATAGGCGATGTTGTTAACTGTTCTCTACATAAGGATAGATGGGAAGACAAAAAGATGATTGATTCATAGATACATAGATAGATGAGAGATTATAGATAGATGATAGACACGATAGATAGATGATCGGAAGATAGAGAGATCCATAGACAGAAAGATAGAAGGATAGATAGATAGATAGATAGATAGATAGATAGATAGATAGATAGATAGATAGACAGACAGTTACACAGATTCAGATAGATATCGATTAACACAAAGCTATTGCTCATAACCAACAGATCAATGGTGAAAGCACATAGGGAAACTACAAACAAAAAGGAAGAATGAAGTCCAGTTTAAAAAGTGCAGTAAGCAGCCATAAGAAGAAAACAAATCCTACTATTTTCAAGGATGTGGATGTAGCTAGACGGTAGCATGCTCAGTGATATATACCAGGTGGAGAAAGACAAGTAGCCAATGATTTCACTCATGTGTGGAGTATAACAACAAAGAAAAACTGGAGGAAATAAACAGCAGCGGACTCAGAGAACCCGAGAGCTCAATAACAGTTACCAAAGGGAAAGGGAATGGGCAGGGAGTGTGGGAAGGGAGGGATAAGGGCAGGGAGAAGAAAGGGGACATTAGGATTAACATGCATAATGCGTGGGCTCGGGGGGGCAAAGGGAGGGATGTACAACACAGAGAAGACAAGTAGAGATTCTACAGCGTTTACTACACGCTGATGGACAGCGACTGTAATGGGGTGTTTGTTTGGGGACATGGTGAAGCGGTCTACAGCATACAACAATGCTTATGAACAACGACTGTAAGAGGTTTTGGTGGGGACTTGGTGAAGGTGGGAGCCTAGTAAATATGATGTTCTTCACGTGATAGCAGATTAAAGATAAAAAATGTTTTTAAGTGCAATATGGGCACAGCAATAAAACAGGCTTTGCGAGCTCCAAACAAAAGACACAGGGTTAAAAGAAGGGATGAAAACTCAAGATCACCTAAGTGCTCCCCTATAGGAGACTCACTTGAGATCCAAAGACACCGACAAACTACAATCCGAAGGGCTGGGGACAGCAACCCTACACAAGTGTAACTGAAAAGCAAACAAACAAACAAATGGATTTTGTTTGAGTCCCCAGAGACAGTCAGTATAAAATAGCCCTATCTAGACACCGTGAATTCTTTTTGTTTGGTTTCAGCAGTGCCCAGCCATAGATTTAGTGGTACAGCAACGTCCTTCTCATTTTTTCTCACCTCAACAACTGAATTGCTGTAATAATATGTGTCTGGGCTTTTGAAATCAGTGGATTTTATGATGTTCTTGAAAGTAAAGTAGTAATAACCACCTAAAGAGGATAGTTTGGACACTCAAACAAACACGTAACTCCACAACACTCTCTTTGCTCCCAAATGCTGCTGCCTAGAAATAGGTGTTCTTTTTATTTGTCCCTCCTCCTATCAGCGGTGATCATGCCATTGTCCCTCAAACTTGGTGGTGAGCAAAGCACCAAGTATACTTTTCTGTCTAAACAGGCCCAGAGGAAGGATAGCTGTGGTCTTCTGGAAGCACTTAGTCAACGAATGTGGCTGAATACAATCAGCAAGCGAGAAGGAGTTAAAAGAGGACAGAGGACAGAGAGATGGGTGCAAGTCCATGCACCACCATAAATTACTGGATTTGTAAGCACAAGGGGCTGACTCGACCTGGAAGCGTCTCAGTGAACCCAGTGCTCTCCCTAAGGACTAGTTACTCTGCAATATTTTTGGAAGCATAATGTAGGGAACTGACATAGGCGATGTTGTTAACTGTCCTGTACATAAGGATAGATGGCCAGACAAAAAGATGATTGATTCATAGATAGATAGATAGATGACAGATGACAGATAGACCGACGATAGACATGATAGGTAGATAGGAACATAGATTGATAGACAGATTGATGATAGATAGATAGATAGATAGAAAGATAGATAGATAGATAGAAAGATAGAAGGATAGACAGATAGATTGATAGAAAGATACATACAGATACATATTAAATAACACAAAGCTACTGCTCATAACCAGGAGATCAATGGTGAAAGCACATAGCGACTCTACAAACTAAAAGGAAGAATGAAGTCCAGTTTAAAAACTGCCGTTTGCAGCCAGAAGAAGAAAACAAATGCTACCATTTGCAATGACGTGGATTGAGCGAGACGGTAGTATGCTCAGTGAAATATTCCAGGCGGAGAAAGACAAGTACCAAATGATTTCACTCATGTGTGGAGTATAACAACAAAGAAACACTGAAAAAAACAAAACAGCAGCAGACTCACAGAACCCGAATGTGGAGTAACAGTTACCAAAGGGAAAAGGACTGAGAAGGGTGGTTGGGTAGGGAGGGATAAGGGTGGGGAGAAAGAAAAGGGAGATTAGGATAAGCAAGTATAATGCGTGAGGGCGGGGTCGCATGGCGAGTGCTGTACAACACAGAGAAGACAAGTAGATATTCTACAGCATCTTACTATACGCTGAAGGACAGCGATTGTAATGGGGTGTGTGGGGGGGTACATCGTGAACGGGTCTACAGCATCCATCTCTGCTAACTGACAGCAACTGTAAGAGGTTTTTGGGAGGGACTTGGTGAAGGGGGGAGTCTAGGAAACATAATGTTCTTCACGTGATTGTAGATTAATGATAACAAAAACAATTTTTTTAAGTGCAATAAGGGCACAGCTCTGAATCATCAGAATAAAAGGACAGGCTTTGAGTGCTCCAAACAAATGACACAGGGTTAAAAGAAGGGATGAAAACTCAAGACCACCTTCGTGCTCCCTTACAGGAGACTCTCTTGAGATCCAAGGACACAGACAATCTAAAAGCCGAAGGGGTGTGTACAGGTACCCAACACAGTGAAACTGAAAAACAAACAATCCTAGAATGGATTCTGTTTGAGTCCACAGAGACAGTCAGTAGAAAATAGCCCTATCTGGCCAACGTGAATTCTTTTTGTTTGGTTTCAGCATTGCCCAGCCATAGATTTAGTGGTACAGCAACGTCTTTCTCATTTTCTCTCAACTCAACAATTGAATTGCTGTAAAAGTATACGTCTGGACCTTTGAGATCAGTGGGTTTTATGAAGTTCATGAATGTAAAGAAGTAATAACTATATAAAGAGGGAAGTTTGGACACTGAAATAAACACGTCACTCCACAACACACTCTTTGCTCCCAAGTGCTCCTGTCTAGCAACTGGTGTTCCTTTTCATTTGTCGTTCCATCCTATCAGCGGTGATCACGCCGATGTCCCTCAAACATGGTGGTGAGCAAAGCACCAAGTTTTCTTTCAGTGGACAACAGGCCCAGAGGAGCAATACTTGTGGTCTTCACGGAGCACTTAGTCAATGAATGTGGCTAAATAGAGTCAGCCAGTGTGAATAAGATAATAGAGGATACAGACACAGGTTCAAGTCCCTGCACAACCATTCACTGGTTTTGTAGGTACACGTGGCTGACTCAACCTGCAAATATCTCGGTGAACCGAGTGCTCTTCCTACAGCCTAGTTACCTTGAAAGATTTTTGGAAGCATAATGTAGGGAAGTGACAAAGGCGATGTTGTTAACTGTTTTGTACATAAGGATAGATGGCCAGACAGAAAGATGATTGATTCATAGATAGATAGCTAGACAGACGACAGATGAAAGATAGATAGATAGGTACATAGATTGATGATAGACATCATAGATAGATGAGAGGAAGATAGGTAGATAGATAGATAGATAGATAGATAGACAGACAGACAGACAGATGGATAGATAGATATAGGTACTATTGATTAACGTAAAGTTATTGCTAATAACGAGGAGAGCAATGGTGAAAGCACATAGCGAAACTACAGACAAAAGAAAAGACAGAAATCTAGTTTAAAAAGTACAGTAAGCAGCCGTAAGAAGAAAAAATCCTACCATTTGAACAACGTGGATGGAGCTTTTGGATATTATGCTCAGTGAAAAAGGCCATGCGGAGAAAGACAAGTAAAAAATGATTTCACTCATGTGTTGAGTATAACAACAAAGAAAAACTGAAGGAAAAAAACAGCAGCAGACTCACAGAACCCAAGAGTGGACTAACAGCTAACAAAGGGAAAGGGACTAGGCAGGGTGGGTGGGAAGGTTTTGATAAATGTGGGTTGAAAGTAAGGGGGCATTAGGATTAGCATGTATAATGTGTGGGTGGGGGTAGCATGGGGAGGGCTATACAACACAGAGAAGACCAGTATGATTCTACAGCATCTTCCTACACGCTGATGGAAAGCGACTGTAACGGGGTGTGGGGGGGACATGGTGAAGGGGTCTACAGCATCCAACTATGCTGATGGACAGCTACTGTAATGGGGTTTTTGGGGGGGACGTGGTGTACTTGGTGAACATAATGTTCTTTGCGTGATTGTGGATTAATGATAACAAAAAAAATTTTTAAAGTGCAACAAGGACATAGCTCTTAATTCTAAGAATAAAAGGACAGGCTCTTCAGGACTCCAGTGAAAAGACACACGGTTAAAAGAAGGGATGAAATATCAAGACAACCTACGTGCTCCCTTACAGGAGTCTAACTTGAGATCCAAGGACGAAGATGAACTACAAGTTGAGGGGCTGGAAACATAGCTCTCAACGCTACTATTCCATTTCAGACAGACCTCACTCACATCTAAATGCGTAAATGCACTGAAATTCAACCTCCAACTTGACAGCAGAGGGGAGCAGTTTCCCCACAAGCTAGCTGGGCTGCCACCTCAGCAAGTCCATGGGCCACTGGCCCAGAAGTACCCCGTGTGTCACCAAAAGGCAGTTCCCTTAACCAGTGACTACACACATACTCTCTGAAGATGGGCCACAAAGCAGGGCCACCGATGTAACATCGGTGCACAGGCAAAAAGACATACTACTGGGCATGTACCTACCATGGACCCCGCAGGCACGCCCGGGTGCTCCCTGCATGGGGCCTCGGATATTCCCTGCAGCTCATGAAGCCGCCACAGCAGGAACGGCCCAGGGGCAGAGCAGCTGGAGGGCACTGGGCTGCACAGTTTCAAGAGCGCAGCCCACCAACCACACTCTCCACACCCAGCAAACTCGTGCCACCTACGCAGGAGAAGTTCCCACCCAAGGCCACTCCTCTCAAGACCCAAACACACAGCTAACTCACAAAAACAAACACAAGGAATTGAGACTGAGAAGGACACAGAGGAATCAAAGTGCACCTAGAGACAGAACGTTGACAAAAGTGAGAAAACAGATATAGAGAGAGACAAATGATTGATACATAGATTCGACATATATACATACATATAGATGATAGATTAATTAGATAGATTGTAGATAGATGACAGACCATACATAGATACATGACAGATAGATAGATAGAAAGATTACATAGATAGGTAAAGAGATAGATAGGTAGGTAGATAGGAAAGCATCATACTAAACTAAGCTATCTTTCACTCAAGATCATGTATGTGCTCCCTTAGAGGAGACTCACTTGAGATCCCAGGACACGGACAAATTAAAAGCTGAAGGGGCGGTGACAGGTACCCAAAAAAAGTGAAACTGAGAAACAAACAAACAAACAAATGGATTCTGTTTGAGTCCCCAGAGACAGTCAGTAGAAAATAGCCCTAGCTGGCCACCATGAATTTTTTTTTGTTTGGTTTCAGCAGTGCCCAGAAATAGATTCCGTTGTACAGCAAACTCCTTCTCAATTTTTCTCACCTCAATAACAGAATTGCTGTAATAATATGTGTCTGGGCTTTTGAAATCAGTGCGTTTTATGATGTTCATGAATGTAAAAATGTAATAACCACTTAAGAGTGAAGGTTGGACACTCAAATAAACACGTCACTCCACAACACACTTTTGTACAAAACTGCTCCTGTCTATAAATAGGTGTTCATTTTTATTTGTCCCTCCTCCTATCAGAGGTGATCACACCGATGTCCTTCATACTTGGTGATGAGCAAAGCACCAAGTATACTTTTCTGACTACAACAGGCCCAGAGGAAGGATACTTGTGGTCTTCAGGGAAGACTTAGTCAATTATTGTGGCAAATTAGAGTCAGCAGGCGAGAAGGAGGTAAAAGAGGACAAAGGACACAGATATGGGTACAAGTCCCTGGACAACCATTTACTGGTTTTGTAAGCACACGCGGCAGACTCGACCTGCAATTGTCTCAGTGTACCCAGTGCTCACCATACGTCCTAGTTACTTGGCAAGATTTTTGGAAGCATAATGTAGGGAAGTGACATAGGCGATGTTGTTAACTGTTCTCTACGTAAGGATAGATGGGAAGACAAAAAGATGATTGATTCATAGATACATAGATAGATGAGAGATTATAGATAGATGATAGACACGATAGATAGATGATCGGAAGATAGAGAGATCCATAGACAGAAAGATAGAAGGATAGATAGATAGATAGATAGATAGATAGATAGATAGATAGATAGATAGATAGACAGACAGTTACACAGATTCAGATAGATATCGATTAACACAAAGCTATTGCTCATAACCAACAGATCAATGGTGAAAGCACATAGGGAAACTACAAACAAAAAGGAAGAATGAAGTCCAGTTTAAAAAGTGCAGTAAGCAGCCATAAGAAGAAAACAAATCCTACTATTTTCAAGGATGTGGATGTAGCTAGACGGTAGCATGCTCAGTGATATATACCAGGTGGAGAAAGACAAGTAGCCAATGATTTCACTCATGTGTGGAGTATAACAACAAAGAAAAACTGGAGGAAATAAACAGCAGCGGACTCAGAGAACCCGAGAGCTCAATAACAGTTACCAAAGGGAAAGGGAATGGGCAGGGAGTGTGGGAAGGGAGGGATAAGGGCAGGGAGAAGAAAGGGGACATTAGGATTAACATGCATAATGCGTGGGCTCGGGGGGGCAAAGGGAGGGATGTACAACACAGAGAAGACAAGTAGAGATTCTACAGCGTTTACTACACGCTGATGGACAGCGACTGTAATGGGGTGTTTGTTTGGGGACATGGTGAAGCGGTCTACAGCATACAACAATGCTTATGAACAACGACTGTAAGAGGTTTTGGTGGGGACTTGGTGAAGGTGGGAGCCTAGTAAATATGATGTTCTTCACGTGATAGCAGATTAAAGATAAAAAAATGTTTTTAAGTGCAATATGGGCACAGCAATAAAACAGGCTTTGCGAGCTCCAAACAAAAGACACAGGGTTAAAAGAAGGGATGAAAACTCAAGATCACCTAAGTGCTCCCCTATAGGAGACTCACTTGAGATCCAAAGACACCGACAAACTACAATCCGAAGGGCTGGGGACAGCAACCCTACACAAGTGTAACTGAAAAGCAAACAAACAAACAAATGGATTTTGTTTGAGTCCCCAGAGACAGTCAGTATAAAATAGCCCTATCTAGACACCGTGAATTCTTTTTGTTTGGTTTCAGCAGTGCCCAGCCATAGATTTAGTGGTACAGCAACGTCCTTCTCATTTTTTCTCACCTCAACAACTGAATTGCTGTAATAATATGTGTCTGGGCTTTTGAAATCAGTGGATTTTATGATGTTCTTGAAAGTAAAGTAGTAATAACCACCTAAAGAGGATAGTTTGGACACTCAAACAAACACGTAACTCCACAACACTCTCTTTGCTCCCAAATGCTGCTGCCTAGAAATAGGTGTTCTTTTTATTTGTCCCTCCTCCTATCAGCGGTGATCATGCCATTGTCCCTCAAACTTGGTGGTGAGCAAAGCACCAAGTATACTTTTCTGTCTAAACAGGCCCAGAGGAAGGATAGCTGTGGTCTTCTGGAAGCACTTAGTCAACGAATGTGGCTGAATACAATCAGCAAGCGAGAAGGAGTTAAAAGAGGACAGAGGACAGAGAGATGGGTGCAAGTCCATGCACCACCATAAATTACTGGATTTGTAAGCACAAGGGGCTGACTCGACCTGGAAGCGTCTCAGTGAACCCAGTGCTCTCCCTAAGGACTAGTTACTCTGCAATATTTTTGGAAGCATAATGTAGGGAACTGACATAGGCGATGTTGTTAACTGTCCTGTACATAAGGATAGATGGCCAGACAAAAAGATGATTGATTCATAGATAGATAGATAGATGACAGATGACAGATAGACCGACGATAGACATGATAGGTAGATAGGAACATAGATTGATAGACAGATTGATGATAGATAGATAGATAGATAGAAAGATAGATAGATAGATAGAAAGATAGAAGGATAGACAGATAGATTGATAGAAAGATACATACAGATACATATTAAATAACACAAAGCTACTGCTCATAACCAGGAGATCAATGGTGAAAGCACATAGCGACTCTACAAACTAAAAGGAAGAATGAAGTCCAGTTTAAAAACTGC
Source organism: Manis pentadactyla (assembly GCF_030020395.1). Taxonomy (NCBI): domain Eukaryota; kingdom Metazoa; phylum Chordata; class Mammalia; order Pholidota; family Manidae; genus Manis; species Manis pentadactyla. Next base: position 690,915 of record NW_026644865.1, read on the forward strand.
CGTTTGCAGCCAGAAGAAGAAAACAAATGCTACCATTTGCAATGACGTGGATTGAGCGAGACGGTAGTATGCTCAGTGAAATATTCCAGGCGGAGAAAGACAAGTACCAAATGATTTCACTCATGTGTGGAGTATAACAACAAAGAAGCACTGAAAAAAACAAAACAGCAGCAGACTCACAGAACCCGAATGTGGAGTAACAGTTACCAAAGGGAAAAGGACTGAGAAGGGTGGTTGGGTAGGGAGGGATAAGGGTGGGGAGAAAGAAAAGGGAGATTAGGATAAGCAAGTATAATGCGTGAGGGCGGGGTCGCATGGCGAGTGCTGTACAACACAGAGAAGACAAGTAGATATTCTACAGCATCTTACTATACGCTGAAGGACAGCGATTGTAATGGGGTGTGTGGGGGGGTACATCGTGAACGGGTCTACAGCATCCATCTCTGCTAACTGACAGCAACTGTAAGAGGTTTTTGGGAGGGACTTGGTGAAGGGGGGAGTCTAGGAAACATAATGTTCTTCACGTGATTGTAGATTAATGATAACAAAAACAATTTTTTTAAGTGCAATAAGGGCACAGCTCTGAATCATCAGAATAAAAGGACAGGCTTTGAGTGCTCCAAACAAATGACACAGGGTTAAAAGAAGGGATGAAAACTCAAGACCACCTTCGTGCTCCCTTACAGGAGACTCTCTTGAGATCCAAGGACACAGACAATCTAAAAGCCGAAGGGGTGTGTACAGGTACCCAACACAGTGAAACTGAAAAACAAACAATCCTAGAATGGATTCTGTTTGAGTCCACAGAGACAGTCAGTAGAAAATAGCCCTATCTGGCCAACGTGAATTCTTTTTGTTTGGTTTCAGCATTGCCCAGCCATAGATTTAGTGGTACAGCAACGTCTTTCTCATTTTCTCTCAACTCAACAATTGAATTGCTGTAAAAGTATACGTCTGGACCTTTGAGATCAGTGGGTTTTATGAAGTTCATGAATGTAAAGAAGTAATAACTATATAAAGAGGGAAGTTTGGACACTGAAATAAACACGTCACTCCACACCACACTCTTTGCTCCCAAGTGCTCCTGTCTAGCAACTGGTGTTCCTTTTCATTTGTCATTCCATCCTATCAGCGCTGATCACGCCGATGTCCCTCAAACATGGTGGTGAGCAAAGCACCAAGTTTTCTTTCAGTGGACAACAGGCCCAGAGGAGCAATACTTGTGGTCTTCACGGAGCACTTAGTCAATGAATGTGGCTAAATAGAGTCAGCCAGTGTGAATAAGATAATAGAGGATACAGACACAGGTTCAAGTCCCTGCACAACCATTTACTGGTTTTGTAGGTACACGTGGCTGACTCAACCTGCAAATATCTCGGTGAACCGAGTGCTCTTCCTACAGCCTAGTTACCTTGAAAGATTTTTGGAAGCATAATGTAGGGAAGTGACAAAGGCGATGTTGTTAACTGTTTTGTACATAAGGATAGATGGCCAGACAGAAAGATGATTGATTCATAGATAGATAGCTAGACAGACGACAGATGAAAGATAGATAGATAGGTACATAGATTGATGATAGACATCATAGATAGATGAGAGGAAGATAGGTAGATAGATAGATAGATAGATAGATAGATAGATAGACAGACAGACAGACAGATGGATAGATAGATATAGGTACTCTTGATTAACGTAAAGTTATTGCTAATAACGAGGAGAGCAATGGTGAAAGCACATAGCGAAACTACAGACAAAAGAAAAGACAGAAATCTAGTTTAAAAAGTACAGTAAGCAGCCGTAAGAAGAAAAAATCCTACCATTTGAACAACGTGGATGGAGCTATAGGATATTATGCTCAGTGAAAAAGGCCATGCGGAGAAAGACAAGTAAAAAATGATTTCACTCATGTGTTGAGTATAACAACAAAGAAAAACTGAAGGAAAAAAACAGCAGCAGACTCACAGAACCCAAGAGTGGACTAACAGCTAACAAAGGGAAAGGGACTAGGCAGGGTGGGTGGGAAGGTTTTGATAAATGTGGGTTGAAAGTAAGGGGGCATTAGGATTAGCATGTATAATGTGTGGGTGGGGGTAGCATGGGGAGGGCTATACAACACAGAGAAGACCAGTATGATTCTACAGCATCTTCCTACACGCTGATGGAAAGCGACTGTAACGGGGTGTGGGGGGGACATGGTGAAGGGGTCTACAGCATCCAACTATGTGATGGACAGCTACTGTAATGGGGTTTTTGGGGGGGACGTGGTGTACTTGGTGAACATAATGTTCTTTGCGTGATTGTGGATTAATGATAACAAAAAAAATTTTTAAAGTGCAACAAGGACATAGCTCTTAATTCTAAGAATAAAAGGACAGGCTCTTCAGGACTCCAGTGAAAAGACACACGGTTAAAAGAAGGGATGAAATATCAAGACAACCTACGTGCTCCCTTACAGGAGTCTAACTTGAGATCCAAGGACGAAGATGAACTACAAGTTGAGGGGCTGGAAACATAGCTCTCAACGCTACTATTCCATTTCAGACAGACCTCACTCACATCTAAATGCGTAAATGCACTGAAATTCAACCTCCAACTTGACAGCAGAGGGGAGCAGTTTCCCCACAAGCTAGCTGGGCTGCCACCTCAGCAAGTCCATGGGCCACTGGCCCAGAAGTACCCCGTGTGTCACCAAAAGGCAGTTCCCTTAACCAGTGACTACACACATACTCTCTGAAGATGGGCCACAAAGCAGGGCCACCGATGTAACATCGGTGCACAGGCAAAAAGACATACTACTGGGCATGTACCTACCATGGACCCCGCAGGCACGCCCGGGTGCTCCCTGCATGGGGCCTCGGATATTCCCTGCAGCTCATGAAGCCGCCACAGCAGGAACGGCCCAGGGGCAGAGCAGCTGGAGGGCACTGGGCTGCACAGTTTCAAGAGCGCAGCCCACCAACCACACTCTCCACACCCAGCAGACTCGTGCCACCTACGCAGGAGAAGTTCCCACCCAAGGCCACTCCTCTCAAGACCCAAACACACAGCTAACTCACAAAAACAAACACAAGGAATTGAGACTGAGAAGGACACAGAGGAATCAAAGTGCACCTAGAGACAGAACGTTGACAAAAGTGAGAAAACAGATATAGAGAGAGAGAAATGATTGATACATAGATTCGACATATATACATACATATAGATGATAGATTAATTAGATAGATTGTAGATAGATGACAGACCATACATAGATACATGACAGATAGATAGATAGAAAGATTACATAGATAGGTAAAGAGATAGATAGGTAGGTAGATAGGAAAGCATCATACTAAACTAAGCTATCTTTCACTCAAGATCATGTATGTGCTCCCTTAGAGGAGACTCACTTGAGATCCCAGGACACGGACAAATTAAAAGCTGAAGGGGCGGTGACAGGTACCCAAAAAAAGTGAAACTGAGAAACAAACAAACAAACAAATGGATTCTGTTTGAGTCCCCAGAGACAGTCAGTAGAAAATAGCCCTAGCTGGCCACCATGAATTTTTTTTTGTTTGGTTTCAGCAGTGCCCAGAAATAGATTCCGTTGTACAGCAAACTCCTTCTCAATTTTTCTCACCTCAATAACAGAATTGCTGTAATAATATGTGTCTGGGCTTTTGAAATCAGTGCGTTTTATGATGTTCATGAATGTAAAAATGTAATAACCACTTAAGAGTGAAGGTTGGACACTCAAATAAACACGTCACTCCACAACACACTTTTGTACAAAACTGCTCCTGTCTATAAATAGGTGTTCATTTTTATTTGTCCCTCCTCCTATCAGAGGTGATCACACCGATGTCCTTCATACTTGGTGATGAGCAAAGCACCAAGTATACTTTTCTGACTACAACAGGCCCAGAGGAAGGATACTTGTGGTCTTCAGGGAAGACTTAGTCAATTATTGTGGCAAATTAGAGTCAGCAGGCGAGAAGGAGGTAAAAGAGGACAAAGGACAGAGATATGGGTTCAAGTCCCTGGACAACCATTTACTGGTTTTGTAAGCACACGCGGCAGACTCGACCTGCAATTGTCTCAGTGTACCCAGTGCTCACCATACGTCCTAGTTACTTGGCAAGATTTTTGGAAGCATAATGTAGGGAAGTGACATAGGCGATGTTGTTAACTGTTCTCTACGTAAGGATAGATGGGAAGACAAAAAGATGATTGATTCATAGATACATAGATAGATGAGAGATTATAGATAGATGATAGACACGATAGATAGATGATCGGAAGATAGAGAGATCCATAGACAGAAAGATAGAAGGATAGATAGATAGATAGATAGATAGATAGATAGATAGATAGATAGATAGATAGATAGATAGACAGACAGACAGTTACACAGATTCAGATAGATATCGATTAACACAAAGCTATTGCTCATAACCAACAGATCAATGGTGAAAGCACATAGGGAAACTACAAACAAAAAGGAAGAATGAAGTCCAGTTTAAAAAGTGCAGTAAGCAGCCATAAGAAGAAAACAAATCCTACTATTTTCAAGGATGTGGATGTAGCTAGACGGTAGCATGCTCAGTGATATATACCAGGTGGAGAAAGACAAGTAGCCAATGATTTCACTCATGTGTGGAGTATAACAACAAAGAAAAACTGGAGGAAATAAACAGCAGCGGACTCAGAGAACCCGAGAGCTCAATAACAGTTACCAAAGGGAAAGGGAATGGGCAGGGAGTGTGGGAAGGGAGGGATAAGGGCAGGGAGAAGAAAGGGGACATTAGGATTAACATGCATAATGCGTGGGCTCGGGGGGGCAAAGGGAGGGATGTACAACACAGAGAAGACAAGTAGAGATTCTACAGCGTTTACTACACGCTGATGGACAGCGACTGTAATGGGGTGTTTGTTTGGGGACATGGTGAAGCGGTCTACAGCATACAACAATGCTTATGAACAACGACTGTAAGAGGTTTTGGTGGGGACTTGGTGAAGGTGGGAGCCTAGTAAATATGATGTTCTTCACGTGATAGCAGATTAAAGATAAAAAAATGTTTTTAAGTGCAATATGGGCACAGCAATAAAACAGGCTTTGCGAGCTCCAAACAAAAGACACAGGGTTAAAAGAAGGGATGAAAACTCAAGATCACCTAAGTGCTCCCCTATAGGAGACTCACTTGAGATCCAAAGACACCGACAAACTACAATCCGAAGGGCTGGGGACAGCAACCCTACACAAGTGTAACTGAAAAGCAAACAAACAAACAAATGGATTTTGTTTGAGTCCCCAGAGACAGTCAGTATAAAATAGCCCTATCTAGACACCGTGAATTCTTTTTGTTTGGTTTCAGCAGTGCCCAGCCATAGATTTAGTGGTACAGCAACGTCCTTCTCATTTTTTCTCACCTCAACAACTGAATTGCTGTAATAATATGTGTCTGGGCTTTTGAAATCAGTGGATTTTATGATGTTCTTGAAAGTAAAGTAGTAATAACCACCTAAAGAGGATAGTTTGGACACTCAAACAAACACGTAACTCCACAACACTCTCTTTGCTCCCAAATGCTGCTGCCTAGAAATAGGTGTTCTTTTTATTTGTCCCTCCTCCTATCAGCGGTGATCATGCCATTGTCCCTCAAACTTGGTGGTGAGCAAAGCACCAAGTATACTTTTCTGTCTAAACAGGCCCAGAGGAAGGATAGCTGTGGTCTTCTGGAAGCACTTAGTCAACGAATGTGGCTGAATACAATCAGCAAGCGAGAAGGAGTTAAAAGAGGACAGAGGACAGAGAGATGGGTGCAAGTCCATGCACCACCATAAATTACTGGATTTGTAAGCACAAGGGGCTGACTCGACCTGGAAGCGTCTCAGTGAACCCAGTGCTCTCCCTAAGGACTAGTTACTCTGCAATATTTTTGGAAGCATAATGTAGGGAACTGACATAGGCGATGTTGTTAACTGTCCTGTACATAAGGATAGATGGCCAGACAAAAAGATGATTGATTCATAGATAGATAGATAGATGACAGATGACAGATAGACCGACGATAGACATGATAGGTAGATAGGAACATAGATTGATAGACAGATTGATGATAGATAGATAGATAGATAGAAAGATAGATAGATAGATAGAAAGATAGAAGGATAGACAGATAGATTGATAGAAAGATACATACAGATACATATTAAATAACACAAAGCTACTGCGCATAACCAGGAGATCAATGGTGAAAGCACATAGCGACTCTACAAACTAAAAGGAAGAATGAAGTCCAGTTTAAAAACTGCCGTTTGCAGCCAGAAGAAGAAAACAAATGCTACCATTTGCAATGACGTGGATTGAGCGAGACGGTAGTATGCTCAGTGAAATATTCCAGGCGGAGAAAGACAAGTACCAAATGATTTCACTCATGTGTGGAGTATAACAACAAAGAAACACTGAAAAAAACAAAACAGCAGCAGACTCACAGAACCCGAATGTGGAGTAACAGTTACCAAAGGGAAAAGGACTGAGAAGGGTGGTTGGGTAGGGAGGGATAAGGGTGGGGAGAAAGAAAAGGGAGATTAGGATAAGCAAGTATAATGCGTGAGGGCGGGGTCGCATGGCGAGTGCTGTACAACACAGAGAAGACAAGTAGATATTCTACAGCATCTTACTATACGCTGAAGGACAGCGATTGTAATGGGGTGTGTGGGGGGGTACATCGTGAACGGGTCTACAGCATCCATCTCTGCTAACTGACAGCAACTGTAAGAGGTTTTTGGGAGGGACTTGGTGAAGGGGGGAGTCTAGGAAACATAATGTTCTTCACGTGATTGTAGATTAATGATAACAAAAACAATTTTTTTAAGTGCAATAAGGGCACAGCTCTGAATCATCAGAATAAAAGGACAGGCTTTGAGTGCTCCAAACAAATGACACAGGGTTAAAAGAAGGGATGAAAACTCAAGACCACCTTCGTGCTCCCTTACAGGAGACTCTCTTGAGATCCAAGGACACAGACAATCTAAAAGCCGAAGGGGTGTGTACAGGTACCCAACACAGTGAAACTGAAAAACAAACAATCCTAGAATGGATTCTGTTTGAGTCCACAGAGACAGTCAGTAGAAAATAGCCCTATCTGGCCAACGTGAATTCTTTTTGTTTGGTTTCAGCATTGCCCAGCCATAGATTTAGTGGTACAGCAACGTCTTTCTCATTTTCTCTCAACTCAACAATTGAATTGCTGTAAAAGTATACGTCTGGACCTTTGAGATCAGTGGGTTTTATGAAGTTCATGAATGTAAAGAAGTAATAACTATATAAAGAGGGAAGTTTGGACACTGAAATAAACACGTCACTCCACAACACACTCTTTGCTCCCAAGTGCTCCTGTCTAGCAACTGGTGTTCCTTTTCATTTGTCGTTCCATCCTATCAGCGGTGATCACGCCGATGTCCCTCAAACATGGTGGTGAGCAAAGCACCAAGTTTTCTTTCAGTGGACAACAGGCCCAGAGGAGCAATACTTGTGGTCTTCACGGAGCACTTAGTCAATGAATGTGGCTAAATAGAGTCAGCCAGTGTGAATAAGATAATAGAGGATACAGACACAGGTTCAAGTCCCTGCACAACCATTCACTGGTTTTGTAGGTACACGTGGCTGACTCAACCTGCAAATATCTCGGTGAACCGAGTGCTCTTCCTACAGCCTAGTTACCTTGAAAGATTTTTGGAAGCATAATGTAGGGAAGTGACAAAGGCGATGTTGTTAACTGTTTTGTACATAAGGATAGATGGCCAGACAGAAAGATGATTGATTCATAGATAGATAGCTAGACAGACGACAGATGAAAGATAGATAGATAGGTACATAGATTGATGATAGACATCATAGATAGATGAGAGGAAGATAGGTAGATAGATAGATAGATAGATAGATAGATAGACAGACAGACAGACAGATGGATAGATAGATATAGGTACTATTGATTAACGTAAAGTTATTGCTAATAACGAGGAGAGCAATGGTGAAAGCACATAGCGAAACTACAGACAAAAGAAAAGACAGAAATCTAGTTTAAAAAGTACAGTAAGCAGCCGTAAGAAGAAAAAATCCTACCATTTGAACAACGTGGATGGAGCTTTTGGATATTATGCTCAGTGAAAAAGGCCATGCGGAGAAAGACAAGTAAAAAATGATTTCACTCATGTGTTGAGTATAACAACAAAGAAAAACTGAAGGAAAAAAACAGCAGCAGACTCACAGAACCCAAGAGTGGACTAACAGCTAACAAAGGGAAAGGGACTAGGCAGGGTGGGTGGGAAGGTTTTGATAAATGTGGGTTGAAAGTAAGGGGGCATTAGGATTAGCATGTATAATGTGTGGGTGGGGGTAGCATGGGGAGGGCTATACAACACAGAGAAGACCAGTATGATTCTACAGCATCTTCCTACACGCTGATGGAAAGCGACTGTAACGGGGTGTGGGGGGGACATGGTGAAGGGGTCTACAGCATCCAACTATGCTGATGGACAGCTACTGTAATGGGGTTTTTGGGGGGGACGTGGTGTACTTGGTGAACATAATGTTCTTTGCGTGATTGTGGATTAATGATAACAAAAAAAATTTTTAAAGTGCAACAAGGACATAGCTCTTAATTCTAAGAATAAAAGGACAGGCTCTTCAGGACTCCAGTGAAAAGACACACGGTTAAAAGAAGGGATGAAATATCAAGACAACCTACGTGCTCCCTTACAGGAGTCTAACTTGAGATCCAAGGACGAAGATGAACTACAAGTTGAGGGGCTGGAAACATAGCTCTCAACGCTACTATTCCATTTCAGACAGACCTCACTCACATCTAAATGCGTAAATGCACTGAAATTCAACCTCCAACTTGACAGCAGAGGGGAGCAGTTTCCCCACAAGCTAGCTGGGCTGCCACCTCAGCAAGTCCATGGGCCACTGGCCCAGAAGTACCCCGTGTGTCACCAAAAGGCAGTTCCCTTAACCAGTGACTACACACATACTCTCTGAAGATGGGCCACAAAGCAGGGCCACCGATGTAACATCGGTGCACAGGCAAAAAGACATACTACTGGGCATGTACCTACCATGGACCCCGCAGGCACGCCCGGGTGCTCCCTGCATGGGGCCTCGGATATTCCCTGCAGCTCATGAAGCCGCCACAGCAGGAACGGCCCAGGGGCCGAGCAGCTGGAGGGCACTGGGCTGCACAGTTTCAAGAGCGCAGCCCACCAACCACACTCTCCACACCCAGCAGACTCGTGCCACCTACGCAGGAGAAGTTCCCACCCAAGGCCACTCCTCTCAAGACCCAAACACACAGCTAACTCACAAAAACAAACACAAGGAATTGAGACTGAGAAGGACACAGAGGAATCAAAGTGCACCTAGAGACAGAACGTTGACAAAAGTGAGAAAACAGATATAGAGAGAGACAAATGATTGATACATAGATTCGACATATATACATACATATAGATGATAGATTAATTAGATAGATTGTAGATAGATGACAGACCATACATAGATACATGACAGATAGATAGATAGAAAGATTACATAGATAGGTAAAGAGATAGATAGGTAGGTAGATAGGAAAGCATCATACTAAACTAAGCTATCTTTCACTCAAGATCATGTATGTGCTCCCTTAGAGGAGACTCACTTGAGATCCCAGGACACGGACAAATTAAAAGCTGAAGGGGCGGTGACAGGTACCCAAAAAAAGTGAAACTGAGAAACAAACAAACAAACAAATGGATTCTGTTTGAGTCCCCAGAGACAGTCAGTAGAAAATAGCCCTAGCTGGCCACCATGAATTTTTTTTTGTTTGGTTTCAGCAGTGCCCAGAAATAGATTCCGTTGTACAGCAAACTCCTTCTCAATTTTTCTCACCTCAATAACAGAATTGCTGTAATAATATGTGTCTGGGCTTTTGAAATCAGTGCGTTTTATGATGTTCATGAATGTAAAAATGTAATAACCACTTAAGAGTGAAGGTTGGACACTCAAATAAACACGTCACTCCACAACACACTTTTGTACAAAACTGCTCCTGTCTATAAATAGGTGTTCATTTTTATTTGTCCCTCCTCCTATCAGAGGTGATCACACCGATGTCCTTCATACTTGGTGATGAGCAAAGCACCAAGTATACTTTTCTGACTACAACAGGCCCAGAGGAAGGATACTTGTGGTCTTCAGGGAAGACTTAGTCAATTATTGTGGCAAATTAGAGTCAGCAGGCGAGAAGGAGGTAAAAGAGGACAAAGGACAGAGATATGGGTTCAAGTCCCTGGACAACCATTTACTGGTTTTGTAAGCACACGCGGCAGACTCGACCTGCAATTGTCTCAGTGTACCCAGTGCTCACCATACGTCCTAGTTACTTGGCAAGATTTTTGGAAGCATAATGTAGGGAAGTGACATAGGCGATGTTGTTAACTGTTCTCTACGTAAGGATAGATGGGAAGACAAAAAGATGATTGATTCATAGATACATAGATAGATGAGAGATTATAGATAGATGATAGACACGATAGATAGATGATCGGAAGATAGAGAGATCCATAGACAGAAAGATAGAAGGATAGATAGATAGATAGATAGATAGATAGATAGATAGATAGATAGATAGATAGATAGATAGATAGATAGACAGACAGTTACACAGATTCAGATAGATATCGATTAACACAAAGCTATTGCTCATAACCAACAGATCAATGGTGAAAGCACATAGGGAAACTACAAACAAAAAGGAAGAATGAAGTCCAGTTTAAAAAGTGCAGTAAGCAGCCATAAGAAGAAAACAAATCCTACTATTTTCAAGGATGTGGATGTAGCTAGACGGTAGCATGCTCAGTGATATATACCAGGTGGAGAAAGACAAGTAGCCAATGATTTCACTCATGTGTGGAGTATAACAACAAAGAAAAACTGGAGGAAATAAACAGCAGCGGACTCAGAGAACCCGAGAGCTCAATAACAGTTACCAAAGGGAAAGGGAATGGGCAGGGAGTGTGGGAAGGGAGGGATAAGGGCAGGGAGAAGAAAGGGGACATTAGGATTAACATGCATAATGCGTGGGCTCGGGGGGGCAAAGGGAGGGATGTACAACACAGAGAAGACAAGTAGAGATTCTACAGCGTTTACTACACGCTGATGGACAGCGACTGTAATGGGGTGTTTGTTTGGGGACATGGTGAAGCGGTCTACAGCATACAACAATGCTTATGAACAACGACTGTAAGAGGTTTTGGTGGGGACTTGGTGAAGGTGGGAGCCTAGTAAATATGATGTTCTTCACGTGATAGCAGATTAAAGATAAAAAAATGTTTTTAAGTGCAATATGGGCACAGCAATAAAACAGGCTTTGCGAGCTCCAAACAAAAGACACAGGGTTAAAAGAAGGGATGAAAACTCAAGATCACCTAAGTGCTCCCCTATAGGAGACTCACTTGAGATCCAAAGACACCGACAAACTACAATCCGAAGGGCTGGGGACAGCAACCCTACACAAGTGTAACTGAAAAGCAAACAAACAAACAAATGGATTTTGTTTGAGTCCCCAGAGACAGTCAGTATAAAATAGCCCTATCTAGACACCGTGAATTCTTTTTGTTTGGTTTCAGCAGTGCCCAGCCATAGATTTAGTGGTACAGCAACGTCCTTCTCATTTTTTCTCACCTCAACAACTGAATTGCTGTAATAATATGTGTCTGGGCTTTTGAAATCAGTGGATTTTATGATGTTCTTGAAAGTAAAGTAGTAATAACCACCTAAAGAGGATAGTTTGGACACTCAAACAAACACGTAACTCCACAACACTCTCTTTGCTCCCAAATGCTGCTGCCTAGAAATAGGTGTTCTTTTTATTTGTCCCTCCTCCTATCAGCGGTGATCATGCCATTGTCCCTCAAACTTGGTGGTGAGCAAAGCACCAAGTATACTTTTCTGTCTAAACAGGCCCAGAGGAAGGATAGCTGTGGTCTTCTGGAAGCACTTAGTCAACGAATGTGGCTGAATACAATCAGCAAGCGAGAAGGAGTTAAAAGAGGACAGAGGACAGAGAGATGGGTGCAAGTCCATGCACCACCATAAATTACTGGATTTGTAAGCACAAGGGGCTGACTCGACCTGGAAGCGTCTCAGTGAACCCAGTGCTCTCCCTAAGGACTAGTTACTCTGCAATATTTTTGGAAGCATAATGTAGGGAACTGACATAGGCGATGTTGTTAACTGTCCTGTACATAAGGATAGATGGCCAGACAAAAAGATGATTGATTCATAGATAGATAGATAGATGACAGATGACAGATAGACCGACGATAGACATGATAGGTAGATAGGAACATAGATTGATAGACAGATTGATGATAGATAGATAGATAGATAGAAAGATAGATAGATAGATAGAAAGATAGAAGGATAGACAGATAGATTGATAGAAAGATACATACAGATACATATTAAATAACACAAAGCTACTGCTCATAACCAGGAGATCAATGGTGAAAGCACATAGCGACTCTACAAACTAAAAGGAAGAATGAAGTCCAGTTTAAAAACTGCCGTTTGCAGCCAGAAGAAGAAAACAAATGCTACCATTTGCAATGACGTGGATTGAGCGAGACGGTAGTATGCTCAGTGAAATATTCCAGGCGGAGAAAGACAAGTACCAAATGATTTCACTCATGTGTGGAGTATAACAACAAAGAAACACTGAAAAAAACAAAACAGCAGCAGACTCACAGAACCCGAATGTGGAGTAACAGTTACCAAAGGGAAAAGGACTGAGAAGGGTGGTTGGGTAGGGAGGGATAAGGGTGGGGAGAAAGAAAAGGGAGATTAGGATAAGCAAGTATAATGCGTGAGGGCGGGGTCGCATGGCGAGTGCTGTACAACACAGAGAAGACAAGTAGATATTCTACAGCATCTTACTATACGCTGAAGGACAGCGATTGTAATGGGGTGTGTGGGGGGGTACATCGTGAACGGGTCTACAGCATCCATCTCTGCTAACTGACAGCAACTGTAAGAGGTTTTTGGGAGGGACTTGGTGAAGGGGGGAGTCTAGGAAACATAATGTTCTTCACGTGATTGTAGATTAATGATAACAAAAACAATTTTTTTAAGTGCAATAAGGGCACAGCTCTGAATCATCAGAATAAAAGGACAGGCTTTGAGTGCTCCAAACAAATGACACAGGGTTAAAAGAAGGGATGAAAACTCAAGACCACCTTCGTGCTCCCTTACAGGAGACTCTCTTGAGATCCAAGGACACAGACAATCTAAAAGCCGAAGGGGTGTGTACAGGTACCCAACACAGTGAAACTGAAAAACAAACAATCCTAGAATGGATTCTGTTTGAGTCCACAGAGACAGTCAGTAGAAAATAGCCCTATCTGGCCAACGTGAATTCTTTTTGTTTGGTTTCAGCATTGCCCAGCCATAGATTTAGTGGTACAGCAACGTCTTTCTCATTTTCTCTCAACTCAACAATTGAATTGCTGTAAAAGTATACGTCTGGACCTTTGAGATCAGTGGGTTTTATGAAGTTCATGAATGTAAAGAAGTAATAACTATATAAAGAGGGAAGTTTGGACACTGAAATAAACACGTCACTCCACACCACACTCTTTGCTCCCAAGTGCTCCTGTCTAGCAACTGGTGTTCCTTTTCATTTGTCATTCCATCCTATCAGCGCTGATCACGCCGATGTCCCTCAAACATGGTGGTGAGCAAAGCACCAAGTTTTCTTTCAGTGGACAACAGGCCCAGAGGAGCAATACTTGTGGTCTTCACGGAGCACTTAGTCAATGAATGTGGCTAAATAGAGTCAGCCAGTGTGAATAAGATAATAGAGGATACAGACACAGGATCAAGTCCCTGCACAACCATTTACTGGTTTTGTAGGTACACGTGGCTGACTCAACCTGCAAATATCTCGGTGAACCGAGTGCTCTTCCTACAGCCTAGTTACCTTGAAAGATTTTTGGAAGCATAATGTAGGGAAGTGACAAAGGCGATGTTGTTAACTGTTTTGTACATAAGGATAGATGGCCAGACAGAAAGATGATTGATTCATAGATAGATAGCTAGACAGACGACAGATGAAAGATAGATAGATAGGTACATAGATTGATGATAGACATCATAGATAGATGAGAGGAAGATAGGTAGATAGATAGATAGATAGATAGATAGATAGATAGATAGATAGATAGACAGACAGACAGACAGATGGATAGATAGATATAGGTACTATTGATTAACGTAAAGTTATTGCTAATAACGAGGAGAGCAATGGTGAAAGCACATAGCGAAACTACAGACAAAAGAAAAGACAGAAATCTAGTTTAAAAAGTACAGTAAGCAGCCGTAAGAAGAAAAAATCCTACCATTTGAACAACGTGGATGGAGCTATAGGATATTATGCTCAGTGAAAAAGGCCATGCGGAGAAAGACAAGTAAAAAATGATTTCACTCATGTGTTGAGTATAACAACAAAGAAAAACTGAAGGAAAAAAACAGCAGCAGACTCACAGAACCCAAGAGTGGACTAACAGCTAACAAAGGGAAAGGGACTAGGCAGGGTGGGTGGGAAGGTTTTGATAAATGTGGGTTGAAAGTAAGGGGGCATTAGGATTATCATGTATAATGTGTGGGTGGGGGTAGCATGGGGAGGGCTATACAACACAGAGAAGACCAGTATGATTCTACAGCATCTTCCTACACGCTGATGGAAAGCGACTGTAACGGGGTGTGGGGGGGACATGGTGAAGGGGTCTACAGCATCCAACTATGCTGATGGACAGCTACTGTAATGGGGTTTTTGGGGGGGACGTGGTGTACTTGGTGAACATAATGTTCTTTGCGTGATTGTGGATTAATGATAACAAAAAAAATTTTTAAAGTGCAACAAGGACATAGCTCTTAATTCTAAGAATAAAAGGACAGGCTCTTCAGGACTCCAGTGAAAAGACACACGGTTAAAAGAAGGGATGAAATATCAAGACAACCTACGTGCTCCCTTACAGGAGTCTAACTTGAGATCCAAGGACGAAGATGAACTACAAGTTGAGGGGCTGGAAACATAGCTCTCAACGCTACTATTCCATTTCAGACAGACCTCACTCACATCTAAATGCGTAAATGCACTGAAATTCAACCTCCAACTTGACAGCAGAGGGGAGCAGTTTCCCCACAAGCTAGCTGGGCTGCCACCTCAGCAAGTCCATGGGCCACTGGCCCAGAAGTACCCCGTGTGTCACCAAAAGGCAGTTCCCTTAACCAGTGACTACACACATACTCTCTGAAGATGGGCCACAAAGCAGGGCCACCGATGTAACATCGGTGCACAGGCAAAAAGACATACTACTGGGCATGTACCTACCATGGACCCCGCAGGCACGCCCGGGTGCTCCCTGCATGGGGCCTCGGATATTCCCTGCAGCTCATGAAGCCGCCACAGCAGGAACGGCCCAGGGGCCGAGCAGCTGGAGGGCACTGGGCTGCACAGTTTCAAGAGCGCAGCCCACCAACCACACTCTCCACACCCAGCAGACTCGTGCCACCTACGCAGGAGAAGTTCCCACCCAAGGCCACTCCTCTCAAGACCCAAACACACAGCTAACTCACAAAAACAAACACAAGGAATTGAGACTGAGAAGGACACAGAGGAATCAAAGTGCACCTAGAGACAGAACGTTGACAAAAGTGAGAAAACAGATATAGAGAGAGACAAATGATTGATACATAGATTCGACATATATACATACATATAGATGATAGATTAATTAGATAGATTGTAGATAGATGACAGACCATACATAGATACATGACAGATAGATAGATAGAAAGATTACATAGATAGGTAAAGAGATAGATAGGTAGGTAGATAGGAAAGCATCATACTAAACTAAGCTATCTTTCACTCAAGATCATGTATGTGCTCCCTTAGAGGAGACTCACTTGAGATCCCAGGACACGGACAAATTAAAAGCTGAAGGGGCGGTGACAGGTACCCAAAAAAAGTGAAACTGAGAAACAAACAAACAAACAAATGGATTCTGTTTGAGTCCCCAGAGACAGTCAGTAGAAAATAGCCCTAACTGGCCACCATGAATTTTTTTTTGTTTGGTTTCAGCAGTGCCCAGAAATAGATTCCGTTGTACAGCAAACTCCTTCTCAATTTTTCTCACCTCAATAACAGAATTGCTGTAATAATATGTGTCTGGGCTTTTGAAATCAGTGCGTTTTATGATGTTCATGAATGTAAAAATGTAATAACCACTTAAGAGTGAAGGTTGGACACTCAAATAAACACGTCACTCCACAACACACTTTTGTACAAAACTGCTCCTGTCTATAAATAGGTGTTCATTTTTATTTGTCCCTCCTCCTGTCAGAGGTGATCACACCGATGTCCTTCATACTTGGTGATGAGCAAAGCACCAAGTATACTTTTCTGACTACAACAGGCCCAGAGGAAGGATACTTGTGGTCTTCAGGGAAGACTTAGTCAATTATTGTGGCAAATTAGAGTCAGCAGGCGAGAAGGAGGTAAAAGAGGACAAAGGACAGAGATATGGGTTCAAGTCCCTGGACAACCATTTACTGGTTTTGTAAGCACACGCGGCAGACTCGACCTGCAATTGTCTCAGTGTACCCAGTGCTCACCATACGTCCTAGTTACTTGGCAAGATTTTTGGAAGCATAATGTAGGGAAGTGACATAGGCGATGTTGTTAACTGTTCTCTACGTAAGGATAGATGGGAAGACAAAAAGATGATTGATTCATAGATACATAGATAGATGAGAGATTAAAGATAGATGATAGACATGATAGATAGATGATCGGAAGATAGAGAGATCCATAGACAGAAAGATAGAAGGATAGATAGATAGATAGATAGATAGATAGATAGATAGATAGATAGATAGATAGATAGACAGACAGTTACACAGATTCAGATAGATATCGATTAACACAAAGCTATTGCTCATAACCAACAGATCAATGGTGAAAGCACATAGGGAAACTACAAACAAAAAGGAAGAATGAAGTCCAGTTTAAAAAGTGCAGTAAGCAGCCATAAGAAGAAAACAAATCCTACTATTTTCAAGGATGTGGATGTAGCTAGACGGTAGCATGCTCAGTGATATATACCAGGTGGAGAAAGACAAGTAGCCAATGATTTCACTCATGTGTGGAGTATAACAACAAAGAAAAACTGGAGGAAATAAACAGCAGCGGACTCAGAGAACCCGAGAGCTCAATAACAGTTACCAAAGGGAAAGGGAATGGGCAGGGAGTGTGGGAAGGGAGGGATAAGGGCAGGGAGAAGAAAGGGGACATTAGGATTAACATGCATAATGCGTGGGCTCGGGGGGGCAAAGGGAGGGATGTACAACACAGAGAAGACAAGTAGAGATTCTACAGCGTTTACTACACGCTGATGGACAGCGACTGTAATGGGGTGTTTGTTTGGGGACATGGTGAAGCGGTCTACAGCATACAACAATGCTTATGAACAACGACTGTAAGAGGTTTTGGTGGGGACTTGGTGAAGGTGGGAGCCTAGTAAATATGATGTTCTTCACGTGATAGCAGATTAAAGATAAAAAAATGTTTTTAAGTGCAATATGGGCACAGCAATAAAACAGGCTTTGCGAGCTCCAAACAAAAGACACAGGGTTAAAAGAAGGGATGAAAACTCAAGATCACCTAAGTGCTCCCCTATAGGAGACTCACTTGAGATCCAAAGACACCGACAAACTACAATCCGAAGGGCTGGGGACAGCAACCCTACACAAGTGTAACTGAAAAGCAAACAAACAAACAAATGGATTTTGTTTGAGTCCCCAGAGACAGTCAGTATAAAATAGCCCTATCTAGACACCGTGAATTCTTTTTGTTTGGTTTCAGCAGTGCCCAGCCATAGATTTAGTGGTACAGCAACGTCCTTCTCATTTTTTCTCACCTCAACAACTGAATTGCTGTAATAATATGTGTCTGGGCTTTTGAAATCAGTGGATTTTATGATGTTCTTGAAAGTAAAGTAGTAATAACCACCTAAAGAGGATAGTTTGGACACTCAAACAAACACGTAACTCCACAACACTCTCTTTGCTCCCAAATGCTGCTGCCTAGAAATAGGTGTTCTTTTTATTTGTCCCTCCTCCTATCAGCGGTGATCATGCCATTGTCCCTCAAACTTGGTGGTGAGCAAAGCACCAAGTATACTTTTCTGTCTAAACAGGCCCAGAGGAAGGATAGCTGTGGTCTTCTGGAAGCACTTAGTCAACGAATGTGGCTGAATACAATCAGCAAGCGAGAAGGAGTTAAAAGAGGACAGAGGACAGAGAGATGGGTGCAAGTCCATGCACCACCATAAATTACTGGATTTGTAAGCACAAGGGGCTGACTCGACCTGGAAGCGTCTCAGTGAACCCAGTGCTCTCCCTAAGGACTAGTTACTCTGCAATATTTTTGGAAGCATAATGTAGGGAACTGACATAGGCGATGTTGTTAACTGTCCTGTACATAAGGATAGATGGCCAGACAAAAAGATGATTGATTCATAGATAGATAGATAGATGACAGATGACAGATAGACCGACGATAGACATGATAGGTAGATAGGAACATAGATTGATAGACAGATTGATGATAGATAGATAGATAGATAGAAAGATAGATAGATAGATAGAAAGATAGAAGGATAGACAGATAGATTGATAGAAAGATACATACAGATACATATTAAATAACACAAAGCTACTGCTCATAACCAGGAGATCAATGGTGAAAGCACATAGCGACTCTACAAACTAAAAGGAAGAATGAAGTCCAGTTTAAAAACTGCCGTTTGCAGCCAGAAGAAGAAAACAAATGCTACCATTTGCAATGACGTGGATTGAGCGAGACGGTAGTATGCTCAGTGAAATATTCCAGGCGGAGAAAGACAAGTACCAAATGATTTCACTCATGTGTGGAGTATAACAACAAAGAAACACTGAAAAAAACAAAACAGCAGCAGACTCACAGAACCCGAATGTGGAGTAACAGTTACCAAAGGGAAAAGGACTGAGAAGGGTGGTTGGGTAGGGAGGGATAAGTGTGGGGAGAAAGAATGGGGGCATTAAGTTTAGCATGTATAATGCGCGGGGTCGGGTGTGCATGGGGAGTACTGTACAACACAGAGAAGACTAGTAGAGATCATATAGCATCTTACTACTCACTGACGGACCGTGACGGTAACGGGGACTTTTGGGGGGGACATGGTGAAGGGGTCTACAGCATCCAACTACGCGGATCGACAGTGACTGAAGAGGTTTTTCGGGGGGACTTGGTGAAGGGGGGAGCATAGTAAACATAATGTTCTTCACGTGATTGTAGATTAATGATAAAAAATATTCTTTATGTGCAATAAGGGCACAGCTCTGAATCATCAGAATAAAAGTCAGGCACTGAGTGCTGCAAACAAAAGACACAGGGATAAAAGAAGGGATGAAAACTCAAGACACCTACGTGCTTACTTACAGGAGACTCACTTGAGATCCAAGGACACAGACAATCTACAAGCCGAAGGTGTATGGACAAGTACCCTACACGAGTGAAACGGAAAATCAAACAATCAAGCAAATGGATTCTGTTTGAGTCCCCAGAGACAGTCAGCAGAAAATAGCCCTATCTGGCCACCGTGAATTCTTTTTGTTTGGTTTCAACAGTTCCCAGCCATAGATTTAGTGGTGCAGCAACATACTTCTCATTTTCTCTCACCTCAACAACTGAGTTGCTGTAATAATAAGCATCTGGGCCTTTGAAATCAGTGGATTTTATGTTGTTCACGAATGTGAAAATCTAATAACCACCTAAAGAGGGAAGTTTGGACACTCAAATAAACTCGTCACTCCACAATACACTGTTAGCTCCCAACTGCTCCTGTCTAGAAATTGGTGTTCCATTTTATTTGACCCTCCGTCCTATCGGCGGTGATCACGCTGATGTAATTCAAACATGGTGGTGAGCGAAGCAACAAGTTGACTTTTCAGTCGACAACAGGCCCAGAGGAATGATACTTGAGATCTTCAGGGAGCCCTTAGTCAATGAATGTGGCTAAATACAGACAGCAAGTTAGAAGGAGATGAAAGAGGACAGAGGATAGAGACACGGGTTCAAGTCCCAGCACAACCATTCCCTGGTTTTGTAGGTACACGCGGCCGACTCGAACTGCAAGTGTCTCGGTGAACCCAGTGCTCCCTCTGCAGCCTAGATACTTTGCAGGATTTTGGGGAGCATAGTGTAGGAAAGTGATATAGGGTATATGGTTAACTGTTCTGCACACATGGACAGATTTAAAGACAAAAGGATGATTGATTGACTGATTGATAAATAGATAGACAGAAAGATAGATAGATATAGGTACATATCGATTAGCAAAAAGCTACTGCTCAAAACAAGGAGAGCAATGGTGAAAGCACATTGCAAAACTACAAACAAAAAAGAAGAATGAAATCCAGATTAAAAAGTGCAGAAAGCAGCCATAAGAAGAAAACGAATCCTATCATTTGCAATAACGTGGATGGAGCTCGAGGGTATTATGCTCAGTCAAATAGGACAGGCGGAGAAATACATGTACCAAATGATTTCAATCATGTGTGGAGTATGATAACAAAGAAAAACTGACAGAAAAGACAGCAGCAGACTCACAGAACCCGAGAGTGGACCTACAGTTACCAAAAGAGAAAGGGACTGGGTAGGGTTTGTGGGAAGGGAGTAATAAGTGCGGGGAAAAGAAAGTGGGCATTAGGATTAGCATGTATAATGTGTAGGGTGGGGTGTCATGTTTAGGGCTGTACAACACAGAGAAGACATGTAGTGATTCTACAGCATCTTAGTACATGCTGACGGAGAGCGGCTGTTACTGGGATTTGGGGTGACTTGGTGAAGAGTGTAGACAGAATAACATAATTTTCTGCATGTGATTGTATATTAATGAGAACAAAAAGAATTTCAAAGTGCAGTAAGAGCACAGCTCTCAAATATCAGAATAAAAGTACAGCCTTTGAGTGCTCCAATCAAAAGACACAGGGTTAGAAGAACTGATGAAAACTCAAGACCACCTACGTGCTCCCTTACTGGAGACTCACTTGAGATCCAAGGACACAGACAAACTACAAGCTGAAGGGGCGGGGACAGGTACCCTACACAAGTGAAACTGAGAAACAAAGAAAGAAATGGATTCTGTTTTGGACCCCAGAGAGAGTCAGTAGAAAATAGCCCTATCTAGCCACCGTGAATTCTTTTTGTTTGGTTTCAGCAGTGCTCAGGCATAGATTTAGTGGTGCAGCAACTTCCTTCTCATTTCCTCTCACCTCAACAAATGAATTGCTGTAATAATATGCGTCTGGGAATTTATAATCATTGCTTTTTATGATGTTCATGAATGTAAAGAAGTAATAACCACCTAAAGAGGGAAGTTTGGACACTCAAATAAACACTTCACTCCACAACACACTCTTTGTTCCCAAATGCTCCTGTCCAGAAATAGGTGTTAATTCATATTTGTCCCTCCACCTATCAGCAGTGATCACGCCAATGTCCCTCAAACATGGTGGTGTGCAAAGGGCCAAGTACACTTTTCTGTCTACAACAGGCCCAGACGAAGGATACTTGTGGTCTTCAGGGATCACTTACTCACTGAATGTGGCTAAATAAAGTCAACAAGCGAGCAGGAATTATAAGAGAACAGAGGACAAAGATACGGGTTCAAGATCTTTCACCTCCATTTACTGGTTTTGTAAGCACACTCTGCTGACTCTACCTGAAAGCATATCAGTGAACACAGTGCTCTCCTTATGGCTTAGTTACCTTGCAAGTTTTCTGGAAGCATAATGTAGGGAAGAGACATAGGCTATGTTGTTAACTGTTCTGTACATAAGGATAGATGGGCAGACAAAAAGATGATTGTTTCATAGATAGATAGGTAGACAGACGACAGGTGAAAGATAGATAGATAGGTACATAGATTAATATATGATAGACATCATAGATAAATGATAGGAAGATAGATAGATAGATACATAGATAGATACATAGATACATAGATAGACAGACAGACAGTTAGATAGATAGATACAGATACATGTCGATTGACACAAAGCTATTGTTCATAACCAGGAGTTGAATGGTGAATAACATAGCTAAATAACAAACAAAAAGGAAGAATGAAATCCAGATTAAAAAGTGCAGTAAGCAGCCTTAAGAAGAAAACAAATACTACCATTTGCAATGACGTGGATGGAGCAAGACGGCAGTATGTTCAGAAAAATAGGGCAGGCGGATAAAGGCAAGTAACAAGTGATTTCACTCATGTGTGGAGTATAACAACAAAGAAAAACTGAAGTAAAAAAACAGCAGCAGACTCACAGAACCCGAGAGTTGACTAAAAGTAACCAAAGGAAAAAGGACTGGGCAGGGTGAGTCTGAAGGGAGGGATAAGTGTGGGGATAAAGAATGGGTGCATTAAGTATAGCATGTAAAATGCGCGGGGTCGGGTGTGCATGGGGAGTACTGTACAAGACAGAGAAGACTAGTAGCGATCATATAGCATCTTACTACTCACTGATGGACAGTGACTGTAACGGGGACTTTTGGGGGGGACATGGTGAAGGGGTCTACAGCATCCAACTACGCTGATCGACAGTGACTGAAGAGGTTTTCCGGGGGGACTTGGTGACGGGGGGAGCATAGTAAACATCATGTTCTTCACGTGATTGTAGATTAATGATAAAAAATATTCTTTAAGTGCAATAAGTGCAGAGCTCTGAATTATCAGAATAAAAGGTCAGGCACTGAGTGCTGCAAACAAAAGACACAGGGATAAAAGAAGGGATGAAAACTCAAGACACCTACGTGCTTACTTACAGGAGACTCACTTGAGATCCAAGGACACAGACAAACTACAAGCAGAAGGTGTGTGGACAAGTACCCTACACGAGTGAAACGGAAAATCAAACAATCAAGCAAATGGATTCTGTTTGAGTCCCCAGAGACAGTCAGCAGAAAATAGCCCTATCTGGTCACCGTGAATTCTTTTGTCTGGTTTCAACAGTTCCCAGCCATAGATTTAGTGGTGCAGCAACATACTTCTCATTTTCTCTCACCTCAACAACTGAGTTGCTGTAATAATAAGCATCTGGGCCTTTGAAATCAGTGGAATTTATGATGTTCATGAACGTGAAAATCTAATAACCACCTAAAGAGGGATGTTTGGACACTCAAATAAACACGTCACTCCACAATACACTGTTCGCTCCCACCTGCTCCTGTCTAGAAATTGGTGTTCCATTTTATTTGACCCTCCGTCCTATCGGCGGTGATCACGCTGATGTATTTCAAACATGGTGGTGAGCGAAGCAACAAGTTGACTTTTCTGTCGACAACAGGCCCAGAGGAATGATACTTGATATCTTCAGGGAGCCCTTAGTCAATGAATGTGGCTAAATACAGACAGCAAGTTAGAAGGAGATGAAAGAGGACAGAGGATAGAGACACGGGTTCAAGTCCCAGCACAACCATTCCCTGGTTTTGTAGGTACATGCGGCCGACTCGAACTGCAAGTGTCTCGGTGAACCCAGTGCTCCCTCTGCAGCCTAGATACTTTGCAGGTTTTTGGGGAGCATAGTGTAGGAAAGTGATATAGGGTATATGGTTAACTGTTCTGCACACATGGACAGATGGACAGACAAAAGGATGATTGATTGAGTGATTGATAAATAGATAGACAGAAAGATAGATAGATATAGGTACATATCGATTAGCACAAAGCTACTGCTCAAAACAAGGAGAGCAATGGTGAAAGCACATTGCAAAACTACAAACAAAAAAGAAGAATGAAATCCAGATTAAAAATGCAGTAAGCAGCCATAAGAAGAAAACGAATCCTATCATTTGCAATAACGTGGATGGAGCTCGAGGGTATTATGCTCAGTCAAATAGGCCAGGCGGAGAAATACACGTACCAAATGATTTCACTCATGTGTGGAGTATGATAACAAAGAAAAACTGAAGGAAAAGACAGCAGCAGACTCACAGAACCCGAGAGTGGACCTACAGTTACCAAAGAGAAAGGGACTGGGTAGGGTTTGTGGGAAGGGATTAATAAGTGCGGGGAAAAAGAATGGGGGCATTAGGATTAGCATGTATAATGTGTAGGGTGGGGTGTCATGGGTAGGGCTGTACAACACAGAGAAGACATGTAGTGATTCTACAGCATCTTAGTACATGCTGACGGAGAGCGGCTGTAACTTTGATTTGCGGTGACTTGGTGAAGAGGGTAGACAGAATAACATAATTTTCTGCATGTGATTGTATATTAATGAGAACAAAAAGAATTTCAAAGTGCAGTAAGAGCACAGCTCTCAAATATCAGAATAAAAGTACAGCCTTTGAGTGCTCCAATCAAAACACACATGGTTAGAAGAACTGATGAAAACTCAAGACCACCTACGTGCTCCCTTACTGGAGACTCACTTGAGGTCCAAGGACACAGACAAACTACAAGCTGAAGGGGCGGGGACAGGTACACTACACAAGTGAAACTGAGAAACAAAGAAAGAAATGGATTCTGTTTTGGACCCCAGAGAGAGTCAGTAGAAAATAGCCCTATCTAGCCACCGTGAATTCTTTTTGTTTGGTTTCAGCAGTGCTCAGGCATAGATTTAGTGGTGCAGCAACTTCCTTCTCATTTCCTCTCACCTCAACAAATGAATTGCTGTAATAATATGCTTCTGGACATTTATAATCATTGCTTTTTATGATGTTCACGAATGTAAAGATGTAATAACCACCTAAAGAGGGAAGTTTGGACACTCAAATAAACACTTAACTCCGCAACCCACTCTTTGTTCCCAACTGCTCCTGTCCAGAAATAGGTTTTAATTCATATTTGTCCCTCCACCTATCAGCAGTGATCACGCCAATGTCCCTCAAACATGGTGGTGTGCAAAGGGCCAAGTACACATTTCTGTCGACAACAGGCCCAGACGAAGGATACTTGTGGTCTTCAGGGATCACTTACTCACTGATTGTGGCTAAATAAAGTCACCAAGCGAGCAGGAAGTATAAGAGGACAGAGGACAAAGATACGGGTTCAAGTCCTTTCACCTCCATTTACTGGTTTTGTAAGCACACTCTGCTGACTCTACCTGAAAGCGTATCGGTGAACTCAGTGCTCTCCTTATGTCTTAGTTACCTTGCAAGGTTTCTGGAAGCATAATGTAGGGAAGAGACATAGGCTATGTTGTTAACTGTTCTGTGCATAAGGATAGATGGGCAGACAAAAAGATGATTGTTTCATAGATAGATAGGTAGACAGACGACAGGTGAAAGCGAGATAGATAGGTTCATAGATTAATAGATGATAGACATCATAGGTGATAGGAAGATAGATAGATAGATACATAGATAGATACATAGATACATAGATATATAAATACATAGATACATAGATAGACAGACAGACCTTTAGATAGATAGATACAGATACATGTCGATTGACACAAAGCTATTGTTCATAACCAGGAGTTGAATGGTGAATAACATAGCTAAACTACAAACAAAAAGGAAGAATGAAATCCAGTTTAAAAAGTGCTGTAAGCAGCCTTAAGAAGAAAACATATACTACCATTTGCAATGACGTGGATGGAGCAAGACGGTAGTATGTTCAGAAAAATAGGGCAGGCGGATAAAGGCAAGTACCAAGTGATTTCACTCATGTGTGGAGTATAACAACAAAGAAAAACTGAAGTAAAAAAACAGCAACAGACACACAGAACCCGAGAGTTGACTAAAAGTAACCAAAGGAAAAAGGACTGGGCAGGGTGAGTCTGAAGGGAGGGATAAGTGTGGGGATAAAGAATGGGGGCATTAAGTTTAGCATGTATAATGCGCGGGGTCGGGTGTGCATGGGGAGTACTTTACAACACAGAGAAGACTAGTAGAGATCATATAGCATCTTACTACTCACTGATGGACAGTGACTGTAACGGGGACTTTTGGGGAGGACATGGTGAAGGGGTCTACAGCATCCAACTACGCTGATCGACAGTGACTGAAGAGGTTTTTCGGGGGGACTTGGTGAAGGGGGGAGCATAGTAAACATCATGTTCTTCACGTGATTGTAGATTAATGTTAAAAAATATTCTTTAAGTGCAATAAGTGCACAGCTCTGAATCATCAGAATAAAAGATCAGGCACTGAGTGCTGCAAACAAAAGACATAGGGATAAAAGAAGGGATGAAAACTTAAGACACCTACGTGCTTACTTACAGGAGACTCACTTGAGGTCCAAGGACACAGACAAACTACAAGCCGAAGGTGTGTGGATAAGTACCCTACACGAGTGAAACGGAAAAACAAACAATCAAGCAAATGGATTCTGTTTGAGTCCCCAGAGACAGTCAGCAGAAAATATCCCTATCTGGCCACCGTGAATTCTTTTTGTTTGGTTTCTACAGTTCCCAGCCATAGATTTAGTGGTGCAGCAACATACTTCTCATTTTCTCTCACCTCAACAACTGAGTTGCTGTAATAATAAGCATCTGGATCTGGGCCTTTGAAATCAGTGGATTTTATGTTGTTCACGAATGTGAAAATCTAATAACCACCTAAAGAGGGAAGTTTGGACACTCAAATAAACACGTCACTCCACAATACACTGTTAGCTCCCAACTGCTCCTGTCTAGAAATTGGTGTTCCATTTTATTTGACCCTCCGTCCTATCGGCGGTGATCACGCCTATGTAATTCAAACATGGTGGTGAGCGAAGCAACAAGTTGACTTTTCTGTCGACAACAGGCCCAGAGGAATGATACTTGAGATCTTCAGGGAGCCCTTAGTCAATGAATGTGGCTAAATACAGACAGCAAGTTAGAAGGAGATGAAAGAGGACAGAGGATAGAGACACGGGATCAAGTCCCAGCACAACCATTCCCTGGTTTTGTAGGTACACGCGGCCGACTCGAACTGCAAGTGTCTCGGTGAACCCAGTGCTCCCTCTGCAGCCTAGATACTTTGCAGGATTTTTGGGAGCATAGTGTAGGAAAGTGATATAGGGTATATGGTTAACTGTTCTGCACACATGGACAGATGGACAGACAAAAGGATGATTGATTGAGTGATTGATAAATAGATAGACAGAAAGATAGATAGATATAGATACATATCGATTAGCACAAAGCTACTGCTCAAAACAAAGAGAGCAATGGTGAAAGCACATTGCAAAACTACAAACAAAAAAGAATGAAATCCAGTTTAAAAAGTGCAGTAAGCAGCCATAAGAAGAAAACGAATCCTATCATTTGCAATAACGTGGATGGAGCTCGAGGGTATTGTGCTCAGTCAAATAGGCCAGGCGGAGAAATACATGTACCAAATGATTTCACTCATGTGTGGAGTATGATAACAAAGAAAAACTGAAGGAAAAGACAGCAGCAGACTCACAGAACCCGAGAGTGGACCTACAGTTACCAAAGAGAAAGGGACTGGGTAGGGTTTATGGGAAGGGAGTAATAAGTGCGGGGAAAAAGAAAGTGGGCATTAGGATTAGCATGTATAATGTGTAGGGTGTGGTGTCTTGGGTAGGGCTGTACAACACAGAGAAGACATGTAGTGATTCTACAGCATCTTAGTACATGCTGACGGTGAGCGGCTGTTACTGGGATTTGGGGTGACTTGGTGAAGAGGGTAGACAGAATAACATAATTTTCTGCATGTGATTGTATATTAATGAGAACAAAAAGAATTTCAAAGTGCAGTAAGAGCACAGCTCTCAAATATCAGAATAAAAGTACAGCCTTTGAGTGCTCCAATCAAAAGACACAGGGTTAGAAGAACTGATGAAAACACAAGACCACCTACGAGCTCCCTTACTGGATACTCACTTGAGATCCAAGGACACAGACAAATTACAAGCTGAAGGGGCGGGGACAGGTACCCTACACAAGTGAAACTGAGAAACAAAGAAAGAAATGGATTCTGTTTTGGACCCCAGAGAGAGTCAGTAGAAAATAGCCCTATCTAGCCACCGTGAATTCTTTTTGTTTGGTTTCAGCAGTGCTCAGGCATAGATTTAGAGGTGCAGCAACTTCCTTCTCATTTCCTCTCACCTCAACAAATGAATTGCTGTAATAATATGCTTCTGGACATTTATAATCATTGCTTTTTATGATGTTCACGAATGTAAAGATGTAATAACCACCTAAAGAGGGAAGTTTGGACACTCAAATAAACACTTCACTCCACAACACACTCTTTGTTCCCAAATGCTCCTGTCCAGAAATAGGTGTTAATTCATATTTGTCCCTCCACCTATCAGCAGTGATCACGCCAATGTCCCTCAAACATGGTGGTGTGCAAAGGGCCAAGTACACTTTTCTGTCGACAACAGGCCCAGACGAAGGATACTTGTGGTCTTCAGGGATCACTTACTCACTGAATGTGGCTAAATAAAGTCAACAAGCGAGCAGGAAGTATAAGAGGACAGAGGACAAAGATACGGGTTCAAGTCCTTTCACCTCCATTTACTGGTTTTGTAAGCACACTCTGCTGACTCTACCTGAAAGCGTATCTGTGAACACAGTGCTCTCCTTATGGCTTAGTTACCTTGCAAGATTTCTGGAAGCATAATGTAGGGAAGAGACATAGGCTATGTTATTAACTGTTCTGTACATAAGGATAGATGGGCAGACAAAAACATGATTGTTTTATAGATAGATAGGTATACAGACGACAGGTGAAAGAGAGATAGGTACATAGATTAATAGATGATAGACATCATAGATAGATGATAGGAAGATAGATAGATAGATACATAGATAGATACATAGATACATAGATATATACATGCATAGATACATAGATAGACAGACAGACCTTTAGATAGATAGATACAGATACATGTCGTTTGACACAAAGCTATTGTTCATAACCAGGAGTTGAATGGTGAATAACATAGCTAAACTACAAACAAAAAGGAAGAATGAAATCCCGTTTAAAAAGTGCAGTAAGCAGCCTTAAGAAGAAAACAAATACTACCATTTGCAATGACGTGGATTTAGCAAGATGGTAGTATGTTCAGAAAAATAGGGCAGGCGGATAAAGGCAAGTACCAAGTGATTTCACTCATGTGTGGAGTATAACAACAAAGAAAAACTGAAGTAAAAAAACAGCAGCAGACTCACAGAACCCGAGAGTTGACTAAAAGTAACCAAAGGAAAAAGGACTGGGCAGGGTGAGTCTGAAGGGAGGGATAAGTGTGGGGAGAAAGAATGGGGGCATTAAGTTTAGCATGTATAATGCCCGGGGTCGGGTGTGCATGGGGAGTACTGTACAACACAGAGAAGACTAGTAGAGATCATATAGCATCTTACTACTCACTGTCGGACCGTGACGGTAACGGGGACTTTTGGGGGGGACATGGTGAAGGGGTCTACAGCATCCAACTACGCGGATCGACAGTGACTGAAGAGGTTTTTCGGGGGGACTTGGTGAAGGGGGGAGCATAGTAAACATAATGTTCTTCACGTGATTGTAGATTAATGATAAAAAATATTCTTTATGTGCAATAAGTGCACAGCTCTGAATCATCAGAATAAAAGGTCAGGCACTGAGTGCTGCAAACAAAAGACACAGGGATAAAAGAAGGGATGAAAACTCAAGACACCTACGTGCTTACTTACAGGAGACTCACTTGAGATCCAAGGACACAGACAAACTACAAGCCGAAGGTGTGTGGACAAGTACCCTACACGAGTGAAACGGAAAATCAAACAATCAAGCAAATGGATTCTGTTTGAGTCCCCAGAGACAGTCAGCAGAAAATAGCCCTATCTGGCCACCGTGAATTCTTTTTGTTTGGTTTCAACAGTTCCCAGCCATAGATTTAGTGGTGCAGCAACATACTTCTCATTTTCTCTCACCTCAACAACTGAGTTGCTGTAATAATAAGCATCTGGGCCTTTGAAATCAGTGGATTTTATGTTGTTCACGAATGTGAAAATCTAATAACCAACTAAAGAGGGAAGTTTGGACACTCAAATAAACACGTCACTCCACCATACACTGTTAGCTCCCAACTTCTCCTGTCTAGAAATTGGTGTTCCTTTTTATTTGACCCTCCTTCCTATCGGCGGTGATCACGCTGATGTAATTCAAACATGGTGGTGAGCGAAGCAACAAGTTGACTTTTCTGTCGACAACAGGCCCAGAGGAATGATACTTGAGATCTTCAGGGAGCCCTTAGTCAATGAATGTGGCTAAATACAGACAGCAAGTTAGAAGGAGATGAAAGAGGACAGAGGATAGAGACACGGGTTCAAGTCCCAGCACAACCATTCCCTGGTTTTGTAGGTACACGCGGCCGACTCGAACTGCAAGTGTCTCGGTGAACCCAGTGCTCCCTCTGCAGCCTAGATACTTTGCAGGATTTTGGGGAGCATAGTGTAGGAAAGTGATATAGGGTATATGGTTAACTGTTCTGCACACATGGACAGATGGAAAGACAAAAGGATGATTGATTGAGTGATTGATAAATAGATAGACAGAAAGATAGATAGATATAGGTACATATCGATTAGCACAAAGCTTCTGCTCAAAACAAGGATAGCAATGGTGAAAGCACATTGCAAAACTACAAACAAAAAAGAAGAATGAAATCCAGTTTAAAAAGTGCAGTAAGCAGCCATAAGAAGAAAACGAATCCTATCATTTGCAACAACGTGGATGGAGCTCGAGGGCATTATGCTCAGTCAAATAGGCCAGGCGGAGAAATAAAAGTACCAAATGATTTCACTCATGTCTGGAGTATGATAACAAAGAAAAACTGAAGGAAAAGACAGCAGCAGACTCACAGAACCCGAGAGTGGACCTACAGTTACCAAAGAGAAAGGGACTGGGTAGGGTTTATGGGAAGGGAGTAATAAGTGCGGGGAAAAAGAAAGTGGGCATTAGGATTAGCATGTATAATGTGTAGGGTGGGGTGTCTTGGGTAGGGCTGTACAACACAGAGAAGACATGTAGTGATTCTACAGCATCTTAGTACATGCTGACGGAGAGCGGCTGTTACTGGGATTTGGGGTGACTTTGTGAAGAGGGTAGACAGAATAACATAATTTTCTGCATGTGATTGTATATTAATGAGAACAAAAAGAATTTCAAAGTGCAGTAAGAGCACAGCTCTCAAATATCAGAATAAAAGTACAGCCTTTGAGTGCTCCAATCAAAAGACACAGGGTTAGAAGAACTGATGAAAACTCAAGACCACCTACGTGCTCCCTTACTGGAGACTCACTTGAGATCCAAGGACACAGACAAACTACAAGCTGAAGGGGCGGGGACAGGTACCCTACACAAGTGAAACTGAGAAACAAAGAAAGAAATGGATTCTGTTTTGGACCCCAGAGAGAGTCAGTAGAAAATAGCCCTATCTAGCCACCGTGAATTCTTTTTGTTTGGTTTCAGCAGTGCTCAGGCATAGATTTAGTGGTGCAGCAACTTCCTTCTCATTTCCTCTCACCTCAACAAATGAATTGCTTTAATAATATGCGTCTGGGAATTTATAATCATTGCTTTTTATGATGTTCACGAATGTAAAGAAGTAATAACCACCTAAAGAGGGAAGTTAGGACACTCAAATAAACACTTCACTCCACAACACACTCTTTGTTCCCAAATGCTCCTGTCCAGAAATAGGTGTTAATTCATATTTGTCCCTCCACCTATCAGCAGTGATCACGCCAATGTCCCTCAAACATGGTGGTGTGCAAAGGGCCAAGTACACTATTCTGTCGACAACAGGCCCAGACGAAGGATACTTGTGGTCTTCAGGGATCACTTACTCACTGAATGTGGCTAAATAAAGTCAACAAGCGAGCAGGAAGTATAAGAGGACAGAGGACAAAGATACGGGTTCAAGTCCTTTCACCTCTTTTTACTGGTTTTGTTAGCACACTCTGCTGACTCTACCTGAAAGGGTATCTGTGAACACAGTGCTCTCCTTATGGCTTAGTTACCTTACAAGATTTCTGGAAGCATAATGTAGGGAAGAGACATAGGCTATGTTGTTAACTGTTCTGTACATAAGGATAGGTGGGCAGACAAAAAGATGATTGTTTTATAGATAGATAGGTAGACAGACGACAGGTGAAAGAGAGATAGGTACATAGATTAATAGATGATAGACATCATAGATAGATGATAGGAAGATAGATAGATAGATACATAGATAGATACATAGATACATAGATATGTACATGCATAGATACATAGATAGACAGACAGACCTTTAGATAGATAGATACAGATACATGTCGTTTGACACAAAGCTATTGTTCATAACCAGGAGTTGAATGGTGAATAACATAGCTAAACTACAAACAAAAAGGAAGAATGAAATCCAGTTTAAAAAGTGCAGTAAGCAGCCTTAAGAAGAAAACAAATACTACCATTTGCAATGACGTGGATTTAGCAAGATGGTAGTATGTTCAGAAAAATAGGGCAGGCGGATAAAGGCAAGTACCAAGTGATTTCACTCATGTGTGGAGTATAACAACAAAGAAAAACTGAAGTAAAAAAACAGCAGCAGACTCAAAGAACCCGAGAGTTGACTAAAAGTAACCAAAGGAAAAAGGACTGGGCAGGGTGAGTCTGAAGGGAGGGATAAGTGTGGGGAGAAAGAATGGGGGCATTAAGTTTAGCATGTATAATGCGCGGGGTCGGGTGTGCATGGGGAGTACTGTACAACACAGAGAAGACTTGTAGAGATCATATAGCATCCTACTACTCACTGATGGACCGTGACGGTAACGGGGACTTTTGGGGGGGACATGGTGAAGGGGTCTACAGCATCCAACTACGCGGATCGACAGTGACTGAAGAGGTTTTTCGGGGGGACTTGGTGAAGGGGGGAGCATAGTAAACATAATGTTCTTCACGTGATTGTAGATTAATGATAAAAAATATTCTTTAAGTGCAATAAGTGCACAGCTCTGAATCATCAGAATAAAAGGTCAGGCACTGAGTGCTGCAAACAAAAGACACAGGGATAAAAGAAGGGATGAAAACTCAAGACACCTACGTGCTTACTTACAGGAGACTCACTTGAGATCCAAGGACACAGACAAACTACAAGCCGAAGGTGTGTGGACAAGTACCCTACACGAGTGAAACGGAAAATCAAACAATCAAGCAAATGGATTCTGTTTGAGTCCCCAGAGACAGTCAGCAGAAAATAGCCCTATCTGGCCACCGTGAATTCTTTTTGTTTGGTTTCAACAGTTCCCAGCCATAGATTTAGTGGTGCAGCAACATACTTCTCATTTTCTCTCACCTCAACAACTGAGTTGCTGTAATAGTAAGCATCTGGGCCTTTGAAATCAGTGGATTTTATGTTGTTCACGAATGTGAAAATCTAATAACCACCTAAAGAGGGAAATTTGGACACTCAAATAAACACGTCACTCCACAATACACTGTTAGCTCCCAACTGCTCCTGTCTAGAAATTGGTGTTCCATTTTATTTGACCCTCCGTCCTATCGGCGGTGATCACGCTGATGTCCTTCAAACATGGTGGTGAGCGAAGCAACAAGTTGACTTTTCTGTCGACAACAGGCCCAGAGGAATGATACTTGAGATCTTCAGGGAGCCCTTAGTCAATGAATGTGGCTAAATACAGACAGCAAGTTAGAAGGAGATGAAAGAGGACAGAGGATAGAGACACGGGTTCAAGTCCCTGCACAACCATTCCCTGGTTTTGTTGGTACACGCGGCCGACTCGAACTGCAAGTGTCTCGGTGAACCCAGTGCTCCCTCTGCAGCCTAGATACTTTGCAGGATTTTGGGGAGCATAGTGTAGGAAAGTGATATAGGGTATATGGTTAACTGTTCTGCACACATGAACAGATGGAAAGACAAAAGGAGGATTGATTGAGTGATTGATAAATAGATAGACAGAAAGATAGATAGATATAGGTACATATCGATTAGCACAAAGCTACTGCTCAAAACAAGGAGAGCAATGGTGAAAGCACATTGCAAAACTACAAACAAAAAAGAAGAATGAAATCCAGTTTAAAAAGTGCAGTAAGCACCATAAGAAGAAAACGAATCCTATCATTTGCAATAACGTGGATGGAGCTCGAGGGTATTATGCTCAGTCAAATAGGCCAGGCGGAGAAATACATGTACCAAATGATTTCACTCATGTGTGGAGTATGATAACAAAGAAAAACTGAAGGAAAAGGCAGCAGCAGACTCACAGAACCCGAGAGTGGACCTACAGTTACCAAAAGAGAAAGGGACTGGGTAGGGTTTGTGGGAAGGGAGTAATAAGTGCGGGGAAAAAGAAAGTGGGCATTAGTATTAGCATGTATAATGTGTAGGGTGGGGTGTCTTGGGTAGGGCTGTACAACACAGAGAAGACATGTAGTGATTCTACAGCATCTTAGTACATGCTGACGGAGAGCGGCTGTTACTGGGATTTGGGGTGACTTGGTGAAGAGGGTAGACAGAATAACATAATTTTCTGCATGTGATTGTATATTAATGAGAACAAAAAGAATTTCAAAGTGCAGTAAGAGCACAGCTCTCAAATATCAGAATAAAAGTACAGCCTTTGAGTGCTCCAATCAAAAGACACAGGGTTAGAAGAACTGATGAAAACACAAGACCACCTACGTGCTCCCTTACTGGAGACTCACTTGAGATCCAAGGACACAGACAAACTACAAGCTGAAGGGGCGTGGACAGGTACCCTACACAAGTGAAACTGAGAAACAAAGAAAGAAATGGATTCTGTTTTGGACCCCAGAGAGAGTCAGTAGAAAATAGCCCTATCTAGCCACCGTGAATTCTTTTTGTTTGGTTTCAGCAGTGCTCAGGCATAGATTTAGTGGTGCAGCAACTTCCTTCTCATTTCCTCTCACCTCAACAAATGAATTGCTTTAATAATATGCGTCTGGGAATTTATAATCATTGCTTTTTATGATGTTCACGAATGTAAAGAAGTAATAACCACCTAAAGAGGGAAGTTAGGACACTCAAATAAACACTTCACTCCACAACACACTCTTTGTTCCCAAATGCTCCTGTCCAGAAATAGGTGTTAATTCATATTTGTCCCTCCACCTATCAGCAGTGATCACGCCAATGTCCCTCAAACATGGTGGTGTGCAAAGGGCCAAGTACACTATTCTGTCGACAACAGGCCCAGACGAAGGATACTTGTGGTCTTCAGGGATCACTTACTCACTGAATGTGGCTAAATAAAGTCAACAAGCGAGCAGGAAGTATAAGAGGACAGAGGACAAAGATACGGGTTCAAGTCCTTTCACCTCTTTTTACTGGTTTTGTTAGCACACTCTGCTGACTCTACCTGAAAGGGTATCTGTGAACACAGTGCTCTCCTTATGGCTTAGTTACCTTACAAGATTTCTGGAAGCATAATGTAGGGAAGAGACATAGGCTATGTTGTTAACTGTTCTGTACATAAGGATAGGTGGGCAGACAAAAAGATGATTGTTTTATAGATAGATAGGTAGACAGACGACAGGTGAAAGAGAGATAGGTACATAGATTAATAGATGATAGACATCATAGATAGATGATAGGAAGATAGATAGATAGATACATAGATAGATACATAGATACATAGATATGTACATGCATAGATACATAGATAGACAGACAGACCTTTAGATAGATAGATACAGATACATGTCGTTTGACACAAAGCTATTGTTCATAACCAGGAGTTGAATGGTGAATAACATAGCTAAACTACAAACAAAAAGGAAGAATGAAATCCAGTTTAAAAAGTGCAGTAAGCAGCCTTAAGAAGAAAACAAATACTACCATTTGCAATGACGTGGATTTAGCAAGATGGTAGTATGTTCAGAAAAATAGGGCAGGCGGATAAAGGCAAGTACCAAGTGATTTCACTCATGTGTGGAGTATAACAACAAAGAAAAACTGAAGTAAAAAAACAGCAGCAGACTCAAAGAACCCGAGAGTTGACTAAAAGTAACCAAAGGAAAAAGGACTGGGCAGGGTGAGTCTGAAGGGAGGGATAAGTGTGGGGAGAAAGAATGGGGGCATTAAGTTTAGCATGTATAATGCGCGGGGTCGGGTGTGCATGGGGAGTACTGTACAACACAGAGAAGACTTGTAGAGATCATATAGCATCCTACTACTCACTGATGGACCGTGACGGTAACGGGGACTTTTGGGGGGGACATGGTGAAGGGGTCTACAGCATCCAACTACGCGGATCGACAGTGACTGAAGAGGTTTTTCGGGGGGACTTGGTGAAGGGGGGAGCATAGTAAACATAATGTTCTTCACGTGATTGTAGATTAATGATAAAAAATATTCTTTAAGTGCAATAAGTGCACAGCTCTGAATCATCAGAATAAAAGGTCAGGCACTGAGTGCTGCAAACAAAAGACACAGGGATAAAAGAAGGGATGAAAACTCAAGACACCTACGTGCTTACTTACAGGAGACTCACTTGAGATCCAAGGACACAGACAAACTACAAGCCGAAGGTGTGTGGACAAGTACCCTACACGAGTGAAACGGAAAATCAAACAATCAAGCAAATGGATTCTGTTTGAGTCCCCAGAGACAGTCAGCAGAAAATAGCCCTATCTGGCCACCGTGAATTCTTTTTGTTGGTTTCAACAGTTCCCAGCCATAGATTTAGTGGTGCAGCAACATACTTCTCATTTTCTCTCACCTCAACAACTGAGTTGCTGTAATAGTAAGCATCTGGGCCTTTGAAATCAGTGGATTTTATGTTGTTCACGAATGTGAAAATCTAATAACCACCTAAAGAGGGAAATTTGGACACTCAAATAAACACGTCACTCCACAATACACTGTTAGCTCCCAACTGCTCCTGTCTAGAAATTGGTGTTCCATTTTATTTGACCCTCCGTCCTTTCGGCGGTGTTCACGCTGATGTAATTCAAACATGGTGGTGAGCGAAGCAACAAGTTGACTTTTCTGTCGACAACAGGCCCAGAGGAATGATACTTGAGATCTTCAGGGAGCCCTTAGTCAATGAATGTGGCTAAATACAGACAGCAAGTTAGAAGGAGATGAAAGAGGACAGAGGATAGAGACACGGGTTCAAGTCCCTGCACAACCATTCCCTGGTTTTGTTGGTACACGCGGCCGACTCGAACTGCAAGTGTCTCGGTGAACCCAGTGCTCCCTCTGCAGCCTAGATACTTTGCAGGATTTTGGGGAGCATAGTGTAGGAAAGTGATATAGGGTATATGGTTAACTGTTCTGCACACATGAACAGATGGAAAGACAAAAGGAGGATTGATTGAGTGATTGATAAATAGATAGACAGAAAGATAGATAGATATAGGTACATATCGATTAGCACAAAGCTACTGCTCAAAACAAGGAGAGCAATGGTGAAAGCACATTGCAAAACTACAAACAAAAAAGAAGAATGAAATCCAGTTTAAAAAGTGCAGTAAGCACCATAAGAAGAAAACGAATCCTATCATTTGCAATAACGTGGATGGAGCTCGAGGGTATTATGCTCAGTCAAATAGGCCAGGCGGAGAAATACATGTACCAAATGATTTCACTCATGTGTGGAGTATGATAACAAAGAAAAACTGAAGGAAAAGGCAGCAGCAGACTCACAGAACCCGAGAGTGGACCTACAGTTACCAAAAGAGAAAGGGACTGGGTAGGGTTTGTGGGAAGGGAGTAATAAGTGCGGGGAAAAAGAAAGTGGGCATTAGTATTAGCATGTATAATGTGTAGGGTGGGGTGTCTTGGGTAGGGCTGTACAACACAGAGAAGACATGTAGTGATTCTACAGCATCTTAGTACATGCTGACGGAGAGCGGCTGTTACTGGGATTTGGGGTGACTTGGTGAAGAGGGTAGACAGAATAACATAATTTTCTGCATGTGATTGTATATTAATGAGAACAAAAAGAATTTCAAAGTGCAGTAAGAGCACAGCTCTCAAATATCAGAATAAAAGTACAGCCTTTGAGTGCTCCAATCAAAAGACACAGGGTTAGAAGAACTGATGAAAACACAAGACCACCTACGTGCTCCCTTACTGGAGACTCACTTGAGATCCAAGGACACAGACAAACTACAAGCTGAAGGGGCGTGGACAGGTACCCTACACAAGTGAAACTGAGAAACAAAGAAAGAAATGGATTCTGTTTTGGACCCCAGAGAGAGTCAGTAGAAAATAGCCCTATCTAGCCACCGTGAATTCTTTTTGTTTGGTTTCAGCAGTGCTCAGGCATAGATTTAGTGGTGCAGCAACTTCCTTCTCATTTCCTCTCACCTCAACAAATGAATTGCTTTAATAATATGCGTCTGGGAATTTATAATCATTGCTTTTTATGATGTTCACGAATGTAAAGAAGTAATAACCACCTAAAGAGGGAAGTTAGGACACTCAAATAAACACTTCACTCCACAACACACTCTTTGTTCCCAAATGCTCCTGTCCAGAAATAGGTGTTAATTCATATTTGTCCCTCCACCTATCAGCAGTGATCACGCCAATGTCCCTCAAACATGGTGGTGTGCAAAGGGCCAAGTACACTATTCTGTCGACAACAGGCCCAGACGAAGGATACTTGTGGTCTTCAGGGATCACTTACTCACTGAATGTGGCTAAATAAAGTCAACAAGCGAGCAGGAAGTATAAGAGGACAGAGGACAAAGATACGGGTTCAAGTCCTTTCACCTCCTTTTACTGGTTTTGTTAGCACACTCTGCTGACTCTACCTGAAAGGGTATCTGTGAACACAGTGCTCTCCTTATGGCTTAGTTACCTTACAAGATTTCTGGAAGCATAATGTAGGGAAGAGACATAGGCTATGTTGTTAACTGTTCTGTACATAAGGATAGATGGGCAGACAAAAAGATGATTGTTTTATAGATAGATAGGTAGACAGACGACAGGTGAAAGAGAGATAGGTACATAGATTAATAGATGATAGACATCATAGATAGATGATAGGAAGATAGATAGATAGATCCATAGATAGATACATAGATACATAGATAGACAGACAGTTAGATAGATAGATACAGATACATGTCGATTGACACAAAGCTATTGTTCATAACCAGGAGTTGAATGGTGAATAACATAGCTAAACTACAAACAAAAAGGAAGAATGAAATCCAGTTTAAAAAGTGCAGTAAGCAGCCTTAAGAAGAAAACAAATACTACCATTTGCAATGACGTGGATTTAGCAAGATGGTAGTATGTTCAGAAAAATAGGGCAGGCGGATAAAGGCAAGTACCAAGTGATTTCACTCATGTGTGGAGTATAACAACAAAGAAAAACTGAAGTAAAAAAACAGCAGCAGACTCAAAGAACCCGAGAGTTGACTAAAAGTAACCAAAGGAAAAAGGACTGGGCAGGGTGAGTCTGAAGGGAGGGATAAGTGTGGGGAGAAAGAATGGGGGCATTAAGTTTAGCATGTATAATGCGCAGGGTCGGGTGTGCATGGGGAGTATTGTACAACACAGAGAAGACTAGTAGAGATCATATAGCATCCTACTACTCACTGATGGACCGTGACGGTAACGGGGACTTTTGGGGGGGACATGGTGAAGGGGTCTACAGCATCCAACTACGCGGATCGACAGTGACTGAAGAGGTTTTTCGGGGGGACTTGGTGAAGGGGGGAGCATAGTAAACATAATGTTCTTCACGTGATTGTAGATTAATGATAAAAAATATTCTTTAAGTGCAATAAGTGCACAGCTCTGAATCATCAGAATAAAAGGTCAGGCACTGAGTGCTGCAAACAAAAGACACAGGGATAAAAGAAGGGATGAAAACTCAAGACACCTACGTGCTTACTTACAGGAGACTCACTTGAGATCCAAGGACACAGACAAACTACAAGCCGAAGGTGTGTGGACAAGTACCCTACACGAGTGAAACGGAAAATCAAACAATCAAGCAAATGGATTCTGTTTGAGTCCCCAGAGACAGTCAGCAGAAAATAGCCCTATCTGGCCACCGTGAATTCTTTTTGTTTGGTTTCAACAGTTCCCAGCCATAGATTTAGTGGTGCAGCAACATACTTCTCATTTTCTCTCACCTCAACAACTGAGTTGCTGTAATAGTAAGCATCTGGGCCTTTGAAATCAGTGGATTTTATGTTGTTCACGAATGTGAAAATCTAATAACCACCTAAAGAGGGAAATTTGGACACTCAAATAAACACGTCACTCCACAATACACTGTTAGCTCCCAACTGCTCCTGTCTAGAAATTGGTGTTCCATTTTATTTGACCCTCCGTCCTTTCGGCGGTGTTCACGCTGATGTAATTCAAACATGGTGGTGAGCGAAGCAACAAGTTGACTTTTCTGTCGACAACAGGCCCAGAGGAATGATACTTGAGATCTTCAGGGAGCCCTTAGTCAATGAATGTGGCTAAATACAGACAGCAAGTTAGAAGGAGATGAAAGAGGACAGAGGATAGAGACACGGGTTCAAGTCCCAGCACAACCATTCCCTGGTTTTGTAGGTACACGCGGCCGACTCGAACTGCAAGTGTCTCGGTGAACCCAGTGCTCCCTCTGCAGCCTAGATACTTTGCAGGATTTTGGGGAGCATAGTGTAGGAAAGTGAT
This sequence comes from Manis pentadactyla, assembly GCF_030020395.1. Lineage (NCBI taxonomy): Eukaryota > Metazoa > Chordata > Mammalia > Pholidota > Manidae > Manis > Manis pentadactyla. The sequence continues at coordinate 731,649 of NW_026644865.1, forward strand.
ATAGGGTATATGGTTAACTGTTCTGCACACATGGACAGATGGAAAGACAAAAGGAGGATTGATTGAGTGATTGATAAATAGATAGACAGAAAGATAGATAGATGTAGGTACATATCGATTAGCACAAAGCTACTGCTCAAAACAAGGAGAGCAATGGTGAAAGCACATTGCAAAACTACAAACAAAAAAGAAGAATGAAATCCAGTTTAAAAAGTGCAGTAAGCACCATAAGAAGAAAATGAATCCTATCATTTGCAATAACGTGGATGGAGCTCGAGGGTATTATGCTCAGTCAAATAGGCCAGGCGGAGAAATACATGTACCAAATGATTTCACTCATGTGTGGAGTATGATAACAAAGAAAAACTGAAGGAAAAGGCAGCAGCAGACTCACAGAACCCGAGAGTGAACCTACAGTTACCAAAAGAGAAAGGGACTGGGTAGGGTTTGTGGGAAGGGAGTAATAAGTGCGGGAAAAAAGAAAGTGGGCATTAGGATTAGCATGTATAATGTGTAGGGTGGGGTGTCTTGGGTAGGGCTGTACAACACAGAGAAGACATGTAGTGATTCTACAGCATCTTAGTACATGCTGACGGAGAGCGGCTGTTACTGGGATTTGGGGTGACTTGGTGAAGAGGGTAGACAGAATAACATAATTTTCTGCATGTGATTGTATATTAATGAGAACAAAAAGAATTTCAAAGTGCAGTAAGAGCACAGCTCTCAAATATCAGAATAAAAGTACAGCCTTTGAGTGCTCCAATCAAAAGACACAGGGTTAGAAGAACTGATGAAAACACAAGACCACCTACGTGCTCCCTTACTGGAGACTCACTTGAGATCCAAGGACACAGACAAAGTACAAGCTGAAGGGGGGGGGACAGGTACCCTACACAAGTGAAACTGAGAAACAAAGAAAGAAATGGATTCTGTTTTGGACCCCAGAGAGAGTCAGTAGAAAATAGCCCTATCTAGCCACCATGAATTCTTTTTGTTTGGTTTCAGCAGTGCTCAGGCATAGATTTAGTGGTGCAGCAACTTCCTTCTCATTTCCTCTCACCTCAACAAATGAATTGCTGTAATAATATGCGTCTGGGAATTTATAATCATTGCTTTTTATGATGTTCACGAATGTAAAGAAGTAATAACCACCTAAAGAGGGAAGTTTGGACACTCAAATAAACACTTCACTCCACAACACACTCTTTGTTCCCAACTGCTCCTGTCCAGAAATAGGTGTTAATTCATATTTGTCCCTCCACCTATCAGCAGTGATCACACCAATGTATCTCAAACATGGTGGTGTGCAAAGGGCCAAGTACACTTTTCTGTCGACAACAGGCCCAGACGAAGGATACTTGTGGTCTTCAGGGATCACTTACTCACTGAATGTGGCTAAATAAAGTCAACAAGCGAGCAGGAATTATAAGAGGACAGAGGACAAAGATACGGGTTCAAGTCCTTTCACCTGCATTTACTGGTTTTGTAAGCACACTCTGCTGACTCTACCTGAAAGCATATCAGTGAACACAGTGCTCTCCTTATGGCTAAGTTACCTTGCAAGTTTTCTGGAAGCATAATGTAGGGAAGAGACATAGGCTATGTTGTTAAATGTTCTGTACATAAGGATAGATGGGCAGACAAAAAGATGATTGTTTCATAGATAGATAGGTAGACAGACGACAGGTGAAAGAGAGATAGGTACATAGATTAATATATGATAGACATCATAGATAGATGATAGGAAGATAGATAGATAGATACATAGATAGATACATAGATACATAGATAGACAGACAGACAGTTAGATAGATAGATACAGATACATGTCGATTGACACAAAGCTATTGTTCATAACCAGTAGTTGAATGGTGAATAACATAGCTAAATAACAAACAAAAAGGAAGAATGAAATCCAGATTAAAAAGTGCAGTAAGCAGCCTTAAGAAGAAAACAAATACTACCATTTGCAATGACGTGGATGGAGCAAGACGGTAGTATGTTCAGAAAAATAGGGCAGGCGGATAAAGGCAAGTACCAAGTGATTTCACTCATGTGTGGAGTATAACAACAAAGAAAAACTGAAGTAAAAAAACAGCAGCAGACTCACAGAACCCGAGAGTTGACTAAAAGTAACCAAAGGAAAAAGGACTGGGCAGGGTGAGTCTGAAGGTAGGGATAAGTGTGGGGAGAAAGAATGGGGGCATTAAGTTTAGCATGTATAATGCGCGGGGTCGGGTGTGCATGGGGAGTACTGTACAACACAGAGAAGACTAGTAGAGATCATATAGCATCTTACTACTCACTGATGGACAGTGACTGTAACGGGGACTTTTGGGGGGGACATGGTGAAGGGGTCTACAGCATCCAACTACGCTGATGGACAGTGACTGAAGAGGTTTTCCGGGGGGACGTGGTGAAGGGGGGAGCATAGTAAACATAATGTTCTTCACGTGATTGTAGATTAATGATAAAAAATATTCTTTAAGTGCAATAAGTGCACAGCTCTGAATCAACAGAATAAAAGGTCAGGCACTGAGTGCTGCAAACAAAAGACACAGGGATAAAAGAAGGGATGAAAACTCAAGACACCTATGTGCTTACTTACAGGAGACTCACTTGAGATTCAAGGACACAGACAAACTACAAGTTGAAGGTGTGTGGACAAGTACCCTACACGAGTGAAACGGAAAATCAAACAATCAAGCAAATGGATTCTGTTTGAGTCCCCAGAGACAGTCAGCAGAAAATAGCCCTATCTGGCCTCCGTGAATTCTTTTGTTTGGTTTCAACAGTTCCCAGCCATAGATTTAGTGGTGCAGCAACATACTTCTCATTTTCTCTCACCACAACAACTGAGTTGCTGTAATAATAAGCATCTGGGCCTTTGAAATCAGTGGAATGTATGATGTTCACGAACGTGAAAATCTAATAATCACCTAAAGAGGGATGTTTGGACACTCAAATAAACACGTCACTCCACAATACACTGTTAGCTCCCAACTGCTCCTGTCTAGATATTGGTGTTCCATTTTATTTGACCCTCCGTCCTATCAGCGGTGATCACGCTGATGTCCTTCAAACATGGTGGTGAGCGAAGCAACAAGTTGACTTTTCTGTCGACAACAGACCCAGAGGAATGATACTTGAGATCTTCAGGGAGCCCTTAGTCAATGAATGTGGCTAAATACAGACAGCAAGTTAGAAGGAGATGAAAGAGGACAGAGGATAGAGACACGGGTTCAAGTCCCAGCTCAACCATTCCCTGGTTTTGTAGGTACACGCAGCCGACTCGAACTGCAAGTGTCTCGGTGAACCCAGTGCTCCCTCTGCAGCCTAGATACTTTGCAGGATTTTGGGGAGCATAGTATAGGAAAATGATATAGGGTATATGGTTAACTGTTCTGCACACATGGACAGATGGACAGACAAAAGGATGATTGATTGAGTGATTGATAAATAGATAGACAGAAAGATAGATAGATATAGCTACATATCGATTAGCACAAAGCTACTGCTCAAAACAAGGAGAGCAATGGTGAAAGCACATTGCAAAACTACAAACAAAAAAGAAGAATGAAATCCAGTTTAAAAAGTGCAGTAAGCAGCCATAAGAAGAAAACGAATCCTATCATTTGCAATAACGTGGATGGAGCTCGAAGGCATTATGCTCAGTCAAATAGGCCAGGCGGAGAAATACATGTACCAAATGATTTCACTCATGTGTGGAGTATGATAACAAAGAAAAACTGAAGGAAAAGACAGCAGCAGACTCACAGAACCCGAGAGTGGACCAACAGTTACCAAAGAGAAAGGGACTGGGAAGGGTTTTTTGGGAAGGGAGTAATAAGTGCAGGGTAAAATAATGGGGGCATTAGGATTAGCACGTATAATGTGTAGGGTGGGGTGTCTTGGGTAGGGCTGTACAACACAGAGAAGACATGTAGTGATTCTACAGCATCTTAGTACATGCTGACGGAGAGCGGCTGTAACTTTGATTTGGGGTGACTTGGTGAAGAGGGTAGACAGAATAACATAATTTTCCGCATGTGATTGTATATTAATGAGAACAAAAAGAATTTCAAAGTGCAGTAAGAGCACAGCTCTCAAATATCAGAATAAAAGTACAGCCTTTGAGTGCTCCAATCAAAAGACACAGGGTTAGAAGAACTGATGAAAACTCAAGACCACCTACGTGCTCCCTTACTGGAGACTCACTTGAGATCCAAGGACACAGACAAACTACAAGCTGAAGGGGCGGGGACAGGTACCCTACACAAGTGAAACTGAGAAACAAAGAAAGAAATGGATTCTGTTTTGGACCCCAGAGAGAGTCAGTAGAAAATAGCCCTATCTAGCCACCGTGAATTCTTTTTGTTTGGTTTCAGCAGTGCTCAGGCATAGATTTAGTGGTGCAGCAACTTCCTTCTCATTTCCTCTCACCTCAACAAATGAATTTCTGTAATAATATGCGTCTGGGAATTTATAATCATTGCTTTTTATGATGTTCACGAATGTAAAGAAGTAATAACCACCTAAAGAGGGAAGTTTGGACACTCAAATAAACACTTCACTCCACAACACACTCTTTGTTCCCAAATGCTCCTGTCCAGAAATAGGTGTTAATTCATATTTGTCCCTCCACCTATCAGCAGTGATCACGCCAATGTCCCTCAAACATGGTGGTGTGCAAAGGGCCAAGTACACTTTTCTGTTGGCAACAGGCCCAGACGAAGGATACTTGTGGTCTTCAGGGATCACTTACTCACTGAATGTGGCTAAATAAAGTCAACAAGCGAGCAGGAAGTATAAGAGGACAGAGGACAAAGATACGGGTTCAAGTCCTTTCACCTCCATTTACTGGTTTTGTAAGCACACTCTGCTGACTCTACCTGAAAGCGTATCTGTGAACACAGTGCTCTCCTTATGGCTTAGTTACCTTGCAAGATTTCTGGAAGCATAATGTAGGGAAGAGACATAGGCTATGTTGTTAACTGTTCTGTACATAAGGATAGATGGGCAGACAAAAAGATGATTGTTTCATAGATAGATAGGTAGACAGACGACAGGTGAAAGATAGATAGGTACATCTATTAATAGATGATAGACATCATAGATAGATGATAGGAAGATAGATAGATAGATACATAGATACATAGATATATACATACATAGATACATAGATAGACAGACAGACCTTTAGATATATAGATACAGATACATGTCGATTGACACAAAGCTATTGTTCATAACCAGGAGTTGAATGGTGAATAACATAGCTAAACTACAAACAAAAAGGAAGAATGAAATCCAGTTTAAAAAGTGCAGTAAGCAGCCTTAAGAAGAAAACAAATACTACCATTTGCAATGACGTGGATGGAGCAAGACGGTAGTATGTTCAGAAAAATAGGGCAAGCGGAAAAAGGCAAGTACCAAGTGATTTCACTCATGTGTGGAGTATAACAACAAAGAAAAACTGAAGTAAAAAAACAGCAGCAGACTCACAGAACCCGAGAGATGACTAAAAGTAACCAAAGGAAAAAGGACTGGGCAGGGTGAGTCTGAAGGGAGGGATAAGTGTGGGGAGAAAGAATGGGGGCATTAAGTTTAGCATGTATAATGCGCGGGGTCGGGTGTGCATGGGGAGTACTGTACAACACAGAGAAGACTAGTAGAGATCATATAGCATCCTACTACTCACTGATGGACCGTGACGGTAACGGGGACTTTTGGGGGGGACATGGTGAAGGGGTCTACAGCATCCAACTACGCGGATCAACAGTGACTGAAGAGGTTTTTCGGGGGGACTTGGTGAAGGGGGGAGCATAGTAAACATAATGTTCTTCATGTGATTGTAGATTAATGATAAAAAATATTCTTTAAGTGCAATAAGTGCACAGCTCTGAATCATCAGAATAAAAGGTCAGGCACTGAGTGCTGCAAACAAAAGACACAGGGATAAAAGAAGGGATGAAAACTCAAGACACCTACGTGCTTACTTACAGGAGACTCACTTGAGATCCAAGGACACAGACAAACTACAAGCCGAAGGTGTGTGGACAAGTACCCTACACGAGTGAAACGGAAAATCAAACAATCAAGCAAATGCATTCTGTTTGAGTCCCCAGAGACAGTCAGCAGAAAATAGCCCTATCTGGCCACCGTGAATTCTTCTTGTTTGGTTTCAACAGTTCCCAGCCATAGATTTAGTGGTGCAGCAACATACTTCTCATTTTCTCTCACCTCAACAACTGAGTTGCTGTAATAATAAGCATCTGGGCCTTTGAAATCAGTGGATTTTATGTTGTTCACGAATGTGAAAATCTAATAACCACCTAAAGAGGGAAGTTTGGACACTCAAATAAACACGTCACTCCACAATACACTGTTAGCTCCCAACTGCTCCTGTCTAGAAATTGGTGTTCCTTTTTATTTGAACCTCCATCCTATCGGCGGTGATCACGCTGATGTAATTCAAACATGGTGGTGAGCGAAGCAACAAGTTGACTTTTCTGTCGACAACAGGCCCAGAGGAATGATACTTGAGATCTTCAGGGAGCCCTTAGTCAATGAATGTGGCTAAATACAGACAGCAAGTGAGAAGGAGATGAAAGAGGACAGAGGATAGAGACACGGGTTCAAGTCCCAGCACAACCATTCCCTGGTTTTGTAGGTACACGCGGCCGACTCGAACTGCAAGTGTCTCGCTGAACCCAGTGCTCCCTCTGCAGCCTAGATACTTTGCAGGATTTTGGGGAGCATAATGTAGGAAAGTGTTATAGGGTATATGGTTAACTGTTCTGCACACATGGACAGATGGAAAGACAAAAGGATGATTGATTGAGTGATTGATAAATAGATAGACAGAAAGATAGATAGATATAGGTACATATCGATTAGCACAAAGCTACTGCTCAAAACAAGGAGAGCAATGGTGAAAGCACATTGCAAAACTACAAACAAAAAAGAAGAATGAAATCCAGATTAAAAATGCAGTAAGCAGCCATAAGAAGAAAACGAATCCTATCATTTGCAATAACGTGGATGGAGCTCGAGGGTATTATGCTCATTCAAATAGGCCAGGCGGAGAAATACATGTACCAAATGATTTCACTCATGTGTGGAGTATGATAACAAAGAAAAACTGAAGGAAAAGACAGCAGCAGACTCACAGAACCCGAGAGTGGACCTACAGTTACCAAAGAGAAAGGGACTGGGTAGGGTTTGTGGGAAGGGAGTAATAAGTGCGGGGAAAAAGAATGGGGGCATTAGGATTAGCATGTATAATGTGTAGGGTGGGGTGTCATGGGTAGGGCTGTACAACACAGAGAAGACATGTAGTGATTCTACAGCATCTTAGTACATGCTGACGGAGAGCGGCTGTTACTGGGATTTTGGGTGACTTGGTGAAGAGGGTAGACAGAATAACATAATTTTCTGCATGTGATTGTATATTAAAGAGAACAAAAAGAATTTCAAATTGCAGTAAGAGCACAGCTCTCAAATATCAGAATAAAAGTACAGCCTTTGAGTGCTCCAATCAAAAGACACAGGGTTAGAAGATCTGATGAAAACACAAAACCACCTACGTGCTCCCTTACTGGAGACTCACTTGAGATCCAAGGACACAGACAAACTACAAGCTGAAGGGGCGGGGACAGGTACCCTACACAAGTGAAACTGAGAAACAAAGAAAGAAATGGATTCTGTTTTGGACCCCAGAGAGAGTCAGTAGAAAATAGCCCTATCTAGCCACCATGAATTCTTTTTGTTTGGTTTCAGCAGTGCTCAGGCATAGATTTAGTGGTGCAGCAACTTCCTTCTCATTTCCTCTCACCTCAACAAATGAATTGCTGTAATAATATGCTTCTGGACATTTATAATCATTGCTTTTTATGATGTTCACGAATGTAAAGATGTAATAACCACCTAAAGAGGGAAGTTTGGACACTCAAATAAACACTTCACTCCACAACACACTCTTTGTTCCCAAATGCTCCTGTCCAGAAATAGGTGTTAATTCATATTTGTCCCTCCACCTATCAGCAGTGATCACGCCAATGTCCCTCAAACATGGTGGTGTGCAAAGGGCCAAGTACACTTTTCTGTCGACAACAGGCCCAGACGAAGAATACTTGTGGTCTTCAGGGATCACTTACTCACTGAATGTGGCTAAATAAAGTCACCAAGCGAGCAGGAAGTATAAGAGGACAGAGGACAAAGATACGGGTTCAAGTCCTTTCACCTCCATTTACTGGTTTTGTAAGCACACTCTGCTGACTCTACCTGAAAGCGTATCTTTGAACACAGTGCTCTCCTTATGGCTTAGTTACCTTGCAAGTTTTCTGGAAGCATAATGTAGGGAAGAGACATAATCTATGTTGTTAACTGTGCTGTACATAAGGATAGATGGGCAGACAAAAAGATGATTGTTTCATAGATAGATAGTTAGACAGACGACAGGTGAAAGATAGATAGATAGGTACATAGATTAATATATGATAGACATCATAGATAGATGATAGGAAGATAGATAGATAGATACATAGATAGATACATAGATACATAGATAGACAGACAGACAGTTAGATAGATAGATACAGATACATGTCGATTGACACAAAGCTATTGTTCATAACCAGGAGTTGAATGGTGAATAACATAGCTAAATAACAAACAAAAAGGAAGAATGAAATCCAGATTAAAAAGTGCAGTAAGCAGCCTTAAGAAGAAAACAAATACTACCATTTGCAATGACGTGGATGGAGCAAGACGGTAGTATGTTCAGAAAAATAGGGCAGGCGGATAAAGGCAAGTACCAAGTGATTTCACTCATGTGTGGAGTATAACAACAAAGAAAAACTGAAGTAAAAAAACAGCAGCAGACTCACAGAACCCGAGAGTTGACTAAAAGTAACCAAAGGAAAAAGGACTGGGCAGGGTGAGTCTGAAGGGAGGGATAAGTGTGGGGAGAAAGAATGGGGGCATTAAGTTTAGCATGTATAATGCGCGGGGTCGGGTGTGCATGGGGAGTACTGTACAACACAGAGAAGACTAGTAGAGATCATATAGCATCTTACTACTCACTGACGGACAGTGACTGTAACGGGGACTTTTGGGGGGGACATGGTGAAGGGGTCTACAGCATCCAACTACGCTGATGGACAGTGACTGAAGAGGTTTTCCGGGGGGACTTGGTGAAGGGGGGAGCATAGTAAACATAATGTTCTTCACGTGATTGTAGATTAATGATAAAAAATATTCTTTAAGTGCAATAAGTGCACAGCTCTGAATCATCAGAATAAAAGGTCAGGCACTGAGTGCTGCAAACAAAAGACACAGGGATAAAAGAAGGGATGAAAACTCAAGACACCTACGTGCTTACTTACAGGAGACTCACTTGAGATCCAAGGACACAGACAAACTACAAGCCAACGCTGTGTGGACAAGTACCCTACACGAGTGAAACGGAAAATCAAACAATCAAGCAAATGGATTCTGTTTGAGTCCCCAGAGACAGTCAGCAGAAAATAGCCCTATCTGGCCACCGTGAATTCTTTTTGTTTGGTTTCAACAGTTCCCAGCCATAGATTTAGTGGTGCAGCAACATACTTCTCATTTTCTCTCACCTCAACAACTGAGTTGCTGTAATAATAAGCATCTGGGCCTTTGAAATCAGTGGATTTTATGTTGTTCACGAATGTGAAAATCTAATAACCACCTAAAGAGGGAAGTTTGGACACTCAAATAAACACGTCACTCCACAATACACTGTTAGCTCCCAACTGCTCCTGTCTAGAAATTGGTGTTCCATTTTATTTGACCCTCCGTCCTATCGGCGGTGATCACGCTGATGTAATTCAAACATGGTGGTGAGCGAAGCAACAAGTTGACTTTTCTGTCGACAACAGGCCCAGAGGAATGATACTTGAGATCTTCAGGGAGCCCTTAGTCAATGAATGTGGCTAAATACAGACAGCAAGTTAGAAGGAGATGAAAGAGGACAGAGGATAGAGACACGGGTTCAAGTCCCAGCACAACCATTCCCTGGTTTTGTAGGTACACGTGGCCGACTACAAACAAAAAAGAAGAATGAAATCCAGTTTAAAAAGTGCAGTAAGCAGCCATAAGAAGAAAACGAATCCTATCATTTGCAATAACGTGGATGGAGCTCGAGGGTATTATGCTCAGTCAAATAGGCCAGGCGGAGAAATACATGTACCAAATGATTTCACTCATGTGTGGAGTATGATAACAAAGAAAAACTGAAGGAAAAGGCAGCAGCAGACTCACAGAACCCGAGAGTGGACCTACAGTTACCAAAAGAGAAAGGGACTGGGTAGGGTTTGTGGGAAGGGAGTAATAAGTGCGGGGAAAAAGAAAGTGGGCATTAGGATTAGCATGTATAATGTGTAGGGTGGGGTGTCTTGGGTAGGGCTGTACAACACAGAGAAGACATGTAGTGATTCTACAGCATCTTAGTACATGCTGACGGAGAGCGGCTGTTACAGGGATTTGGGGTGACTTGGTGAAGAGGGTAGACAGAATAACATAATTTTCTGCATGTGATTGTATATTAATGAGAACAAAAAGAATTTCAAAGTGCAGTAAGAGCACAGCTCTCAAATATCAGAATAAAAGTACAGCCTTTGAGTGCTCCAATCAAAAGACACAGGGTTAGAAGAACTGATGAAAACTCAAGACCACCTACGTGCTCCCTTACTGGAGACTCACTTGAGATCCAAGGACACAGACAAACTACAAGCTGAAGGGGCGGGGACAGGTACCCTACACAAGTGAAACTGAGAAACAAAGAAAGAAATGGATTCTGTTTTGGACCCCAGAGAGAGTCAGTAGAAAATAGCCCTATCTAGCCACCATGAATTCTTTTTGTTTGGTTTCAGCAGTGCTCAGGCATAGATTTAGTGGTGCAGCAACTTCCTTCTCATTTCCTCTCACCTCAACAAATGAATTGCTGTAATAATATGCGTCTGGGAATTTATAATCATTGCTTTTTATGATGTTCACGAATGTAAAGAAGTAATAACCACCTAAAGAGGGAAGTTTGGACACTCAAATAAACACTTCACTCCACAACACACTCTTTGTTCCCAAATGCTCTTGTCCAGAAATAGGTGTTAATTCATATTTGTCCCTCCACCTATCAGCAGTGATCACGCCAATGTCCCTCAAACATGGTGGTGTGCAAAGGGCCAAGTACACTTTTCTGTCGACAACAGGCCCAGACGAAGGATACTTGTGGTCTTCAGGGATCACTTACTCACTGAATGTGGCTAAATAAAGTCAACAAGCGAGCAGGAAGTATAAGAGGACAGAGGACAAAGATACGGGTTCAAGTCCTTTCACCTCCATTTACTGGTTTTGTAAGCACACTCTGCTGACTCTACCTGAAAGCGTATCTGTGAACACAGTGCTCTCCTTATGGCTTAGTTACCTTGCAAGATTTCTGGAAGCATAATGTAGGGAAGAGACATAGGCTATGTTGTTAACTGTTCTGTACATAAGGATAGATGGGCAGACAAAAAGATGATTGTTTTATAGATAGATAGGTAGACAGACGACAGGTGAAAGAGAGATAGGTACATAAATTAATAGATGATAGACATCATAGATAGATGATAGGAAGATAGATAGATAGATACATAGATAGATACATAGATACATAGATATATACATGCATAGATACATAGATAGACAGACAGACCTTTAGATAGATAGATACAGATACATGTCGATTGACACAAAGCTATTGTTCATAACCAGGAGTTGAATGGTGAATAACATAGCTAAACTACAAACAAAAAGGAAGAATGAAATCCCGTTTAAAAAGTGCAGTAAGCAGCCTTAAGAAGAAAACAAATACTACCATTTGCAATGACGTGGATTTAGCAAGATGGTAGTATGTTCAGAAAAATAGGGCAGGCGGATAAAGGCAAGTACCAAGTGATTTCACTCATGTGTGGAGTATAACAACAAAGAAAAACTGAAGTAAAAAAACAGCAGCAGACTCACAGAACCCGAGAGTTGACTAAAAGTAACCAAAGGAAAAAGGACTGGGCAGGGTGAGTCTGAAGGGAGGGATAAGTGTGGGGAGAAAGAATGGGGGCATTAAGATTAGCATGTGTAATGCGCGGGGTCGGGTGTGCATGGGGAGTACTGTACAACACAGAGAAGACTAGTAGAGATCATATAGCATCTTACTACTCACTGACGGACAGTGACTGTAACGGGGACTTTTGGGGGGGACATGGTGAAGGGGTCTACAGCATCCAACTACGCTGATCGACAGTGACTGAAGAGGTTTTCCGGGGGGACTTGGTGAAGGGGGGAGCCTAGTAAACATAATGTTCTTCACGTGATTGTAGATTAATGATAAAAAATATTCTTTAAGTGCAATAAGTGCACAGCTCTGAATCATCAGAATAAAAGGTCAGGCACTGAGTGCTGCAAACAAAAGACACAGGGATAAAAGAAGGGATGAAAACTCAAGACACCTACGTGCTTACTTACAGGAGACTCACTTGAGATCCAAGGACACAGACAAACTACAAGCCGAAGGTGTGTGGACAAGTACCCTACACGAGTGAAACGGAAAATCAAACAATCAAGCAAATGGATTCTGTTTGAGTCCCCAGAGACAGTCAGCAGAAAATAGCCCTATCTGGCCACCGTGAATTCTTTTTGTTTGGTTTCAACAGTTCCCAGCCATAGATTTAGTGGTGCAGCAACATACTTCTCATTTTCTCTCACCTCAACAACTGAGTTGCTGTAATAATAAGCATCTGGGCCTTTGAAATCAGTGGATTTTATGTTGTTCACGAATGTGAAAATCTAATAACCACCTAAAGAGGGAAGTTTGGACACTCAAATAAACACGTCACTCCACAATACACTGTTAGCTCCCAACTGCTCCTGTCTAGAAATTGGTGTTCCATTTTATTTGACCCTCCGTCCTATCGGCGGTGATCACGCTGATGTAATTCAAACATGGTGGTGAGCGAAGCAACAAGTTGACTTTTCTGTCGACAACAGGCCCAGAGGAATGATACTTGAGATCTTCAGGGAGCCCTTAGTCAATGAATGTGGCTAAATACAGACAGCAAGTTAGAAGGAGATGAAAGAGGACAGAGGATAGAGACACGGGTTCAAGTCCCAGCACAACCATTCCCTGGTTTTGTAGGTACACGCGGCCGACTCGAACTGCAAGTGTCTCGGTGAACCCAGTGCTCCCTCTGCAGCCTAGATACTTTGCAGGATTTGGGGGAGCATAGTGTAGGAAAGTGATATAGGGTATATGGTTAACTGTTCTGCACACATGGACAGATGGAAAGACAAAAGGATGATTGATTGAGTGATTGATAAATAGATAGACAGAAAGATAGATAGATATAGGTACATATCGATTAGCACAAAGCTACTGCTCAAAACAAGGAGAGCAATGGTGAAAGCACATTGCAAAACTACAAACAAAAAAGAAGAATGAAATCCAGTTTAAAAAGTGCAGTAAGCAGCCATAAGAAGAAAACGAAACCTATCATTTGCAATAACGTGGATGGAGCTCGAGGGTATTATGCTCAGTCAAATAGGCCAGGCGGAGAAATACATGTACCAAATGATTTCACTCATGTGTGGAGTATGATAACAAAGAAAAACTGAAGGAAAAGACAGCAGCAGACTCACAGAACCCGAGAGTGGACCTACAGTTACCAAAAGAGAAAGGGACTGGGTAGGGTTTGTGGGAAGGGAGTACTAAGTGCGGGGAAAAAGAAAGTGGGCATTAGGATTAGCATGTATAATGTGTAGGGTGGGGTGTCTTGGGTAGGGCTGTACAACACAGAGAAGACATGTAGTGATTCTACAGCATCTTAGTACATGCTGACGGAGAGCGGCTGTTACTGGGATTTGGGGTGACTTGGTGAAGAGGGTAGACAGAATAACATAATTTTCTGCATGTGATTGTATATTAATGAGAACAAAAAGAATTTCAAAGTGCAGTAAGAGCACAGCTCTCAAATATCAGAATAAAAGTACAGCCTTTGAGTGCTCCAATCAAAAGACACAGGGTTTGAAGAACTGATGAAAACACAAGACCACCTACGTGCTCCCTTACTGGAGACTCACTTGAGATCCAAGGACACAGTCAAACTACAAGCTGAAGGGGCGGGGACAGGTACCCTACACAAGTGAAACTGAGAAACAAAGAAAGAAATGGATTCTGTTTTGGACCCCAGAGAGAGTCAGTAGAAAATAGCCCTATCTAGCCACCGTGAATTCTTTTTGTTTGGTTTCAGCAGTGCTCAGGCATAGATTTAGTGGTGCAGCAACTTCCTTCTCATTTCCTCTCACCTCAACAAATGAATTTCTGTAATAATATGCGTCTCGGAATTTATAATCATTGCTTTTTATGATGTTCACGAATGTAAAGAAGTAATAACCACCTAAAGAGGGAAGTTTGGACACTCAAATAAACACTTCACTCCACAACACACTCTTTGTTCCCAAATGCTCCTGTCCAGAAATAGGTGTTAATTCATATTTGTCCCTCCACCTATCAGCAGTGATCACGCCAATGTCCCTCAAACATGGTGGTGTGCAAAGGGCCAAGTACACTTTTCTGTTGGCAACAGGCCCAGACGAAGGATACTTGTGGTCTTCAGGGATCACTTACTCACTGAATGTGGCTAAATAAAGTCAACAAGCGAGCAGGAAGTATAAGAGGACAGAGGACAAAGATACGGGTTCAAGTCCTTTCACCTCCATTTACTGGTTTTGTAAGCACACTCTGCTGACTCTACCTGAAAGCGTATCTGTGAACACAGTGCTCTCCTTATGGCTTAGTTACCTTGCAAGATTTCTGGAAGCATAATGTAGGGAAGAGACATAGGCTATGTTGTTAACTGTTCTGTACATAAGGATAGATGGGCAGACAAAAAGATGATTGTTTTATAGATAGATAGGTAGACAGACGACAGGTGAAAGGGAGATAGGTACATAGATTAATAGATGATAGACATAATAGATAGATGATAGGAAGATAGATAGATAGATACATAGATAGATACATAGATACATAGATATATACATGCATAGATACATAGATAGACAGACAGACCTTTATATAGATAGATACAGATACATGTCGTTTGACACAAAGCTATTGTTCATAACCAGGAGTTGAATGGTGAATAACATAGCTAAACTACAAACAAAAAGGAAGAATGAAATCCAGTTTAAAAAGTGCAGTAAGCAGCCTTAAGAAGAAAACAAATACTACCATTTGCAATGACGTGGATTTAGCAAGATGGTAGTATGTTCAGAAAAATAGGGCAGGCGGATAAAGGCAAGTACCAAGTGATTTCACTCATGTGTGGATTATAACAACATAGAAAAACTGAAGTAAAAAAACAGCAGCAGACTCACAGAACCCGAGAGTTGACTAAAAGTAACCAAAGGAAAAAGGACTGGGCAGGGTGAGTCTGAAGGGAGGGATAAGTGTGGGGAGAAAGAATGGGGGCATTAAGTTTAGCATGTATAATGCGCGGGGTCGGGTGTGCATGGGGAGTACTGTACAACACAGAGAAGACTTGTAGAGATCATATAGCATCCTACTACTCACTGATGGACCGTGACGGTAACGGGGACTTTTGGGGGGGACATGGTGAAGGGGTCTACAGCATCCAACTACGCGGATCGACAGTGACTGAAGAGGTTTTTCGGGGGGACTTGGTGAAGGGGGGAGCATAGTAAACATAATGTTCTTCACGTGATTGTAGATTAATGATAAAAAATATTCTTTAAGTGCAATAAGTGCACAGCTCTGAATCATCAGAATAAAAGGTCAGGCACTGAGTGCTGCAAACAAAAGACACAGGGATAAAAGAAGGGATGAAAACTCAAGACACCTACGTGCTTACTTACAGGAGACTCACTTGAGATCCAAGGACACAGACAAACTACAAGCCGAAGGTGTGTGGACAAGTACCCTACACGAGTGAAACGGAAAATCAAACAATCAAGCAAATGGATTCTGTTTGAGTCCCCAGAGACAGTCAGCAGAAAATAGCCCTATCTGGCCACCGTGAATTCTTTTTGTTTGGTTTCAACAGTTCCCAGCCATAGATTTAGTGGTGCAGCAACATACTTCTCATTTTCTCTCACCTCAACAACTGAGTTGCTGTAATAATAAGCATCTGGGCCTTTGAAATCAGTGGATTTTATGTTGTTCACGAATGTGAAAATCTAATAACCACCTAAAGAGGGAAGTTTGGACACTCAAATAAACACGTCACTCCACAATACACTGTTAGCTCCCAACTGCTCCTGTCTAGAAATTGGTGTTCCATTTTATTTGACCCTCCGTCCTATCGGCGGTGATCACGCTGATGTAATTCAAACATGGTGGTGAGCGAAGCAACAAGTTGACTTTTCTGTCGACAACAGGCCCAGAGGAATGATACTTGAGATCTTCAGGGAGCCCTTAGTCAATGAATGTGGCTAAATACAGACAGCAAGTTAGAAGGAGATGAAAGAGGACAGAGGATAGAGACACGGGTTCAAGTCCCAGCACAACCATTCCCTGGTTTTGTAGGTACACGCGGCCGACTCGAACTGCAAGTGTCTCGGTGAACCCAGTGCTCCCTCTGCAGCCTAGATACTTTGCAGGATTTGGGGGAGCATAGTGTAGGAAAGTGATATAGGGTATATGGTTAACTGTTCTGCACACATGGACAGATGGAAAGACAAAAGGATGATTGATTGAGTGATTGATAAATAGATAGACAGAAAGATAGATAGATATAGGTACATATCGATTAGCACAAAGCTACTGCTCAAAACAAGGAGAGCAATGGTGAAAGCACATTGCAAAACTACAAACAAAAAAGAAGAATGAAATCCAGTTTAAAAAGTGCAGTAAGCAGCCATAAGAAGAAAACGAAACCTATCATTTGCAATAACGTGGATGGAGCTCGAGGGTATTATGCTCAGTCAAATAGGCCAGGCGGAGAAATACATGTACCAAATGATTTCACTCATGTGTGGAGTATGATAACAAAGAAAAACTGAAGGAAAAGACAGCAGCAGACTCACAGAACCCGAGAGTGGACCTACAGTTACCAAAAGAGAAAGGGACTGGGTAGGGTTTGTGGGAAGGGAGTACTAAGTGCGGGGAAAAAGAAAGTGGGCATTAGGATTAGCATGTATAATGTGTAGGGTGGGGTGTCTTGGGTAGGGCTGTACAACACAGAGAAGACATGTAGTGATTCTACAGCATCTTAGTACATGCTGACGGAGAGCGGCTGTTACTGGGATTTGGGGTGACTTGGTGAAGAGGGTAGACAGAATAACATAATTTTCTGCATGTGATTGTATATTAATGAGAACAAAAAGAATTTCAAAGTGCAGTAAGAGCACAGCTCTCAAATATCAGAATAAAAGTACAGCCTTTGAGTGCTCCAATCAAAAGACACAGGGTTTGAAGAACTGATGAAAACACAAGACCACCTACGTGCTCCCTTACTGGAGACTCACTTGAGATCCAAGGACACAGTCAAACTACAAGCTGAAGGGGCGGGGACAGGTACCCTACACAAGTGAAACTGAGAAACAAAGAAAGAAATGGATTCTGTTTTGGACCCCAGAGAGAGTCAGTAGAAAATAGCCCTATCTAGCCACCGTGAATTCTTTTTGTTTGGTTTCAGCAGTGCTCAGGCATAGATTTAGTGGTGCAGCAACTTCCTTCTCATTTCCTCTCACCTCAACAAATGAATTTCTGTAATAATATGCGTCTCGGAATTTATAATCATTGCTTTTTATGATGTTCACGAATGTAAAGAAGTAATAACCACCTAAAGAGGGAAGTTTGGACACTCAAATAAACACTTCACTCCACAACACACTCTTTGTTCCCAAATGCTCCTGTCCAGAAATAGGTGTTAATTCATATTTGTCCCTCCACCTATCAGCAGTGATCACGCCAATGTCCCTCAAACATGGTGGTGTGCAAAGGGCCAAGTACACTTTTCTGTTGGCAACAGGCCCAGACGAAGGATACTTGTGGTCTTCAGGGATCACTTACTCACTGAATGTGGCTAAATAAAGTCAACAAGCGAGCAGGAAGTATAAGAGGACAGAGGACAAAGATACGGGTTCAAGTCCTTTCACCTCCATTTACTGGTTTTGTAAGCACACTCTGCTGACTCTACCTGAAAGCGTATCTGTGAACACAGTGCTCTCCTTATGGCTTAGTTACCTTGCAAGATTTCTGGAAGCATAATGTAGGGAAGAGACATAGGCTATGTTGTTAACTGTTCTGTACATAAGGATAGATGGGCAGACAAAAAGATGATTGTTTTATAGATAGATAGGTAGACAGACGACAGGTGAAAGGGAGATAGGTACATAGATTAATAGATGATAGACATAATAGATAGATGATAGGAAGATAGATAGATAGATACATAGATAGATACATAGATACATAGATATATACATGCATAGATACATAGATAGACAGACAGACCTTTAGATAGATAGATACAGATACATGTCGTTTGACACAAAGCTATTGTTCATAACCAGGAGTTGAATGGTGAATAACATAGCTAAACTACAAACAAAAAGGAAGAATGAAATCCAGTTTAAAAAGTGCAGTAAGCAGCCTTAAGAAGAAAACAAATACTACCATTTGCAATGACGTGGATTTAGCAAGATGGTAGTATGTTCAGAAAAATAGGGCAGGCGGATAAAGGCAAGTACCAAGTGATTTCACTCATGTGTGGATTATAACAACATAGAAAAACTGAAGTAAAAAAACAGCAGCAGACTCACAGAACCCGAGAGTTGACTAAAAGTAACCAAAGGAAAAAGGACTGGGCAGGGTGAGTCTGAAGGGAGGGATAAGTGTGGGGAGAAAGAATGGGGGCATTAAGTTTAGCATGTATAATGCGCGGGGTCGGGTGTGCATGGGGAGTACTGTACAACACAGAGAAGACTTGTAGAGATCATATAGCATCCTACTACTCACTGATGGACCGTGACGGTAACGGGGACTTTTGGGGGGGACATGGTGAAGGGGTCTACAGCATCCAACTACGCGGATCGACAGTGACTGAAGAGGTTTTTCGGGGGGACTTGGTGAAGGGGGGAGCATAGTAAACATAATGTTCTTCACGTGATTGTAGATTAATGATAAAAAATATTCTTTAAGTGCAATAAGTGCACAGCTCTGAATCATCAGAATAAAAGGTCAGGCACTGAGTGCTGCAAACAAAAGACACAGGGATAAAAGAAGGGATGAAAACTCAAGACACCTACGTGCTTACTTACAGGAGACTCACTTGAGATCCAAGGACACAGACAAACTACAAGCCGAAGGTGTGTGGACAAGTACCCTACACGAGTGAAACGGAAAATCAAACAATCAAGCAAATGGATTCTGTTTGAGTCCCCAGAGACAGTCAGCAGAAAATAGCCCTATCTGGCCACCGTGAATTCTTTTTGTTTGGTTTCAACAGTTCCCAGCCATAGATTTAGTGGTGCAGCAACATACTTCTCATTTTCTCTCACCTCAACAACTGAGTTGCTGTAATAATAAGCATCTGGGCCTTTGAAATCAGTGGATTTTATGTTGTTCACGAATGTGAAAATCTAATAACCACCTAAAGAGGGAAGTTTGGACACTCAAATAAACACGTCACTCCACAATACACTGTTAGCTCCCAACTGCTCCTGTCTAGAAATTGGTGTTCCATTTTATTTGACCCTCCGTCCTATCGGCGGTGATCACGCTGATGTAATTCAAACATGGTGGTGAGCGAAGCAACATGTTGACTTTTCTGTCGACAACAGGCCCAGAGGAATGATACTTGAGATCTTCAGGGAGCCCTTAGTCAATGAATGTGGCTAAATACAGACAGCAAGTTAGAAGGAGATGAAAGAGGACAGAGGATAGAGACACGGGTTCAAGTCCCAGCACAACCATTCCCTGGTTTTGTAGGTACACGCGGCCGACTCGAACTGCAAGTGTCTCGGTGAACCCAGTGCTCCCTCTGCAGCCTAGATACTTTGCAGGATTTTGGGGAGAATAGTGTAGGAAAGTGATATAGGGTTTATGGTTAACTGTTCTGCACACATGGACAGATGGACAGACAAAAGGATGATTGATTGAGTGATTGATAAATAGATAGACAGAAAGATAGATAGATATAGGTACATATCGATTAGCACAAAGCTACTGCTCAAAACAAGGAGAGCAATGGTGAAAGCACATTGCAAAACTACAAACAAAAAAGAATGAAATCCAGTTTAAAAAGTGCAGTAAGCAGCCATAAGAAGAAAACGAATCCTATCATTTGCAATAACGTGGATGGAGCTCGAGGGTATTATGCTCAGTCAAATAGGCCAGGCGGAGAAATACATGTACCAAATGATTTCACTCATGTGTGGAGTATGATAACAAAGAAAAACTGAAGGAAAAGACAGCAGCAGACTCACAGAACCCGAGAGTGGACCTACAGTTACCAAAGAGAAAGGGACTGGGTAGGGTTTGTGGGAAGGGAGTAATAAGTGCGGGGAAAAAGAAAGTGGGCTTTAGGATTAGCATGTATAATGTGTAGGGTGGGGTGTCTTGGGTAGGGCTGTACAACACAGAGAAGACATGTAGTGATTCTACAGCATCTTAGTACATGCTGACGGAGAGCGGCTGTTACTGGGATTTGGGGTGACTTGGTGAAGAGGGTAGACAGAATAACATAATTTTCTGCATGTGATTGTATATTAATGAGAACAAAAAGAATTTCAAAGTGCAGTAAGAGCACAGCTCTCAAATATCAGAATAAAAGTACAGCCTTTGAGTGCTCCAATCAAAAGACACAGGGTTTGAAGAACTGATGAAAACACAAGTCCAACTACGTGCTCCCTTACTGGAGACTCACTTGAGATCCAAGGACACAGACAAACTACAAGCTGAAGGGGCGGGGACAGGTACCCTACACAAGTGAAACTGAGAAACAAAGAAAGAAATGGATTCTGTTTTGGACCCCAGAGAGAGTCAGTAGAAAATAGCCCTATCTAGCCACCGTGAATTCTTTTTGTTTGGTTTCAGCAGTGCTCAGGCATAGATTTAGTGGTGCAGCAACTTCCTTCTCATTTCCTCTCACCTCAACAAATGAATTGCTGTAATAATATGCGTCTGGGAATTTATAATCAATGCTTTTTATGATGTTCACGAATGTAAAGAAGTAATAACCACCTAAAGAGGGAAGTTTGGACACTCAAATAAACACTTCACTCCACAACACACTCTTTGTTCCCAAATGCTCCTGTCCAGAAATAGGTGTTAATTCATATTTGTCCCTCCACCTATCAGCAGTGATCACGCCAATGTCCCTCAAACATGGTGGTGTGCAAAGGGCCAAGTACACTTTTCTGTCGACAACAGGCCCAGACGAAGGATACTTGTGGTCTTCAGGGATCACTTACTCACTGAATGTGGCTAAATAAAGTCACCAAGCGAGCAGGAAGTATAAGAGGACAGAGGACAAAGATACGGGTTCAAGTCCTTTCACCTCCATTTACTGGTTTTGTAAGCACACTCTGCTGACTCTACCTGAAAGCGTATCTGTGAACACAGTGCTCTCCTTATGGCTTAGTTACCTTGCAAGATTTCTGGAAGCATAATGTAGGGAAGAGACATAGGCTATGTTGTTAACTGTTCTGTACATAAGGATAGATGGGCAGACAAAAAGATGATTGTTTTATAGATAGATAGGTAGACAGACGACAGGTGAAAGGGAGATAGGTACATAGATTAATAGATGATAGACATAATAGATAGATGATAGGAAGATAGATAGATAGATACATAGATAGATACATAGATACATAGATATATACATGCATAGATACATAGATAGACAGACAGACCTTTAGATAGATAGATACAGATACATGTCGTTTGACACAAAGCTATTGTTCATAACCAGGAGTTGAATGGTGAATAACATAGCTAAACTACAAACAAAAAGGAAGAATGAAATCCCGTTTAAAAAGTGCAGTAAGCAGCCTTAAGAAGAAAACAAATACTACCATTTGCAATGACGTGGATTTAGCAAGATGGTAGTATGTTCAGAAAAATAGGGCAGGCGGATAAAGGCAAGTACCAAGTGATTTCACTCATGTGTGGAGTATAACAACAAAGAAAAACTGAAGTAAAAAAACAGCAGCAGACTCACAGAACCCGAGAGTTGACTAAAAGTAACCAAAGGAAAAAGGACTGGGCAGGGTGAGTCTGAAGGGAGGGATAAGTGTGGGGAGAAAGAATGGGGGCATTAAGATTAGCATGTGTAATGCGCGGGGTCGGGTGTGCATGGGGAGTACTGTACAACACAGAGAAGACTAGTAGAGATCATATAGCATCCTACTACTCACTGATGGACTGTGACGGTAATGGGGACTTTTGGGGGGGACATGGTGAAGGGGTCTACAGCATCCAACTACGCGGATCGACAGTGACTGAAGAGGTTTTTCGGGGGGACTTGGTGAAGGGGGGAGCATAGTAAACATAATGTTCTTCACGTGATTGTAGATTAATGATAAAAAATATTCTTTAAGTGCAATAAGTGCACAGCTCTGAATCATCAGAATAAAAGGTCAGGCACTGAGTGCAGCAAACAAAAGACACAGGGATAAAAGAAGGGATGAAAACTCAAGACACCTACGTGCTTACTTACAGGAGACTCACTTGAGATATAAGGACACAGACAAACTACAAGCCGAAGGTGTGTGGACAAGTACCCTACACGAGTGAAACGGAAAATCAAACAATCAAGCAAATGGATTCTGTTTGAGTCCCCAGAGACAGTCAGCAGAAAATAGCCTTATCTGGCCACCGTGAATTCTTTTTGTTTGGTTTCAACAGTTCCCAGCCATAGATTTAGTGGTGCAGCAACATACTTCTCATTTTCTCTCACCTCAACAACTGAGTTGCTGTAATAATAAGCATCTGGGCCTTTGAAATCAGTGGATTTTATGTTGTTCACGAATGTGAAAATCTAATAACCACCTAAAGAGGGAAGTTTGGACACTCAAATAAACACGTCACTCCACAATACACTGTTAGCTCCCAACTGCTCCTGTCTAGAAATTGGTGTTCCATTTTATTTGACCCTCCGTCCTTTCGGCGGTGTTCACGCTGATGTAATTCAAACATGGTGGTGAGCGAAGCAACAAGTTGACTTTTCTGTCGACAACAGGCCCAGAGGAATGATACTTGAGATCTTCAGGGAGCCCTTAGTCAATGAATGTGGCTAAATACAGACAGCAAGTTAGAAGGAGATGAAAGAGGACAGAGGATAGAGACACGGGTTCAAGTCCCAGCACAACCATTCCCTGGTTTTCTTGGTACACGCGGCCGACTCGAACTGCAAGTGTCTCGGTGAACCCAGTGCTCCCTCTGCAGCCTAGATACTTTGCAGGATTTTGGGGAGCATAGTGTAGGAAAGTGATATAGGGTATATGGTTAACTGTTCTGCACACATGAACAGATGGAAAGACAAAAGGAGGATTGATTGAGTGATTGATAAATAGATAGACAGAAAGATAGATAGATATAGGTACATATCGATTAGCACAAAGCTACTGCTCAAAACAAGGAGAGCAATGGTGAAAGCACATTGCAAAACTACAAACAAAAAAGAAGAATGAAATCCAGTTTAAAAAGTGCAGTAAGCACCATAAGAAGAAAACGAATCCTATCATTTGCAATAACGTGGATGGAGCTCGAGGGTATTATGCTCAGTCAAATAGGCCAGGCGGAGAAATACATGTACCAAATGATTTCACTCATGTGTGGAGTATGATAACAAAGAAAAACTGAAGGAAAAGGCAGCAGCAGACTCACAGAACCCGAGAGTGGACCTACAGTTACCAAAAGAGAAAGGGACTGGGTAGGGTTTGTGGGAAGGGAGTAATAAGTGCGGGGAAAAAGAAAGTGGGCATTAGTATTAGCATGTATAATGTGTAGGGTGGGGTGTCTTGGGTAGGGCTGTACAACACAGAGAAGACATGTAGTGATTCTACAGCATCTTAGTACATGCTGACGGAGAGCGGCTGTTACTGGGATTTTGGGTGACTTGGTGAAGAGGGTAGACAGAATAACATAATTTTCTGCATGTGATTGTATATTAATGAGAACAAAAAGAATTTCAAAGTGCAGTAAGAGCACAGCTCTCAAATATCAGAATAAAAGTACAGCCTTTGAGTGCTCCAATCAAAAGACACAGGGTTAGAAGAACTGATGAAAACACAAGACCACCTACGTGCTCCCTTACTGGAGACTCACTTGAGATCCAAGGACACAGACAAACTACAAGCTGAAGGGGCGTGGACAGGTACCCTACACAAGTGAAACTGAGAAACAAAGAAAGAAATGGATTCTGTTTTGGACCCCAGAGAGAGTCAGTAGAAAATAGCCCTATCTAGCCACCGTGAATTATTTTGGTTTGGTTTCAGCAGTGCTCAGGCATAGATTTAGTGGTGCAGCAACTTCCTTCTCATTTCCTCTCACCTCAACAAATGAATTGCTTTAATAATATGCGTCTGGGAATTTATAATCATTGCTTTTTATGATGTTCACGAATGTAAAGAAGTAATAACCACCTAAAGAGGGACGTTAGGACACTCAAATAAACACTTCACTCCACAACACACTCTTTGTTCCCAAATGCTCCTGTCCAGAAATAGGTGTTAATTCATATTTGTCCCTCCACCTATCAGCAGTGATCACGCCAATGTCCCTCAAACATGGTGGTGTGCAAAGGGCCAAGTACACTATTCTGTCGACAACAGGCCCAGACGAAGGATACTTGTGGTCTTCAGGGATCACTTACTCACTGAATGTGGCTAAATAAAGTCAACAAGCGAGCAGGAAGTATAAGAGGACAGAGGACAAAGATACGGGTTCAAGTCCTTTCACCTCTTTTTACTGGTTTTGTTAGCACACTCTGCTGACTCTACCTGAAAGGGTATCTGTGAACACAGTGCTCTCCTTATGGCTTAGTTACCTTACAAGATTTCTGGAAGCATAATGTAGGGAAGAGACATAGGCTATGTTGTTAACTGTTCTGTACATAAGGATAGGTGGGCAGACAAAAAGATGATTGTTTTATAGATAGATAGGTAGACAGACGACAGGTGAAAGAGAGATAGGTACATAGATTAATAGATGATAGACATCATAGATAGATGATAGGAAGATAGATAGATACATAGATAGATACATAGATACATAGATATGTACATGCATAGATACATAGATAGACAGACAGACCTTTAGATAGATAGATACAGATACATGTCGTTTGACACAAAGCTATTGTTCATAACCAGGAGTTGAATGGTGAATAACATAGCTAAACTACAAACAAAAAGGAAGAATGAAATCCAGTTTAAAAAGTGCAGTAAGCAGCCTTAAGAAGAAAACAAATACTACCATTTGCAATGACGTGGATTTAGCAAGATGGTAGTATGTTCAGAAAAATAGGGCAGGCGGATAAAGGCAAGTACCAAGTGATTTCACTCATGTGTGGAGTATAACAACAAAGAAAAACTGAAGTAAAAAAACAGCAGCAGACTCACAGAACCCGAGAGTTGACTAAAAGTAACCAAAGGAAAAAGGACTGGGCAGGGTGAGTCTGAAGGGAGGGATAAGTGTGGGGAGAAAGAATGGGGGCATTAAGTTTAGCATGTATAATGCGCGGGGTCGGGTGTGCATGGGGAGTACTGTACAACACAGAGAAGACTTGTAGAGATCATATAGCATCCTACTACTCACTGACGGACCGTGACGGTAACGGGGACTTTTGGGGGGGACATGGTGAAGGGGTCTACAGCATCCAACTACGCGGATCGACAGTGACTGAAGAGGTTTTTCGGGGGGACTTGGTGAAGGGGGGAGCATAGTAAACATAATGTTCTTCACGTGATTGTAGATTAATGATAAAAAATATTCTTTAAGTGCAATAAGTGCACAGCTCTGAATCATCAGAATAAAAGGTCAGGCACTGAGTGCTGCAAACAAAAGACACAGGGATAAAAGAAGGGATGAAAACTCAAGACACCTACGTGCTTACTTACAGGAGACTCACTTGAGATCCAAGGACACAGACAAACTACAAGCCGAAGGTGTGTGGACAAGTACCCTACACGAGTGAAACGGAAAATCAAACAATCAAGCAAATGGATTCTGTTTGAGTCCCCAGAGACAGTCAGCAGAAAATAGCCCTATCTGGCCACCGTGAATTCTTTTTGTTTGGTTTCAACAGTTCCCAGCCATAGATTTAGTGGTGCAGCAACATACTTCTCATTTTCTCTCACCTCAACAACTGAGTTGCTGTAATAGTAAGCATCTGGGCCTTTGAAATCAGTGGATTTTATGTTGTTCACGAATGTGAAAATCTAATAACCACCTAAAGAGGGAAATTTGGACACTCAAATAAACACGTCACTCCACAATACACTGTTAGCTCCCAACTGCTCCTGTCTAGAAATTGGTGTTCCATTTTATTTGACCCTCCGTCCTATCGGCGGTGATCACGCTGATGTAATTCAAACATGGTGGTGAGCGAAGCAACAAGTTGACTTTTCTGTCGACAACAGGCCCAGAGGAATGATACTTGAGATCTTCAGGGAGCCCTTAGTCAATGAATGTGGCTAAATACAGACAGCAAGTTAGAAGGAGATGAAAGAGGACAGAGGATAGAGACACGGGTTCAAGTCCCTGCACAACCATTCCCTGGTTTTCTTGGTACACGCGGCCGACTCGAACTGCAAGTGTCTCGGTGAACCCAGTGCTCCCTCTGCAGCCTAGATACTTTGCAGGATTTTGGGGAGCATAGTGTAGGAAAGTGATATAGGGTATATGGTTAACTGTTCTGCACACATGAACAGATGGAAAGACAAAAGGAGGATTGATTGAGTGATTGATAAATAGATAGACAGAAAGATAGATAGATATAGGTACATATCGATTAGCACAAAGCTACTGCTCAAAACAAGGAGAGCAATGGTGAAAGCACATTGCAAAACTACAAACAAAAAAGAAGAATGAAATCCAGTTTAAAAAGTGCAGTAAGCACCATAAGAAGAAAACGAATCCTATCATTTGCAATAACGTGGATGGAGCTCGAGGGTATTATGCTCAGTCAAATAGGCCAGGCGGAGAAATACATGTACCAAATGATTTCACTCATGTGTGGAGTATGATAACAAAGAAAAACTGAAGGAAAAGGCAGCAGCAGACTCACAGAACCCGAGAGTGGACCGACAGTTACCAAAAGAGAAAGGGACTGGGTAGGGTTTGTGGGAAGGGAGTAATAAGTGCGGGGAAAAAGAAAGTGGGCATTAGTATTAGCATGTATAATGTGTAGGGTGGGGTGTCTTGGGTAGGGCTGTACAACACAGAGAAGACATGTAGTGATTCTACAGCATCTTAGTACATGCTGACGGAGAGCGGCTGTTACTGGGATTTTGGGTGACTTGGTGAAGAGGGTAGACAGAATAACATAATTTTCTGCATGTGATTGTATATTAATGAGAACAAAAAGAATTTCAAAGTGCAGTAAGAGCACAGCTCTCAAATATCAGAATAAAAGTACAGCCTTTGAGTGCTCCAATCAAAAGACACAGGGTTAGAAGAACTGATGAAAACACAAGACCACCTACGTGCTCCCTTACTGGAGACTCACTTGAGATCCAAGGACACAGACAAACTACAAGCTGAAGGGGCGGGGACAGGTACCCTACACAAGTGAAACTGAGAAACAAAGAAAGAAATGGATTCTGTTTTGGACCCCAGAGAGAGTCAGTAGAAAATAGCCCTATCTAGCCACCGTGAATTCTTTTTGTTTGGTTTCAGCAGTGCTCAGGCATAGATTTAGTGGTGCAGCAACTTCCTTCTCATTTCCTCTCACCTCAACAAATGAATTGCTTTAATAATATGCGTCTGGGAATTTATAATCATTGCTTTTTATGATGTTCACGAATGTAAAGAAGTAATAACCACCTAAAGAGGGAAGTTAGGACACTCAAATAAACACTTCACTCCACAACACACTCTTTGTTCCCAAATGCTCCTGTCCAGAAATAGGTGTTAATTCATATTTGTCCCTCCACCTATCAGCAGTGATCACGCCAATGTCCCTCAAACATGGTGGTGTGCAAAGGGCCAAGTACACTATTCTGTCGACAACAGGCCCAGACGAAGGATACTTGTGGTCTTCAGGGATCACTTACTCACTGAATGTGGCTAAATAAAGTCAACAAGCGAGCAGGAAGTATAAGAGGACAGAGGACAAAGATACGGGTTCAAGTCCTTTCACCTCTTTTTACTGGTTTTGTTAGCACACTCTGCTGACTCTACCTGAAAGGGTATCTGTGAACACAGTGCTCTCCTTATGGCTTAGTTACCTTACAAGATTTCTGGAAGCATAATGTAGGGAAGAGACATAGGCTATGTTGTTAACTGTTCTGTACATAAGGATAGGTGGGCAGACAAAAAGATGATTGTTTTATAGATAGATAGGTAGACAGACGACAGGTGAAAGAGAGATAGGTACATAGATTAATAGATGATAGACATCATAGATAGATGATAGGAAGATAGATAGATAGATACATAGATAGATACATAGATACATAGATATGTACATGCATAGATACATAGATAGACAGACAGACCTTTAGATAGATAGATACAGATACATGTCGTTTGACACAAAGCTATTGTTCATAACCAGGAGTTGAATGGTGAATAACATAGCTAAACTACAAACAAAAAGGAAGAATGAAATCCAGTTTAAAAAGTGCAGTAAGCAGCCTTAAGAAGAAAACAAATACTACCATTTGCAATGACGTGGATTTAGCAAGATGGTAGTATGTTCAGAAAAATAGGGCAGGCGGATAAAGGCAAGTACCAAGTGATTTCACTCATGTGTGGAGTATAACAACAAAGAAAAACTGAAGTAAAAAAACAGCAGCAGACTCAAAGAACCCGAGAGTTGACTAAAAGTAACCAAAGGAAAAAGGACTGGGCAGGGTGAGTCTGAAGGGAGGGATAAGTGTGGGGAGAAAGAATGGGGGCATTAAGTTTAGCATGTATAATGCGCGGGGTCGGGTGTGCATGGGGAGTACTGTACAACACAGAGAAGACTTGTAGAGATCATATAGCATCCTACTACTCACTGATGGACCGTGACGGTAACGGGGACTTTTGGGGGGGACATGGTGAAGGGGTCTACAGCATCCAACTACGCGGATCGACAGTGACTGAAGAGGTTTTTCGGGGGGACTTGGTGAAGGGGGGAGCATAGTAAACATAATGTTCTTCACGTGATTGTAGATTAATGATAAAAAATATTCTTTAAGTGCAATAAGTGCACAGCTCTGAATCATCAGAATAAAAGGTCAGGCACTGAGTGCTGCAAACAAAAGACACAGGGATAAAAGAAGGGATGAAAACTTAAGACACCTACGTGCTTACTTACAGGAGACTCACTTGAGATCCAAGGACACAGACAAACTACAAGCCGAAGGTGTGTGGACAAGTACCCTACACGAGTGAAACGGAAAATCAAACAATCAAGCAAATGGATTCTGTTTGAGTCCCCAGAGACAGTCAGCAGAAAATAGCCCTATCTGGCCACCGTGAATTCTTTTTGTTGGTTTCAACAGTTCCCAGCCATAGATTTAGTGGTGCAGCAACATACTTCTCATTTTCTCTCACCT
Source organism: Manis pentadactyla (assembly GCF_030020395.1). Taxonomy (NCBI): domain Eukaryota; kingdom Metazoa; phylum Chordata; class Mammalia; order Pholidota; family Manidae; genus Manis; species Manis pentadactyla. The sequence continues at coordinate 761,451 of NW_026644865.1, forward strand.
CAACAACTGAGTTGCTGTAATAGTAAGCATCTGGGCCTTTGAAATCAGTGGATTTTATGTTGTTCACGAATGTGAAAATCTAATAACCACCTAAAGAGGGAAATTTGGACACTCAAATAAACACGTCACTCCACAATACACTGTTAGCTCCCAACTGCTCCTGTCTAGAAATTGGTGTTCCATTTTATTTGACCCTCCGTCCTTTCGGCGGTGTTCACGCTGATGTAATTCAAACATGGTGGTGAGCGAAGCAACAAGTTGACTTTTCTGTCGACAACAGGCCCAGAGGAATGATACTTGAGATCTTCAGGGAGCCCTTAGTCAATGAATGTGGCTAAATACAGACAGCAAGTTAGAAGGAGATGAAAGAGGACAGAGGATAGAGACACGGGTTCAAGTCCCTGCACAACCATTCCCTGGTTTTGTTGGTACACGCGGCCGACTCGAACTGCAAGTGTCTCGGTGAACCCAGTGCTCCCTCTGCAGCCTAGATACTTTGCAGGATTTTGGGGAGCATAGTGTAGGAAAGTGATATAGGGTATATGGTTAACTGTTCTGCACACATGAACAGATGGAAAGACAAAAGGAGGATTGATTGAGTGATTGATAAATAGATAGACAGAAAGATAGATAGATATAGGTACATATCGATTAGCACAAAGCTACTGCTCAAAACAAGGAGAGCAATGGTGAAAGCACATTGCAAAACTACAAACAAAAAAGAAGAATGAAATCCAGTTTAAAAAGTGCAGTAAGCACCATAAGAAGAAAACGAATCCTATCATTTGCAATAACGTGGATGGAGCTCGAGGGTATTATGCTCAGTCAAATAGGCCAGGCGGAGAAATACATGTACCAAATGATTTCACTCATGTGTGGAGTATGATAACAAAGAAAAACTGAAGGAAAAGGCAGCAGCAGACTCACAGAACCCGAGAGTGGACCTACAGTTACCAAAAGAGAAAGGGACTGGGTAGGGTTTGTGGGAAGGGAGTAATAAGTGCGGGGAAAAAGAAAGTGGGCATTAGTATTAGCATGTATAATGTGTAGGGTGGGGTGTCTTGGGTAGGGCTGTACAACACAGAGAAGACATGTAGTGATTCTACAGCATCTTAGTACATGCTGACGGAGAGCGGCTGTTACTGGGATTTTGGGTGACTTGGTGAAGAGGGTAGACAGAATAACATAATTTTCTGCATGTGATTGTATATTAATGAGAACAAAAAGAATTTCAAAGTGCAGTAAGAGCACAGCTCTCAAATATCAGAATAAAAGTACAGCCTTTGAGTGCTCCAATCAAAAGACACAGGGTTAGAAGAACTGATGAAAACACAAGACCACCTACGTGCTCCCTTACTGGAGACTCACTTGAGATCCAAGGACACAGACAAACTACAAGCTGAAGGGGCGTGGACAGGTACCCTACACAAGTGAAACTGAGAAACAAAGAAAGAAATGGATTCTGTTTTGGACCCCAGAGAGAGTCAGTAGAAAATAGCCCTATCTAGCCACCGTGAATTCTTTTTGTTTGGTTTCAGCAGTGCTCAGGCATAGATTTAGTGGTGCAGCAACTTCCTTCTCATTTCCTCTCACCTCAACAAATGAATTGCTTTAATAATATGCGTCTGGGAATTTATAATCATTGCTTTTTATGATGTTCACGAATGTAAAGAAGTAATAACCACCTAAAGAGGGAAGTTAGGACACTCAAATAAACACTTCACTCCACAACACACTCTTTGTTCCCAAATGCTCCTGTCCAGAAATAGGTGTTAATTCATATTTGTCCCTCCACCTATCAGCAGTGATCACGCCAATGTCCCTCAAACATGGTGGTGTGCAAAGGGCCAAGTACACTATTCTGTCGACAACAGGCCCAGACGAAGGATACTTGTGGTCTTCAGGGATCACTTACTCACTGAATGTGGCTAAATAAAGTCAACAAGCGAGCAGGAAGTATAAGAGGACAGAGGACAAAGATACGGGTTCAAGTCCTTTCACCTCTTTTTACTGGTTTTGTTAGCACACTCTGCTGACTCTACCTGAAAGGGTATCTGTGAACACAGTGCTCTCCTTATGGCTTAGTTACCTTACAAGATTTCTGGAAGCATAATGTAGGGAAGAGACATAGGCTATGTTGTTAACTGTTCTGTACATAAGGATAGATGGGCAGACAAAAAGATGATTGTTTTATAGATAGATAGGTAGACAGACGACAGGTGAAAGAGAGATAGGTACATAGATTAATAGATGATAGACATCATAGATAGATGATAGGAAGATAGATAGATAGATACATAGATAGATACATAGATACATAGATATGTACATGCATAGATACATAGATAGACAGACAGACCTTTAGATAGATAGATACAGATACATGTCGTTTGACACAAAGCTATTGTTCATAACCAGGAGTTGAATGGTGAATAACATAGCTAAACTACAAACAAAAAGGAAGAATGAAATCCAGTTTAAAAAGTGCAGTAAGCAGCCATAAGAAGAAAAAAAATACTACCATTTGCAATGACGTGGATTTAGCAAGATGGTAGTATGTTCAGAAAAATAGGGCAGGCGGATAAAGGCAAGTACCAAGTGATTTCACTCATGTGTGGAGTATAACAACAAAGAAAAACTGAAGTAAAAAAACAGCAGCAGACTCAAAGAACCCGAGAGTTGACTAAAAGTAACCAAAGGAAAAAGGACTGGGCAGGGTGAGTCTGAAGGGAGGGATAAGTGTGGGGAGAAAGAATGGGGGCATTAAGTTTAGCATGTATAATGCGCGGGGTCGGGTGTGCATGGGGAGTACTGTACAACACAGAGAAGACTTGTAGAGATCATATAGCATCCTACTACTCACTGATGGACCGTGACGGTAACGGGGACTTTTGGGGGGGACATGGTGAAGGGGTCTACAGCATCCAACTACGCGGATCGACAGTGACTGAAGAGGTTTTTCGGGGGGACTTGGTGAAGGGGGGAGCATAGTAAACATAATGTTCTTCACGTGATTGTAGATTAATGATAAAAAATATTCTTTAAGTGCAATAAGTGCACAGCTCTGAATCATCAGAATAAAAGGTCAGGCACTGAGTGCTGCAAACAAAAGACACAGGGATAAAAGAAGGGATGAAAACTCAAGACACCTACGTGCTTACTTACAGGAGACTCACTTGAGATCCAAGGACACAGACAAACTACAAGCCGAAGGTGTGTGGACAAGTACCCTACACGAGTGAAACGGAAAATCAAACAATCAAGCAAATGGATTCTGTTTGAGTCCCCAGAGACAGTCAGCAGAAAATAGCCCTATCTGGCCACCGTGAATTCTTTTTGTTTGGTTTCAACAGTTCCCAGCCATAGATTTAGTGGTGCAGCAACATACTTCTCATTTTCTCTCACCTCAACAACTGAGTTGCTGTAATAGTAAGCATCTGGGCATTTGAAATCAGTGGATTTTATGTTGTTCACGAATGTGAAAATCTAATAACCACCTAAAGAGGGAAATTTGGACACTCAAATAAACACGTCACTCCACAATACACTGTTAGCTCCCAACTGCTCCTGTCTAGAAATTGGTGTTCCATTTTATTTGACCCTCCGTCCTTTCGGCGGTGTTCACGCTGATGTAATTCAAACATGGTGGTGAGCGAAGCAACAAGTTGACTTTTCTGTCGACAACAGGCCCAGAGGAATGATACTTGAGATCTTCAGGGAGCCCTTAGTCAATGAATGTGGCTAAATACAGACAGCAAGTTAGAAGGAGATGAAAGAGGACAGAGGATAGAGACACGGGTTCAAGTCCCTGCACAACCATTCCCTGGTTTTGTTGGTACACGCGGCCGACTCGAACTGCAAGTGTCTCGGTGAACCCAGTGCTCCCTCTGCAGCCTAGATACTTTGCAGGATTTTGGGGAGCATAGTGTAGGAAAGTGATATAGGGTATATGGTTAACTGTTCTGCACACATGAACAGATGGAAAGACAAAAGGAGGATTGATTGAGTGATTGATAAATAGATAGACAGAAAGATAGATAGATATAGGTACATATCGATTAGCACAAAGCTACTGCTCAAAACAAGGAGAGCAATGGTGAAAGCACATTGCAAAACTACAAACAAAAAAGAAGAATGAAATCCAGTTTAAAAAGTGCAGTAAGCACCATAAGAAGAAAACGAATCCTATCATTTGCAATAACGTGGATGGAGCTCGAGGGTATTATGCTCAGTCAAATAGGCCAGGCGGAGAAATACATGTACCAAATGATTTCACTCATGTGTGGAGTATGATAACAAAGAAAAACTGAAGGAAAAGGCAGCAGCAGACTCACAGAACCCGAGAGTGGACCTACAGTTACCAAAAGAGAAAGGGACTGGGTAGGGTTTGTGGGAAGGGAGTAATAAGTGCGGGGAAAAAGAAAGTGGGCATTAGTATTAGCATGTATAATGTGTAGGGTGGGGTGTCTTGGGTAGGGCTGTACAACACAGAGAAGACATGTAGTGATTCTACAGCATCTTAGTACATGCTGACGGAGAGCGGCTGTTACTGGGATTTGGGGTGACTTGGTGAAGAGGGTAGACAGAATAACATAATTTTCTGCATGTGATTGTATATTAATGAGAACAAAAAGAATTTCAAAGTGCAGTAAGAGCACAGCTCTCAAATATCAGAATAAAAGTACAGCCTTTGAGTGCTCCAATCAAAAGACACAGGGTTAGAAGAACTGATGAAAACACAAGACCACCTACGTGCTCCCTTACTGGAGACTCACTTGAGATCCAAGGACACAGACAAACTACAAGCTGAAGGGGCGTGGACAGGTACCCTACACAAGTGAAACTGAGAAACAAAGAAAGAAATGGATTCTGTTTTGGACCCCAGAGAGAGTCAGTAGAAAATAGCCCTATCTAGCCACCGTGAATTCTTTTTGTTTGGTTTCAGCAGTGCTCAGGCATAGATTTAGTGGTGCAGCAACTTCCTTCTCATTTCCTCTCACCTCAACAAATGAATTGCTTTAATAATATGCGTCTGGGAATTTATAATCATTGCTTTTTATGATGTTCACGAATGTAAAGAAGTAATAACCACCTAAAGAGGGAAGTTAGGACACTCAAATAAACACTTCACTCCACAACACACTCTTTGTTCCCAAATGCTCCTGTCCAGAAATAGGTGTTAATTCATATTTGTCCCTCCACCTATCAGCAGTGATCACGCCAATGTCCCTCAAACATGGTGGTGTGCAAAGGGCCAAGTACACTATTCTGTCGACAACAGGCCCAGACGAAGGATACTTGTGGTCTTCAGGGATCACTTACTCACTGAATGTGGCTAAATAAAGTCAACAAGCGAGCAGGAAGTATAAGAGGACAGAGGACAAAGATACGGGTTCAAGTCCTTTCACCTCCATTTACTGGTTTTGTAAGCACACTCTGCTGACTCTACCTGAAAGCGTATCTGTGAACACAGTGCTCTAATTATGGCTTAGTTACCTTGCAAGATTTCTGGAAGCATAATGTATGGAAGAGACATAGGCTATTTTGTTAACTGTTCTGTACATAAGGATAGATGGGCAGACAAAAAGATGATTGTTTTATAGATAGATAGGTAGACAGACGACAGGTGAAAGAGAGATAGGTACATAGATTAATAGATGATAGACATCATAGATAGATGATAGGAAGATAGATAGATAGATCCATAGATAGATACATAGATACATAGATAGACAGACAGTTAGATAGATAGATACAGATACATGTCGATTGACACAAAGCTATTGTTCATAACCAGGAGTTGAATGGTGAATAACATAGCTAAACTACAAACAAAAAGGAAGAATGAAATCCAGTTTAAAAAGTGCAGTAAGCAGCCTTAAGAAGAAAACAAATACTACCATTTGCAATGACGTGGATTTAGCAAGATGGTAGTATGTTCAGAAAAATAGGGCAGGCGGATAAAGGCAAGTACCAAGTGATTTCACTCATGTGTGGAGTATAACAACAAAGAAAAACTGAAGTAAAAAAACAGCAGCAGACTCAAAGAACCCGAGAGTTGACTAAAAGTAACCAAAGGAAAAAGGACTGGGCAGGGTGAGTCTGAAGGGAGGGATAAGTGTGGGGAGAAAGAATGGGGGCATTAAGTTTAGCATGTATACTGCGCAGGGTCGGGTGTGCATGGGGAGTACTGTACAACACAGAGAAGACTAGTAGAGATCATATAGCATCCTACTACTCACTGATGGACCGTGACGGTAACGGGGACTTTTGGGGGGGACATGGTGAAGGGGTCTACAGCATCCAACTACGCGGATCGACAGTGACTGAAGAGGTTTTTCGGGGGGACTTGGTGAAGGGGGGAGCATAGTAAACATAATGTTCTTCACGTGATTGTAGATTAATGATAAAAAATATTCTTTAAGTGCAATAAGTGCACAGCTCTGAATCATCAGAATAAAAGGTCAGGCACTGAGTGCTGCAAACAAAAGACACAGGGATAAAAGAAGGGATGAAAACTCAAGACACCTACGTGCTTACTTACAGGAGACTCACTTGAGATCCAAGGACACAGACAAACTACAAGCCGAAGGTGTGTGGACAAGTACCCTACACGAGTGAAACGGAAAATCAAACAATCAAGCAAATGGATTCTGTTTGAGTCCCCAGAGACAGTCAGCAGAAAATAGCCCTATCTGGCCACCGTGAATTCTTTTTGTTTGGTTTCAACAGTTCCCAGCCATAGATTTAGTGGTGCAGCAACATACTTCTCATTTTCTCTCACCTCAACAACTGAGTTGCTGTAATAATAAGCATCTGGGCCTTTGAAATCAGTGGATTTTATGTTGTTCACGAATGTGAAAATCTAATAACCACCTAAAGAGGGAAATTTGGACACTCAAATAAACACGTCACTCCACAATACACTGTTAGCTCCCAACTGCTCCTGTCTAGAAATTGGTGTTCAATTTTATTTGACCCTCCGTCCTATCGGCGGTGATCACGCTGATGTCCTTCAAACATGGTGGTGAGCGAAGCAACAAGTTGACTTTTCTGTCGACAACAGGCCCAGAGGAATGATACTTGAGATCTTCAGGGAGCCCTTAGTCAATGAATGTGGCTAAATACAGACAGCAAGTTAGAAGGAGATGAAAGAGGACAGAGGATAGAGACACGGGTTCAAGTCCCAGCACAACCATTCCCTGGTTTTGTAGGTACACGCGGCCGACTCGAACTGCAAGTGTCTCGGTGAACCCAGTGCTCCCTCTGCAGCCTAGATACTTTGCAGGATTTTGGGGAGCATAGTGTAGGAAAGTGATATAGGGTATATGGTTAACTGTTCTGCACACATGGACAGATGGAAAGACAAAAGGAGGATTGATTGAGTGATTGATAAATAGATAGACAGAAAGATAGATAGATGTAGGTACATATCGATTAGCACAAAGCTACTGCTCAAAACAAGGAGAGCAATGGTGAAAGCACATTGCAAAACTACAAACAAAAAAGAAGAATGAAATCCAGTTTAAAAAGTGCAGTAAGCACCATAAGAAGAAAACGAATCCTATCATTTGCAATAACGTGGATGGAGCTCGAGGGTATTATGCTCAGTCAAATAGGCCAGGCGGAGAAATACATGTACCAAATGATTTCACTCATGTGTGGAGTATGATAACAAAGAAAAACTGAAGGAAAAGGCAGCAGCAGACTCACAGAACCCGAGAGTGAACCTACAGTTACCAAAAGAGAAAGGGACTGGGTAGGGTTTGTGGGAAGGGAGTAATAAGTGCGGGAAAAAAGAAAGTGGGCATTAGGATTAGCATGTATAATGTGTAGGGTGGGGTGTCTTGGGTAGGGCTGTACAACACAGAGAAGACATGTAGTGATTCTACAGCATCTTAGTACATGCTGACGGAGAGCGGCTGTTACTGGGATTTGGGGTGACTTGGTGAAGAGGGTAGACAGAATAACATAATTTTCTGCATGTGATTGTATATTAATGAGAACAAAAAGAATTTCAAAGTGCAGTAAGAGCACAGCTCTCAAATATCAGAATAAAAGTACAGCCTTTGAGTGCTCCAATCAAAAGACACAGGGTTAGAAGAACTGATGAAAACACAAGACCACCTACGTGCTCCCTTACTGGAGACTCACTTGAGATCCAAGGACACAGACAAAGTACAAGCTGAAGGGGGGGGGACAGGTACCCTACACAAGTGAAACTGAGAAACAAAGAAAGAAATGGATTCTGTTTTGGACCCCAGAGAGAGTCAGTAGAAAATAGCCCTATCTAGCCACCATGAATTCTTTTTGTTTGGTTTCAGCAGTGCTCAGGCATAGATTTAGTGGTGCAGCAACTTCCTTCTCATTTCCTCTCACCTCAACAAATGAATTGCTGTAATAATATGCGTCTGGGAATTTATAATCATTGCTTTTTATGATGTTCACGAATGTAAAGAAGTAATAACCACCTAAAGAGGGAAGTTTGGACACTCAAATAAACACTTCACTCCACAACACACTCTTTGTTCCCAAATGCTCCTGTAGAGAAATAGGTGTTAATTCATATTTGTCCCTCCACCTATCAGCAGTGATCACACCAATGTATCTCAAACATGGTGGTGTGCAAAATGCCAAGTACACTTTTCTGTCGACAACAGGCCCAGACGAAGGATACTTGTGGTCTTCAGGGATCACTTACTCACTGAATGTGGCTAAATAAAGTCAACAAGCGAGCAGGAATTATAAGAGGACAGAGGACAAAGATACGGGTTCAAGTCCTTTCACCTGCATTTACTGGTTTTGTAAGCACACTCTGCTGACTCTACCTGAAAGCATATCAGTGAACACAGTGCTCTCCTTATGGCTAAGTTACCTTGCAAGTTTTCTGGAAGCATAATGTAGGGAAGAGACATAGGCTATGTTGTTAACTGTTCTGTACATAAGGATAGATGGGCAGACAAAAAGATGATTGTTTCATAGATAGATAGGTAGACAGACGACAGGTGAAAGAGAGATAGGTACATAGATTAATATATGATAGACATCATAGATAGATGATAGGAAGATAGATAGATAGATACATAGATAGATACATAGATACATAGATAGACAGACAGACAGTTAGATAGATAGATACAGATACATGTCGATTGACACAAAGCTATTGTTCATAACCAGTAGTTGAATGGTGAATAACATAGCTAAATAACAAACAAAAAGGAAGAATGAAATCCAGATTAAAAAGTGCAGTAAGCAGCCTTAAGAAGAAAACAAATACTACCATTTGCAATGACGTGGATGGAGCAAGACGGTAGTATGTTCAGAAAAATAGGGCAGGCGGATAAAGGCAAGTACCAAGTGATTTCACTCATGTGTGGAGTATAACAACAAAGAAAAACTGAAGTAAAAAAACAGCAGCAGACTCACAGAACCCGAGAGTTGACTAAAAGTAACCAAAGGAAAAAGGACTGGGCAGGGTGAGTCTGAAGGTAGGGATAAGTGTGGGGAGAAAGAATGGGGGCATTAAGTTTAGCATGTATAATGCGCGGGGTCGGGTGTGCATGGGGAGTACTGTACAACACAGAGAAGACTAGTAGAGATCATATAGCATCTTACTACTCACTGATGGACAGTGACTGTAACGGGGACTTTTGGGGGGGACATGGTGAAGGGGTCTACAGCATCCAACTACGCTGATGGACAGTGACTGAAGAGGTTTTCCGGGGGGACGTGGTGAAGGGGGGAGCATAGTAAACATAATGTTCTTCACGTGATTGTAGATTAATGATAAAAAATATTCTTTAAGTGCAATAAGTGCACAGCTCTGAATCAACAGAATAAAAGGTCAGGCACTGAGTGCTGCAAACAAAAGACACAGGGATAAAAGAAGGGATGAAAACTCAAGACACCTATGTGCTTACTTACAGGAGACTCACTTGAGATCCAAGGACACAGACAAACTACAAGTTGAAGGTGTGTGGACAAGTACCCTACACGAGTGAAACGGAAAATCAAACAATCAAGCAAATGGATTCTGTTTGAGTCCCCAGAGACAGTCAGCAGAAAATAGCCCTATCTGGCCTCCGTGAATTCTTTTCTTTGGTTTCAACAGTTCCCAGCCATAGATTTAGTGGTGCAGCAACATACTTCTCATTTTCTCTCACCACAACAACTGAGTTGCTGTAATAATAAGCATCTGGGCCTTTGAAATCAGTGGAATGTATGATGTTCACGAACGTGAAAATCTAATAATCACCTAAAGAGGGATGTTTGGACACTCAAATAAACACGTCACTCCACAATACACTGTTAGCTCCCAACTGCTCCTGTCTAGATATTGGTGTTCCATTTTATTTGACCCTCCGTCCTATCAGCGGTGATCACGCTGATGTCCTTCAAACATGGTGGTGAGCGAAGCAACAAGTTGACTTTTCTGTCGACAACAGACCCAGAGGAATGATACTTGAGATCTTCAGGGAGCCCTTAGTCAATGAATGTGGCTAAATACAGACAGCAAGTTAGAAGGAGATGAAAGAGGACAGAGGATAGAGACACGGGTTCAAGTCCCAGCTCAACCATTCCCTGGTTTTGTAGGTACACGCAGCCGACTCGAACTGCAAGTGTCTCGGTGAACCCAGTGCTCCCTCTGCAGCCTAGATACTTTGCAGGATTTTGGGGAGCATAGTATAGGAAAATGATATAGGGTATATGGTTAACTGTTCTGCACACATGGACAGATGGACAGACAAAAGGATGATTGATTGACTGATTGATAAATAGATAGACAGAAAGATAGATAGATATAGCTACATATCGATTAGCACAAAGCTACTGCTCAAAACAAGGAGAGCAATGGTGAAAGCACATTGCAAAACTACAAACAAAAAAGAAGAATGAAATCCAGTTTAAAAAGTGCAGTAAGCAGCCATAAGAAGAAAACGAATCCTATCATTTGCAATAACGTGGATGGAGCTCGAAGGCATTATGCTCAGTCAAATAGGCCAGGCGGAGAAATACATGTACCAAATGATTTCACTCATGTGTGGAGTATGATAACAAAGAAAAACTGAAGGAAAAGACAGCAGCAGACTCACAGAACCCGAGAGTGGACCAACAGTTACCAAAGAGAAAGGGACTGGGAAGGGTTTTTTGGGAAGGGAGTAATAAGTGCAGGGTAAAATAATGGGGGCATTAGGATTAGCACGTATAATGTGTAGGGTGGGGTGTCTTGGGTAGGGCTGTACAACACAGAGAAGACATGTAGTGATTCTACAGCATCTTAGTACATGCTGACGGAGAGCGGCTGTAACTTTGATTTGGGGTGACTTGGTGAAGAGGGTAGACAGAATAACATAATTTTCCGCATGTGATTGTATATTAATGAGAACAAAAAGAATTTCAAAGTGCAGTAAGAGCACAGCTCTCAAATATCAGAATAAAAGTACAGCCTTTGAGTGCTCCACTCAAAAGACACAGGGTTAGAAGAACTGATGAAAACTCAAGACCACCTACGTGCTCCCTTACTGGAGACTCACTTGAGATCCAAGGACACAGACAAACTACAAGCTGAAGGGGCGGGGACAGGTACCCTACACAAGTGAAACTGAGAAACAAAGAAAGAAATGGATTCTGTTTTGGACCCCAGAGAGAGTCAGTAGAAAATAGCCCTATCTAGCCACCGTGAATTCTTTTTGTTTGGTTTCAGCAGTGCTCAGGCATAGATTTAGTGGTGCAGCAACTTCCTTCTCATTTCCTCTCACCTCAACAAATGAATTTCTGTAATAATATGCGTCTGGGAATTTATAATCATTGCTTTTTATGATGTTCACGAATGTAAAGAAGTAATAACCACCTAAAGAGGGAAGTTTGGACACTCAAATAAACACTTCACTCCACAACACACTCTTTGTTCCCAAATGCTCCTGTCCAGAAATAGGTGTTAATTCATATTTGTCCCTCCACCTATCAGCAGTGATCACGCCAATGTCCCTCAAACATGGTGGTGTGCAAAGGGCCAAGTACACTTTTCTGTTGGCAACAGGCCCAGACGAAGGATACTTGTGGTCTTCAGGGATCACTTACTCACTGAATGTGGCTAAATAAAGTCAACAAGCGAGCAGGAAGTATAAGAGGGCAGAGGACAAAGATACGGGTTCAAGTCCTTTCACCTCCATTTACTGGTTTTGTAAGCACACTCTGCTGACTCTACCTGAAAGCGTATCTGTGAACACAGTGCTCTCCTTATGGCTTAGTTACCTTGCAAGATTTCTGGAAGCATAATGTAGGGAAGAGACATAGGCTATGTTGTTAACTGTTCTGTACATAAGGATAGATGGGCAGACAAAAAGATGATTGTTTCATAGATAGATAGGTAGACAGACGACAGGTGAAAGATAGATAGGTACATCTATTAATAGATGATAGACATCATAGATAGATGATAGGAAGATAGATAGATAGATACATAGATACATAGATATATACATACATAGATACATAGATAGACAGACAGACCTTTAGATATATAGATACAGATACATGTCGATTGACACAAAGCTATTGTTCATAACCAGGAGTTGAATGGTGAATAACATAGCTAAACTACAAACAAAAAGGAAGAATGAAATCCAGTTTAAAAAGTGCAGTAAGCAGCCTTAAGAAGAAAACAAATACTACCATTTGCAATGACGTGGATGGAGCAAGACGGTAGTATGTTCAGAAAAATAGGGCAAGCGGAAAAAGGCAAGTACCAAGTGATTTCACTCATGTGTGGAGTATAACAACAAAGAAAAACTGAAGTAAAAAAACAGCAGCAGACTCACAGAACCCGAGAGATGACTAAAAGTAACCAAAGGAAAAAGGACTGGGCAGGGTGAGTCTGAAGGGAGGGATAAGTGTGGGGAGAAAGAATGGGGGCATTAAGTTTAGCATGTATAATGCGCGGGGTCGGGTGTGCATGGGGAGTACTGTACAACACAGAGAAGACTAGTAGAGATCATATAGCATCCTACTACTCACTGATGGACCGTGACGGTAACGTGGACTTTTGGGGGGGACATGGTGAAGGGGTCTACAGCATCCAACTACGCGGATCAACAGTGACTGAAGAGGTTTTTCGGGGGGACTTGGTGAAGGGGGGAGCATAGTAAACATAATGTTCTTCATGTGATTGTAGATTAATGATAAAAAATATTCTTTAAGTGCAATAAGTGCACAGCTCTGAATCATCAGAATAAAAGGTCAGGCACTGAGTGCTGCAAACAAAAGACACAGGGATAAAAGAAGGGATGAAAACTCAAGACACCTACGTGCTTACTTACAGGAGACTCACTTGAGATCCAAGGACACAGACAAACTACAAGCCGAAGGTGTGTGGACAAGTACCCTACACGAGTGAAACGGAAAATCAAACAATCAAGCAAATGCATTCTGTTTGAGTCCCCAGAGACAGTCAGCAGAAAATAGCCCTATCTGGCCACCGTGAATTCTTCTTGTTTGGTTTCAACAGTTCCCAGCCATAGATTTAGTGGTGCAGCAACATACTTCTCATTTTCTCTCACCTCAACAACTGAGTTGCTGTAATAATAAGCATCTGGGCCTTTGAAATCAGTGGATTTTATGTTGTTCACGAATGTGAAAATCTAATAACCACCTAAAGAGGGAAGTTTGGACACTCAAATAAACACGTCACTCCACAATACACTGTTAGCTCCCAACTGCTCCTGTCTAGAAATTGGTGTTCCTTTTTATTTGAACCTCCATCCTATCGGCGGTGATCACGCTGATGTAATTCAAACATGGTGGTGAGCGAAGCAACAAGTTGACTTTTCTGTCGACAACAGGCCCAGAGGAATGATACTTGAGATCTTCAGGGAGCCCTTAGTCAATGAATGTGGCTAAATACAGACAGCAAGTGAGAAGGAGATGAAAGAGGACAGAGGATAGAGACACGGGTTCAAGTCCCAGCACAACCATTCCCTGGTTTTGTAGGTACACGCGGCCGACTCGAACTGCAAGTGTCTCGCTGAACCCAGTGCTCCCTCTGCAGCCTAGATACTTTGCAGGATTTTGGGGAGCATAATGTAGGAAAGTGTTATAGGGTATATGGTTAACTGTTCTGCACACATGGACAGATGGAAAGACAAAAGGATGATTGATTGAGTGATTGATAAATAGATAGACAGAAAGATAGATAGATATAGGTACATATCGATTAGCACAAAGCTACTGCTCAAAACAAGGAGAGCAATGGTGAAAGCACATTGCAAAACTACAAACAAAAAAGAAGAATGAAATCCAGATTAAAAATGCAGTAAGCAGCCATAAGAAGAAAACGAATCCTATCATTTGCAATAACGTGGATGGAGCTCGAGGGTATTATGCTCATTCAAATAGGCCAGGCGGAGAAATACATGTACCAAATGATTTCACTCATGTGTGGAGTATGATAACAAAGAAAAACTGAAGGAAAAGACAGCAGCAGACTCACAGAACCCGAGAGTGGACCTACAGTTACCAAAGAGAAAGGGACTGGGTAGGGTTTGTGGGAAGGGAGTAATAAGTGCGGGGAAAAAGAATGGGGGCATTAGGATTAGCATGTATAATGTGTAGGGTGGGGTGTCTTGGGTAGGGCTGTACAACACAGAGAAGACATGTAGTGATTCTACAGCATCTTAGTACATGCTGACGGAGAGCGGCTGTTACTGGGATTTTGGGTGACTTGGTGAAGAGGGTAGACAGAATAACATAATTTTCTGCATGTGATTGTATATTAAAGAGAACAAAAAGAATTTCAAATTGCAGTAAGAGCACAGCTCTCAAATATCAGAATAAAAGTACAGCCTTTGAGTGCTCCAATCAAAAGACACAGGGTTAGAAGATCTGATGAAAACACAAAACCACCTACGTGCTCCCTTACTGGAGACTCACTTGAGATCCAAGGACACAGACAAACTACAAGCTGAAGGGGCGGGGACAGGTACCCTACACAAGTGAAACTGAGAAACAAAGAAAGAAATGGATTCTGTTTTGGACCCCAGAGAGAGTCAGTAGAAAATAGCCCTATCTAGCCACCATGAATTCTTTTTGTTTGGTTTCAGCAGTGCTCAGGCATAGATTTAGTGGTGCAGCAACTTCCTTCTCATTTCCTCTCACCTCAACAAATGAATTGCTGTAATAATATGCTTCTGGACATTTATAATCATTGCTTTTTATGATGTTCACGAATGTAAAGATGTAATAACCACCTAAAGAGGGAAGTTTGGACACTCAAATAAACACTTCACTCCACAACACACTCTTTGTTCCCAAATGCTCCTGTCCAGAAATAGGTGTTAATTCATATTTGTCCCTCCACCTATCAGCAGTGATCACGCCAATGTCCCTCAAACATGGTGGTGTGCAAAGGGCCAAGTACACTTTTCTGTCGACAACAGGCCCAGACGAAGGATACTTGTGGTCTTCAGGGATCACTTACTCACTGAATGTGGCTAAATAAAGTCACCAAGAGAGCAGGAAGTATAAGAGGACAGAGGACAAAGATACGGGTTCAAGTCCTTTCACCTCCATTTACTGGTTTTGTAAGCACACTCTGCTGACTCTACCTGAAAGCGTATCTTTGAACACAGTGCTCTCCTTATGGCTTAGTTACCTTGCAAGTTTTCTGGAAGCATAATGTAGGGAAGAGACATAGGCTATGTTGTTAACTGTGCTGTACATAAGGATAGATGGGCAGACAAAAAGATGATTGTTTCATAGATAGATAGTTAGACAGACGACAGGTGAAAGATAGATAGATAGGTACATAGATTAATATATGATAGACATCATAGATAGATGATAGGAAGATAGATAGATAGATACATAGATAGATACATAGATACATAGATAGACAGACAGACAGTTAGATAGATAGATACAGATACATGTCGATTGACACAAAGCTATTGTTCATAACCAGGAGTTGAATGGTGAATAACATAGCTAAATAACAAACAAAAAGGAAGAATGAAATCCAGATTAAAAAGTGCAGTAAGCAGCCTTAAGAAGAAAACAAATACTACCATTTGCAATGACGTGGATGGAGCAAGACGGTAGTATGTTCAGAAAAATAGGGCAGGCGGATAAAGGCAAGTACCAAGTGATTTCACTCATGTGTGGAGTATAACAACAAAGAAAAACTGAAGTAAAAAAACAGCAGCAGACTCACAGAACCCGAGAGTTGACTAAAAGTAACCAAAGGAAAAAGGACTGGGCAGGGTGAGTCTGAAGGGAGGGATAAGTGTGGGGAGAAAGAATGGGGGCATTAAGTTTAGCATGTATAATGCGCGGGGTCGGGTGTGCATGGGGAGTACTGTACAACACAGAGAAGACTAGTAGAGATCATATAGCATCTTACTACTCACTGACGGACAGTGACTGTAACGGGGACTTTTGGGGGGGACATGGTGAAGGGGTCTACAGCATCCAACTACGCTGATGGACAGTGACTGAAGAGGTTTTCCGGGGGGACTTGGTGAAGGGGGGAGCATAGTAAACATAATGTTCTTCACGTGATTGTAGATTAATGATAAAAAATATTCTTTAAGTGCAATAAGTGCACAGCTCTGAATCATCAGAATAAAAGGTCAGGCACTGAGTGCTGCAAACAAAAGACACAGGGATAAAAGAAGGGATGAAAACTCAAGACACCTACGTGCTTACTTACAGGAGACTCACTTGAGATCCAAGGACACAGACAAACTACAAGCCAACGCTGTGTGGACAAGTACCCTACACGAGTGAAACGGAAAATCAAACAATCAAGCAAATGGATTCTGTTTGAGTCCCCAGAGACAGTCAGCAGAAAATAGCCCTATCTGGCCACCGTGAATTCTTTTTGTTTGGTTTCAACAGTTCCCAGCCATAGATTTAGTGGTGCAGCAACATACTTCTCATTTTCTCTCACCTCAACAACTGAGTTGCTGTAATAATAAGCATCTGGGCCTTTGAAATCAGTGGATTTTATGTTGTTCACGAATGTGAAAATCTAATAACCACCTAAAGAGGGAAGTTTGGACACTCAAATAAACACGTCACTCCACAATACACTGTTAGCTCCCAACTGCTCCTGTCTAGAAATTGGTGTTCCATTTTATTTGACCCTCCGTCCTATCGGCGGTGATCACGCTGATGTAATTCAAACATGGTGGTGAGCGAAGCAACAAGTTGACTTTTCTGTCGACAACAGGCCCAGAGGAATGATACTTGAGATCTTCAGGGAGCCCTTAGTCAATGAATGTGGCTAAATACAGACAGCAAGTTAGAAGGAGATGAAAGAGGACAGAGGATAGAGACACGGGTTCAAGTCCCAGCACAACCATTCCCTGGTTTTGTAGGTACACGTGGCCGACTACAAACAAAAAAGAAGAATGAAATCCAGTTTAAAAAGTGCAGTAAGCAGCCATAAGAAGAAAACGAATCCTATCATTTGCAATAACGTGGATGGAGCTCGAGGGTATTATGCTCAGTCAAATAGGCCAGGCGGAGAAATACATGTACCAAATGATTTCACTCATGTGTGGAGTATGATAACAAAGAAAAACTGAAGGAAAAGGCAGCAGCAGACTCACAGAACCCGAGAGTGGACCTACAGTTACCAAAAGAGAAAGGGACTGGGTAGGGTTTGTGGGAAGGGAGTAATAAGTGCGGTGAAAAAGAAAGTTTGCATTAGGATTAGCATGTATAATGTGTAGGGTGGGGTGTCTTGGGTAGGGCTGTACAACACAGAGAAGACATGTAGTGATTCTACAGCATCTTAGTACATGCTGACGGAGAGCGGCTGTTACAGGGATTTGGGGTGACTTGGTGAAGAGGGTAGACAGAATAACATAATTTTCTGCATGTGATTGTATATTAATGAGAACAAAAAGAATTTCAAAGTGCAGTAAGAGCACAGCTCTCAAATATCAGAATAAAAGTACAGCCTTTGAGTGCTCCAATCAAAAGACACAGGGTTAGAAGAACTGATGAAAACTCAAGACCACCTACGTGCTCCCTTACTGGAGACTCACTTGAGATCCAAGGACACAGACAAACTACAAGCTGAAGGGGCGGGGACAGGTACCCTACACAAGTGAAACTGAGAAACAAAGAAAGAAATGGATTCTGTTTTGGACCCCAGAGAGAGTCAGTAGAAAATAGCCCTATCTAGCCACCATGAATTCTTTTTGTTTGGTTTCAGCAGTGCTCAGGCATAGATTTAGTGGTGCAGCAACTTCCTTCTCATTTCCTCTCACCTCAACAAATGAATTGCTGTAATAATATGCGTCTGGGAATTTATAATCATTGCTTTTTATGATGTTCACGAATGTAAAGAAGTAATAACCACCTAAAGAGGGAAGTTTGGACACTCAAATAAACACTTCACTCCACAACACACTCTTTGTTCCCAAATGCTCTTGTCCAGAAATAGGTGTTAATTCATATTTGTCCCTCCACCTATCAGCAGTGATCACGCCAATGTCCCTCAAACATGGTGGTGTGCAAAGGGCCAAGTACACTTTTCTGTCGACAACAGGCCCAGACGAAGGATACTTGTGGTCTTCAGGGATCACTTACTCACTGAATGTGGCTAAATAAAGTCAACAAGCGAGCAGGAAGTATAAGAGGACAGAGGACAAAGATACGGGTTCAAGTCCTTTCACCTCCATTTACTGGTTTTGTAAGCACACTCTGCTGACTCTACCTGAAAGCGTATCTGTGAACACAGTGCTCTCCTTATGGCTTAGTTACCTTGCAAGATTTCTGGAAGCATAATGTAGGGAAGAGACATAGGCTATGTTGTTAACTGTGCTGTACATAAGGATAGATGGGCAGACAAAAAGATGATTGTTTCATAGATAGATAGTTAGACAGACGACAGGTGAAAGATAGATAGATAGGTACATAGATTAATATATGATAGACATCATAGATAGATGATAGGAAGATAGATAGATAGATACATAGATAGATACATAGATACATAGATAGACAGACAGACAGTTAGATAGATAGATACAGATACATGTCGATTGACACAAAGCTATTGTTCATAACCAGGAGTTGAATGGTGAATAACATAGCTAAATAACAAACAAAAAGGAAGAATGAAATCCAGATTAAAAAGTGCAGTAAGCAGCCTTAAGAAGAAAACAAATACTACCATTTGCAATGACGTGGATGGAGCAAGACGGTAGTATGTTCAGAAAAATAGGGCAGGCGGATAAAGGCAAGTACCAAGTGATTTCACTCATGTGTGGAGTATAACAACAAAGAAAAACTGAAGTAAAAAAACAGCAGCAGACTCACAGAACCCGAGAGTTGACTAAAAGTAACCAAAGGAAAAAGGACTGGGCAGGGTGAGTCTGAAGGGAGGGATAAGTGTGGGGAGAAAGAATGGGGGCATTAAGTTTAGCATGTATAATGCGCGGGGTCGGGTGTGCATGGGGAGTACTGTACAACACAGAGAAGACTAGTAGAGATCATATAGCATCTTACTACTCACTGACGGACAGTGACTGTAACGGGGACTTTTGGGGGGGACATGGTGAAGGGGTCTACAGCATCCAACTACGCTGATCGACAGTGACTGAAGAGGTTTTCCGGGGGGACTTGGTGAAGGGGGGAGCATAGTAAACATAATGTTCTTCACGTGATTGTAGATTAATGATAAAAAATATTCTTTAAGTGCAATAAGTGCACAGCTCTGAATCATCAGAATAAAAGGTCAGGCACTGAGTGCTGCAAACAAAAGACACAGGGATAAAAGAAGGGATGAAAACTCAAGACACCTACGTGCTTACTTACAGGAGACTCACTTGAGATCCAAGGACACAGACAAACTACAAGCCGAAGGTGTGTGGACAAGTACCCTACACGAGTGAAACGGAAAATCAAACAATCAAGCAAATGGATTCTGTTTGAGTCCCCAGAGACAGTCAGCAGAAAATAGCCCTATCTGGCCACCGTGAATTCTTTTTGTTTGGTTTCAACAGTTCCCAGCCATAGATTTAGTGGTGCAGCAACATACTTCTCATTTTCTCTCACCTCAACAACTGAGTTGCTGTAATAATAAGCATCTGGGCCTTTGAAATCAGTGGATTTTATGTTGTTCACGAATGTGAAAATCTAATAACCACCTAAAGAGGGAAGTTTGGACACTCAAATAAACACGTCACTCCACAATACACTGTTAGCTCCCAACTGCTCCTGTCTAGAAATTGGTGTTCCATTTTATTTGACCCTCCGTCCTATCGGCGGTGATCACGCTGATGTAATTCAAACATGGTGGTGAGCGAAGCAACAAGTTGACTTTTCTGTCGACAACAGGCCCAGAGGAATGATACTTGAGATCTTCAGGGAGCCCTTAGTCAATGAATGTGGCTAAATACAGACAGCAAGTTAGAAGGAGATGAAAGAGGACAGAGGATAGAGACACGGGTTCAAGTCCCAGCACAACCATTCCCTGGTTTTGTAGGTACACGCGGCCGACTCGAACTGCAAGTGTCTCGGTGAACCCAGTGCTCCCTCTGCAGCCTAGATACTTTGCAGGATTTGGGGGAGCATAGTGTAGGAAAGTGATATAGGGTATATGGTTAACTGTTCTGCACACATGGACAGATGGAAAGACAAAAGGATGATTGATTGAGTGATTGATAAATAGATAGACAGAAAGATAGATAGATATAGGTACATATCGATTAGCACAAAGCTACTGCTCAAAACAAGGAGAGCAATGGTGAAAGCACATTGCAAAACTACAAACAAAAAAGAAGAATGAAATCCAGTTTAAAAAGTGCAGTAAGCAGCCATAAGAAGAAAACGAAACCTATCATTTGCAATAACGTGGATGGAGCTCGAGGGTATTATGCTCAGTCAAATAGGCCAGGCGGAGAAATACATGTACCAAATGATTTCACTCATGTGTGGAGTATGATAACAAAGAAAAACTGAAGGAAAAGACAGCAGCAGACTCACAGAACCCGAGAGTGGACCGACAGTTACCAAAAGAGAAAGGGACTGGGTAGGGTTTGTGGGAAGGGAGTAATAAGTGCGGGGAAAAAGAAAGTGGGCATTAGGATTAGCATGTATAATGTGTAGGGTGGGGTGTCTTGGGTAGGGCTGTACAACACAGAGAAGACATGTAGTGATTCTACAGCATCTTAGTACATGCTGACGGAGAGCGGCTGTTACTGGGATTTGGGGTGACTTGGTGAAGAGGGTAGACAGAATAACATAATTTTCTGCATGTGATTGTATATTAATGAGAACAAAAAGAATTTCAAAGTGCAGTAAGAGCACAGCTCTCAAATATCAGAATAAAAGTACAGCCTTTGAGTGCTCCAATCAAAAGACACAGGGTTTGAAGAACTGATGAAAACACAAGACCACCTACGTGCTCCCTTACTGGAGACTCACTTGAGATCCAAGGACACAGTCAAACTACAAGCTGAAGGGGCGGGGACAGGTACCCTACACAAGTGAAACTGAGAAACAAAGAAAGAAATGGATTCTGTTTTGGACCCCAGAGAGAGTCAGTAGAAAATAGCCCTATCTAGCCACCGTGAATTCTTTTTGTTTGGTTTCAGCAGTGCTCAGGCATAGATTTAGTGGTGCAGCAACTTCCTTCTCATTTCCTCTCACCTCAACAAATGAATTTCTGTAATAATATGCGTCTCGGAATTTATAATCATTGCTTTTTATGATGTTCACGAATGTAAAGAAGTAATAACCACCTAAAGAGGGAAGTTTGGACACTCAAATAAACACTTCACTCCACAACACACTCTTTGTTCCCAAATGCTCCTGTCCAGAAATAGGTGTTAATTCATATTTGTCCCTCCACCTATCAGCAGTGATCACGCCAATGTCCCTCAAACATGGTGGTGTGCAAAGGGCCAAGTACACTTTTCTGTTGGCAACAGGCCCAGACGAAGGATACTTGTGGTCTTCAGGGATCACTTACTCACTGAATGTGGCTAAATAAAGTCAACAAGCGAGCAGGAAGTATAAGAGGACAGAGGACAAAGATACGGGTTCAAGTCCTTTCACCTCCATTTACTGGTTTTGTAAGCACACTCTGCTGACTCTACCTGAAAGCGTATCTGTGAACACAGTGCTCTCCTTATGGCTTAGTTACCTTGCAAGATTTCTGGAAGCATAATGTAGGGAAGAGACATAGGCTATGTTGTTAACTGTTCTGTACATAAGGATAGATGGGCAGACAAAAAGATGATTGTTTTATAGATAGATAGGTAGACAGACGACAGGTGAAAGGGAGATAGGTACATAGATTAATAGATGATAGACATAATAGATAGATGATAGGAAGATAGATAGATAGATACATAGATAGATACATAGATACATAGATATATACATGCATAGATACATAGATAGACAGACAGACCTTTATATAGATAGATACAGATACATGTCGTTTGACACAAAGCTATTGTTCATAACCAGGAGTTGAATGGTGAATAACATAGCTAAACTACAAACAAAAAGGAAGAATGAAATCCAGTTTAAAAAGTGCAGTAAGCAGCCTTAAGAAGAAAACAAATACTACCATTTGCAATGACGTGGATTTAGCAAGATGGTAGTATGTTCAGAAAAATAGGGCAGGCGGATAAAGGCAAGTACCAAGTGATTTCACTCATGTGTGGATTATAACAACATAGAAAAACTGAAGTAAAAAAACAGCAGCAGACTCACAGAACCCGAGAGTTGACTAAAAGTAACCAAAGGAAAAAGGACTGGGCAGGGTGAGTCTGAAGGGAGGGATAAGTGTGGGGAGAAAGAATGGGGGCATTAAGTTTAGCATGTATAATGCGCGGGGTCGGGTGTGCATGGGGAGTACTGTACAACACAGAGAAGACTTGTAGAGATCATATAGCATCCTACTACTCACTGATGGACCGTGACGGTAACGGGGACTTTTGGGGGGGACATGGTGAAGGGGTCTACAGCATCCAACTACGCGGATCGACAGTGACTGAAGAGGTTTTTCGGGGGGACTTGGTGAAGGGGGGAGCATAGTAAACATAATGTTCTTCACGTGATTGTAGATTAATGATAAAAAATATTCTTTAAGTGCAATAAGTGCACAGCTCTGAATCATCAGAATAAAAGGTCAGGCACTGAGTGCTGCAAACAAAAGACACAGGGATAAAAGAAGGGATGAAAACTCAAGACACCTACGTGCTTACTTACAGGAGACTCACTTGAGATCCAAGGACACAGACAAACTACAAGCCGAAGGTGTGTGGACAAGTACACTACACGAGTGAAACGGAAAATCAAACAATCAAGCAAATGGATTCTGTTTGAGTCCCCAGAGACAGTCAGCAGAAAATAGCCCTATCTGGCCACCGTGAATTCTTTTTGTTTGGTTTCAACAGTTCCCAGCCATAGATTTAGTGGTGCAGCAACATACTTCTCATTTTCTCTCACCTCAACAACTGAGTTGCTGTAATAATAAGCATCTGGGCCTTTGAAATCAGTGGATTTTATGTTGTTCACGAATGTGAAAATCTAATAACCACCTAAAGAGGGAAGTTTGGACACTCAAATAAACACGTCACTCCACAATACACTGTTAGCTCCCAACTGCTCCTGTCTAGAAATTGGTGTTCCATTTTATTTGACCCTCCGTCCTATCGGCGGTGATCACGCTGATGTAATTCAAACATGGTGGTGAGCGAAGCAACATGTTGACTTTTCTGTCGACAACAGGCCCAGAGGAATGATACTTGAGATGTTCAGGGAGCCCTTAGTCAATGAATGTGGCTAAATACAGACAGCAAGTTAGAAGGAGATGAAAGAGGACAGAGGATAGAGACACGGGTTCAAGTCCCAGCACAACCATTCCCTGGTTTTGTAGGTACACGCGGCCGACTCGAACTGCAAGTGTCTCGGTGAACCCAGTGCTCCCTCTGCAGCCTAGATACTTTGCAGGATTTTGGGGAGAATAGTGTAGGAAAGTGATATAGGGTTTATGGTTAACTGTTCTGCACACATGGACAGATGGACAGACAAAAGGATGATTGATTGAGTGATTGATAAATAGATAGACAGAAAGATAGATAGATATAGGTACATATCGATTAGCACAAAGCTACTGCTCAAAACAAGGAGAGCAATGGTGAAAGCACATTGCAAAACTACAAACAAAAAAGAATGAAATCCAGTTTAAAAAGTGCAGTAAGCAGCCATAAGAAGAAAACGAATCCTATCATTTGCAATAACGTGGATGGAGCTAGAGGGTATTATGCTCAGTCAAATAGGCCAGGCGGAGAAATACATGTACCAAATGATTTCACTCATGTGTGGAGTATGATAACAAAGAAAAACTGAAGGAAAAGACAGCAGCAGACTCACAGAACCCGAGAGTGGACCTACAGTTACCAAAGAGAAAGGGACTGGGTAGGGTTTGTGGGAAGGGAGTAATAAGTGCGGGGAAAAAGAAAGTGGGCTTTAGGATTAGCATGTATAATGTGTAGGGTGGGGTGTCTTGGGTAGGGCTGTACAACACAGAGAAGACATGTAGTGATTCTACAGCATCTTAGTACATGCTGACGGAGAGCGGCTGTTACTGGGATTTGGGGTGACTTGGTGAAGAGGGTAGACAGAATAACATAATTTTCTGCATGTGATTGTATATTAATGAGAACAAAAAGAATTTCAAAGTGCAGTAAGAGCACAGCTCTCAAATATCAGAATAAAAGTACAGCCTTTGAGTGCTCCAATCAAAAGACACAGGGTTTGAAGAACTGATGAAAACACAAGTAAACCTACGTGCTCCCTTACTGGAGACTCACTTGAGATCCAAGGACACAGACAAACTACAAGCTGAAGGGGCGGGGACAGGTACCCTACACAAGTGAAACTGAGAAACAAAGAAAGAAATGGATTCTGTTTTGGACCCCAGAGAGAGTCAGTAGAAAATAGCCCTATCTGGCCACCGTGAATTCTTTTTGTTTGGTTTCAACAGTTCCCAGCCATAGATTTAGTGGTGCAGCAACATACTTCTCATTTTCTCTCACCTCAACAACTGAGTTGCTGTAATAATAAGCATCTGGGCCTTTGAAATCAGTGGATTTTATGTTGTTCACGAATGTGAAAATCTAATAACCACCTAAAGAGGGAAGTTTGGACACTCAAATAAACACGTCACTCCACAATACACTGTTAGCTCCCAACTGCTCCTGTCTAGAAATTGGTGTTCCATTTTATTTGACCCTCCGTCCTATCGGCGGTGATCACGCTGATGTAATTCAAACATGGTGGTGAGCGAAGCAACATGTTGACTTTTCTGTCGACAACAGGCCCAGAGGAATGATACTTGAGATGTTCAGGGAGCCCTTAGTCAATGAATGTGGCTAAATACAGACAGCAAGTTAGAAGGAGATGAAAGAGGACAGAGGATAGAGACACGGGTTCAAGTCCCAGCACAACCATTCCCTGGTTTTGTAGGTACACGCGGCCGACTCGAACTGCAAGTGTCTCGGTGAACCCAGTGCTCCCTCTGCAGCCTAGATACTTTGCAGGATTTTGGGGAGAATAGTGTAGGAAAGTGATATAGGGTTTATGGTTAACTGTTCTGCACACATGGACAGATGGACAGACAAAAGGATGATTGATTGAGTGATTGATAAATAGATAGACAGAAAGATAGATAGATATAGGTACATATCGATTAGCACAAAGCTACTGCTCAAAACAAGGAGAGCAATGGTGAAAGCACATTGCAAAACTACAAACAAAAAAGAATGAAATCCAGTTTAAAAAGTGCAGTAAGCAGCCATAAGAAGAAAACGAATCCTATCATTTGCAATAACGTGGATGGAGCTAGAGGGTATTATGCTCAGTCAAATAGGCCAGGCGGAGAAATACATGTACCAAATGATTTCACTCATGTGTGGAGTATGATAACAAAGAAAAACTGAAGGAAAAGACAGCAGCAGACTCACAGAACCCGAGAGTGGACCTACAGTTACCAAAGAGAAAGGGACTGGGTAGGGTTTGTGGGAAGGGAGTAATAAGTGCGGGGAAAAAGAAAGTGGGCTTTAGGATTAGCATGTATAATGTGTAGGGTGGGGTGTCTTGGGTAGGGCTGTACAACACAGAGAAGACATGTAGTGATTCTACAGCATCTTAGTACATGCTGACGGAGAGCGGCTGTTACTGGGATTTGGGGTGACTTGGTGAAGAGGGTAGACAGAATAACATAATTTTCTGCATGTGATTGTATATTAATGAGAACAAAAAGAATTTCAAAGTGCAGTAAGAGCACAGCTCTCAAATATCAGAATAAAAGTACAGCCTTTGAGTGCTCCAATCAAAAGACACAGGGTTTGAAGAACTGATGAAAACACAAGTAAACCTACGTGCTCCCTTACTGGAGACTCACTTGAGATCCAAGGACACAGACAAACTACAAGCTGAAGGGGCGGGGACAGGTACCCTACACAAGTGAAACTGAGAAACAAAGAAAGAAATGGATTCTGTTTTGGACCCCAGAGAGAGTCAGTAGAAAATAGCCCTATCTAGCCACCGTGAATTCTTTTTGTTTGGTTTCAGCAGTGCTCAGGCATAGATTTAGTGGTGCAGCAACTTCCTTCTCATTTCCTCTCACCTCAACAAATGAATTGCTGTAATAATATGCGTCTGTGAATTTATAATCATTGCTTTTTATGATGTTCACGAATGTAAAGAAGTAATAACCACCTAAAGAGGGAAGTTTGGACACTCAAATAAACACTTCACTCCACAACACACTCTTTGTTCCCAAATGCTCCTGTCCAGAAATAGGTGTTAATTCATATTTGTCCCTCCACCTATCAGCAGTGATCACGCCAATGTCCCTCAAACATGGTGGTGTGCAAAGGGCCAAGTACACTTTTCTGTCGACAACAGGCCCAGACGAAGGATACTTGTGGTCTTCAGGGATCACTTACTCACTGAATGTGGCTAAATAAAGTCACCAAGCGAGCAGGAAGTATAAGAGGACAGAGGACAAAGATACGGGTTCAAGTCCTTTCACCTCCATTTACTGGTTTTGTAAGCACACTCTGCTGACTCTACCTGAAAGCGTATCTGTGAACACAGTGCTCTCCTTATGGCTTAGTTACCTTGCAAGATTTCTGGAAGCATAATGTAGGGAAGAGACATAGGCTATGTTGTTAACTGTTCTGTACATAAGGATAGATGGGCAGACAAAAAGATGATTGTTTTATAGATAGATAGGTAGACAGACGACTGGTGAAAGGGAGATAGGTACATAGATTAATAGATGATAGACATAATAGATAGATGATAGGAAGATAGATAGATAGATACATAGATAGATACATAGATACATAGATATATATATGCATAGATACATAGATAGACAGACAGACCTTTAGATAGATAGATACAGATACATGTCGTTTGACACAAAGCTATTGTTCATAACCAGGAGTTGAATGGTGAATAACATAGCTAAACTACAAACAAAAAGGAAGAATGAAATCCAGTTTAAAAAGTGCAGTAAGCAGCCTTAAGAAGAAAACAAATACTACCATTTGCAATGACGTGGATTTAGCAAGATGGTAGTATGTTCAGAAAAATAGGGCAGGCGGATAAAGGCAAGTACCAAGTGATTTCACTCATGTGTGGAGTATAACAACAAAGAAAAACTGAAGTAAAAAAACAGCAGCAGACTCACAGAACCCGAGAGTTGACTAAAAGTAACCAAAGGAAAAAGGACTGGGCAGGGTGAGTCTGAAGGGAGGGATAAGTGTGGGGAGAAAGAATGGGGGCATTAAGTTTAGCATGTATAATGCGCGGGGTCGGGTGTGCATGGGGAGTACTGTACAACACAGAGAAGACTAGTAGAGATCATATAGCATCCTACTACTCACTGATGGACCGTGACGGTAATGGGGACTTTTGGGGGGGACATGGTGAAGGGGTCTACAGCATCCAACTACGCGGATCGACAGTGACTGAAGAGGTTTTTCGGGGGGACTTGGTGAAGGGGGGAGCATAGTAAACATAATGTTCTTCACGTGATTGTAGATTAATGATAAAAAATATTCTTTAAGTGCAATAAGTGCACAGCTCTGAATCATCAGAATAAAAGGTCAGGCACTGAGTGCTGCAAACAAAAGACACAGGGATAAAAGAAGGGATGAAAACTCAAGACACCTACGTGCTTACTTACAGGAGACTCACTTGAGATATAAGGACACAGACAAACTACAAGCCGAAGGTGTGTGGACAAGTACCCTACACGAGTGAAACGGAAAATCAAACAATCAAGCAAATGGATTCTGTTTGAGTCCCCAGAGACAGTCAGCAGAAAATAGCCCTATCTGGCCACCGTGAATTCTTTTTGTTTGGTTTCAACAGTTCCCAGCCATAGATTTAGTGGTGCAGCAACATACTTCTCATTTTCTCTCACCTCAACAACTGAGTTGCTGTAATAATAAGCATCTGGGCCTTTGAAATCAGTGGATTTTATGTTGTTCACGAATGTGAAAATCTAATAACCACCTAAAGAGGGAAGTTTGGACACTCAAATAAACACGTCACTCCACAATACACTGTTAGCTCCCAACTGCTCCTGTCTAGAAATTGGTGTTCCATTTTATTTGACCCTCCGTCCTATCGGCGGTGATCACGCTGATGTAATTCAAACATGGTGGTGAGCGAAGCAACATGTTGACTTTTCTGTCGACAACAGGCCCAGAGGAATGATACTTGAGATCTTCAGGGAGCCCTTAGTCAATGAATGTGGCTAAATACAGACAGCAAGTTAGAAGGAGATGAAAGAGGACAGAGGATAGAGACATGGGTTCAAGTCCCAGCACAACCATTCCCTGGTTTTGTAGGTACACGCGGCCGACTCGAACTGCAAGTGTCTCGGTGAACCCAGTGCTCCCTCTGCAGCCTAGATACTTTGCAGGATTTGGGGGAGCATAGTGTAGGAAAGTGATATAGGGTATATGGTTAACTGTTCTGCACACATGGACAGATGGAAAGACAAAAGGATGATTGATTGAGTGATTGATAAATAGATAGACAGAAAGATAGATAGATATAGGTACATATCGATTAGCACAAAGCTACTGCTCAAAACAAGGAGAGCAATGGTGAAAGCACATTGCAAAACTACAAACAAAAAAGAAGAATGAAATCCAGTTTAAAAAGTGCAGTAAGCAGCCATAAGAAGAAAACGAAACCTATCATTTGCAATAACGTGGATGGAGCTCGAGGGTATTATGCTCAGTCAAATAGGCCAGGCGGAGAAATACATGTACCAAATGATTTCACTCATGTGTGGAGTATGATAACAAAGAAAAACTGAAGGAAAAGACAGCAGCAGACTCACAGAACCCGAGAGTGGACCTACAGTTACCAAAAGAGAAAGGGACTGGGTAGGGTTTGTGGGAAGGGAGTAATAAGTGCGGGGAAAAAGAAAGTGGGCATTAGGATTAGCATGTATAATGTGTAGGGTGGGGTGTTGGGTAGGGCTGTACAACACAGAGAAGACCTGTAGTGATTCTACAGCATCTTAGTACATGCTGACGGAGTGCGGCTGTTACTGGGATTTGGGGTGACTTGGTGAAGAGGGTAGGCAGAATAACATAATTTTCTGCATGTGATTGTATATTAATGAGAACAAAAAGAATTTCAAAGTGCAGTAAGAGCACAGCTCTCAAATATCAGAATAAAAGTACAGCCTTTGAGTGCTCCAATCAAAAGACACAGGGTTAGAAGAACTGATGAAAACACAAGACCACCTACGTGCTCCCTTACTGGAGACTCACTTGAGATCCAAGGACACAGACAAACTACAAGCTGAAGGGGCGGGGACAGGTACCCTACACAAGTGAAACTGAGAAACAAAGAAAGAAATGGATTCTGTTTTGGACCCCAGAGAGAGTCAGTAGAAAATAGCCCTATCTAGCCACCGTGAATTCTTTTTGTTTGGTTTCAGCAGTGCTCAGGCATAGATTTAGTGGTGCAGCAACTTCCTTCTCATTTCCTCTCACCTCAACAAATGAATTTCTGTAATAATATGCGTCTCGGAATTTATAATCATTGCTTTTTATGATGTTCACGAATGTAAAGAAGTAATAACCACCTAAAGAGGGAAGTTTGGACACTCAAATAAACACTTCACTCCACAACACACTCTTTGTTCCCAAATGCTCCTGTCCAGAAATAGGTGTTAATTCATATTTGTCCCTCCACCTATCAGCAGTGATCACGCCAATGTCCCTCAAACATGGTGGTGTGCAAAGGGCCAAGTACACTTTTCTGTTGGCAACAGGCCCAGACGAAGGATACTTGTGGTCTTCAGGGATCACTTACTCACTGAATGTGGCTAAATAAAGTCAACAAGCGAGCAGGAAGTATAAGAGGACAGAGGACAAAGATACGGGTTCAAGTCCTTTCACCTCCATTTACTGGTTTTGTAAGCACACTCTGCTGACTCTACCTGAAAGCGTATCTGTGAACACAGTGCTCTCCTTATGGCTTAGTTACCTTGCAAGATTTCTGGAAGCATAATGTAGGGAAGAGACATAGGCTATGTTGTTAACTGTTCTGTACATAAGGATAGATGGGCAGACAAAAAGATGATTGTTTTATAGATAGATAGGTAGACAGACGACAGGTGAAAGAGAGATAGGTACATAGATTAATAGATGATAGACATCATAGATAGATGATAGGAAGATAGATAGATAGATACATAGATAGATACATAGATACATAGATATATACATGCATAGATACATAGATAGACAGACAGACCTTTAGATAGATAGATACAGATACATGTCGTTTGACACAAAGCTATTGTTCATAACCAGGAGTTGAATGGTGAATAACATAGCTAAACTACAAACAAAAAGGAAGAATGAAATCCAGTTTAAAAAGTGCAGTAAGCAGCCTTAAGAAGAAAACAAATACTACCATTTGCAATGACGTGGATTTAGCAAGATGGTAGTATGTTCAGAAAAATAGGGCAGGCGGATAAAGGCAAGTACCAAGTGATTTCACTCATGTGTGGAGTATAACAACAAAGAAAAACTGAAGTAAAAAAACAGCAGCAGACTCACAGAACCCGAGAGTTGACTAAAAGTAACCAAAGGAAAAAGGACTGGGCAGGGTGAGTCTGAAGGGAGGGATAAGTGTGGGGAGAAAGAATGGGGGCATTAAGTTTAGCATGTATAATGCGAGGGGTCGGGTGTGCATGGGGAGTACTGTACAACACAGAGAAGACTAGTAGAGATCATATAGCATCCTACTACTCACTGATGGACCGTGACGGTAACGGGGACTTTTGGGGGGGACATGGTGAAGGGGTCTACAGCATCCAACTACGCGGATCGACAGTGACTGAAGAGGTTTTTCGGGGGGACTTGGTGAAGGGGGGAGCATAGTAAACATAATGTTCTTCACGTGATTGTAGATTAATGATAAAAAATATTCTTTAAGTGCAATAAGTGCACAGCTCTGAATCATCAGAATAAAAGGTCAGGCACTGAGTGCTGCAAACAAAAGACACAGGGATAAAAGAAGGGATGAAAACTCAAGACACCTACGTGCTTACTTACAGGAGACTCACTTGAGATCCAAGGACACAGACAAACTACAAGCCGAAGGTGTGTGTATACAAGTACCCTACACGAGTGAAAAGGAAAATCAAACAATCAAGCAAATGGATTCTGTTTGAGTCCCCAGAGACAGTCAGCAGAAAATAGCCCTATCTGGCCACCGTGAATTCTTCTTGTTTGGTTTCAACAGTTCCCAGCCATAGATTTAGTGGTGCAGCAACATACTTCTCATTTTCTCTCACCTCAACAACTGAGTTGCTGTAATAGTAAGCATCTTTGCCTTTGAAATCAGTGGATTTTATGTTGTTCACGAATGTGAAAATCTAATAACCACCTAAAGAGGGAAGTTTGGACACTCAAATAAACACGTCACTCCACAATACACTGTTAGCTCCCAACTGCTCCTGTCTAGAAATTGGTGTTCCATTTTATTTGACCCTCCATCCTATCGGCGGTGATCACGCTGATGTAATTCAAACATGGTGGTGAGCGAAGCAACAAGTTGACTTTTCTGTCGACAACAGGCCCAGAGGAATGATACTTGAGATGTTCAGGGAGCCCTTAGTCAATGAATGTGGCTAAATACAGACAGCAAGTTAGAAGGAGATGAAAGAGGACAGAGGATAGAGACACGGGTTCAAGTCCCAGCACAACCATTCCCTGGTTTTGTAGGTACACGCGGCCGACTCGAACTGCAAGTGTCTCGCTGAACCCAGTGCTCCCTCTGCAGCCTAGATACTTTGCAGGATTTTGGGGAGCATAGTGTAGGAAAGTGTTATAGGGTATATGGTTAACTGTTCTGCACACATGGATAGATGGAAAGACAAAAGGATGATTGATTGAGTGATTGATAAATAGATAGACAGAAAGATAGATAGATATAGGTACATATCGATTAGCACAAAGCTACTGCTCAAAACAAGGAGAGCAATGGTGAAAGCACATTGCAAAACTACAAACAAAAAAGAAGAATGAAATCCAGATTAAAAATGCAGTAAGCAGCCATAAGAAGAAAACGAATCCTATCATTTGCAATAACGTGGATGGAGCTAGAGGGTATTATGCTCAGTCAAATAGGCCAGGCGGAGAAATACATGTACCAAATGATTTCACTCATGTGTGGAGTATGATAACAAAGAAAAACTGAAGGAAAAGACAGCAGCAGACTCACAGAACCCGAGAGTGGACCGACAGTTACCAAAGAGAAAGGGACTGGGTAGGGTTTGTGGGAAGGGAGTAATAAGTGCGGGGAAAAAGAATGGGGGCATTAGGATTAGCATGTATAATGTGTAGGGTGGGGTGTCATGGGTAGGGCTGTACAACACAGAGAAGACATGTAGTGATTCTACAGCATCTTAGTACATGCTGACGGAGAGCGGCTGTTACTGGGATTTTGGGTGACTTGGTGAAGAGGGTAGACAGAATAACATAATTTTCTGCATGTGATTGTATATTAATGAGAACAAAAAGAATTTCAAATTGCAGTAAGAGCACAGCTCTCAAATATCAGAATAAAAGCACAGCCTTTGAGTGCTCCAATCAAAAGACACAGGGTTAGAAGATCTGATGAAAACTCAAGACCACCTACGTGCTCCCTTACTGGAGACTCACTTGAGATCCAAGGACACAGACAAACTACAAGCTGAAGGGGCGGGGACAGGTACCCTACACAAGTGAAACTGAGAAACAAAGAAAGAAATGGATTCTGTTTTGGACCCCAGAGAGAGTCAGTAGAAAATAGCCCTATCTAGCCACCGTGAATTCTTTTGGTTTGGTTTCAGCAGTGCTCAGGCATAGATTTAGTGGTGCAGCAACTTCCTTCTCATTTCCTCTCACCTCAACAAATGAATTGCTGTAATAATATGCGTCTGGGCATTTATAATCATTGCTTTTTATGATGTTCACGAATGTAAAGAAGTAATAACCACCTAAAGAGGGAAGTTTGGACACTCAAATAAACACTTCACTCCACAACACACTCTTTGTTCCCAACTGCTCCTGTCCAGAAATAGGTGTTAATTCATATTTGTCCCTCCACCTATCAGCAGTGATCACGCCAATGTCCCTCAAACATGGTGGTGTGCAAAGGGCCAAGTACACTTTTCTGTCGACAACAGGCCCAGACGAAGGATACTTGTGGTCTTCAGGGATCACTTACTCACTGAATGTGGCTAAATAAAGTCACCAAGCGAGCAGGAAGTATAAGAGGACAGAGGACAAAGATACGGGTTCAAGTCCTTTCACCTCCATTTACTGGTTTTGTAAGCACACTCTGCTGACTCTACCTGAAAGCGTATCTGTGAACACAGTGCTCTCCTTATGGCTTAGTTACCTTGCAAGATTTCTGGAAGCATAATGTAGGGAAGAGACATAGGCTATGTTGTTAACTGTTCTGTACATAAGGATAGATGGGCAGACAAAAAGATGATTGTTTTATAGATAGATAGGTAGACAGACGACAGGTGAAAGAGAGATAGGTACATAGATTAATAGATGATAGACATCATAGATAGATGATAGGAAGATAGATAGATAGATACATAGATAGATACATAGATATATAGATATATACATGCATAGATACATAGATAGACAGACAGACCTTTAGATAGATAGATACAGATACATGTCGTTTGACACAAATCTATTGTTCATAACCAGGAGTTGAATGGTGAATAACATAGCTAAACTACAAACAAAAAGGAAGAATGAAATCCAGTTTAAAAAGTGCAGTAAGCAGCCTTAAGAAGAAAACAAATACTACCATTTGCAATGACGTGGATTTAGCAAGATGGTAGTATGTTCAGAAAAATAGGGCAGGCGGATAAAGGCAAGTACCAAGTGATTTCACTCATGTGTGGAGTATAACAACAAAGAAAAACTGAAGTAAAAAAACAGCAGCAGACTCACAGAACCCGAGAGTTGACTAAAAGTAACCAAAGGAAAAAGGACTGGGCAGGGTGAGTCTGAAGGGAGGGATAAGTGTGGGGAGAAAGAATGGGGGCATTAAGTTTAGCATGTATAATGCGCGGGGTCGGGTGTGCATGGGGAGTACTGTACAACACAGAGAAGACTAGTAGAGATCATATAGCATCTTACTACTCACTGACGGACCGTGACGGTAACGGGGACTTTTGGGGGGGACATGGTGAAGGGGTCGACAGCATCCAACTACGCGGATCGACAGTGACTGAAGAGGTTTTCCGGGGGGACTTGGTGAAGGGGGGAGCATAGTAAACATAATGTTCTTCACGTGATTGTAGATTAATGATAAAAAATTTTCTTTAAGTGCAATAAGTGCACAGCTCTGAATCATCAGAATAAAAGGTCAGGCACTGAGTGCTGCAAACAAAAGACACAGGGATAAAAGAAGGGATGAAAACTCAAGACACCTACGTGCTTACTTACAGGAGACTCACTTGAGATCCAAGGACACAGACAAACTACAAGCCGAAGGTGTGTGGACAAGTACCCTACACGAGTGAAACGGAAAATCAAACAATCAAGCAAATGGATTCTGTTTGAGTCCCCAGAGACAGTCAGCAGAAAATAGCCCTATCTGGCCACCGTGAATTCTTTTGGTTTGGTTTCAACAGTTCCCAGCCATAGATTTAGTGGTGCAGCAACATACTTCTCATTTTCTCTCACCTCAACAACTGAGTTGCTGTAATAATAAGCATCTGGGCCTTTGAAATCAGTGGATTTTATGTTGTTCACGAATGTGAAAATCTAATAACCACCTAAAGAGGGAAGTTTGGACACTCAAATAAACACGTCACTCCACAATACACTGTTAGCTCCCAACTGCTCCTGTCTAGAAATTGGTGTTCCATTTTATTTGACCCTCCGTCCTATCGGCGGTGATCACGCTGATGTAATTCAAACATGGTGGTGAGCGAAGCAACAAGTTGACTTTTCTGTCGACAACAGGCCCAGAGGAATGATACTTGAGATCTTCAGGGAGCCCTTAGTCAATGAATGTGGCTAAATACAGACAGCAAGTTAGAAGGAGATGAAAGAGGACAGAGGATAGAGACACGGGTTCAAGTCCCAGCACAACCATTCCCTGGTTTTGTAGGTACACGCGGCCGACTCGAACTGCAAGTGTCTCGCTGAACCCAGTGCTCCCTCTGCAGCCTAGATACTTTGCAGGATTTTGGGGAGCATAGTGTAGGAAATTGTTATAGGGTATATGGTTAACTGTTCTGCACACATGGATAGATGGAAAGACAAAAGGATGATTGATTGAGTGATTGATAAATAGATAGACAGAAAGATAGATAGATATAGGTACATATCGATTAGCACAAAGCTACTGCTCAAAACAAGGAGAGCAATGGTGAAAGCACATTGCAAAACTACAAACAAAAAAGAAGAATGAAATCCAGATTAAAAATGCAGTAAGCAGCCATAAGAAGAAAACGAATCCTATCATTTGCAATAACGTGGATGGAGCTAGAGGGTATTATGCTCAGTCAAATAGGCCAGGCGGAGAAATACATGTACCAAATGATTTCACTCATGTGTGGAGTATGATAACAAAGAAAAACTGAAGGAAAAGACAGCAGCAGACTCACAGAACCCGAGAGTGGACCTACAGTTACCAAAGAGAAAGGGACTGGGTAGGGTTTGTGGGAAGGGAGTAATAAGTGCGGGGAAAAAGAATGGGGGCATTAGGATTAGCATGTATAATGTGTAGGGTGGGGTGTCATGGGTAGGGCTGTACAACACAGAGAAGACATGTAGTGATTCTACAGCATCTTAGTACATGCTGACGGAGAGCGGCTGTTACTGGGATTTTGGGTGACTTGGTGAAGAGGGTAGACAGAATAACATAATTTTCTGCATGTGATTGTATATTAATGAGAACAAAAAGAATTTCAAATTGCAGTAAGAGCACAGCTCTCAAATATCAGAATAAAAGTACAGCCTTTGAGTGCTCCAATCAAAAGACACAGGGTTAGAAGATCTGATGAAAACTCAAGACCACCTACGTGCTCCCTTACTGGAGACTCACTTGAGATCCAAGGACACAGACAAACTACAAGCTGAAGGGGCGGGGACAGGTAACCTACACAAGTGAAACTGAGAAACAAAGAAAGAAATGGATTCTGTTTTGGACCCCAGAGAGAGTCAGTAGAAAATAGCCCTATCTAGCCACCGTGAATTCTTTTTGTTTGGTTTCAGCAGTGCTCAGGCATAGATTTAGTGGTGCAGCAACTTCCTTCTCATTTCCTCTCACCTCAACAAATGAATTGCTGTAATAATATGCGTCTGGGCATTTATAATCATTGCTTTTTATGATGTTCACGAATGTAAAGAAGTAATAACCACCTAAAGAGGGAAGTTTGGACACTCAAATAAACACTTCACTCCACAACACACTCTTTGTTCCCAACTGCTCCTGTCCAGAAATAGGTGTTAATTCATATTTGTCCCTCCACCTATCAGCAGTGATCACGCCAATGTCCCTCAAACATGGTGGTGTGCAAAGGGCCAAGTACACTTTTCTGTCGACAACAGGCCCAGACGAAGGATACTTGTGGTCTTCAGGGATCACTTACTCACTGAATGTGGCTAAATAAAGTCACCAAGTGAGCAGGAAGTATAAGAGGACAGAGGACAAAGATACGGGTTCAAGTCCTTTCACCTCCATTTACTGGTTTTGTAAGCACACTCTGCTGACTCTACCTGAAAGCGTATCTGTGAACACAGTGCTCTCCTTATGGCTTATTTACCTTGCAAGATTTCTGGAAGCATAATGTAGGGAAGAGACATAGGCTATGTTGTTAACTGTTCTGTACATAAGGATAGATGGGCAGACAAAAAGATGATTGTTTCATAGATAGATAGGTAGACAGACGACAGGTGAAAGATAGATAGATAGGTACATAGATTAATATATGATAGACATCATAGATAGATGATAGGAAGATAGATAGATAGATACATAGATAGATACATAGATACATAGATAGACAGACAGACAGTTAGATAGATAGATACAGATACATGTCGATTGACACAAAGCTATTGTTCATAACCAGGAGTTGAATGGTGAATAACATAGCTAAATAACAAACAAAAAGGAAGAATGAAATCCAGATTAAAAAGTGCAGTAAGCAGCCTTAAGAAGAAAACAAATACTACCATTTGCAATGACGTGGATGGAGCAAGACGGTAGTATGTTCAGAAAAATAGGGCAGGCGGATAAAGGCAAGTACCAAGTGATTTCACTCATGTGTGGAGTATAACAACAAAGAAAAACTGAAGTAAAAAAACAGCAGCAGACTCACAGAACCCGAGAGTTGACTAAAAGTAACCAAAGGAAAAAGGACTGGGCAGGGTGAGTCTGATGGGAGGGATAAGTGTGGGGAGAAAGAATGGGGGCATTAAGTTTAGCATGTATAATGCTCGGGGTCGGGTGTGCATGGGGAGTACTGTACAACACAGAGAAGACTAGTAGAGATCATATAGCATCTTACAACTCACTGACGGACAGTGACTGTAACGGGGACTTTTGGGGGGGACATGGTGAAGGGGTCTACAGCATCCAACTACGCTGATCGACAGTGACTGAAGAGGATTTTCGGGGGGACTTGGTGAAGGGGGGAGCATAGTAAACATAATGTTCTTCACGTGATTGTAGATTAATGATAAAAAATATTCTTTAAGTGCAATAAGTGCACAGCTCTGAATCATCAGAATAAAAGGTCAGGCACTGAGTGCTGCAAACAAAAGACACAGGGATAAAAGAAGGGATGAAAACTCAAGACACCTACGTGCTTACTTACAGGAGACTCACTTGAGATCCAAGGACACAGACAAACTACAAGCCAACGCTGTGTGGACAAGTACCCTACACGAGTGAAACGGAAAATCAAACAATCAAGCAAATGGATTCTGTTTGAGTCCCCAGAGACAGTCAGCAGAAAATAGCCCTATCTGGCCACCGTGAATTCTTTTTGTTTGGTTTCAACAGTTCCCAGCCATAGATTTAGTGGTGCAGCAACATACTTCTCATTTTCTCTCACCTCAACAACTGAGTTGCTGTAATAATAAGCATCTGGGCCTTTGAAATCAGTGGATTTTATGTTGTTCACGAATGTGAAAATCTAATAACCACCTAAAGAGGGAAGTTTGGACACTCAAATAAACACGTCACTCCACAATACACTGTTAGCTCCCAACTGCTCCTGTCTAGAAATTGGTGTTCCATTTTATTTGACCCTCCGTCCTATCGGCGGTGATCACGCTGATGTAATTCAAACATGGTGGTGAGCGAAGCAACAAGTTGACTTTTCTGTCGACAACAGGCCCAGAGGAATGATACTTGAGATCTTCAGGGAGCCCTTAGTCAATGAATGTGGCTAAATACAGACAGCAAGTTAGAAGGAGATGAAAGAGGACAGAGGATAGAGACACGGGTTCAAGTCCCAGCACAACCATTCCCTGGTTTTGTAGGTACACGCGGCCGACTCGAACTGCAAGTGTCTCGGTGAACCCAGTGCTCCCTCTGCAGCCTAGATACTTTGCAGGATTTTGGGGAGCATAGTGTAGGAAAGTGATATAGGGTATATGGTTAACTGTTCTGCACACATGGACAGATGGAAAGACAAAAGGATGATTGATTGAGTGATTGATAAATAGATAGACAGAAAGATAGATAGATATAGGTACATATCGATTAGCACAAAGCTACTGCTCAAAACAAGGAGAGCAATGGTGAAAGCACATTGCAAAACTACAAACAAAAAAGAAGAATGAAATCCAGTTTAAAAAGTGCAGTAAGCAGCCATAAGAAGAAAACGAATCCTATCATTTGCAATAACGTGGATGGAGCTCGAGGGTATTATGCTCAGTCAAATAGGCCAGGCGGAGAAATACACGTACCAAATGATTTCACTCATGTGTGGAGTATGATAACAAAGAAAAACTGAAGGAAAAGACAGCAGCAGACTCACAGAACCCGAGAGTGGACCGACAGTTACCAAAAGAGAAAGGGACTGGGTAGGGTTTGTGGGAAGGGAGTGATAAGTGCGGGGAAAAAGAAAGTGGGCATTAGGATTAGCATGTATAATGTGTAGGGTGGGGTGTCTTGGGTAGGGCTGTACAACACAGAGAAGACATGTAGTGATTCTACAGCATCTTAGTACATGCTGACGGAGAGCGGCTGTTACTGGGATTTGGGGTGACTTGGTGAAGAGGGTAGACAGAATAACATAATTTTCTGCATGTGATTGTATATTAATGAGAACAAAAAGAATTTCAAAGTGCAGTAAGAGCACAGCTCTCAAATATCAGAATAAAAGTACAGCCTTTGAGTGCTCCAATCAAAAGACACAGGGTTAGAAAAACTGATGAAAACACAAGACCACCTACGTGCTCCCTTACTGGAGACTCACTTGAGATCCAAGGACACAGACAAAGTACAAGCTGAAGGGGCGGGGACAGGTACCCTACACAAGTGAAACTGAGAAACAAAGAAAGAAATGGATTCTGTTTTGGACCCCAGAGAGAGTCAGTAGAAAATAGCCCTATCTAGCCACCGTGAATTCTTTTTGTTTGGTTTCAGCAGTGCTCAGGCATAGATTTAGTGGTGCAGCAACTTCCTTCTCATTTCCTCTCACCTCAACAAATGAATTGCTGTAATAATATGCGTCTGGGCATTTATAATCATTGCTTTTTATGATGTTCACGAATGTAAAGAAGTAATAACCACCTAAAGAGGGAAGTTTGGACACTCAAATAAACACTTCACTCCACAACACACTCTTTGTTCCCAAATGCTCCTGTCCAGAAATAGGTGTTAATTCATATTTGTCCCTCCACCTATCAGCAGTGATCACGCCAATGTCCCTCAAACATGGTGGTGTGCAAAGGGCCAAGTACACTTTTCTGTCGACAACAGGCCCAGACGAAGGATACTTGTGGTCTTCAGGGATCACTTACTCACTGAATGTGGCTAAATAAAGTCAACAAGCGAGCAGGAAGTATAAGAGGACAGAGGACAAAGATACGGGTTCAAGTCCTTTCACCTCCATTTACTGGTTTTGTAAGCACAAGTGGCTGACTCTACCTGAAAGCGTATTTGGTGAACACAGTTCTCCTTATGGCCTAGTTACCGTGCAAGATTTCTGGAAGCATAATGTAGGGAAGAGACATAGGCTATGTTGTTAACTGTTCTGTACATAAGGATAGATGGGCAGACAAAAAGATGATTGTTTCATAGATAGATAGGTAGACAGACGACAGGTGAAAGATAGATAGATAGGTACATAGATTAATAGATGATAGACATCATAGATAGATGATAGGAAGATAGATAGATAGATACATAGATAGATACATAGATACATAGATATATACATACATAGATACATAGATAGACAGACAGACCTTTAGATAGATAGATACAGATACATGTCGATTGACACAAAGCTATTGTTCATAACCAGGAGTTGAACGGTGAATAACATAGCTAAACTACAAACAAAAAGGAAGAATGAAATCCAGTTTAAAAAGTGCAGTAAGCAGCCTTAAGAAGAAAACCAATACTACCATTTTCAATGACGTGGATGGATCAAGACGGTAGTATGTTCAGAAAAATAGGGCAGGCGGATAAAGGCAAGTACCAAGTGATTTCACTCATGTGTGGAGTATAACAACAAAGAAAAACTGAAGTAAAAAAACAGCAGCAGACTCACAGAACCCTAGGGTTGACTAAAAGTAACCAAAGGAAAAAGGACTGGGCAGTGTGAGTCTGAAGGGTGGGATAAGTGTGGGGAGAAAGAATGGCGGCATTAAGTTTAGCATGTATAATGCGCGGGGTCGGGTGTGCATGGGGAGTACTGTACAACACAGAGAAGACTAGTAGAGATCATATAGCATCCTACTACTCACTGATGGACCGTGACGGTAACGGGGACTTTTGGGGGGGACATGGTGAAGGGGTCTACAGCATCCAACTACGCTGATCGACAGTGACTGAAGAGGTTTTCCGGGGGGACTTGGTGAAGGGGGGAGCATAGTAAACATAATGTTCTTCACGTGATTGTAGATTAATGATAAAAAATTTTCTTTAAGTGCAATAAGTGCACAGCTCTGAATCATCAGAATAAAAGGTCAGGCACTGAGTGCTGCAAACAAAAGACACAGGGATAAAAGAAGGGATGAAAACTCAAGACACCTACGTGCTTACTTACAGGAGACTCACTTGAGATCCAAGGACACAGACAAACTACAAGCCGAAGGTGTGTGGACAAGTACCCTACACGAGTGAAACGGAAAATCAAACAATCAAGCAAATGGATTCTGTTTGAGTCCCCAGAGACAGTCAGCAGAAAATAGCCCTATCTGGCCACCGTGAATTCTTTTTGTTTGGTTTCAACAGTTCCCAGCCATAGATTTAGTGGTGCAGCAACATACTTCTCATTTTCTCTCACCTCAACAACTGAGTTGCTGTAATAATAAGCATCTGGGCCTTTGAAATCAGTGGATTTTATGTTGTTCACGAATGTGAAAATCTAATAACCACCTAAAGAGGGAAGTTTGGACACTCAAATAAACACGTCACTCCACAATACACTGTTAGCTCCCAACTGCTCCTGTCTAGAAATTGGTGTTCCATTTTATTTGACCCTCCGTCCTATCGGCGGTGATCACGCTGATGTAATTCAAACATGGTGGTGAGCGAAGCAACAAGTTGACTTTTCTGTCGACAACAGGCCCAGAGGAATGATACTTGAGATCTTCAGGGAGCCCTTAGTCAATGAATGTGGCTAAATACAGACAGCAAGTTAGAAGGAGATGAAAGAGGACAGAGGATAGAGACACGGGTTCAAGTCCCAGCACAACCATTCCCTGGTTTTGTAGGTACACGCGGCCGACTCGAACTGCAAGTGTCTCGGTGAACCCAGTGCTCCCTCTGCAGCCTAGATACTTTGCAGGATTTTGGGGAGCATAGTGTAGGAAAGTGATATAGGGTATATGGTTAACTGTTCTGCACACATGGACAGATGGAAAGACAAAAGGATGATTGATTGAGTGATTGATAAATAGATAGACAGAAAGATAGATAGATATAGGTACATATCGATTAGCACAAAGCTACTGCTCAAAACAAGGAGAGCAATGGTGAAAGCACATTGCAAAACTACAAACAAAAAAGAAGAATGAAATCCAGTTTAAAAAGTGCAGTAAGCAGCCATAAGAAGAAAACGAATCCTATCATTTGCAATAACGTGGATGGAGCTCGAGGGTATTATGCTCAGTCAAATAGGCCTGGCGGAGAAATACATGTACCAAATGATTTCACTCATGTGTGGAGTATGATAACAAAGAAAAACTGAAGGAAAAGACAGCAGCAGACTCACAGAACCCGAGAGTGGACCTACAGTTACCAAAAGAGAAAGGGACTGGGTAGGGTTTGTGGGAAGGGAGTACTAAGTGCGGGGAAAAAGAAAGTGGGCATTAGGATTAGCATGTATAATGTGTAGGGTGGGGTGTCTTGGGTAGGGCTGTACAACACAGAGAAGACATGTAGTGATTCTACAGCATCTTAGTACATGCTGACGGAGAGCGGCTGTTACTGGGATTTGGGGTGACTTGCTGAAGAGGGTAGACAGAATAACATAATTTTCTGCATGTGATTGTATATTAATGAGAACAAAAAGAATTTCAAAGTGCAGTAAGAGCACAGCTCTCAAATATCAGAATAAAAGTACAGCCTTTGAGTGCTCCAATCAAAAGACACAGGGTTAGAAGAACTGATGAAAACACAAGACCACCTACGTGCTCCCTTACTGGAGACTCACTTGAGATACAAGGACACAGACAAACTACAAGCTGAAGGGGCGGGGACAGGTACCCTACACAAGTGAAACTGAGAAACAAAGAAAGAAATGGATTCTGTTTTGGACCCCAGAGAGAGTCAGTAGAAAATAGCCCTATCTAGCCACCGTGAATTCTTTTTGTTTGGTTTCAGCAGTGCTCAGGCATAGATTTAGTGGTGCAGCAACTTCCTTCTCATTTCCTCTCACCTCAACAAATGAATTGCTGTAATAATATGCGTCTGGGCATTTATAATCATTGCTTTTTATGATGTTCACGAATGTAAAGAAGTAATAACCACCTAAAGAGGGAAGTTTGGACACTCAAATAAACACTTCACTCCACAACACACTCTTTGTTCCCAACTGCTCCTGTCCAGAAATAGGTGTTAATTCATATTTGTCCCTCCACCTATCAGCAGTGATCACGCCAATGTCCCTCAAACATGGTGGTGTGCAAAGGGCCAAGTACACTTTTCTGTCGACAACAGGCCCAGACGAAGGATACTTGTGGTCTTCAGGGATCACTTACTCACTGAATGTGGCTAAATAAAGTCAACAAGCGAGCAGGAAGTATAAGAGGACAGAGGACAAAGATACGGGTTCAAGTCCTTTCACCTCCATTTACTGGTTTTGTAAGCACACTCTGCTGACTCTACCTGAAAGCGTATCTGTGAACACAGTGCTCTCCTTATGGCTTAGTTACCTTGCAAGATTTCTGGAAGCATAATGTAGGGAAGAGACATAGGCTATGTTGTTAACTG
The DNA here is from genome assembly GCF_030020395.1 of Manis pentadactyla. Classification (NCBI taxonomy): domain Eukaryota; kingdom Metazoa; phylum Chordata; class Mammalia; order Pholidota; family Manidae; genus Manis; species Manis pentadactyla. The sequence goes on from NW_026644865.1 coordinate 805,686, forward strand.
TTCTGTACATAAGGATAGATGGGCAGACAAAAAGATGATTGTTTTATAGATAGATAGGTAGACAGACGACAGGTGAAAGAGAGATAGGTACATAGATTAATAGATGATAGACATCATAGATAGATGATAGGAAGATAGATAGATAGATACATAGATAGATACATAGATACATAGATATATACATGCATAGATACATAGATAGACAGACAGACCTTTAGATAGATAGATACAGATACATGTCGTTTGACACAAAGCTATTGTTCATAACCAGGAGTTGAATGTTGAATAACATAGCTAAACTACAAACAAAAAGGAAGAATGAAATCCAGTTTAAAAAGTGCAGTAAGCAGCCTTAAGAAGAAAACAAATACTACCATTTGAAATGACGTGGATTTAGCAAGATGGTAGTATGTTCAGAAAAATAGGGCAGGCGGATAGAGGCAAGTACCAAGTGATTTCACTCATGTGTGGAGTATAACAACAAAGAAAAACTGAAGTAAAAAAACAGCAGCAGACTCACAGAACCCGAGAGTTGACTAAAAGTAACCAAAGGAAAAAGGACTGGGCAGGGTGAGTCTGAAGGGAGGGATAAGTGTGGGGAGAAAGAATGGGGGAATTAAGTTTAGCATTTATAATGCGCGGGGTCGGGTGTGCATGGGGAGTACTGTACAACACAGAGAAGACTAGTAGAGAACATATAGCATCCTACTACTCACTGATGGACCGTGACGGTAACGGGGACTTTTGGGGGGGACATGGTGAAGGGGTCTACAGCATCCAACTACGCGGATCGACAGTGACTGAAGAGGTTTTTCGGGGGGACTTGGTGAAGGGGGGAGCATAGTAAACATAATGTTCTTCACGTGATTGTAGATTAATGATAAAAAATATTCTTTAAGTGCAATAAGTGCACAGCTCTGAATCATCAGAATAAAAGGTCAGGCACTGAGTGCTGCAAACAAAAGACACAGGGATAAAAGAAGGGATGAAAACTCAAGACACCTACGTGCTTACTTACAGGAGACTCACTTGAGATCCAAGGACACAGACAAACTACAAGCCGAAGGTGTGTGGACAAGTACCCTACACGAGTGAAACGGAAAATCAAACAATCAAGCAAATGGATTCTGTTTGAGTCCCCAGACACAGTCAGCAGAAAATAGCCCTATCTGGCCACCGTGAATTCTTTTTGTTTGGTTTCAACAGTTCCCAGCCATAGATTTAGTGGTGCAGCAACATACTTCTCATTTTCTCTCACCTCAACAACTGAGTTGCTGTAATAATAAGCATCTGGGCCTTTGAAATCAGTGGATTTTATGTTGTTCACGAATGTGAAAATCTAATAACCACCTAAAGAGGGAAGTTTGGACACTCAAATAAACACGTCACTCCACAATACACTGTTAGCTCCCAACTGCTCCTGTCTAGAAATTGGTGTTCCATTTTATTTGACCCTCCGTCCTATCGGCGGTGATCACGCTGATGTAATTCAAACATGGTGGTGAGCGAAGCAACAAGTTGACTTTTCTGTCGACAACAGGCCCAGAGGAATGATACTTGAGATCTTCAGGGAGCCCTTAGTCAATGAATGTGGCTAAATACAGACAGCAAGTTAGAAGGAGATGAAAGAGGACAGAGGATAGAGACACGGGTTCAAGTCCCAGCACAACCATTCCCTGGTTTTGTAGGTACACGCGGCCGACTCGAACTGCAAGTGTCTCGGTGAACCCAGTGCTCCCTCTGCAGCCTAGATACTTTGCAGGATTTTGGGGAGCATAGTGTAGGAAAGTGATATAGGGTATATGGTTAACTGTTCTGCACACATGGACAGATGGAAAGACAAAAGGATGATTGATTGAGTGATTGATAAATAGATAGACAGAAAGATAGATAGATATAGGTACATATCGATTAGCACAAAGCTACTGCTCAAAACAAGGAGAGCAATGGTGAAAGCACATTGCAAAACTACAAACAAAAAAGAAGAATGAAATCCAGTTTAAAAAGTGCAGTAAGCAGCCATAAGAAGAAAACGAATCCTATCATTTGCAATAACGTGGATGGAGCTCGAGGGTATTATGCTCAGTCAAATAGGCCAGGCGGAGAAATACACGTACCAAATGATTTCACTCATGTGTGGAGTATGATAACAAAGAAAAACTGAAGGAAAAGACAGCAGCAGACTCACAGAACCCGAGAGTGGACCGACAGTTACCAAAAGAGAAAGGGACTGGGTAGGGTTTGTGGGAAGGGAGTGATAAGTGCGGGGAAAAAGAAAGTGGGCATTAGGATTAGCATGTATAATGTGTAGGGTGGGGTGTCTTGGGTAGGGCTGTACAACACAGAGAAGACATGTAGTGATTCTACAGCATCTTAGTACATGCTGACGGAGAGCGGCTGTTACTGGGATTTGGGGTGACTTGGTGAAGAGGGTAGACAGAATAACATAATTTTCTGCATGTGATTGTATATTAATGAGAACAAAAAGAATTTCAAAGTGCAGTAAGAGCACAGCTCTCAAATATCAGAATAAAAGTACAGCCTTTGAGTGCTCCAATCAAAAGACACAGGGTTAGAAAAACTGATGAAAACACAAGACCACCTACGTGCTCCCTTACTGGAGACTCACTTGAGATCCAAGGACACAGACAAAGTACAAGCTGAAGGGGCGGGGACAGGTACCCTACACAAGTGAAACTGAGAAACAAAGAAAGAAATGGATTCTGTTTTGGACCCCAGAGAGAGTCAGTAGAAAATAGCCCTATCTAGCCACCGTGAATTCTTTTTGTTTGGTTTCAGCAGTGCTCAGGCATAGATTTAGTGGTGCAGCAACTTCCTTCTCATTTCCTCTCACCTCAACAAATGAATTGCTGTAATAATATGCGTCTGGGCATTTATAATCATTGCTTTTTATGATGTTCACGAATGTAAAGAAGTAATAACCACCTAAAGAGGGAAGTTTGGACACTCAAATAAACACTTCACTCCACAACACACTCTTTGTTCCCAAATGCTCCTGTCCAGAAATAGGTGTTAATTCATATTTGTCCCTCCACCTATCAGCAGTGATCACGCCAATGTCCCTCAAACATGGTGGTGTGCAAAGGGCCAAGTACACTTTTCTGTCGACAACAGGCCCAGACGAAGGATACTTGTGGTCTTCAGGGATCACTTACTCACTGAATGTGGCTAAATAAAGTCAACAAGCGAGCAGGAAGTATAAGAGGACAGAGGACAAAGATACGGGTTCAAGTCCTTTCACCTCCATTTACTGGTTTTGTAAGCACACTCTGCTGACTCTACCTGAAAGCGTATCTGTGAACACAGTGCTCTCCTTATGGCTTAGTTACCTTGCAAGATTTCTGGAAGCATAATGTAGGGAAGAGACATAGGCTATGTTGTTAACTGTTCTGTACATAAGGATAGATGGGCAGACAAAAAGATGATTGTTTTATAGATAGATAGGTAGACAGACGACAGGTGAAAGAGAGATAGGTACATAGATTAATAGATGATAGACATCATAGATAGATGATAGGAAGATAGATAGATAGATACATAGATAGATACATAGATACATAGATATATACATGCATAGATACATAGATAGACAGACAGACCTTTAGATAGATAGATACAGATACATGTCGTTTGACACAAAGCTATTGTTCATAACCAGGAGTTGAATGTTGAATAACATAGCTAAACTACAAACAAAAAGGAAGAATGAAATCCAGTTTAAAAAGTGCAGTAAGCAGCCTTAAGAAGAAAACAAATACTACCATTTGCAATGACGTGGATTTAGCAAGATGGTAGTATGTTCAGAAAAATAGGGCAGGCGGATAAAGGCAAGTACCAAGTGATTTCACTCATGTGTGGAGTATAACAACAAAGAAAAACTGAAGTAAAAAAACAGCAGCAGACTCACAGAACCCGAGAGTTGACTAAAAGTAACCAAAGGAAAAAGGACTGGGCAGGGTGAGTCTGAAGGGAGGGATAAGTGTGGGGAGAAAGAATGGGGGCATTAAGTTTAGCATGTATAATGCGCGGGGTCGGGTGTGCATGGGGAGTACTGTACAACACAGAGAAGACTAGTAGAGATCATATAGCATCCTACTACTCACTGATGGACCGTGACGGTAACGGGGACTTTTGGGCGGGACATGGTGAAGGGGTCTACAGCATCCAACTACGCGGATCGACAGTGACTGAGGAGGTTTTTCGGGGGGACTTGGTGAAGGGGGGAGCATAGTAAACATAATGTTCTTCACGTGATTGTAGATGAATGATAAAAAATATTCTTTAAGTGCAATAAGTGCACAGCTCTGAATCATCAGAATAAAAGGTCAGGCACTCAGTGCTGCAAACAAAAGACACAGGGATAAAAGAAGGGATGAAAACTCAAGACACCTACGTGCTTACTTACAGGAGACTCACTTGAGATCCAAGGACACAGACAAACTACAAGCCGAAGGTGTGTGGACAAGTACCCTACACGAGTGAAACGGAAAATCAAACAATCAAGCAAATGGATTCTGTTTGAGTCCCCAGAGACAGTCAGCAGAAAATAGCCCTATCTGGCCACCGTGAATTCTTTTTGTTTGGTTTCAACAGTTCCCAGCCATAGATTTAGTGGTGCAGCAACATACTTCTCATTTTCTCTCACCTCAACAACTGAGTTGCTGTAATAATAAGCATCTGGGCCTTTGAAATCAGTGGATTTTATGTTGTTCACGAATGTGAAAATCTAATAACCACCTAAAGAGGGAAGTTTGGACACTCAAATAAACACGTCACTCCACAATACACTGTTAGCTCCCAACTGCTCCTGTCTAGAAATTGGTGTTCCATTTTATTTGACCCTCCGTCCTATCGGCGGTGATCACGCTGATGTAATTCAAACATGGTGGTGAGCGAAGCAACAAGTTGACTTTTCTGTCGACAACAGGCCCAGAGGAATGATACTTGAGATCTTCAGGGAGCCCTTAGTCAATGAATGTGGCTAAATACAGACAGCAAGTTAGAAGGAGATGAAAGAGGACAGAGGATAGAGACACGGGTTCAAGTCCCAGCACAACCATTCCCTGGTTTTGTAGGTACACGCGGCCGACTCGAACTGCAAGTGTCTCGGTGAACCCAGTGCTCCCTCTGCAGCCTAGATACTTTGCAGGATTTTGGGGAGCATAGTGTAGGAAAGTGATATAGGGTATATGGTTAACTGTTCTGCACACATGGACAGATGGAAAGACAAAAGGATGATTGATTGAGTGATTGATAAATAGATAGACAGAAAGATAGATAGATATAGGTACATATCGATTAGCACAAAGCTACTGCTCAAAACAAGGAGAGCAATGGTGAAAGCACATTGCAAAACTACAAACAAAAAAGAAGAATGAAATCCAGTTTAAAAAGTGCAGTAAGCAGCCATAAGAAGAAAACGAATCCTATCATTTGCAATAAAGTGGATGGAGCTCGAGGGTATTATGCTCAGTCAAATAGGCCTGGCGGAGAAATACATGTACCAAATGATTTCACTCATGTGTGGAGTATGATAACAAAGAAAAACTGAAGGAAAAGACAGCAGCAGACTCACAGAACCCGAGAGTGGACCTACAGTTACCAAAAGAGAAAGGGACTGGGTAGGGTTTGTGGGAAGGGAGTAATAAGTGCGGGGAAAAAGAAAGTGGGCATTAGGATTAGCATGTATAATGTGTAGGCTGGGGTGTCTTGGGTAGGGCTGTACAACACAGAGAAGACATGTAGTGATTCTACAGCATCTTAGTACATGCTGACGGAGAGCGGCTGTTACTGGGATTTGGGGTGACTTGGTGAAGAGGGTAGACAGAATAACATAATTTTCTGCATGTGATTGTATATTAATGAGAACAAAAAGAATTTCAAAGTGCAGTAAGAGCACAGCTCTCAAATATCAGAATAAAAGTACAGCCTTTGAGTGCTCCAATCAAAAGACACAGGGTTAGAAGAACTGATGAAAACACAAGACCACCTACGTGCTCCCTTACTGGAGACTCACTTGAGATCCAAGGACACAGACAAAGTACAAGCTGAAGGGGCGGGGACAGGTACCCTACACAAGTGAAACTGAGAAACAAAGAAAGAAATGGATTCTGTTTTGGACCCCAGAGAGAGTCAGTAGAAAATAGCCCTATCTAGCCACCGTGAATTCTTTTTGTTTGGTTTCAGCAGTGCTCAGGCATAGATTTAGTGGTGCAGCAACTTCCTTCTCATTTCCTCTCACCTAACAAATGAATTGCTGTAATAATATGCGTCTGGGCATTTATAATCATTGCTTTTTATGATGTTCACGAATGTAAAGAAGTAATAACCACCTAAAGAGGGAAGTTTGGACACTCAAATAAACACTTCACTCCACAACACACTCTTTGTTCCCAAATGCTCCTGTCCAGAAATAGGTGTTAATTCATATTTGTCCCTCCACCTATCAGCAGTGATCACGCCAATGTCCCTCAAACATGGTGGTGTGCAAAGGGCCAAGTACACTTTTCTGTCGACAACAGGCCCAGACGAAGGATACTTGTGGTCTTCAGGGATCACTTACTCACTGAATGTGGCTAAATAAAGTCAACAAGCGAGCAGGAAGTATAAGAGGACAGAGGACAAAGATACGGGTTCAAGTCCTTTCACCTCCATTTACTGGTTTTGTAAGCACACTCTGCTGACTCTACCTGAAAGCGTATCTGTGAACACAGTGCTCTCCTTATGGCTTAGTTACCTTGCAAGATTTCTGGAAGCATAATGTAGGGAAGAGACATAGGCTATGTTGTTAACTGTTCTGTACATAAGGATAGATGGGCAGACAAAAAGATGATTGTTTTATAGATAGATAGGTAGACAGACGACAGGTGAAAGAGAGATAGGTACATAGATTAATAGATGATAGACATCATAGATAGATGATAGGAAGATAGATAGATAGATACATAGATAGATACATAGATACATAGATATATACATGCATAGATACATAGATAGACAGACAGACCTTTAGATAGATAGATACAGATACATGTCGTTTGACACAAAGCTATTGTTCATAACCAGGAGTTGAATGTTGAATAACATAGCTAAACTACAAACAAAAAGGAAGAATGAAATCCAGTTTAAAAAGTGCAGTAAGCAGCCTTAAGAAGAAAACAAATACTACCATTTGCAATGACGTGGATTTAGCAAGATGGTAGTATGTTCAGAAAAATAGGGCAGGCGGATAAAGGCAAGTACCAAGTGATTTCACTCATGTGTGGAGTATAACAACAAAGAAAAACTGAAGTAAAAAAACAGCAGCAGACTCACAGAACCCGAGAGTTGACTAAAAGTAACCAAAGGAAAAAGGACTGGGCAGGGTGAGTCTGAAGGGAGGGATAAGTGTGGGGAGAAAGAATGGGGGCATTAAGTTTAGCATGTATAATGCGCGGGGTCGGGTGTGCATGGGGAGTACTGTACAACACAGAGAAGACTAGTAGAGATCATATAGCATCCTACTACTCACTGATGGACCGTGACGGTAACGGGGACTTTTGGGCGGGACATGGTGAAGGGGTCTACAGCATCCAACTACGCGGATCGACAGTGACTGAGGAGGTTTTTCGGGGGGACTTGGTGAAGGGGGGAGCATAGTAAACATAATGTTCTTCACGTGATTGTAGATGAATGATAAAAAATATTCTTTAAGTGCAATAAGTGCACAGCTCTGAATCATCAGAATAAAAGGTCAGGCACTCAGTGCTGCAAACAAAAGACACAGGGATAAAAGAAGGGATGAAAACTCAAGACACCTACGTGCTTACTTACAGGAGACTCACTTGAGATCCAAGGACACAGACAAACTACAAGCCGAAGGTGTGTGGACAAGTACCCTACACGAGTGAAACGGAAAATCAAACAATCAAGCAAATGGATTCTGTTTGAGTCCCCAGAGACAGTCAGCAGAAAATAGCCCTATCTGGCCACCGTGAATTCTTTTTGTTTGGTTTCAACAGTTCCCAGCCATAGATTTAGTGGTGCAGCAACATACTTCTCATTTTCTCTCACCTCAACAACTGAGTTGCTGTAATAATAAGCATCTGGGCCTTTGAAATCAGTGGATTTTATGTTGTTCACGAATGTGAAAATCTAATAACCACCTAAAGAGGGAAGTTTGGACACTCAAATAAACACGTCACTCCACAATACACTGTTAGCTCCCAACTGCTCCTGTCTAGAAATTGGTGTTCCATTTTATTTGACCCTCCGTCCTATCGGCGGTGATCACGCTGATGTAATTCAAACATGGTGGTGAGCGAAGCAACAAGTTGACTTTTCTGTCGACAACAGGCCCAGAGGAATGATACTTGAGATCTTCAGGGAGCCCTTAGTCAATGAATGTGGCTAAATACAGACAGCAAGTTAGAAGGAGATGAAAGAGGACAGAGGATAGAGACACGGGTTCAAGTCCCAGCACAACCATTCCCTGGTTTTGTAGGTACACGCGGCCGACTCGAACTGCAAGTGTCTCGGTGAACCCAGTGCTCCCTCTGCAGCCTAGATACTTTGCAGGATTTTGGGGAGCATAGTGTAGGAAAGTGATATAGGGTATATGGTTAACTGTTCTGCACACATGGACAGATGGAAAGACAAAAGGATGATTGATTGAGTGATTGATAAATAGATAGACAGAAAGATAGATAGATATAGGTACATATCGATTAGCACAAAGCTACTGCTCAAAACAAGGAGAGCAATGGTGAAAGCACATTGCAAAACTACAAACAAAAAAGAAGAATGAAATCCAGTTTAAAAAGTGCAGTAAGCAGCCATAAGAAGAAAACGAATCCTATCATTTGCAATAAAGTGGATGGAGCTCGAGGGTATTATGCTCAGTCAAATAGGCCTGGCGGAGAAATACATGTACCAAATGATTTCACTCATGTGTGGAGTATGATAACAAAGAAAAACTGAAGGAAAAGACAGCAGCAGACTCACAGAACCCGAGAGTGGACCTACAGTTACCAAAAGAGAAAGGGACTGGGTAGGGTTTGTGGGAAGGGAGTAATAAGTGCGGGGAAAAAGAAAGTGGGCATTAGGATTAGCATGTATAATGTGTAGGCTGGGGTGTCTTGGGTAGGGCTGTACAACACAGAGAAGACATGTAGTGATTCTACAGCATCTTAGTACATGCTGACGGAGAGCGGCTGTTACTGGGATTTGGGGTGACTTGGTGAAGAGGGTAGACAGAATAACATAATTTTCTGCATGTGATTGTATATTAATGAGAACAAAAAGAATTTCAAAGTGCAGTAAGAGCACAGCTCTCAAATATCAGAATAAAAGTACAGCCTTTGAGTGCTCCAATCAAAAGACACAGGGTTAGAAGAACTGATGAAAACACAAGACCACCTACGTGCTCCCTTACTGGAGACTCACTTGAGATCCAAGGACACAGACAAAGTACAAGCTGAAGGGGCGGGGACAGGTACCCTACACAAGTGAAACTGAGAAACAAAGAAAGAAATGGATTCTGTTTTGGACCCCAGAGAGAGTCAGTAGAAAATAGCCCTATCTAGCCACCGTGAATTCTTTTTGTTTGGTTTCAGCAGTGCTCAGGCATAGATTTAGTGGTGCAGCAACTTCCTTCTCATTTCCTCTCACCTAACAAATGAATTGCTGTAATAATATGCGTCTGGGCATTTATAATCATTGCTTTTTATGATGTTCACGAATGTAAAGAAGTAATAACCACCTAAAGAGGGAAGTTTGGACACTCAAATAAACACTTCACTCCACAACACACTCTTTGTTCCCAAATGCTCCTGTCCAGAAATAGGTGTTAATTCATATTTGTCCCTCCACCTATCAGCAGTGATCACGCCAATGTCCCTCAAACATGGTGGTGTGCAAAGGGCCAAGTACACTTTTCTGTCGACAACAGGCCCAGACGAAGGATACTTGTGGTCTTCAGGGATCACTTACTCACTGAATGTGGCTAAATAAAGTCAACAAGCGAGCAGGAAGTATAAGAGGACAGAGGACAAAGATACGGGTTCAAGTCCTTTCACCTCCATTTACTGGTTTTGTAAGCACACTCTGCTGACTCTACCTGAAAGCGTATCTGTGAACACAGTGCTCTCCTTATGGCTTAGTTACCTTGCAAGATTTCTGGAAGCATAATGTAGGGAAGAGACATAGGCTATGTTGTTAACTGTTCTGTACATAAGGATAGATGGGCAGACAAAAAGATGATTGTTTTATAGATAGATAGGTAGACAGACGACAGGTGAAAGAGAGATAGGTACATAGATTAATAGATGATAGACATCATAGATAGATGATAGGAAGATAGATAGATAGATACATAGATAGATACATAGATACATAGATATATACATGCATAGATACATAGATAGACAGACAGACCTTTAGATAGATAGATACAGATACATGTCGTTTGACACAAAGCTATTGTTCATAACCAGGAGTTGAATGTTGAATAACATAGCTAAACTACAAACAAAAAGGAAGAATGAAATCCAGTTTAAAAAGTGCAGTAAGCAGCCTTAAGAAGAAAACAAATACTACCATTTGCAATGACGTGGATTTAGCAAGATGGTAGTATGTTCAGAAAAATAGGGCAGGCGGATAAAGGCAAGTACCAAGTGATTTCACTCATGTGTGGAGTATAACAACAAAGAAAAACTGAAGTAAAAAAACAGCAGCAGACTCACAGAACCCGAGAGTTGACTAAAAGTAACCAAAGGAAAAAGGACTGGGCAGGGTGAGTCTGAAGGGAGGGATAAGTGTGGGGAGAAAGAATGGGGGCATTAAGTTTAGCATGTATAATGCGCGGGGTCGGGTGTGCATGGGGAGTACTGTACAACACAGAGAAGACTAGTAGAGATCATATAGCATCCTACTACTCACTGATGGACCGTGACGGTAACGGGGACTTTTGGGCGGGACATGGTGAAGGGGTCTACAGCATCCAACTACGCGGATCGACAGTGACTGAAGAGGTTTTTCGGGGGGACTTGGTGAAGGGGGGAGCATAGTAAACATAATGTTCTTCACGTGATTGTAGATGAATGATAAAAAATATTCTTTAAGTGCAATAAGTGCACAGCTCTGAATCATCAGAATAAAAGGTCAGGCACTCAGTGCTGCAAACAAAAGACACAGGGATAAAAGAAGGGATGAAAACTCAAGACACCTACGTGCTTACTTACAGGAGACTCACTTGAGATCCAAGGACACAGACAAACTACAAGCCGAAGGTGTGTGGACAAGTACCCTACACGAGTGAAACGGAAAATCAAACAATCAAGCAAATGGATTCTGTTTGAGTCCCCAGAGACAGTCAGCAGAAAATAGCCCTATCTGGCCACCGTGAATTCTTTTTGTTTGGTTTCAACAGTTCCCAGCCATAGATTTAGTGGTGCAGCAACATACTTCTCATTTTCTCTCACCTCAACAACTGAGTTGCTGTAATAATAAGCATCTGGGCCTTTGAAATCAGTGGATTTTATGTTGTTCACGAATGTGAAAATCTAATAACCACCTAAAGAGGGAAGTTTGGACACTCAAATAAACACGTCACTCCACAATACACTGTTAGCTCCCAACTGCTCCTGTCTAGAAATTGGTGTTCCATTTTATTTGACCCTCCGTCCTATCGGCGGTGATCACGCTGATGTAATTCAAACATGGTGGTGAGCGAAGCAACAAGTTGACTTTTCTGTCGACAACAGGCCCAGAGGAATGATACTTGAGATCTTCAGGGAGCCCTTAGTCAATGAATGTGGCTAAATACAGACAGCAAGTTAGAAGGAGATGAAAGAGGACAGAGGATAGAGACACGGGTTCAAGTCCCAGCACAACCATTCCCTGGTTTTGTAGGTACACGCGGCCGACTCGAACTGCAAGTGTCTCGGTGAACCCAGTGCTCCCTCTGCAGCCTAGATACTTTGCAGGATTTTGGGGAGCATAGTGTAGGAAAGTGATATAGGGTATATGGTTAACTGTTCTGCACACATGGACAGATGGAAAGACAAAAGGATGATTGATTGAGTGATTGATAAATAGATAGACAGAAAGATAGATAGATATAGGTACATATCGATTAGCACAAAGCTACTGCTCAAAACAAGGAGAGCAATGGTGAAAGCACATTGCAAAACTACAAACAAAAAAGAAGAATGAAATCCAGTTTAAAAAGTGCAGTAAGCAGCCATAAGAAGAAAACGAATCCTATCATTTGCAATAAAGTGGATGGAGCTCGAGGGTATTATGCTCAGTCAAATAGGCCTGGCGGAGAAATACATGTACCAAATGATTTCACTCATGTGTGGAGTATGATAACAAAGAAAAACTGAAGGAAAAGACAGCAGCAGACTCACAGAACCCGAGAGTGGACCTACAGTTACCAAAAGAGAAAGGGACTGGGTAGGGTTTGTGGGAAGGGAGTAATAAGTGCGGGGAAAAAGAAAGTGGGCATTAGGATTAGCATGTATAATGTGTAGGCTGGGGTGTCTTGGGTAGGGCTGTACAACACAGAGAAGACATGTAGTGATTCTACAGCATCTTAGTACATGCTGACGGAGAGCGGCTGTTACTGGGATTTGGGGTGACTTGGTGAAGAGGGTAGACAGAATAACATAATTTTCTGCATGTGATTGTATATTAATGAGAACAAAAAGAATTTCAAAGTGCAGTAAGAGCACAGCTCTCAAATATCAGAATAAAAGTACAGCCTTTGAGTGCTCCAATCAAAAGACACAGGGTTAGAAGAACTGATGAAAACACAAGACCACCTACGTGCTCCCTTACTGGAGACTCACTTGAGATCCAAGGACACAGACAAAGTACAAGCTGAAGGGGCGGGGACAGGTACCCTACACAAGTGAAACTGAGAAACAAAGAAAGAAATGGATTCTGTTTTGGATCCCAGAGAGAGTCAGTAGAAAATAGCCCTATCTAGCCACCGTGAATTCTTTTTGTTTGGTTTCAGCAGTGCTCAGGCATAGATTTAGTGGTGCAGCAACTTCCTTCTCATTTCCTCTCACCTAACAAATGAATTGCTGTAATAATATGCGTCTGGGCATTTATAATCATTGCTTTTTATGATGTTCACGAATGTAAAGAAGTAATAACCACCTAAAGAGGGAAGTTTGGACACTCAAATAAACACTTCACTCCACAACACACTCTTTGTTCCCAAATGCTCCTGTCCAGAAATAGGTGTTAATTCATATTTGTCCCTCCACCTATCAGCAGTGATCACGCCAATGTCCCTCAAACATGGTGGTGTGCAAAGGGCCAAGTACACTTTTCTGTCGACAACAGGCCCAGACGAAGGATACTTGTGGTCTTCAGGGATCACTTACTCACTGAATGTGGCTAAATAAAGTCAACAAGCGAGCAGGAAGTATAAGAGGACAGAGGACAAAGATACGGGTTCAAGTCCTTTCACCTCCATTTACTGGTTTTGTAAGCACACTCTGCTGACTCTACCTGAAAGCGTATCTGTGAACACAGTGCTCTCCTTATGGCTTAGTTACCTTGCAAGATTTCTGGAAGCATAATGTAGGGAAGAGACATAGGCTATGTTGTTAACTGTTCTGTACATAAGGATAGATGGGCAGACAAAAAGATGATTGTTTTATAGATAGATAGGTAGACAGACGACAGGTGAAAGAGAGATAGGTACATAGATTAATAGATGATAGACATCATAGATAGATGATAGGAAGATAGATAGATAGATACATAGATAGATACATAGATACATAGATATATACATGCATAGATACATAGATAGACAGACAGACCTTTAGATAGATAGATACAGATACATGTCGTTTGACACAAAGCTATTGTTCATAACCAGGAGTTGAATGTTGAATAACATAGCTAAACTACAAACAAAAAGGAAGAATGAAATCCAGTTTAAAAAGTGCAGTAAGCAGCCTTAAGAAGAAAACAAATACTACCATTTGCAATGACGTGGATTTAGCAAGATGGTAGTATGTTCAGAAAAATAGGGCAGGCGGATAAAGGCAAGTACCAAGTGATTTCACTCATGTGTGGAGTATAACAACAAAGAAAAACTGAAGTAAAAAAACAGCAGCAGACTCACAGAACCCGAGAGTTGACTAAAAGTAACCAAAGGAAAAAGGACTGGGCAGGGTGAGTCTGAAGGGAGGGATAAGTGTGGGGAGAAAGAATGGGGGCATTAAGTTTAGCATGTATAATGCGCGGGGTCGGGTGTGCATGGGGAGTACTGTACAACACAGAGAAGACTAGTAGAGATCATATAGCATCCTACTACTCACTGATGGACCGTGACGGTAACGGGGACTTTTGGGCGGGACATGGTGAAGGGGTCTACAGCATCCAACTACGCGGATCGACAGTGACTGAAGAGGTTTTTCGGGGGGACTTGGTGAAGGGGGGAGCATAGTAAACATAATGTTCTTCACGTGATTGTAGATGAATGATAAAAAATATTCTTTAAGTGCAATAAGTGCACAGCTCTGAATCATCAGAATAAAAGGTCAGGCACTCAGTGCTGCAAACAAAAGACACAGGGATAAAAGAAGGGATGAAAACTCAAGACACCTACGTGCTTACTTACAGGAGACTCACTTGAGATCCAAGGACACAGACAAACTACAAGCCGAAGGTGTGTGGACAAGTACCCTACACGAGTGAAACGGAAAATCAAACAATCAAGCAAATGGATTCTGTTTGAGTCCCCAGAGACAGTCAGCAGAAAATAGCCCTATCTGGCCACCGTGAATTCTTTTTGTTTGGTTTCAACAGTTCCCAGCCATAGATTTAGTGGTGCAGCAACATACTTCTCATTTTCTCTCACCTCAACAACTGAGTTGCTGTAATAATAAGCATCTGGGCCTTTGAAATCAGTGGATTTTATGTTGTTCACGAATGTGAAAATCTAATAACCACCTAAAGAGGGAAGTTTGGACACTCAAATAAACACGTCACTCCACAATACACTGTTAGCTCCCAACTGCTCCTGTCTAGAAATTGGTGTTCCATTTTATTTGACCCTCCGTCCTATCGGCGGTGATCACGCTGATGTAATTCAAACATGGTGGTGAGCGAAGCAACAAGTTGACTTTTCTGTCGACAACAGGCCCAGAGGAATGATACTTGAGATCTTCAGGGAGCCCTTAGTCAATGAATGTGGCTAAATACAGACAGCAAGTTAGAAGGAGATGAAAGAGGACAGAGGATAGAGACACGGGTTCAAGTCCCAGCACAACCATTCCCTGGTTTTGTAGGTACACGCGGCCGACTCGAACTGCAAGTGTCTCGGTGAACCCAGTGCTCCCTCTGCAGCCTAGATACTTTGCAGGATTTTGGGGAGCATAGTGTAGGAAAGTGATATAGGGTATATGGTTAACTGTTCTGCACACATGGACAGATGGAAAGACAAAAGGATGATTGATTGAGTGATTGATAAATAGATAGACAGAAAGATAGATAGATATAGGTACATATCGATTAGCACAAAGCTACTGCTCAAAACAAGGAGAGCAATGGTGAAAGCACATTGCAAAACTACAAACAAAAAAGAAGAATGAAATCCAGTTTAAAAAGTGCAGTAAGCAGCCATAAGAAGAAAACGAATCCTATCATTTGCAATAAAGTGGATGGAGCTCGAGGGTATTATGCTCAGTCAAATAGGCCTGGCGGAGAAATACATGTACCAAATGATTTCACTCATGTGTGGAGTATGATAACAAAGAAAAACTGAAGGAAAAGACAGCAGCAGACTCACAGAACCCGAGAGTGGACCTACAGTTACCAAAAGAGAAAGGGACTGGGTAGGGTTTGTGGGAAGGGAGTAATAAGTGCGGGGAAAAAGAAAGTGGGCATTAGGATTAGCATGTATAATGTGTAGGCTGGGGTGTCTTGGGTAGGGCTGTACAACACAGAGAAGACATGTAGTGATTCTACAGCATCTTAGTACATGCTGACGGAGAGCGGCTGTTACTGGGATTTGGGGTGACTTGGTGAAGAGGGTAGACAGAATAACATAATTTTCTGCATGTGATTGTATATTAATGAGAACAAAAAGAATTTCAAAGTGCAGTAAGAGCACAGCTCTCAAATATCAGAATAAAAGTACAGCCTTTGAGTGCTCCAATCAAAAGACACAGGGTTAGAAGAACTGATGAAAACACAAGACCACCTACGTGCTCCCTTACTGGAGACTCACTTGAGATCCAAGGACACAGACAAAGTACAAGCTGAAGGGGCGGGGACAGGTACCCTACACAAGTGAAACTGAGAAACAAAGAAAGAAATGGATTCTGTTTTGGATCCCAGAGAGAGTCAGTAGAAAATAGCCCTATCTAGCCACCGTGAATTCTTTTTGTTTGGTTTCAGCAGTGCTCAGGCATAGATTTAGTGGTGCAGCAACTTCCTTCTCATTTCCTCTCACCTAACAAATGAATTGCTGTAATAATATGCGTCTGGGCATTTATAATCATTGCTTTTTATGATGTTCACGAATGTAAAGAAGTAATAACCACCTAAAGAGGGAAGTTTGGACACTCAAATAAACACTTCACTCCACAACACACTCTTTGTTCCCAAATGCTCCTGTCCAGAAATAGGTGTTAATTCATATTTGTCCCTCCACCTATCAGCAGTGATCACGCCAATGTCCCTCAAACATGGTGGTGTGCAAAGGGCCAAGTACACTTTTCTGTCGACAACAGGCCCAGACGAAGGATACTTGTGGTCTTCAGGGATCACTTACTCACTGAATGTGGCTAAATAAAGTCAACAAGCGAGCAGGAAGTATAAGAGGACAGAGGACAAAGATACGGGTTCAAGTCCTTTCACCTCCATTTACTGGTTTTGTAAGCACACTCTGCTGACTCTACCTGAAAGCGTATCTGTGAACACAGTGCTCTCCTTATGGCTTAGTTACCTTGCAAGATTTCTGGAAGCATAATGTAGGGAAGAGACATAGGCTATGTTGTTAACTGTTCTGTACATAAGGATAGATGGGCAGACAAAAAGATGATTGTTTTATAGATAGATAGGTAGACAGACGACAGGTGAAAGAGAGATAGGTACATAGATTAATAGATGATAGACATCATAGATAGATGATAGGAAGATAGATAGATAGATACATAGATAGATACATAGATACATAGATATATACATGCATAGATACATAGATAGACAGACAGACCTTTAGATAGATAGATACAGATACATGTCGTTTGACACAAAGCTATTGTTCATAACCAGGAGTTGAATGTTGAATAACATAGCTAAACTACAAACAAAAAGGAAGAATGAAATCCAGTTTAAAAAGTGCAGTAAGCAGCCTTAAGAAGAAAACAAATACTACCATTTGCAATGACGTGGATTTAGCAAGATGGTAGTATGTTCAGAAAAATAGGGCAGGCGGATAAAGGCAAGTACCAAGTGATTTCACTCATGTGTGGAGTATAACAACAAAGAAAAACTGAAGTAAAAAAACAGCAGCAGACTCACAGAACCCGAGAGTTGACTAAAAGTAACCAAAGGAAAAAGGACTGGGCAGGGTGAGTCTGAAGGGAGGGATAAGTGTGGGGAGAAAGAATGGGGGCATTAAGTTTAGCATGTATAATGCGCGGGGTCGGGTGTGCATGGGGAGTACTGTACAACACAGAGAAGACTAGTAGAGATCATATAGCATCCTACTACTCACTGATGGACCGTGACGGTAACGGGGACTTTTGGGCGGGACATGGTGAAGGGGTCTACAGCATCCAACTACGCGGATCGACAGTGACTGAAGAGGTTTTTCGGGGGGACTTGGTGAAGGGGGGAGCATAGTAAACATAATGTTCTTCACGTGATTGTAGATGAATGATAAAAAATATTCTTTAAGTGCAATAAGTGCACAGCTCTGAATCATCAGAATAAAAGGTCAGGCACTCAGTGCTGCAAACAAAAGACACAGGGATAAAAGAAGGGATGAAAACTCAAGACACCTACGTGCTTACTTACAGGAGACTCACTTGAGATCCAAGGACACAGACAAACTACAAGCCGAAGGTGTGTGGACAAGTACCCTACACGAGTGAAACGGAAAATCAAACAATCAAGCAAATGGATTCTGTTTGAGTCCCCAGAGACAGTCAGCAGAAAATAGCCCTATCTGGCCACCGTGAATTCTTTTTGTTTGGTTTCAACAGTTCCCAGCCATAGATTTAGTGGTGCAGCAACATACTTCTCATTTTCTCTCACCTCAACAACTGAGTTGCTGTAATAATAAGCATCTGGGCCTTTGAAATCAGTGGATTTTATGTTGTTCACGAATGTGAAAATCTAATAACCACCTAAAGAGGGAAGTTTGGACACTCAAATAAACACGTCACTCCACAATACACTGTTAGCTCCCAACTGCTCCTGTCTAGAAATTGGTGTTCCATTTTATTTGACCCTCCGTCCTATCGGCGGTGATCACGCTGATGTAATTCAAACATGGTGGTGAGCGAAGCAACAAGTTGACTTTTCTGTCGACAACAGGCCCAGAGGAATGATACTTGAGATCTTCAGGGAGCCCTTAGTCAATGAATGTGGCTAAATACAGACAGCAAGTTAGAAGGAGATGAAAGAGGACAGAGGATAGAGACACGGGTTCAAGTCCCAGCACAACCATTCCCTGGTTTTGTAGGTACACGCGGCCGACTCGAACTGCAAGTGTCTCGGTGAACCCAGTGCTCCCTCTGCAGCCTAGATACTTTGCAGGATTTTGGGGAGCATAGTGTAGGAAAGTGATATAGGGTATATGGTTAACTGTTCTGCACACATGGACAGATGGAAAGACAAAAGGATGATTGATTGAGTGATTGATAAATAGATAGACAGAAAGATAGATAGATATAGGTACATATCGATTAGCACAAAGCTACTGCTCAAAACAAGGAGAGCAATGGTGAAAGCACATTGCAAAACTACAAACAAAAAAGAAGAATGAAATCCAGTTTAAAAAGTGCAGTAAGCAGCCATAAGAAGAAAACGAATCCTATCATTTGCAATAAAGTGGATGGAGCTCGAGGGTATTATGCTCAGTCAAATAGGCCTGGCGGAGAAATACATGTACCAAATGATTTCACTCATGTGTGGAGTATGATAACAAAGAAAAACTGAAGGAAAAGACAGCAGCAGACTCACAGAACCCGAGAGTGGACCTACAGTTACCAAAAGAGAAAGGGACTGGGTAGGGTTTGTGGGAAGGGAGTAATAAGTGCGGGGAAAAAGAAAGTGGGCATTAGGATTAGCATGTATAATGTGTAGGCTGGGGTGTCTTGGGTAGGGCTGTACAACACAGAGAAGACATGTAGTGATTCTACAGCATCTTAGTACATGCTGACGGATAGCGGCTGTTACTGGGATTTGGGGTGACTTGCTGAAGAGGGTAGACAGAATAACATAATTTTCTGCATGTGATTGTATATTAATGAGAACAAAAAGAATTTCAAAGTGCAGTAAGAGCACAGCTCTCAAATATCAGAATAAAAGTACAGCCTTTGAGTGCTCCAATCAAAAGACACAAGGTTAGAAAAACTGATGAAAACACAAGACCACCTACGTGCTCCCTTACTGGAGACTCACTTGAGATCCAAGGACACAGACAAAGTACAAGCTGAAGGGGCGGGGACAGGTACCCTACACAAGTGAAACTGAGAAACAAAGAAAGAAATGGATTCTGTTTTGGACGCCAGAGAGAGTCAGTAGAAAATAGCCCTATCTAGCCACCGTGAATTCTTTTTGTTTGGTTTCAGCAGTGCTCAGGCATAGATTTAGTGGTGCAGCAACTTCCTTCTCATTTCCTCTCACCTCAACAAATGAATTGCTGTAATAATATGCGTCTGGGCATTTATAATCATTGCTTTTTATGATGTTCACGAATGTAAAGAAGTAATAACCACCTAAAGAGGGAAGTTTGGACACTCAAATAAACACTTCACTCCACAACACACTCTTTGTTCCCAACTGCTCCTGTCCAGAAATAGGTGTTAATTCCTATTTGTCCCTCCACCTATCAGCAGTGATCACGCCAATGTCCCTCAAACATGGTGGTGTGCAAAGGGCCAAGTACACTTTTCTGTCGACAACAGGCCCAGACGAAGGATACTTGTGGTCTTCAGGGATCACTTACTCACTGAATGTGGCTAAATAAAGTCAACAAGCGAGCAGGAAGTATAAGAGGACAGAGGACAAAGATACGGGTTCAAGTCCTTTCACCTCCATTTACTGGTTTTGTAAGCACACTGTGCTGACTCTACCTGAAAGCGTATTTGGTGAACACAGTTCTCTCCTTATGGCCTAGTTACCGTGCAAGATTTCTGGAAGCATAATGTAGGGAAGAGACATAGGCTATGTTGTTAACTGTTCTGTACATAAGGATAGATGGGCAGACAAAAAGATGATTGTTTCATAGATAGATAGGTAGACAGACGACATTTGAAAGATAGATAGATAGGTACATAGATTAATAGATGATAGACATCATAGATAGATTATAGGAAGATAGAAAGATAGATACATAGATAGATACATAGATACATAGATATATACATACATAGATACATAGATAGACAGACAGACCTTTAGATAGATAGATACAGATACATGTCGATTGACACAAAGCTATTGTTCATAACCAGGAGTTGAATGGTGAATAACATAGCTAAACTACAAACAAAAAGGAAGAATGAAATCCAGATTAAAAAGTGCAGTAAGCAGCCTTAAGAAGAAAACCAATACTACCATTTTCAATGACGTGGATGGAGCAAGACGGTAGTATGTTCAGAAAAATAGGGCAGGCGGATAAAGGCAAGTACCAAGTGATTTCACTCATGTGTGGAGTATAACAACAAAGAAAAACTGAAGTAAAAAAACAGCAGCAGACTCACAGAACCCGAGAGTTGACTAAAAGTAACCAAAGGAAAAAGGACTGGGCAGTGTGAGTCTGAAGGGTGGGATAAGTGTGGGGAGAAAGAATGGCGGCATTAAGTTTAGCATGTATAATGCGCGGGGTCGGGTGTGCATGGGGAGTACTGTACAACACAGAGAAGACTAGTACAGATCATATAGCATCCTACTACTCACTGATGGACCGTGACGGTAACGGGGACTTTTGGGGGGGACATGGTGAAGGGGTCTACAGCATCCAACTACGCGGATCGACAGTGACTGAAGAGGTTTTTCGGGGGGACTTGGTGAAGGGGGGAGCATAGTAAACATAATGTTCTTCACGTGATTGTAGATGAATGATAAAAAATATTCTTTAAGTGCAATAAGTGCACAGCTCTGAATCATCAGAATAAAAGGTCAGGCACTCAGTGCTGCAAACAAAAGACACAGGGATAAAAGAAGGGATGAAAACTCAAGACACCTACGTGCTTACTTACAGGAGACTCACTTGAGATCCAAGGACACAGACAAACTACAAGCCGAAGGTGTGTGGACAAGTACCCTACACGAGTGAAACGGAAAATCAAACAATCAAGCAAATGGATTCTGTTTGAGTCCCCAGAGACAGTCAGCAGAAAATAGCCCTATCTGGCCACCGTGAATTCTTTTTGTTTGGTTTCAACAGTTCCCAGCCATAGATTTAGTGGTGCAGCAACATACTTCTCATTTTCTCTCACCTCAACAACTGAGTTGCTGTAATAATAAGCATCTGGGCCTTTGAAATCAGTGGATTTTATGTTGTTCACGAATGTGAAAATCTAATAACCACCTAAAGAGGGAAGTTTGGACACTCAAATAAACACGTCACTCCACAATACACTGTTAGCTCCCAACTGCTCCTGTCTAGAAATTGGTGTTCCATTTTATTTGACCCTCCGTCCTATCGGCGGTGATCACGCTGATGTAATTCAAACATGGTGGTGAGCGAAGCAACAAGTTGACTTTTCTGTCGACAACAGGCCCAGAGGAATGATACTTGAGATCTTCAGGGAGCCCTTAGTCAATGAATGTGGCTAAATACAGACAGCAAGTTAGAAGGAGATGAAAGAGGACAGAGGATAGAGACACGGGTTCAAGTCCCAGCACAACCATTCCCTGGTTTTGTAGGTACACGCGGCCGACTCGAACTGCAAGTGTCTCGGTGAACCCAGTGCTCCCTCTGCAGCCTAGATACTTTGCAGGATTTTGGGGAGCATAGTGTAGGAAAGTGATATAGGGTATATGGTTAACTGTTCTGCACACATGGACAGATGGAAAGACAAAAGGATGTTTGATTGAGTGATTGATAAATAGATAGACAGAAAGATAGATAGATATAGGTACATATCGATTAGCACAAAGCTACTGCTCAAAACAAGGAGAGCAATGGTGAAAGCACATTGCAAAACTACAAACAAAAAAGAAGAATGAAATCCAGTTTAAAAAGTGCAGTAAGCAGCCATAAGAAGAAAACGAATCCTATCATTTGCAATAACGTGGATGGAGCTCGAGGGTATTATGCTCAGTCAAATAGGCCAGGCGGAGAAATACATGTACGAAATGATTTCACTCATGTGTGGATTATGATAACAAAGAAAAACTGAAGGAAAAGGCAGCAGCAGACTCACAGAACCCGAGAGTGGACCTACAGTTACCAAAAGAGAAAGGGACTGGGTAGGGTTTGTGGGAAGGGAGTAATAAGTGCGGGGAAAAAGAAAGTGGGCATTAGGATTAGCATGTATAATGTGTAGGGTGGGGTGTCTTGGGTAGGGCTGTACAACACAGAGAAGACATGTAGTGATTCTACAGCATCTTAGTACATGCTGACGGAGAGCGGCTGTTACTGGGATTTGGGGTGACTTGGTGAAGAGGGTAGACAGAATAACATAATTTTCTGCATGTGATTGTATATTAATGAGAACAAAAAGAATTTCAAAGTGCAGTAAGAGCACAGCTCTCAAATATCAGAATAAAAGTACAGCCTTTGAGTGCTCCAATCAAAAGACACAGGGTTTGAAGAACTGATGAAAACACAAGACCACCTACGTGCTCCCTTACTGGAGACTCACTTGAGATCCAAGGACACAGACAAAGTACAAGCTGAAGGGGAGGGGACAGGTACCCTACACAAGTGAAACTGAGAAACAAAGAAAGAAATGGATTCTGTTTTGGACCCCAGAGAGAGTCAGTAGAAAATAGCCCTATCTAGCCACCGTGAATTCTTTTTGTTTGGTTTCAGCAGTGCTCAGGCATAGATTTAGTGGTGCAGCAACTTCCTTCTCATTTCCTCTCACCTCAACAAATGAATTGCTGTAATAATATGCGTCTTTGAATTTATAATCATTGCTTTTTATGATGTTCACGAATGTAAAGAAGTAATAACCACCTAAAGAGGGAAGTTTGGACACTCAAATAAACACTTCACTCCACAACACACTCTTTGTTCCCAAATGCTCCTGTCCAGAAATAGGTGTTAATTCATATTTGTCCCTCCACCTATCAGCAGTGATCACGCCAATGTCCCTCAAACATGGTGGTGTGCAAAGGGCCAAGTACACTTTTCTGTCGACAACAGGCCCAGACGAAGGATACTTGTGGTCTTCAGGGATCACTTACTCACTGAATGTGGCTAAATAAAGTCAACAAGCGAGCAGGAAGTATAAGAGGACAGAGGACAAAGATACGGGTTCAAGTTCTTTCACCTCCATTTACTGGGTTTGTAAGCACACTCTGCTGACTCTACCTGAAAGCGTATCAGTGAACACAGTGCTCTCCTTATGGCTTAGTTACCTTGCAAGTTTTCTGGAAGCATAATGTAGGGAAGAGACATAGGCTATGTTGTTAACTGTTCTGTACATAAGGATAGATGGGCAGACAAAAAGATGATTGTTTCATAGATAGATAGGTAGACAGACGACAGGTGAAAGATAGACAGATAGGTACATAGATTAATATATGATAGACATCATAGATAGATGATAGGAAGATAGATAGATAGATACATAGATAGATACATAGATACATAGATATATACATACATAGATACATAGATAGACAGACAGACCTTTAGATAGATAGATACAGATACATGTCGATTGACACAAAGCTATTGTTCTTAACCAGGAGTTGAACGGTGAATAACATAGCTAAACTACAAACAAAAAGGAAGAATGAAATCCAGTTTAAAAAGTGCAGTAAGCAGCCTTAAGAAGAAAACCAATACTACCATTTGCAATGACGTGGATGGAGCAAGACGGTAGTATGTTCAGAAAAATAGGGCAGGCGGATAAAGGCAACTACCAAGTGATTTCACTCATGTGTGGAGTATAACAACAAAGAAAAACTGAAGTAAAAAAACAGCAGCAGACTCACAGAACCCTAGGGTTGACTAAAAGTAACCAAAGGAAAAAGGACTGGGCAGGGTGAGTCTGAAGGGTGGGATAAGTGTGGGGAGAAAGAATGGCGGCATTAAGTTTAGCATGTATAATGCGCGGGGTCGGGTGTGCATGGGGAGTACTGTACAACACAGAGAAGACTAGTAGAGATCATATAGCATCTTACTACTCACTGATGGACCGTGACGGTAACGAGGACATTTGGGGGGGACATGGTGAAGGGGTCTACAGCATCCAACTACGCTGATCGACAGTGACTGAAGAGGTTTTTCGGGGGGACTTGGTGAAGGGGGGAGCATAGTAAACATAATGTTCTTCACGTGATTGTAGATTAATGATAAAAAATATTCTTTAAGTGCAATAAGTGCACAGCTCTGAATCATCAGAATAAAAGGTCAGGCACTGAGTGCTGCAAACAAAAGACACAGGGATAAAAGAAGGGATGAAAACTCAAGACACCTACGTGCTTACTTACAGGAGACTCACTTGAGATCCAAATACACAAACTACAAGCCGAAGGTGTGTGGACAAGTACCCTACACGAGTGAAACGGAAAATCAAACAATCAAGCAAATGGATTCTGTTTGAGTCCCCAGAGACAGTCAGCAGAAAATAGCCCTATCTGGCCACCGTGAATTCTTTTTGTTTGGTTTCAACAGTTCCCAGCCATAGATTTAGTGGTGCAGCAACATACTTCTCATTTTCTCTCACCTCAACAACTGAGTTGCTGTAATAATAAGCATCTGGGCCTTTGAAATCAGTGGATTTTATGTTGTTCACGAATGTGAAAATCTAATAACCACCTAAAGAGGGAAGTTTGGACACTCAAATAAACACGTCACTCCACAATACACTGTTAGCTCCCAACTGCTCCTGTCTAGAAATTGGTGTTCCATTTTATTTGACCCTCCGTCCTATCGGCGGTGATCACGCTGATGTAATTCAAACATGGTGGTGAGCGAAGCAACAAGTTGACTTTTCTGTCGACAACAGGCCCAGAGGAATGATACTTGAGATCTTCAGGGAGCCCTTAGTCAATGAATGTGGCTAAATACAGACAGCAAGTTAGAAGGAGATGAAAGAGGACAGAGGATAGAGACACGGGTTCAAGTCCCAGCACAACCATTCCCTGGTTTTGTAGGTACACGCGGCCGACTCGAACTGCAAGTGTCTCGGTGAACCCAGTGCTCCCTCTGCAGCCTAGATACTTTGCAGGATTTTGGGGAGCATAGTGTAGGAAAGTGATATAGGGTATATGGTTAACTGTTCTGCACACATGGACAGATGGAAAGACAAAAGGATGATTGATTGAGTGATTGATAAATAGATAGACAGAAAGATAGATAGACATAGGTACATATCGATTAGCAGAAAGCTACTGCTCAAAACAAGGAGAGCAACGGTGAAAGCACATTGCAAAACTACAAAAAAAAAAGAAGAATGAAATCCAGTTTAAAAAGTGCAGTAAGCAGCCATAAGAAGAAAACGAATCCTATCATTTGCAATAACGTGGATGGAGCTCGAGGGTATTATGCTCAGTCAAATAGGCCAGGCGGAGAAATACATGTACGAAATGATTTCACTCATGTGTGGAGTATGATAACAAAGAAAAACTGAAGGAAAAGGCAGCAGCAGACTCACAGAACCCGAGAGTGGACCTACAGTTACCAAAAGAGAAAGGGACTGGGTAGGGTTTGTGGGAAGGGAGTAATAAGTGCAGGGAAAAAGAAAGTGGGCATTAGGATTAGCATGTATAATGTGTAGGGTGGGGTGTCTTGGGTAGGGCTGTACAACACAGAGAAGACATGTAGTGATTCTACAGCATCTTAGTACATGCTGACGGAGAGCGGCTGTTACTGGGATTTGGGGTGACTTGCTGAAGAGGGTAGACAGAATAACATAATTTTCTGCATGTGATTGTATATTAATGAGAACAAAAAGAATTTCAAAGTGCAGTAAGAGCACAGCTCTCAAATATCAGAATAAAAGTACAGCCTTTGAGTGCTCCAATCAAAAGACACAGGGTTAGAAGTACTGATGAAAACACAAGACCACCTACGTGCTCCCTTACTGGAGACTCACTTGAGATCCAAGGACACAGACAAAGTACAAGCTGAAGGGGCGGGGACAGGTACCCTACACAAGTGAAACTGAGAAACAAAGAAAGAAATGGATTCTGTTTTGGACCCCAGAGAGAGTCAGTAGAAAATAGCCCTATCTAGCCACCGTGAATTCTTTTTGTTTGGTTTCAGCAGTGCTCAGGCATAGATTTAGTGGTGCAGCAACTTCCTTCTCATTTCCTCTCACCTCAACAAATGAATTGCTGTAATAATATGCGTCTGGGCATTTATAATCATTGCTTTTTATGATGTTCACGAATGTAAAGAAGTAATAACCACCTAAAGAGGGAAGTTTGGACACTCAAATAAACACTTCACTCCACAACACACTCTTTGTTCCCAACTGCTCCTGTCCAGAAATAGGTGTTAATTCATATTTGTCCCTCCACCTATCAGCAGTGATCACGCCAATGTCCCTCAAACATGGTGGTGTGCAAAGGGCCAAGTACACTTTTCTGTCGACAACAGGCCCAGACAAAGGATACTTGTGGTCTTCAGGGATCACTTACTCACTGAATGTGGCTAAATAAAGTCACCAAGCGAGCAGGAAGTATAAGAGGACAGAGGACAAAGATACGGGTTCAAGTCCTTTCACCTCCATTTACTGGTTTTGTAAGCACACTGTGCTGACTCTTCCTGAAAGCGTACCGGTGAACTCAGTGCTCTCCTTATGGCTTAGTTACCTTGCAAGATTTCTGGAAGCATAATGTAGGGAAGAGACATAGGCTATGTTGTTAACTGTTCTGTACATAAGGATAGATGGGCAGACAAAAAGATGATTGTTTCATAGATAGATAGGTAGACAGACGACAGGTGAAAGATAGATAGATAGGTACATAGATTAATAGATGATAGACATCATAGATAGATGATAGGAAGATAGATAGATAGATACATAGATAGATACATAGATACATAGATATATACATACATAGATACATAGATAGACAGACCTTTAGATAGATAGATACAGATACATGTCGATTGACTCAAAGCTACTGTTCATAACCAGGAGTTGAACGGTGAATAACATAGCTAAACTACAAACAAAAAGGAAGAATGAAATCCAGTTTAAAAAGTGCAGTAAGCAGCCTTAAGAAGAAAACCAATACAACCATTTTCAATGACGTGGATGGAGCAAGACGGTAGTATGTTCAGAAAAATAGGGCAGGCGGATAAAGGCAAGTACCAAGTGATTTCACTCATGTGTGGAGTATAACAACAAAGAAAAACTGAAGTAAAAAAACAGCAGCAGACTCACAGAACCCTAGGGTTGACTAAAAGTAACCAAAGGAAAAAGGACTGGGCAGTGTGAGTCTGAAGGGTGTGATAAGTGTGGGGAGAAAGAATGGTGGCATTAAGTTTAGCATGTATAATGCGCGGGGTCGGGTGTGCATGGGGAGTACTGTACAACACAGAGAAGACTAGTAGAGATCATATAGCATCTTACTACTCACTGATGGACAGTGACTGTAACGGGGACTTTTGGGGGGGACATGGTGAAGGGGTCTACAGCATCCAACTACGCGGATCGACAGTGACTGAAGAGGTTTTTCGGGGGGACTTGGTGAAGGGGGGAGCATAGTAAAAATAATGTTCTTCACGTGATTGTAGATTAATGATAAAAAATATTCTTTAAGTGCAATAAGTGCACAGCTCTGAATCATCAGAATAAAAGGTCAGGCACTGAGTGCTGCAAACAAAAGACACAGGGATAAAAGAAGGGATGAAAACTCAAGACACCTACATGCTTACTTACAGGACACTCACTTGAGATCCAAGGACACAGACAAACTACAAGCCGAAGGTGTGTGGACAAGTACCCTACACGAGTGAAACGGAAAATCAAACAATCAAGCAAATGGATTCTGTTTGAGTCCCCAGAGACAGTCAGCAGAAAATAGCCCTATCTGGCCACCGTGAATTCTTTTTGTTTGGTTTCAACAGTTCCCAGCCATAGATTTAGTGGTGCAGCAACATACTTCTCATTTTCTCTCCCCTCAACAACTGAGTTGCTGTAATAATAAGCATCTGGGCCTTTGAAATCAGTGGATTTTATGATGTTCACGAATGTGAAAATCTAATAACCACCTAAAGAGAGAAGTTTGGTCTCTCAAATAAACAAGTCACTTCACAATACCCTATTAGCTCCCAACTGCTCCTGTCTAGAAATTGGTGTTCCATTTTATTTGACCCTCCGTCCTATCGGCGGTGATCTCGCCGATGTCCTTCAAGCATGGTGGTGAGCAAAGCAACAAGTTGACTTTTCTGTCGACAACAGGCCCAGAGGAATGATACTTGAGATCTTCAGGGAGCCCTTAGTCAATGAATGTGGCTAAATACAGACAGCAAGTTAGAAGGAGATGAAAGAGGACAGAGGATAGAGACACGGGTTCAAGTCCCAGCACAACCATTTCCTGGTTTTGTAGGTACACGCGGCCGACTCGAACTGCAAGTGTCTCGGTGAACCCTGTGCTCTCCCTACAGCCTAGTTACCTTGCACGATTTTTGGAAGTATAATGTAGGAAAGTGACATAGGCTATGTCGTGAACTGTTCTGTACACAAGGACAGATGGGCAGACAAATGATGATTAATTGATTGGTTGATTGATAGATTGATAGACAGACAGACAGATAGATATAGGTACATATCGTTTAACACAAAGCTATTGCTCATAACCATGAGAGCAAAGGTTGAAGCACATAGCGAAACTAAAAAGAAAAAAGAAGAATAAAATCCAGTTTAAAAAGTGCGGAAAGCAGCCATAAGAAGAAAACAAATCCTATCATTGGCAATAAAGTGGATGTAGCTAGAGGGTATTACGCTCAGTCAAATAGGCCAGTCGGAGAAATACATGTACCAAATGATTTCACTCATGTGTGGAGTACGACAACAAAGAAAAACTGAAGGAAAAAACAGCAGCAGACACACAGAACACGAGAGTGGACTAACAGTTACCAAAGAGCAAGGGACTGGGTTGGGTTTGTGGGAAGTTAGTGATAATGTCGGGAAAAAGAATGGGGGCATTAGGATTAGCAAGAATAATGTGTAGGGTGTAGGGTCATGGGGAGGGCTTTACAAAACGGAGAAGACAAGTAGTGATTCTACAGCATCTTAATGCATGCTGATGGATATCGACTGTAACTGGGATTTGGCGAGGACTTGGTTAAGGGGTAGACTAGTAAACATAATGTTCTGCATGTGATTGTATATAGATGAGAGCAATAAAAAATTTCGAAGTGCAGTAACAGCAGAGCTCTCAAATTACAGAATATAAGTAGAGGATTTGACTGCTCCAATCAAAAGACACACAGTTAGAAGAACTGATGAAAACTCAAGAGCACCTGCGTGCTCCCTAACTGGAGACTCACTTGAGATCCAAGGACAGAGACAAACTACAAGCTGAAGGAGCGGGGACAGGTACCCTACACAAGTGAAACTGAGAAACAAAGAAAGAAATGGATTCTGTTTGATTCCCCAGAGACAGTCACTAGAAAATAGTCCTACCTAACCACCGTGAATTCTTTTTGTTTAGTTTCAGCAGTGACCAGGTATAGATTAAGTCGTATTGCAATGTATTTCTCATTTATTCTCACATCAACAAATGAATTGCTGTAATAATATGCATCTGGACTTTTGAAATCACTGGGTTTTATGATGTTCACGATTGTAAAGATGTAAATACCACATAAAGAGGGAAGATTGAACACTGAACCAAACATGTCTCTCCACAAAAAACAATTTGCTCCCAAATGCTCCTGTCTAGAAATAGGTGTTCCTTTTTATTTGTCCCTCCTCCTATCAGTGGTGAACATGCCTATGTCCCTAAAACATGGTGGTGAGTAAAGCACCAAGTATACTTTTCTGTCTACAACAGGCAGAGAGGAAGTATACTTGGGGTCTTCAGAGAGCACTTAGGCAATGAATGTAGCTAAATACTGTTAGCAAGCGAGAAGGAGGTATTAGAGGAGAGAGGATAGAGATATGGTTTCAAGTCCCTGCACCACCATTTACTGGTTTTGTAAGCACAGGCGGCTGACTCGATCTGCAACTGTCTCAGTGAGCCCAGTGCTCTCCCTGCGGCATAGTGACCTTGCAATGTTTTTTGAAGCATAATGTAGGGAATTGACATAGGTGATGTTGTTAACTGTTCTGTACATAAGGATAGATGGGCAGACAGAAAGATGATTTATTCATAGATAGACAGATAGATAGATAACAGATGAGAGATAGGTAGATGATACACATGATAGATGATAGGAAGCTAGATAGATGGATAGATATATAGAGACAAGGACAGAGAGATAGAAGGATATATAGAAAGATATATAGATATACAGACAGACAGAGCAATAATTAAATACAGATACATATCGATTGACACAAAGCTGTTGCTCATAACCAGGAGATGAATGGTGAGAACACATAGCTAACCTACAAAAAAAAGGAAGAATGAAATCCAGTTTACGAAGTGCAGTAAGCAGCCATAAGAAGAAAACAAATCCTACCATTTGCATTGATGTTGATGGTGCTAGACGGCAGTATGTTCAGATAAATAGGTCAGGCGGCGAAAGACAACTATCAAATGATTTCACTCATGTGTGGAATATAACAACAAAGAAAAACTGAAGGAAAAAAACTGCAGAAGACTCACAGAACCGTAGAGTTGACTAAAAGTTGCCAAAGGGAAAGGAACTGGGCAGGGTGGTTCTGAAGGAAGGGATAAGTGCGGGGAGAAAGAATGGGGGCATTAGGATTAGCATGTATATTGCGTGGGGTCGGGGGTCATGGGGAGTGCTGTCAACACAGAGAAGACTAGTACAGATTATATAGCATCTTACTACTCGCTGATTGACAGCGACTGTAACGGTGTCTGTGAAAGGGTACATGGTGAAGGGGTCTATAGCATCCAACTCTACTGACGGACAGCGACTGTAAGAGGTTTTTGGGGTTGGACTTGGTGAAGGGGGAGCATAGTAAACATAATATTCTTCACGTGATTGTAGATTAATGACTACAAAAAAAATTGTTTTAAGTGCAATAAGGGCACAGCTCTGAATCATCAGAATTAAAGGTCAGGCTCTGAGTGCTGCAAACAAATGACACAGGATTAAAAGAACGGATGAAAATTCAAGAAACCTACGTGCTTCCTTACAGGAGACTCACTTGAGATCCAAGAACAGAGACAAACTACCAGCTGAAGGTGTGGGGACAAGTACCCTACACGAATGAAACAGAAAAACAAACAATCAAACAAATGGATTCTGTATGAGCCCCCAGAAACAGTTAACAGTAAATAGCCCTATCTGGCCATCGTGAATTTTTTTGTTTGTTTTCAGCAGGGCACAGCCATAGATTAATTGGTGCAGCAACGTCCTTGTCATTTTCTCTCACCTCAACAACTGAGTTGCTGTAATATTAAGATTCTGGGCCACTGAAATTGGTGGGTTTTATGATCTTCACGAATGTGAAGTAATAACCACTTAAAGAGGGAATTTTGGACACTCAAATAAACATGCGACTCCACAGTACACTCTTAGCTCCCAACTGCTCCTGTGTAGAAATTGGTGTTCCTTTTTATTTGACCCTCCATCCTATCCGCAGTGATCATGCTGATGTCCTTCAAACAGGGTGGTAATCAAAGCAAGAAGTTTAATTTTCTGTCGACTACAGGCCCAGAGGAAGGATACTTGTGGTCTTCAGGGAGCACTTAGTCAATGAATGTGGCTAAATACAGAGAGTAAATTAGAAGGAGATGAAGGAGAACAGAGGATAGAGACACATGTTCATGTCCTTGCAGAACCATTTACTGGTTTTGTAGTACACGCGGCCGACACGACCTGCAAGTGTCTCGGTGATCCCAGTGCTCTCCCTACAGAATAGTTACCTTGCAGGATTTTTGGAAGCATAATGTAGGAAAGTGACATAGGCTATGTGGTTAACTGTTCCGTACACTAGGACAGATGGGAAGACAAAAAGATGATTGATTGATTTTAAATAGATAGACAAATAGATAGATAGACAGACTGATAGATAGATATAGGAACATATCGATTAACACAAAGCTACTGCTCATAACCATGAGAGCAATGGTTGAAGCACACAGCGAAACTACAAACAAAAAAGAAGAGTAAAATCCAGTTTAAAAAGTGCAGTAAGAAGCCATAAGTAGAAAACAAATCCTATCACTGGCAATAACGTGGATGGAGCTAGAGGGTATTATTCTCAGTCAATTAGGCCAGTTGTAGAAATAAATGTAACAAATGATTTCACTCATGTGTGGATTACGACAACAAAGAAAAACTGACGGAAAAAACAGCAGCAGACACACAGTACCCAAGAGAGGACTAACCGTTACCAAAGAGAAATGGACTGGGTAGGGTTTGTGGGAAGGGAGTGATAAGGGCGGGAAAAAGAATGGGGGCATTAGGATTTGCATGAACAATGTGTAGGGTGTAGTGTCATGGGGAGGGCTGTACAACACAGAGAAGAGAAGTGGTGATTCTACAGCATCTTACTACAAGCTGACGGACAGCGACTGTAACTGGGATTTGGCAAGGATTTGGTGAAGGAGGTAGACTACTAAACATATCGTTCTGCATGTAATTGAACATTAATGAGAACAGAAAAATATTTCAAAGTGCAGTAAGAGCGTAGCTCTCAAATATCAGAGTAAAAGTACAGGCTTTGACTGCTCCAATCAAAAGACACAGGGTTAGAAGTACTGATGAAAACTCAAGATCACCTATTTGCTCCCTTACTGGAGACTCACTTGAGATCCAAGGACACAGACAAAGTACAAGCTGAAGGGGCGCGGACAGGTACCCTATATAAGTGAATCTGAGAAACAAAGAAACAAATGGATTCTGTTTGAGTCCCCAGAGATAGTCACTAGAAAATAGTCCTAACAAGCCACCGTGAATTCTTTTTGTTTGGTTTCAGCAGTGACCAGGTATAGATTTAGTGGTACTGCAATGTCCTTCTCATTTTTTCTCACATCAGCAAATGAATTGCTGTAATAATATGCACCTCCGTTTTCGAAATCACTGGGTTTTATGATGTTCACGATTGTAAAGAAGTAATAACCACATAAAGAGGGAAGTTTGAACACTGAACCAAACACGTCTCTCCACAACAAACAATTTGCTCCCAAATGCTCCTGTCTAAAAATAGGTGTTCCTTTTTATTTGTCCCTCCTCCTATCAGTGGTGAACACGCCAATGTCCCTCAAACATGGTGGTGAGTAAAGCACCAAGTATAATTTTCTGTCTTCAACAGGCCCAGAGGATGTGTACTTGCGGTATTCAGTGAGGACTTAGTCAATGAGTGTGGTTAAATACAGTTAGCAAGCGAGAAGGAGGTTTAAGAGGACAGAGGACAGAGATACGTGTTCAAGTCCCTGCACCACCATTTACTGGTTTTGTAAGCACACGCGGCTGACCTGATCTGTAACTGTCTCAGTGAGCCCAGTGCTCTCCCTGCGGCCTAGTGACCTTGCAATGTTTTTTGAAGCATAATGTAGGGAAGTGACAAAGGTGATGTTGTTAACTGTTCTATACATAAGGATAGATGGGCAGAGAGAAAGATGATTTATTCATAGATAGACAGATAGATAGATGACAGATGAGAGATAGACAGATGATACACATGATAGCTGATAGGAAGCTAGATAGATGGATAGATATATAGAGAGAAGGACAGAGAGATAGAAGGTTATATAGAAAGATAGATAGATAAACAGACAGACAGAGCAATAAATAGATACAGATATATATCGATTGAAACACAGCTGTTGCTCATAACCAGGAGATGAATGGTGAGAGCACATAGCTAAACTACAAACGAAAAGGAAGAATGAAACCCTGTTTACAAAGTGCAGTAAGCAATCATAAGAAGAAAACAAATCCTACCATTTGCAATGACGTGCATGGAGCTAGACGGTAGTATGTTCACAGAAATAGGTCAGTCGGCGAAAGACAAGTATCAAATGATTTCACTCATGTGTGGAGTATAACAACAAAGAAAAACTGAAGGAAAAAAACAGCAGCAGACTCACAGAACCCGAGAGTTGACTGAAAGTTGCCAAAGGGAAAAGGTCTGGGCAGGGAGGCTTTGAAGGGAGGGATAAGTTTGGGGAGAAAGAATGGGGGCATTAGGATTAGCATGTATATTGCGTGGGGTCGGGAAGGCATGTGGAGTGCTGTACAACACAGAGAAGACTATTAGAGATTATATAGCATCTTACTACTCACTGATGGACAGCGACTGAAGAGGATTTTCGGGGAGATTCTTTGAAGGGGGAGCATTGTAAACATAAGGTTCTTCACGTAATTGTAGACTAATGATAAAAAAAAATTTTTAAGTGCAATAAGGGCACAGTACTGAATCATCAGAATAAAAGGTCAGGCTCTGAGTGCTGCAAACAAAAGACACAGGGTTAAAAGAACGGATGAAAACTCAATAAACCTACGTGCTTCCTTACAGGAGTCTCACTTGAGATCCAAGGACACAGACAAACTACAAGCTGAAGGTGTGGGGACAAGTGTCCTACACGAGCGAAACTTATAAACAAACAATCCAATAAATGGAATGTGTTTGAGACCCCAGAGACATTCAGTAGAAAATAGCCCTATCTGGCCACGGTGAATTCTTTTTGTTTGTTTTCAGCAGTTACCATCCATAGATTTAGTGGTGCAGCAACGTCCTTCTTGTTTTCTCTCACCTCAACAACTGAGTTCCTGTAATAATAAGCATCTGGGCCTTTGAAATCGGTGGGTTTTATGATCTTCACGAATGTGAAGTAATAACCACCTAAAGAGGGAAGTTTGGACACTCAAATAAACATGTCACTCCACAGTACACTCTTAGCTCCCAACTGCTCCTGTCTAGAAATTGGTGTTCCTTTTTATTTGACCCTCCGTCCTATCCGCAGTGATCATGCCGATGTCCTTCAAACATGGTGGTGATCAAAGCAACAAGTTTACTTTTCTGTTGACAACAGGCCCCGAGGAAGGATTATTGTGGTTTTCAGTGAGAACTTAGTCAGTGAATGTGGCTAAATACAGAGATCAATTTAGAAGGAGATGAAAGAGGACAGAAGATAGAGACACGGGTATATCTCCCTGCACAACCATTTACTGGTTTTGTAGTACACGCGGCCGACACGACCTGAAAGTGTCTCGGTGAACCCAGTGCTCTCCCTACAGAATAGGTACCTTGCAGTATTTTTGGAAGCATAATGTAGGAAAGTGATATAGGGTATATGGTTAACTCTTCTGTACCCAAGGACAGATGAGCAGACAAAAAGATGATTGATTGATTGATAAATAGATAGACAGATAGATAGATAGATAGATAGATATAGGTACATATCGATTAACACAAAGCTACTGCTCATAACCAGGAGAGCAATGGAGAAAGCACATAGCGATAGTACAAACAAAAAAGAAGAATGAAATCCAGTTTAAAAAGTGCAGTAAGCAGCCAAAAGAAGAAAACAAATCCTATCATTTGCAATAACGTGGATGGAGCTAGAGGGTATTATGCTCAGTCAATTAGGCCAGTCGGAGAAATAAATGTACCAAATGATTTCACTCATGTGTGGAGTACGACAACAAAGAAAAACTGAAGGAAAAGAGAGCAGCAGACTCACAGAACCCGAGAGAGTACTAACCGTTACCAAAGAGAAATGGACTTGGTAGGGTTTGTGGGAAGGGAGTGATAAGGGCGGGGAAAATGAATGGGGGCATAAGGATTTGCATGAACAATGTGTACGGTGTAGTGTCATGGGGAGGGCTATACAACACAGAGAAGACAAGTGGTGATTCTACAGCATCTTACTAAACGCTGACGGACAAAGACTGTAACTGGGATTTGGCAAGGACTTGGTGAAGGAGGTAGACTAGTAAACATACTGTTCTGCATGTAATTGTACATTAATGAGAACAAAAAAAAATTTCAAAGTGCAGTAAGAGCATAGCTCTCAAATATCAGAATAAAAGTACAGGCTTTGACTGCTCCAATCAAAAGACACAGGGTTAGAAGTACTGATGAAAACTCAAGATCACCTATGTGCTCCCTTACTGGAGACTCACTTGAGATCCAAGGACACAGACAAACTACAAGCTGAAGGGGCGCGTACATATACCCTATACAAGTGAATCTGAGAAACAAAGAAACAATTGGATTCTGTTTGAATCCCCAGAGACAGTCACTAGAAAATAGTCCTACCTAGCCACCGTGAATTCTTTTTGTTTGGTTTCAGCAGTGACCAGGTATAGATTTAGTGGTACTGCAATATCCTTCTCATTTTTTCTCACATCAGCAAATGAATTGCTGTAATAATATGCATCTGGACTTTTAAAATCACTGGGTTTTATGATGTTCACGATTGTAAAGAAGTAATCACCACATAAAGAGTTAAGTTTGAACACTGAACCAAACACGTCTCTCCACAACAAACAATTTGCTCCCAAATGCTCCTGTCTAGAAATAGGTGTTCCTTTTTATTTGTCACTCCTCCTATCAGTGGTGAACATGCCTATGTCAGTAAAACATGGTCGTGAGTAAAGCACCAAGTATACTTTTATGTCTACAACAGGCAGAGAGGAAGTATACTTGGGGTCTTCAGAGAGCACTTAGGCAATGAATGTAGCTAAATACTGTTAGCAAGCGAGAAGGAGGTATAAGAGGACAGAGGACAGAGATATGGTTACAAGTCCCTGCACCAACATTTACTGGTTTTGTAAGCACACGCGGCTGACTCGATCTGCAACTGTCTCTGTGAGCCCAGTGCTCTCCCTGCGGCCTAGTGACCTTGCAATATTTTTGGAAGCATAATTTAGGGAAGTGATATAGGTGATGTTGTTAACTGTTCTGTACATAAAGATAGATGGGCAGAGAGAAAGATGATTTATTCATAGATAGACAGATAGATAGATGACAGATGAGAGATAGACAGATGATACACATGACAGGTGATAGGAAGCTAGAAAGATGGATAGATATATAGAGAGAAGGACAGAGAGATTGAAGGATATATAGAAAGATAGATAGATATACAGACAGACAGAGCAATAAATAGATACAGATACATATCGATTGACACAAAGCTGTTGCTCATAACCAGGAGATGAATGGTGAGAGCACATAGCTAAACTACAAACAAAAAGGAAGAATGAAATCCTGTTTACAAAGTGCAGTAAGCAGCCATAAGAAGAAAACAAATCCTACCATTTGCAATGACTTGGATGGAGCTAGACGGTAGTATGTTCACAGAAATAGGTCAGGCGGCGAAAGACAAGTATCAAATGATTTCACTCATGTGTGGAGTATAACAGCAAAGAAAAACTGAAGAAAATAAACAGCAGCAGACTCACAGAACCCGAGAGTTGACTGAAAGTTGCCAAAGGGAAAAGGACTGGGCAGGGATGTTCTGAAGGGAGGGATAAGTTTGGGGAGAAAGAATGGGGGCATTAGGATTAGCATGTATATTGCGTGGGGTAGGGAAGGCATGGGGAGTGCTGTACAACACAGAGAAGACTATTAGAGATCATATAGCATCTTACTACTCACTGATGGACAGCGACTGTAACAGGGTCTGTGCGGGGGGACATGTTTAAGTTGTCTACACCATCCAACTACGCTGATCGACAGCGACTGAATAGGTTTCTCGGGGGGACTTGGTGAAGCGGCAAGCAAAGTGAACATAATGTTCTTCACGTGATTGTAGATTAATGATAAAAAAAATTCTTTAAGTGCAATAAGTGCACAGCTCTGAATCATCAGAAAGAAAGGTCAGGCACTGAGTGCTACAAACAAAAGACACAGGGTTGAAAGAAGGGAAGAAAACTCAAGACACCTACGTGCTTACATATAGGAGACTCACTTGAGATCCAAGGACATAGACAACTACAAGCCAAAGGTGTTTGGACAATTACCCTACCCAGAGACAGTCAGCAGAAAATAGCCCTATCTGTCCAGGGTGAATTCTTTTTAATTGGTTTCAGCAGTTCCCAGCCATAGATTTAGTGGTGCAGCAACATACTTCTCATTTTCTCTCACCTCAACAACTGAGTTGCTGTAATAAAAAGCATCTGGGTCTTTGAAATCAGTGGGTTTTATGATGTTCACGAATGTGAAGATCTAATAACCACCTAAAGAGGGAAGTTTGGACACTCAAATAAACACGTCACTCCACAATGCACTCTTAGCTCCCAACTGCTCCTGTCTAGAAATTGGTGTTCCTGTTTATTTGACCCTCCGTCCTATCGGGGGTGATCACGCTGATGCCCCTCAAGCATGGTGGTGAGCAAAGCAACAAGTTTACTTTTCTGTTGACAACAGGCCCAGAGAAATGATACTTGTGGTCTTCAAGGAGCACTTAGTCAATGAATGTGGCTAAATACAGACAGCAAGTTAGAAGGAGATGAAAGAGGACAGAGGATAGAGACACGGTTCAAGTCCCGGCAAAACAATTTCCTTGTTTTGTAGGTACACGCGGCCGACTCGACCTGCAAGGGTCGTGGTGAACCCAGTGCTCTCCCTAAATATTAGTTACAATGCACGATTTTGGGAAGCATAATGTAGGAGAGTGACATAGGCTATGTGTTTAACTGTTCTGTACACAAAGACAGATGGGCAGACAAAAAGCTGATAGATTGATTGATTGATAAATAGATAGACAGACAGATAGATAGATATAGGTACATAACGATTAACACAAAGCTTCTGCTCATAACCAGAAGAGCAATGGTGAAAGCACATAGCGATACTACAAAGAAAAATAAGAATGAACTCAAGTTTAAAAAATGTAGTAAGCAGCCATAAGAAGAAAACAAATACCATCATTTGAAATAACGTGAATGGAGCTAGAGGGTATTTTGCTCATCCAAATAGGCCAGGCTTAGAAATACATGTACCAAATGATTTCACTCATGTGTGGAGTATGATAAGAAAGAAAAACTGAAGGAAAAGACAGCAGCAGACTCACAGAACCTGAGAGTGAACTAACAGTTACCAAAGAGAAAGGGACTTTGTAGGGTTTGTGGGAAGGGAGTAATAAGGGCGGGGAAAAAGAATGGGGACATTAGGATTAGCATGTATAATGTGTAGGGTGGGGGGTCATGGGTAGGTCTGTACTACATAGAGAAGACATGTAGTGATTCTACAGCATCATATTACATGCTGATGGACAGCGACTGTAACTAGGATTTGGGGGGGACATGGTGAAGGGGGTAGACTGGAAAACATAATGTTCGGCATGTGATTTTATATTAATGAGAACAAAAAATTTCAAAGAGCAATAAGAGCACAGCTCTCAAATATCAGAATGAAAGTACAGGCTTTGAGTGCTCCAATCAAAAGACACAGGTTTAGAAGTACTGATGAAAACTCAAGACCACATACGTGCTCCCTTACTGGAGACTCACTTGAGATCCAAGGAAACAGAGAAACTACAAGTTGAAGGGGCGGGGACAGGTACCATATACATGTGAAACTGAGAAACAAACAAACAAACGGATTCTGTTTGAGTCCCCAGAGAGAGTCAGTAAAAAACAGCCCTATGTAGCCACCGTGAATACTTTTTGTTTGGTATCAGCAGTGCTCAGGCATAGATTCAGTGGTGCAGTAACTTCCTTCTCATTTCCTCTCACCTCAACAAAAGATTTGCAGTAATAATATGTGTCTGGGCTTTTAAAATCATTGCGTTTTATGATGTTCAGGAATGTAAAGAAGTAATAACAACATAAAGAGGGAAGATTGGACCCTCAAATAAACACTTCATTCCACAACACACTCTTTGTTCCCAACTGCTCCTGTCCAGAAATAGGTGTTCCTTTTTATTTGTCCCTCCAGCTATCAGCAGTGAACACGCCGATGTCCCTCAAACATGGCGTTGTGCAAAGAATCAAGTACACTTTTCTGTCGACAACAGGCACAGAGGAAGGATACTTGTGGTCTTCAGGGAGCATTTAGTCAATGAATGTGGCTAAATACAGACAGCAATTTAGAAGGAGATGAAAGAGGACAGAGGATAGAGACACGGGTTCAAGTCCCAGCACAACCATTTCCTGGTTTTGTAGGTACACGCAGCAGATTCGACCTGCAAGTGTCTCGGTGAACCCATTGCTCTCTCTACAGCCTAGATACTTTGCAGGATTTTTGGAAGAATAGTGTAGGAAAGTGATAGAGGATATACGGTTAACTGTTCTGTACACAAGGACAGATGGGCAGAAAAAAAGATGATTGATTCATAGATAGTTAGACAGACGACAGATGTAAGATAGATAGACAGGTACATAGATTGATAGATGATAGACATCATAGGTAGATGATAGGAAGATAGATAGATAGACAGATAGATATATATATACATATACACAGAGATACATAGTTAGACAGACAGACGTTAGATAGATAAATACAGATACATATCGACTGACACAAAGCTATGGTTCATAACCAGGAGTTGAATGGTGAATAACATATCTAAACTATGAACAAAAAGGAAGAATGAAACCCAGTTTAAAAGTGCAGTAAGCAGAATTATGAAGAAAACAAATACTACCATTTGCAATGACGTGTATGGAGCTAGACGGTAGTATGTTCAGAGAAATAGGCCAGGCGGAGTAAGACATGTACCAAGTGATTTCACTCAAGTGTGGAGTATAACAACAAAGGAAAACTGAAGGAAAAAAGCAGCAGCAGACTCACAGAACCCGAGAGCTGACTAAAAGTTACCAAAGGGAAAAGGACTGAGCAGGGTTGGTCCGAAGAGAGGGATAAGTGTGGGGAGAAAGAATGGGGGCATTAGGATTAGCATGTATAATGCGTGGTGTCGGGTGTGCATGGGGAGTACTGTACAACACAGAGAAGACTAGTAGAGAACGTATAGCATCTTACTACTCACTGATGGACAGCGACTCTAATGGG
Source organism: Manis pentadactyla (assembly GCF_030020395.1). NCBI lineage: Eukaryota > Metazoa > Chordata > Mammalia > Pholidota > Manidae > Manis > Manis pentadactyla. The sequence goes on from NW_026644865.1 coordinate 847,145, forward strand.
GTCTGTGTGGGGGGACATGGTGAAGGGGTCTTCAGCATCCAACTACGCTGATTAACAGCAACTGAAGAGGTTTTTGGGTGGGACTTGGTGAAGGGGGAGCATAGTAAACATAATGTTCTTCACGTGATTGTAGATTAATGATAAAAAAATTCTTTAAGTGCAATAAGTGCACAGCTCTGAATCATCAAAATAAAAGTACAGGCACTGAGTGCTGCAAACAAAAGACACAGGGTTAAAAGAAGGGATTAAAACTCAAGACACCTACATGCTTACTTACAGGAGACTCACTGGAGATCCAAGGACAGAGATAAACTACAAGCCAAAGGTATGTGGACAAGTACCCTACACGAGTGAAAGTGAAAAACAAATAATCAAACAAATGGATTCTGTTTCAGTCCCCAGAGACAGTCAGCAGAAAATAGCCTTATCTGGCCACCGTGAATTGTTTTTGTTTGGTTTCAGCAATTCCCAGCCATAGATTTAGTGGTGAAGCAACATACTTCTCATTTTCTCTCACCTCAACAACTGAGTTGCTGTAATAATAAGCATCTGGGCTTTTGAAATCAGTGGGTTTTATGATGTTCACAAATGTGAAGTTGTAATAACCACCTAAAGACGGAAGTTTGGACACTCAAATAAACACGTCACTCCACAATACACTCTTAGCTCCCAACTGCTCCTGTCTAGAAATTGGTGTTCCTTTTTATTTGACCCTCCGTCCTATCGGCGGTGATCACGCTGATGTCCTTCAAACATGGTGGTGAGCAAAGCTACAAGTTTACTTTTCTGTCGACCACTGGCCCAGAGGAATGATACTTGTGGTCTTCAGGGAACACTTAGTCAATGAATGTGGCTAAATACAGACAGCAAGTTAGAAGGAGATGAAAGAGGACAGAGGACAGAGACACGGGTTCAAGTCCCAGCACAACCATTTCCTGGTTTTGTAGGTACACGTGGCCGACACGACCTGCTAGTGTCTCGGTGAACCCATTGCTCTCTGTACAGCCTTGATACTTTGCAGTATTTTTGAAAGCATAGTGTTGGAAAGTGATATAGGTTATATGGTTAACTGTTCTGTACACAAGGACAGATGGACAGACAAAAAGATGATTGACTGATTGATAAATAGACAGACAGATAGATAGATATAGGTACATATCGATTCACGCAAAGCTACTGCTCCTAACCAGAAGAGCAGTGGTGAAAGCACATAGCGAAACTACAAACAAAAAAGAAGAATGAATTCCATTTTAAAAAGTGCAGTAAGGAGCCATAAGAAGAAAACAAATCCTACATTTGCAATAACGTGGATGGAGCAAGAGTGTATTATGCTCAGTCAAATAGGCCGGATGGAGAAATACATGTACCAAATGATTTCACTCATGTGTGGAGTACGATAACAAAGAAAAACTGAAGGAAAAGAGAGCAGCAGACTCACAGAACCCGAGATCGGAACACAGTTACCAAAGAGAAAGGGACTGGTAGGGTATGAATGAAGGTAGTAATAAGGGCGGGAAAAAGGATGGGGGCATTAGGATTAGCATGTATAATGTGTAGGGTGAGGGGTCATGGGTAGGGCTGTACAACACAGAGAAAACATGTAGACATGTAGTGATTCTACAGTATCTTAGTACATGCTGACTGACAGCGACTGTAACTATGATTTTTGGGGGACTTGGTGAAGGGGGTAGACTGGAAAACATAATGTTCTGCATGTGATTGTACATTAAAGAAACAAAAAGAATTTCAAAGTGCAGTAAGAGCACAGCTCTCAAATATCAGAATAAAAGTACAGGCTTTGAGTGCTCCAATCAAAAGACACAGGGTTAGAAGAACTGATGAAAACTCAAGACCACCTACGTGCTCCCTTACTGGAGACTCACTTGAGATCCAAGGACACAGACAAACTACAAGCTGAAGGTTCGGGGACAGGTACCCTATACATGTGAAACTGAATAACAAACAAACAAATGGATTCTGTTTGTGTCCCCAGAGAGATTCAGTAGGAAATAGCCCTATCTAGCCACCGTGAATTCTTTTTGCTTGGTTTCAGCAGTGCTCAGGCATAGATTTAGTGGTGCAGCAACTTCCTTCTCATTTCCTCTCACCTCAACAAATGAATTTCTGTAATAATATGCGTCTGGGCTTTTAAAACCATTGCTTTTTATGATGTTCACGAATGTAAAGAAGTAATATACACCTAAAGAGGGAAGTTTGGACACACAAATAGACACTTCACTCCACAACACACTCTTTGTTCCCAACTGCTCCTGTCCAGAAATAGGCGTTCCTTTTTATTTGTCCCTCCCTCCTATCAGAGGTGATCATGCCAATGTCCCTCAAACATGGTTGTGAGCAAAGCACCAAGTTTTCTTTCTGTGGACAACAGGCCCAGAGGAACAATACTTGTGGTGTTCACAGAGCACTTAGTCAATGAATGTGCCTAAATAGAGTCAGCCAGTGAGAAGAAGATAATAGAGGGTACAGACACAGGTTCAAGTCCCTGCACAACCATTTACTGGTTTTGTAGGTACACGTGGCTGACACGACCTGCAACTGCCTCGGTGAACCGAGTGCTCTTCCTACAGCCTAGTTACCTTGAAAGATTTTTGGAAGCATAATGTAGGGAAGTGACAAAGGCGATGTTGTTAACTGTTCTCTACATAAGGATAGATGGGCAGACAAAAAGATGATTGATTCATAGATAGATATATAGATGACAGATGATAGAGAGATGATAGAAACGATAGATAGAAAGATAGATAGATAGATAGATAGATAGATAGATAGATAGATAGATAGATAATAGATAGATAGATAGAATGTTAGAAGGATGGATAAATAGAAAGACAGATAGATAGACAGATAGATAGAAAGAAAGATAGAAGGATGAATAGATAGATGGATAGACAGACAGATAGAGGATAAATAGATAGGTAGATAGATAGAAGGATAGAAACAGATAAATATAGATTAACACAAAGCTATCACTCATAACCAGGAGATCAATGGTGAAAGCACATTGCGAAACTACAAAAAAAATGATGAATGAATTCCAGTACAAAAACTGCAGTTTGCAGCCATAAGAAGAAAACAAATACTACCGTTTGAAATGACGTGAATGGAGCTAGACACTAGTATGTTCAGAGAAATATGCCAGGCGGAGAAAGACAAATACCAAAGGATTTCACTTATGTGTGGAGTATAACAACAAAGAAAAACTGAAGGAAAAAAACAGCAGCACACTCACAGAAACTGAGAGTTGACTAAAAGTTACCAAAGGGAAAAGGATTGGGCAGGGTGGGTCTGAAGGGAGGGATAAGTTTGAGGAGAAAGAATGGGGGCATTTTGATTAGCATGTATAATGCATGGGTTCGGGTGTGCATGGGGAGTACTGTACAACACAGAGAACACTAGTAGAGATAATATAGCATCTTACTACTCACTGATGTACAGCGACTGCAACGGGTTCTGTGGGGTGAACATGGTGAAGGGCTCTACAGCATCCAACTACGCTGATGGACAGCGACTTAAGAGTTTTTTCTTAGGTACTTGGTGAAGGGGGGTGCATAGTAAACATAATGTTCTTCACGTGATTGTAAATTAATGATAAAAAAATTCATTAAGTGCAATAAGTGCACAGCTCTGAATCATCAGAATAAATGGTCAGGCACTGAGTGCTGCAAACAAAAGACACAGGGTTAAAAGAAGGGATGAAAATTCAAGACACCTACGTGCTTACTTACAAGAGACTCACTTGAGATCCAAGGACACAGATAAACTACAAGCCGAAGGTGTGTGGACAAGTACCCTACACGAGTGATAGTGAAAAACAAACAATCAAACAAATGGATTCTGTTTGACACCCCAGAGACAGTCAGCAGAAAATAGCCCTATCTGGCCGACGTGAATTCTGTTTGTTTGGTTTCAGGAGTTCCCAGCCATAGATTTAGTGGTGCAGCAACGTTCTTCTCATTTTCTCTCACCTCATCAACTGAGTTGCTGTAATAATAAGCATCTGGGCAGTTGAAATCAGTGGGTTTTATGATGTGCACGAATGTGAAGATATAATAACCACCTAAAGAGAGAAGTTTGGTCTCTCAAATAAACAAGTCACTTCACAATACACTGTTAGCTGACAACTGATCATGTCTAGAAGTCGGTGTTCCTATTTTATTTGACCCTCCGTCCTATCGGCGTTGATCATGCTGATGTCCTTCATACATGGTGGTGAGCAAAGCAACAAGTTTACTTTTCTGTCAACAACAGGACCAGAGGAATGGTACTTGTGGTCTTCAGGGAGCAGTTAGTCAATGAATGTGGCTAAATACAGACAACAAGTTAGAAGGAGATGAAAGTGGTCAGAGGATAGAGTCACGGGTTCAAGTCACGGCACAACCATTTCCTGGTTTCGTACATACATGCGTCCGACTCGACCAGCAAGTTTCTCGGTGAACCCAGTGCTCTCTCTACAGCCTAGATACTTTGCAGGATTTTTGGAAGCACAGTGTAGGAAAGTGATATAGGAAATATGGTTAACTGTACTGTACACAAGGACAGATGGGCAGAGAAAAAGATGATTGATTGACAAATAGTTAGACAGACAGATAGGTAGATATAGGTACATATCAATTAACACAAAGCTACTGCTCATAACCATTAGAGCAATGGTGAAAGCACATAGCGAATCTACAAACAAAAAAGAAGAATGAAATCCAGTTTAAAAAGTGCAGTAAGCAGCCATAAGAAGAAAACAAATTCTATAATTTGCAATATCGTGGATGGAGCTAGAGGGTATTATGGTCAGTCAAATACGCCAGTCGGAGAAATACATGTACCAAATGATTTCACTCATGTGTGGAGTATGATAACAAAGAAAAACTGAAGGAAAAGACAGCAGCAGACTCACAGAACCCGAGAGTGGACCTACAGTTACCAAAGAGAAAGGGACAGGGTAGGGTTTGTGGGAAGGGAGTAATAAGGGCGGAGAAAAAGAATGGGGGCATTAGGATTAGCATGTACAATGTGTAGGGTGGTGGTTCATGTGTAGGGCTGAACAACACAGAGAAGACATGTTGTGATTCTAGAGCATCTTAGTAAATGCTGACGGACAGCGACTGCAACTGGGATTTGGGAGGGACGTGGTGAAGGGGGTAGACTGGAAAACATAATGTTCTGTATGTGATTGTATATTAATGAGAACAAAAAAATTTCAAAGTGCAGTAAGAGCACAGCTCTCAAATATCAGAAAAAAAGTACAGGCTTTGAGTGCTCCAATCAAAAGACACAGGGATAGAAGAACTGATGAAAACTCCAAACCACCTACGTGCTCCCTTACTGGAGACTCACTTGAGATTGAAGAACACAGACAAACTACAATATGAAGGGGCGGGGACAGGTACCCTATACAAGTGAAACTGAGAAACAAAAAACAAAAGGATTCTGTTTGAGTCCACAGAGAGAGTCAGTAGAAAATAGCCCTATCTAGCCACCGTGAATTCTTTTTGTTTGGTTTCAGCAGTGCTCAGGCATAGATTTAGTGGTGCAGCAACTTCCTTCTCATTTCCTCTCACCTCAACAAATGAATTGCTGTAATAATATGCGTCTGGGCATTTAAAATCATTGCTTTTTATGATGTTCACGAATGTAAAGAACTAATAACCACCTAAAGTGTGTAGTTTTTCCCTCAAATAAACACTTCACTCCACAACACACTCTTTGTTCCAACTGCTCCTGTCCAGAAATAGGTGTTCCTTTATATTTGTCCCTCCAGCTATCAGCAGTGATCACGCTGATGTCCCTCAAACATGGTGGTGTGTAAAGTACCAAGTACACTTTTCTGTCGAGAACAGTTCCAGAGGAAGGATACTTGTGATCTTCAGGATCACTTACTAACTGAATGTGGCTAAATACAGTCACCAAGCGATCAGGAAGTATAAGAGGACAGAGGACAGAGATACGGGTTCAAGACCTTTCACCTCCATTAACTGGTTTTGTAAGCACACGCGGCTGACTCTACCTGAAAGTGTATCGGTGAACACAGTGCTCTCCTTATGGCTTAGTTACCTTGCAAGATTTCTGGAAGCATAATGTAGGGAAGAGACATAGGCTATGTTGTTAACTATTCTGTACATAAGGATAGATGGGCAGACAAAACGATGATTGATTCAGAGATAGATAGATTGACAAACGATAGAGAAAGATAGATAGGTACATAAATTGGTAGATGATAGACATCATAGATAGATGATAGGAAGATAGATAGATACATAGATGGATAGATACACAGATATATTGATACATACATACATACATAGACAGAGAGACCATTAGATAGATAGATACAGATACATATCGATTGACACAAAGCTATTGTTCATAACCAGGAGTTGAATGTTGAATAACATAGCTAAACTACAAACAAGAAGGAAGAATGAAATCCAGTTTAAAAAGTGCAGTAAGCAGCCCTAAGAAGAAAACAAATACTACCATTTGCAATGATGTGGATGGAGCTAGACGGTAGTACGTTCAGAGATATAGGCCAGGCGGAGAAAGACACGTACCAACGGATTTCACTCATGTGTGGAGTATAACAACAACGTAAAACTGAAGGAAAAAACAGCAGCACACTCACAGAACCCGAGAGTTGAGTAAAAGTTACCAAAGGGAAAAGGACTTTGCAGGGTGGGTCTGAAGGGAGGGATAAGTGTGGGGAGAAAGAATGGGGGCATTAGTATTAGCAAGTATAATGCATGTGATCGGGTGTGCATGGGGAGTACTGTACAACACAGAGAAGACTAGTAGAGATCATATAGCATCTTACTACTCACTGATGGACAGCGACTGCAACGGGTTCTGTGGGGGTGACATTTTGAAGGGCTGTACAGCATCCAACTACGCTGATCGACAGTGACTGAAGAAGTTTTTCTTGGAGACTTGGTGAAGTGGGGTGCATAGTAAACATAATGTTCTTCACGTGATTGTAGATTAATGATAAAAAAAATACTTTAAGTGCACAGCTCTGCATCATCAGAATAAAAGGTCAGGCACTGAGTGCTGCAAACAAAAGACACAGGGTTAAAAGAAGGGATGAAAACTCAAGACACCTACGTGCTTACTTACAGGAGACTCACTTGAGATCCAAGGACACAGATAAACTACAAGCCAAAGGTGTTTGGACAAGTACCCTTCACGAGTGAAAGTGAAAAATAAATAATCAAACAAATGGATTCTGTTTGAGTCCCAAGAGACAGTCAGCAGAAAATAGTCCTATCTGGCCACCATGAATTCTTTTTGTTTGGTTTCAGCAGTTCCCAGCCATAGATTTAGTGGTGAAGCAACATACTTCTCATTTTTTCTCACCTCATCAAATGAGTTGCTGTAATAATAAGCATCTGGGTTGTTGAAATCAGTGGGTTTCATGATGTTCACGAATGTGAAGATCTAATAACCACCTAAAGAGAGAAGTTTGGTCACTCAAATAAACAAGTCACTTCACAATACTCTATTAGCTTCCATCTGATCCTGTCTAGAAATTGGTGTTCCTTTTTTATTTGACCATCCGTCCTATCTGCGGTGATCATGCTGATGTCCTTCAAACATGGTGGTGAGCGAAGCAACAAGTTTACTTTTCTGTCGACATCAGGCCCAGAGGAATGATACTTGTGGTCTTCAGGGAGCATTTAGTCAATGAATGTGGCTAAATACAGACAGCAAGTTAGAAGGAGATGAAAGAGGTCAGAGGATAGAGTCACGGATTCAAGTCCTTGCACAATCATTTCCTGGTTTCGTACATACATGCGGCCTACTCGACCTGCAAGTTTCTCAATGAACCCAGTGCTCTCTCTACAGCCTAGATACTTTGCAGGATTTTTGGAAGCATAGTGTAGGAAAGTGATATAGGAAATATGGTTAACTCTTCTGTACAAAAGGACAGATGGGCAGACAAATGATGATTGATTGATAAATTGTTAGGCAGACAGATAGATAGATATAGGTACATATCGATTAACACAAAGCTACTGCTCATAATCATTAGAACAAAGGTGAAAGCACATAGCGAAACTACAAACAAAATGAAGAATGAAATCCAGTTTAAAAAGTGCAGTAAGAAGCCATAAGAAGAAAACAAATTCAATAATTTGCAATAACATGGATGGAGCTAGAGGGTATTATGCTCAGGCAAATAGGCCAGTCGGAGAAATACATGTACCAAATAATTTCACTCATGTGTGGAGTATGATAACAAAGAAAAACTGAAGGAAAAGACAGCAGCACACTCACAGAACCCGAGAGTGTACAAACAGTTACCAAAGAGAAAGTGACTGGGTAGGTTTTGTGGGAAGGGAGTAATAAGGGCGGGGAAAAGGAATGGGGGCATTAGGATTAGAATGTATAATGTGTACGGTGGGGGGTCATGTGTAGGGCTGAACAACACAGAGAAGACATGTAGTGATTCTACAGCATCTTAGTACATACTGACGTACAGCGAGTGTAACTGGGATTTGGGGGGGAATTAGTGAAGGGGGTAGACTAGAAAACATAATGTTCTGCATGGGATTGTATATTAATAAGAACAAAAAAATTTCAAAGTGCAGTAAGAGCACAGCTCTCTAATATCAGAATGAAAGTACAGGCTTTGAGTGCTCCAATCAAATGACACAGGTTTCTAAGTACTGATGAAAACTCAAGACCACCTACATGCTCCCTTACTGGAGACTCACTTGAGATCCAAGGATCAGACAAACTACAAGATGAAGGGGCGGGGACTGGTACCTTATACAGGTAAAACTGAGAAACAAACAAAAAACGAATTCTCTTTGTGTCCCCAGAGAGATTCAGTAGAAAATAGCCCTATCTAGCCACCGTGATTTCATTTTGTTTATTTTCAGCAGTGCTCATGCATAGATTTAAAGTGCAGCAACTTCCTTCTCATTTCCTCTCACCTCAACAAATGAATTGCTGTAATAATATGCGTCTGGGCTTTTAAAATCATTTTTTTTATGATGTTCACGAATGTAAAGAAGTAATAACCACCTAAAGTGGGAAGTTTTTCCCTCAAATAAACACTTCACTCCACAACACACTCTTTGTTCCAAGCGCTCCTGTCCAGAAATAGGTGTTCCTTTATATTTGACCCTCCATCTATCAACAGTGATCACACCGATGTCCCTGAAACATGGTGGTGAGCAAAGAACCATGTACACTTTTCTGTCGACAACAGGCCCAGACGAAGGATACTTGTGGTCTTCAGGGATCACTTACTCACTGAATGTGGCTAAATAATGTCACCAAGCGAGCAGGAAGTATAAGAAGACAGAGGACAGAGATACGGGTTCAAGTCCTTTCACCTCCATTTACTGGTTTTTTAAGCACACGCGTCTGACTCTACCTGGAAGTGTATCGGTGAACACAGTGCTCTCCTTATTTCTTAGTTACCTAGCAAGATTTCTGGAAGCATAATGTAGGGAAGAGACATAGGCTATGTTGTTAACTGTTCTGTACATAAGGATAGATGGGCAGACAAAAAGATGTTTGATTCATTGATAGATAGGTAAACAATTGATAGATGAAAGATAGGTACATAGATTGATAGATGATAGACATCATAGATAGATGATATGAAGATAGACAGATAAATAGATAGATAGATCCATAGATACATAGATACATACATACATAGATACATAGACAGACAGACCGTTAGATAGATAGATACAGATACATATCGGTTGACACAAAGCTATTGTTCATAAAAAGGATTTGAATGGTGAATAACATAGCTAAACCTCAAACAAAAAGGAAGAATGAAATCCAGTTTAAAAAGTGCAGCAAGCAGCCTTAAGAAGAAAACAAATACTACCATTTTCAATGACGTGGATGTAGCTAGGCGGTATTATGTTAACAGAAATATGAAAGGCGGAGAAAGACAAGAACCGAGTGATTTCACTCATATGTGGGGTATAACAACAAAGAAAAACTGAAGGAAAAAAACAGCAGCCCACTTACAGAACCCGAGAGTTGACTTAAAGTTACCAAAGGGAAAAGGACTGGGCAGGGTGGGTCTGAAGGGAGGGATAAGTGTGGGGAGAAAGTATAGTGGTAATTTGGTTAACATGTATAATTCGTGGGTTCGGGTGTGCATGCATGGGGAGTCCTGTACAACACAGAGAAGACAAGTAGAGATCATATAGCATCTTACTACTCACTGATGGACAGCGACTGCAACGGGGACTGTGGGGTGACATGGTGCAGGGCTCTACAGCAACCAACTACGCTGATCGTCAGCGATTGAAGAGGTTTTTCGGGAGGACTTGTTGAAGGGGGAGCATAGTAAACATAATGTTCTTCACGTGATTGTAGATTAATGATAAAAAATTCTTTATGTGCAATAAGTGCAGAGCTCTGCATCATCAGAATAAAAGGTCAGGCACTGAGTGCTGCAAAGAAAATACACAGGGTTAAAAGAAGGGATGAAAACTCAAGACAGCTACGTGCTCACTTACAGGAGACTCACTTGAGATCCATGGACACAGACAAACTACAAGCTGAAGGTGTGTGGACAAGTACCCTACACGAGTGAAACTGAAAAACAAACAATCAAACAAATGGATTCTGTTTGAGTCCCCAGAGACAGTCAGTAGAAAATAGCACTATCTGGCCGACGTGAATTCTGTTTCTTTGGTTTCAGCATTGCCCAGCCATAGATTTAGTGGTACAGCAACGTTCTTCTCATTTTTTCTCACCTCAACAATTGAATTGCTGTAAAAGTATGGCTCTGAACCTTTGAAATCAGTGGTTTTTATGAAGTTCATGAATTTAAAAAAGTAGTAACTATATAAAGAGGGAAGTTTGGACACTCAAATAAACACGTCACTCCACAACCCACTCTTCGCCTCCAACTGTTCCTGTCTAGAAACTGGTGTTCCTTTTCATTTGTCGTTCCATCCTGTCAGCGGTGATCACGCCGATGTCCCTCAAACATGGTGGTGAACAAAGCACCAACTTTACTTTTCTGTCGAAAACAGGCCCAGAGGAAGGATACTTGTGGTCTTCAGGGAGCCATTAGTCAATCAATGTGGCTAAATACAGTCAGGAAGTGAGAAGGAGATAAAAGAGGACAGAGGATAGAGACACGAGTTCAAGTCCCTGCAACACAATTTCCTGGTTTTGTGGGTTCACACGGATGACTTGACCTGCAAGTGCCTTGGCGAACCCAGTGCTCCCAATACGGCCTAGTTACCTTGCAAAATTATTCGAAGCATAATGTAGGAATGTGACATAGTCTATGTGGTTAACTTTCCTGTACACAAGGACAGATGGGGAGAGAAAAAGTTGATTGATTCATAGATAGATAGATAGGTATATAGATAGACAGACAGATAGATATAGGTACATATTGATTAACACAAAGCTATTGCTCATAACCAGGAGAGAAATGGTGAAAGCACATAGCGAAACTACAAACAAAAAAGAAGAATGAAATCAAGTTTAAAAAGTGCACTAAGCAGATATAAAAGAAAACAAATCCTATCATTTTCAATAACGTGGATGGACTAGAGGGTATTATGCTCAGTGAAATAGGACAGGTGGAGAAAGACAAGTACCAAATGATTTCACTCATTTGTGGGGTATAACAACAAGGAAAAACTGAAGGAAAATAACAGCAGCAGACTAACAGAACCTGACAGTGGACTAACAGTTACCAAAGGGAAAGGGACTGGGCAGGGAGTGTGGGAAGGTAGGGAAAAGTGTGGGCAGAAAGAAAGGGGGCATTAGGATTAGCATTTATAATGTGTGTGGTGTGGGGAGCATAGTGAGGGCTGTACAACACAAAAGAGAAGTACTATTTCTACAGCATCTTACTACACGCCTATGGACAGCGGCTGTAATGGGGTGTGTGTTGGGGGACATGCTGAAGGGGTGTACAGCATCCAACTACGCTGATGAACAGTTACGGTAACGGGACTTTTGGGGGGGACTTTGTGTTCTTGGTGATCATAATGATCTTCGCGTGATTGTAGATTGATGATAACAAAAAAATTTTTGTAAGTGCAATAATGACACACCTCTCAATTGTCAGAATAAAAGGACAGGCTCTGAGTGCTCCAATCAAAAGACACAGGGATAGAGGAAGGGATGAAAACTCAAGACCACCTACGTGCTCCCTTTCTGGAGATTCACTTGGGATCCAAGGACACAGACAAACTACAAGCCGAATGGGCAGCTACAGGTACGCTACACAAGTGAACCTGAGAAACAAACAAACAAACAAATGGATTCTGTTTGAGTCCCCAGAGACAGCCAGTAGAAAATAGCCCTATCTAGACACCGTGAATTCTTTTTGTTTGGTTTCAGCTGTGCCCAGCCATACATTTAGTGGTTCCGCAATATCCTTCTCATGTTTTCTCACCTCAACAACTGAATTGCTGTAATAATATGCGTCTTGGCTTTACAAATCAGTGGGTTTTATGATGTTCTTGAATGTAAAGAAGTAATAACCACCTAAAGAGGGAAGTTTGGACCCTCAAACATGTAACTCCACAACACTGTCATTGCTCCCAAATGCTCCTGTCTAGAAATAGGTGTTCTTTTTATTTGTCGCTCCTCCTATCAGCGGAGCTCACGCCGATGTCCCTCAAACTTGGTGGAGAGCAAAGCACCAAGTATATTTTTCTGTCTTCAACAGGCCCAGAGGAAGGATACTTGTGGTCTTCAGGGAGCACTTATTCAATGAATGTGGCTGAGTACTGTCTTGAAGACAGAAGCAGGTAAAAGAGGGTACATGACAGAGATATGGGTGCCAATCCCTGCACCACCATTTACAGGTTTTGTAAGCACACGAGGCTGACTAGACCTGCAAGTGTCTTAATGAACCCAGTGCTCTTCCTACGTCCTAGTTACCTTGCAGGATTTTTGGAAGCATAATGTAGGGAAGTGACATAGGCGATGTTGTTAACTGTTCGGTACATAAGGATAGATGGGAAGAAAAAAAGATGATTGATTCATAAATAGATAGATAGATGATAGATGACAGATAGATGACAGAAAGATAGATAGATAGAAAGATAGATAGAAAGAAGGATAGATAGGTAGATAGATAGATAGATAGATAGATAGATAGATAGATAGATAGATAGATAGATAGAAAGATAGAAGGACAGATAGAGAGATTGTTAGATAGATAGACAGACAGATAGAGAGATTCAGATACATATCGATTAACATACAGCTATTGCTCATAAACAGGAGATCAATGGTGAAAGCACATAGCGAAACAACAAACAGACAGAATTAAGTCCAGTTTAAAACTGCCGTAAGCAGTCATAAGAGGAAAACAAATCCTACCATTTGCAATGATGTGGATGGAGCAAGATGGTTGTATGCTCAGTGAAATAGGCCAGGTGGAGAAAGGCAAGTACCAAATGATTTTACTCCTGTGTGGAGTATAACAACAAAGAAACTCTGAAGGAAAAAAACAGCAGCATACTCACAGGACCCAAAAGCAGACTAACAGTTACCAAAGGGAAAGGGACTGGGCAGGGTGGTTGGGAAGGGAGAGATGAGGGTGTGGAGAAAGAAATGGGAAATTAGGATTAGCATGTATAAATCTTGGGGTCAGGTGGGCTTGGATAGGGCTGTACAACACAGAGAAGACAAGTAAAGATTCTACAGCATCTTACTACACGCTAATGGACTGCGACTGTAATGGTGTGTGTGGGGTGGTTCATGGTGAAGGGGTCAAGAGCATTCAACTCCGCTGATTGACAGCATCTGTAAGAGGTTTCTAAGGGTGCCTTGGTGAAGGGGGGAGCCAAGTAAACATAATGTTCTTCACGTGATTGTAGATTAATGATAATAAAAAAATTTTTTAAGTGCAATAAGGGCAAAGCTCTGAATCATCAGAATAAAAAGAAACAGTCTTTGAGTGCTCCAAACAAAAGACACAGGGTTAAAAGTAGGGATGAATATTCAAAACCACCTACCTGATCCCTCACAGGAGACTCACTTGAGATGCAAGGACACAGACAAACTACACTCGAAGTGGTGGGAACAGGTACCCAACACAAGTGAAACTGAAAAACAATCAAACAAATGGATTCTGTTTGTGTCTCCAGAGATAGTCAGTAGAAAATAGCCCTATCAAGCCACCGTGAATTCTTTTTGTTTGGTTTCAGCACTGCCCAGTCATAGATTTAGTGGTACAGCAACGTCCTTCTTATTTTCTCTCACCTCAACAACTGAATTGGTGTAAAAACAAGCGTCTGGGCCTTTGAAATCAGTGGGTTTTATGATGATCATTAATGTAAAGAAACAATATCCAGATAAAGAGGGAAGTTTGGACACTCAAATAAACACGTAACCCCACATACACTCTTTGCTCCCAACTGCTCCTGTCTAGAAATTGGTGTTCCTTTTCATTTGTTGTTCCATCCTATCAGTGGTGATCACGCCGATGTCCCTCAAACACGGTTATGAGCAAAGCACCAAGTTTACTTTTCTGTCGGAAACAGGCCCAGAGGAAGGATACTTGTGGTCTTCAGGGATCCCTTAGTCAATGAATGTGACTAAATACAGTCAGCAAGTGAGAAGTAGATAAAAGAGGAGAGAGGAGAGAGACACGGGTTCAAGACACTGCAGCAAAATTTCCTGGTTTTGTAGGTATATGCGGCTGACTCTACCTGCAAGTGTCTCGGTGAACCCAGTGCTTTCCTGCAGCCTAGATACCTTGAAAGATTTTTGGAAGCACAATATAAGGAAGTGACACAGGCTATCTTGTTAACTGTTCTGTACAAAAGGACAGATGGGCAAACAAAAAGATGATTGACTAATTGATAGACTGATAGATAGATAGATGGATAGACAGACAGATAGATAGATATAGGTACATATTGATTAAAACAAAACTATTGCTCATAACAAGGAGAGCAATGGTGAAATCACATAGTGAAACTACAGACAAAAGAGAAGACAGAAATCCAGTTTAAAAAGTGCAGTAAGCAGCCATAAGAAGAAAACGAATCCTACCATTTGCAACAACGTGGATGGAGCTAGAGGGTATTATGCTCAGTGAAATAGGCCAGGTGGAGAAAGAAAAGAACCAAATGATTTCACTCATGTGTGGAGTATAACAACCAAGAAAACCTGAAGAAAAAATAGCAGCAGACTCACAGAACCCGCGAGTTTGCTAACAGTTACCAAAAGGAAAGGGACTGGGCAGGTTGGGTGGGAAGGGAGGGATAAGGGTGGGGAGAAAGAAAGGGGGCATTAGTATTAGTGTGTATAATGTGTGTGGTGGGAGTAGCATGGGGAGGACTGTACAACACAGACAGGACAGTAGGGATTCTACACCATCTTACTACACGCTGATGGGCAGCGACTGTAATTAGTTTTAGATGCGGAATGTTGAATGGGAAGCCTAGTAAACGTAATGTTCTTCACGTGATTGTAGATTAATGATAACAAAGAAAATTTTTAAGTGCAATAAAGGAACAGCTCTGAATCATCAGAATAAACGGATATTCTTTGAGTGCTCCAATCAAAACACACAGGGTTAGAATAAGGGATGAAAACACAAGACCACCTACGTGCTCCCTTACTGGAGACTCACTTGAGATCCAAGGACACAAACTACAAGCTGAAGGGGCGGATTCGGGTACCCTACACAAGTGAAAATGAGAAACAAACAAACAAACAAATGGATTCTGTTTGCGTCCCCAGAGACAGCCAGTAGAAAATAGCAGTATCTAGCCACCGTGAATTCTTTTTGTTTGTTTTCAGCAGTGCCCCGCCATTGATTTAGTGGTTTAGCAACGTCCTTCTCATTTTTTCTCACCTCAACAACAGAATTGCTGAATTATATGAGT
The DNA here is from genome assembly GCF_030020395.1 of Manis pentadactyla. Lineage (NCBI taxonomy): Eukaryota > Metazoa > Chordata > Mammalia > Pholidota > Manidae > Manis > Manis pentadactyla. The sequence goes on from NW_026644865.1 coordinate 863,011, forward strand.
CTGGGCTTGGGAAATCAGTGTGTTTTATGATGTTCACAAATGTAAAGAAGTAATAACCCCGTAAAGTGTGAAGTTTGGACACTCAAACAAACACGTAACTCCACAACACTCTCTTTGCTCCCAAATGCTCCTGTTTAGACATAGGTGTTCCTTTTTATTTGACCCTCCTCCTATCAGCGGTGATCACGCCGATGTCCCTCAAACATGGTGGTAAGCAAAGCACCAAGTATACTTTACAGTCTACAAGAGGCCCAGAGGAATGAAACTTGTGGTCTTAAGGTAGCCCTTAGTCAATGAATGTGGCTAAATACAGTCAGCAATCGAGAAGGAGGGAAAAGAGGACAGATGACAGAGATATGAGTTCAAGTCCCTGCACCAGTATTTACTGGATTTGTCAGGACACGATGCTGACTCAACCTGCAATTGTCTCAGTGAACCCAGTGCTCTCAATACAGCCTACTCATCTTGCACTGTTTTTGGAAGCATAATGTAGGTAAGTGACATACGCGATGTTGTTAACTGTTCTGTACATATGAATAGATGGGCACACAAAAAGATGATAGATTCATAGATACATAGATGACAGATGATAGATAGATAGATGATAGTCATGAAAGATATACAGGAAGATAAGCAGATAGATAGATAGATAGATAGATAGATAGATAGATAGATAGATAGATAGATAGATAGATAGATAGATAGATAGATTGACAGAAAGATAGATAGATAGGTAAGTAGATAGATAGGTTACAGACAGACAGATAGATAGATAGATAGATAGATAGATAGATAGATAGATAGATAGATACAGATACATATCGATTAACACAAAGCTATTGCTCATAACTGGGAGATAAATGGTGAAAACACATAGTGATTGTACAAAACAAAAAGGAAGAATGAAATCCAGTTAAAGTGTGCAGTAAGTAGCCATAAGAAGAAAACAAATCCTACCATTTACAATGATGTGGATGGAGTTAGACGGTAGTATTCTCAGTGAAATAGGCCAGGAGGAGAAAGACAAGTACCAAATGATTTTACTCATGTGTAGAGTACAACAACATAGAAAAACTGATGGAAATAAACAGCAGCAGAATCACAGAACCCGAGAGTGGACTAACAGATACCAAAGGGAAATGTACTGGGCAGGGTGGGTGATAAGGGAGGGATAAGGGCAGGAAGAAAGAAAGGGGATATTATTATTAGCATGAATAATGCGTGCGGACGGTTGGGCATGGGGAGTGCTGTACAACACAGAGAAGAAAAGTAGAGATTCTACAACATCTTACTACACGCTGATGGACAGCGACTGTAACGGGGTCTGTGTGGGGGTTCATGTTGAATTCGTCTACAGCATCCAACTATGCTGATGGACACATTCTGTAAGAGGTTTTTCTGGAGGACTTGATGAAGGGGGGATCCTAGTAAACATAATGTTTTTCAAGTGATTGTAGATTAATGATAAAAAAAGAATTTTAAAGTGCAATAAGGGCACAGGTCTGAATCATTAGTGTAAAAGGACAGGCTTTGAGTGCTCCAAACAAAAGACACAGGGATAAAAGAAGGGATGAAAACTCAAGAACACCTACGTTCTCTCTTAGAGGAGACTCACTTGAGATCCAAGGACACAGAAAAACTACAAGCCGTAGGGGTGGTGAGAGGTACACAACATAAGTGAATCCGAAAAACAATCAATCAAATGGATTCTGTGTGTGTCCCCCAGAGACAGTCAGTAGAAAATAGCCATATCTGGCCACTGTGAATGCTTTTTGTTTGGTATCAGCAGTGCCCAGACATAGATTTAGTGGTGCAGCAATATCCTTCTCATTTTCTCTCAACTCAACAACTGAATTGCTGTAATAATATGGGTCTGGGCCTTTGAAATCAGTGGGTTTTATGATGTTCACGAATGTGAAGATCTAATAACCACCTAAAGAGGGATGTTTGGACACTCAAATAAACACGTCACTCCACAATACACTCTTAACTCCCAACTGCTCCTGTCTAGAAATTGGTGTTCCTTTTTATTTGACCCTCCGTCCTATCGGCGGTTATCACGCTGATGTCCTTCAAACATGGTGGTGTGCAAAGCAACAAGTTTACTTTTCTGTTGACAACAGGCCCAGAGGAATGATACTCGTGGTCTTCAGGGAGCACTTAGTCAATGAATGTGGTGAAATACAGACAACAAATTAGAAGGAGATGAAAGAGGACAGAGGATAGAGACACGGGTTCAAGTCCCGGCACAACAATTTTCTGGTTTTGTAAGTACACTTCTGACTCAACCTGCAAGTGTCTCAGGGAACCCAGGACTCTCCTTATAACCTAGTTACCTTGCAAGATTTTTGGAAGCATAAAGTAGCGAAGGGACATTGTATATGTTGTTAACTGTTCTGCATACAAGGACAGATGTTCAGACAAAAAGATGACTGATTGATTGATAGATAGACATACAGACAGATAGATAAATATAGGTACATATCGATTAACATAAAGGTATTGCTCATAACCAGGAAAGAAATGGTGAAAGCACATAGTGAAAATACAGACCAAAGAGAAGACAGAAATCCAGTTTAAAAAGTGCAGTAAGCAGCCGTAAGAAGAAAACAAATCCTACCATTTGCAACAATGTGGATGGAGCTAGAGGGTATTATGCTCAGTGAAATAGGCCAGGCAGAGAAAGACAAGTTCCAAATGATTTCACTAATGTGTGGAGTATAACAAAAAAGAAAAACTGAAGGAAAAAAACAGCAGGGGACTCACAGAAACCGAGAGAGTACTAACAGTTACCAAAGGGAAAGTGACTGGTCTGGGTGGGTTTTAAGGGAAGGATAAGGGCAGTTAGAAAGAAAGGGGGCATTAGGATTAGCATGTATAATGCATGGGGGCTGTTGTGCATGGCGAGGGCTGTACAACACAGAGAAGTCAATTAGAGATTCTACAGCATCTTACTACACGCTGATGGACAGCGACTGTAACGTGGTGTATGGGGGGTGACATGTTGAATCGGTGTACAGCAACCAACGCTGATGGATAGCGACTATAACAGGGTTTTGGGGAAGGACTTGGTGTACTTGGTGATCATAATGTTCTTCGCGTGATTGTAGATTAATGATGAAAAAAAGATATTTCATGTGCAATAAGGACACAGCTCTCAATTGTCAGAATAAACGGACAGTCTCTGAGTGCTAAAAATCAAAAGACACATGGTTAAAAGAAGGGATGAAAACTCAAGACCACCTACGTGCTCCCTTTCAAGGGACTCACTTGGTTTCCAAGGACGAAGCATAACTACAAGTTGAGGGGTTGGGAACAGGTACACTAGACAAGTGAAACTGAAAAAGAAAAACATAAAAAAGATGTGCTGATGGTATTAATGACCCCGGCTCACATGAGAGGGGATGCGGAAACCTCCTCCCAAAATCAAAACCACATACATACGTACTATTTTGAAATAGAACAACTACATCAAATCGTGGAAGAACAGCAGGGAGGAAAGCTGCTGCGGCATCCTGTCACCTCAAGGAGAAGTGTGCTGTACAGCCCTGGAGATGTGCTCTCTGAGCACAAACCTACCATACATGTGGTGTGCACAGGAGGATTGGTGGGGTTGGAAAGGAAAGAGAGGCAGAAGACTTCGAGAGCCTTGAGGTTCCAGCCACTTGTGGGACAACACAGGGATCCACATCTGGCCGCTGTGGGACAAAAAAAAGGCGGACAGTCTGAGAGACTCCTAACAGTGAGAGAACTGCTAAAGGGGCAAGGCTTCCACAGGGCTTGCCACGCAGGAGAAAGGACAGGTGTGCCAAACTGCCCACGTGCACTCTGCCCGTCAGGCGGGGAATTTTTCAGGAGCTCTGGTCGCTTCATCCCCCTGGCTGGCCTCGCTGCTCCCAGGCCCCTTACCGTGATCTGACAGGTACACGGCCTGCCTCACCACCAGCACCGGCCTGCAAAACGGCCGTCCCCACCTTCGGCAGCATCTCCCTGCATGTTCCACATACTGGCCCTGGCAGTGGAGATGGGCACTGTGGTCGGGAAGAAGGAAAGACCTCTTTACTCCCGGCGGGGTTGGGCACTGGCACTGCTCCCCTGGGACCACTTCCATCCCCCCAAGGGCTGAGCATCTCCAGAGAGTAAAGCTTCTCGGAGCTAGAGGGCGCCACCTACAAATATGAACGTTCAAAGGAACCTGGTAACTGGACTCAAATAAATCTTCCTGAGAAAGAGATCTCAAAATAAACATCAGGAGCATGCTCAGGGAGCTACAGAAAATAAAACTGCCCCTATCTCTAGAGCACAATTCTCTATATCTCTCTCTCTTTCTCCGGGAGCGCTGCTAAGGCCCAGTCCCGAGAGGGGTGCTGCAAGAGCCCAGCAGGAATGGCACAGCTCTAGGGTCCACCCAGCCTGTGTCAGGACAGTCCCACATGGGCTCTGACTGAACTGCATATGGGGGACGCCGCTCATCTAACACCACAGGAAAGACAACAGTGCCGCATGCTAGCCTTCCCATCAATGGCTAGAGGCTACGTGGCTCCACCGATACTAGGAGACGTCAACACCCTGGGCTTCATCTCCTTGGCAATCTTTTTTCCCTATGACCCTTGAAAGCAGCAAATGGCAAGATACAACTTACCAGTCTCCACACCACCTCACCTCTCAGTTTTACACTAGATGTTCCTGCATCACAGCTTCTCCTCTTCATTCCAATTTTCTCGGCTGGTTGGTGTTCAGGAAAAAAGGAATAATTAGTCAGATTTTGAATGAAGTGGAAGGGGGTATAGTAAGATTCTGTTTGACCACCATCAGTAGAACCAAAAGACATCCTTCATTATTTGAGAATATATACACTGATGAGACATTTGATAAGGCGTTGCCATCCAAAACATGTATCAAGAGCTCACGAACCTGAACACACAAATAGCAAATAAATCCAATTACAAAATGGCCAGAGAATCTGAACAGACACTTCTCCACAGAAGCAATTTCAGGTGTCCAACAGGCAAATGAAAAGATGCTGCACATCGCTAACTATCAGAGAAATACACATTAATCCACATAGGGGTATCAACTCACAGCAGTTAGGATGGCCACCACCCAAAAGACAGACAACAACAGATGTCGGCAAAGGTGTGGAGAAACGGGAGCCCTCCTACATTGCTGGTGGTAATGTCAGTCAGCTCAACCATTGTGGAAAGCAGTATGGAGGTTCCCCAAAAAACCGAAGAACAGAAATACTATTTGACCCGTGAATTCCTCCCTAGGAATTTACCCTAAGTGTGCAGGAGCCCAGTTTGAAAGAGACAGATGCACCCCTATGTTGATCGCAGCACTCTTTACAATAGCAAAGAAATGGAAGCAACCTAAGTGTCCATCAGGGGATGAATGGATAAAGAAGAGGTGGTACATACACACTATGGAATATCATTCAGCCATAAGAAGAAAACAAGTTCTACCACCATTTGCAACAACACGGAAGGAGCTAGAGGGTGTTATTTTCAGTGAAATAAGCCAGGTGGAGAAAGACAAGTACCAAGGATTTCACTCCTCTGTGAGGTATGAGAACAAAGGAAAAACGGGAAGGAACAAAACAGCAGCAGACTCACAGACCCAAGAATGGACTAACAGTTACCAAAGGGAAAGGGACCTGGGAGGATGGGTGGGAAAGGAGGGATAAGGGTGTAAAGGGGGCATTACAATCTGCACACACAATGTAGGGCATGGGGGGCCACGGGGATTGCAGAATAACACTCAGAAGACAGGTAGTGATTCAAAAGCAACTTACTACATTGATGGACAGCGCCTGTAATGAGGAGTGGGGAGTGGACTTGACAATGTGGGGGATGGTGTAGGAAGGGGAGCCTAGTAAACATAAAGTTGCTCACGTAATTGTACATTACTGACACCAAAAAATAAATAAATAAAAGTGATTCTGTTTGAGTGCCCAGAGAGACAGTCAGTAGTAAATAGCCCTTCCCGCCACCGTGGATTCTTTCTGCTCAGTTGTGGCAGTGCTCAGTCATATATTCAGTGCTATAGCTAGGCCCTTCTCATTTTTTCTCACCTCAACAACTGAATTGCTGTAATAATATGCATCTGGGCTTTTGAAATCAGTGGATTTTATGATGTTTACGAATGTAAAGAAGCAATAACCAGATACCGAGGGAAGTTTGGATGCTCAAAAGAAAACGTCACTCCACAACACACTCTTTGCTCACAACTGCTCCCGTCTAGAACTCAGTGTTCCTTTCTACCTGTCCCTCCTCCTATCAGCGGTGACGCCGATGTCCCTCAAACATGGTGGTGAGTAAAGCACCAAGTTTACTCTTCTGACAACAACAGGCCTGTGGTACAGGTCCTCTCAGAGGAAAAGCAGTAGCAGCAGGAGAAAACCCAAAGACATAGAAACAGAAGATGGTACAGTACAATGAAAATTGACACAAGGGATTTCTGAGCCCGTACTTAATTCCAACAGAGATGCGAAAGGAGCCACCCCCATACAACAAAACTACACCACTACGGAGAAAGCACAGGCAGAGATCAAGAAGAGTTCTGGTATCTTACCACACTGGGCCAGAGAGAGGAGTCATCACAGCAGCAGCAGTAGCAGCAGCAGATGGGGCCTGTCCAAAACGCTCTGCGCTCATCACCGTTAAAGATAAGTTCGGGGGCTCGGCTCGCTGGGCCTCTCCCTAAGCACCCGGAGGCATACACAGCAGGGACTGAGGTGTCGTCGGTGGCATCTCGCCCGCATTTATGTTCCACACGGTTTGGAACATAACGAACGGTTTTCAGAGGAGCGAGAGGCACCAGGTACCACTGGACGGGCAGCTGAGCTTTGAAGCCAAGTCTAGTCATTCACTGTCACCACAGTTCAACAGATCCCAAGACCCGAAGAGTGATGTGCACGAGCTGCCACACTCATATTTGATAAGGGATGTTCTCACCAAGTATGGAGAATGGAGAGGAAGGCACCCCTAATTGAGATTGCACAGAAGCCTCCAAGAGGAGGTGACATAGAGGTGGGTCTTCAGCGATCCATGTTCTTCTGATGGGTTGAAAATTCTTAAAAGCCAGATGCAAGAGTTGGCAAACCCCAGAGGAAATAATTCAGAGAGAAAAAGGCACGAGACAGGGTCTTTTCAAGGAGAAGAGAGCTTGGCTCATAATGAAGGATATGTAGACAAAGTGAAGGCCAGACCGTGAATTGGGGATGGAGAATTTAATATTTTATTCTGTAACAATGTCAGTGCTTCCACAGTGAAGCAGTGAGCAAGCAGGGCCTACTTCCACCAGGAAAGACCTGAGAAACTAGAAGCAGGATTACTGACACGGGACACGAGCTTCACAGGTTATAACATAAATTATGAACAGTCAGGATTGGGAATGGACAGGTTGACTGCTGAGAGGAGGCAAGGTTGCCCCGCAAGCATCCAGCTTGGCTGACGGGCAAGAACAGCGACGCCATCGAGACCAAGAGTCTAAGGAGAAGCATTTTAAAAATGTAAAGTGTTTCCCATTTTACTGTGTTGTGTTATTCAACTACGAGACACAGGCCCCCAAAACTAGATCAGAGAGAAAATCTGGGTGGCAAAGCCCAGTCAGAACGTGGGATGTAGCTATGCTGAGACCCTGTGGTCCCCGACCTATGCTTTCTGTGAGAAGCAAAGGAAAAACCTGCCACTAGCTAGAAAGGCAATTCATGGGGTATGCACACTCCTCAGAAGTCAGCCGCCAGGCTGTCCATGGCCGAAAAGGCATGCCTGGCTCCAGGTGTCCCAGAGAAGCTGGGACGGCCCAGAAAAGGGTGGGCCATGACCCAGACAGCCACGTGGTAGCTGGGCGCCGGGCCCTGACCAAGCCCTGGGCTACGGGATTGTGTGAGGGAGGGCGGAGCAAGGCACTTGATTCCCGCCATACTCTGGGTGCCGAGCCCATGCAGAGCCGGCACCCAGACAGGCTGAGCTCTGACAGATCCGGGCACGGCAGCCCTCGATGGTCCTCATGGTGTGCTCATTGTTCCAAACACCTGCACGGCACCTCTGCGGGCATTCCAGGGGGCTAGGGATTCTACTGGGGTTGCCCTCGGGGCCAGGCCATGGCCTTGAACCAGGGTCTCCTCTGGGCGGTGCCAGTTTGATTAAGGCAGTAGGGGCTTGGTTAAGTGTCTCCTGGGTGACGTCACAGCAGCCCAGGCCACTTTGTGATGCTTCCCGTAGCTGACATATGGACCAGGCTCGCCCTAGCTGAGCAACTCAGTGCGTGCTTGGCCTGAGAAGGAGTTAGTGGCAAAGGAGACCCTCTCCCTAGCTTCAGACCCTTTCCTCGGATCGTTTGGCGCACACCACAACCCATTTTTCCATGTGGACCGTTTCCTCCTTCCTAAGGTTCGTGCCCCACACCTCTCGCTGCCTTCCCAGACCCACCTTGTTCGCCCGCCGTTTCTTAACGTCCCCGGGCGTTGCCCCATATCCCTCCTGCCAGGGAGCACCCTGCACCTGCTCACTGCACTGGTCACAGGCTGTTCCTCCGGGATCCTGTGCCTTTAGCGGCTGGCTTTTCCCACTTTTTCCAGCAGAGTTCCCACTTCCACGGGGAGCATCCCTGGGCCACTGGACCATACTTGGCTCCCAGCAGACGGCTGGAGAGAAACCACCCAGATGAGCTCCTCCTCCGCAGGGCACACGGGCACCACTACCAGCCCGCCGTGTGGTGTCCTGCCTCTGCAAAACCACCATCCAGTGTCAGCCAACAGACAAGGCCTTGGGCAGCACAAGCGAAGGCCCGATGGCTGGCACTGACGCTCGGGACGAGCTGATGGACTTGACGCCACCACCGCTGGCCATCATCTTCCGGACCCACCCGGACCCGCACGATGCTATGGGCAGCACCACTGCCGGTCTCCTGTGCACCTCAGATGACCCCCGCGTGGGCGGTTGTCGTCTGGTCTCCCCTGGCTCCATAAGATGCCATGAGAGGCACAGATGATGGCCTCGGCCCTACCCGCAAGGCGGACGACGACCCAATGGTCACACTATCGCCTTCGGGAAAGGCATCTACAACTACCCCATGGTCCCAGAAGAGTCCATGGGCTGCATAGTCGCCAGCCTGAAGGCTGATTCCCAAGAAGAGCCGATGGACACGACACCATCCTCGATTGCCGACATCTTCCGTTAGCCCCCGTCCGCAAACGAGGCTTTGGGCAGCTCCCCCTTTGGCACAAAGGCCGGCAATGACGCTCTAGACGAGCCCATGGACACGACACCACCCTCGAAGGCCGTCATCTTCCGGTCGCACCCGACCCCGCACGGGGCTGTGGGCAGCACCAACTTCGGTGTGAGGGCCGGTAATGATGCTCAAGACGAGCCCATGGACACGGCACCACCCTCGATGGCCGTCACCTTCCAGTCGCCAAAGGCCCTTCATGGGGCCGTGGGCAGCACCACTTTCTGCCTGAGGTCTGGCAATTATGCTCAAGACGAGCACATGGACACAACACACCCTTCGATGGCCATCATCTTCCGGTCAACCCCCAGCCCCACACGAGGCCATGGGCAGCAGCACTTCCAGCCTCCTGCACACCTCAGACACCCACCATGTGGGAAGTCATTCTCCGGACCACAATGGACACACACGATGCCGTGGTAGGCATAGACGACGGCCTCGGACCTACCCGCAAGTCGGACGATGACCCGATGTGCATGCCACCAACCTCGGGAAAGGAACTTGCTAGCCCCCAAGGGCCCCACACGAGGCCATTGGCAGAAACACTACCAGCATCCTGCACGCCTCAGACACACACAGCACGGGCGGTTGTCCTCCGGTCAGCCCTGGACCCATAGAATGCCATGGTAGGCAGAGCCGATGGCCTCGGCCCTACCCCTAACTCAGGCTCCGACACGGTGGACACGCCACATCCCTTGCCAACGGCTCCTACAGGTCTAACCCGGCTCCAGACAATGCCTATGTCCATATCCATTTAACAAAATCTTTCCCACAATATGTTTGTATATTTTATATTCACACTAAATCCTGCTGTTGCTAGTATGACTCTGCTGTTTACTCTTTGACTCGTCAAAGGAGGAAGAACACATATACATGAGTGATAATGTTCTCAGCCACAGTTAACTATGCAACGTGTTCCATGCCCGAGTGACTGGGATGTGGAAGTAGATGCGTTTTATGACTGTGCGTGCTCACCGTGAGGTCTGCGTGCTGAGTGATTAATGGATGACAATCCATGGGAAGGCAAGTCCAGAGGAAGGAGACCGGGTTGGCTTATGTGGCCCCTTCCCTCTCTTCTCCCACTGCTCTGAGCTCACTGGGGGCTAGGGAATCCCTGCTGTGACACAGGAAACCACTCTTATCATTTTTTTAAAAACAAGTTTATTTCTGTATGTGTGTGCCTTGTGTAACTTAAGACATTGGCTGATCATCCTCACACATTCCCACTTCCCCACGAGAGAACGGATTTGGCATAAAGGTCCTCGAGTCTGAAGGAAGGACAGAAGGAAGTGCTTCTGCCTGCTGTGTGATTATTGAAATTTAAGCTTACTTAGAATTTATCAAGTATCTTAGTTATATCAGAAAATGTCCTCTTTAATGACTGCCTGGCCTGATTCTAACCTAAACTGCTAACATGTCAAACCACGTTGAGTTACAACTGTGACCACTTCTCTCTGACCCTAGAGTCTGCATGGTCTCCACCAGACTTAATAAACGCAGAATTCCTAACCTGCGAAGACCATGTTCTAGTTGGAAGGGAAGAAAGAGACAATGAATATCTGTAAGATTTCTGGTAGCTTAGCCGGTAACAAACACTATGAAGAAATAAGGCAAGATATGGAGGACTGAGCTTAAAGGCAGAGAGAAGCAGGGCTTTCAAAATAAGCAGGGGACCGGTTAAGCCTTACCAGGGATGTGGGACTTGAACAGTATAGAAGGAGGTAACAGAACAAGGTATCTGAGGGAAAATCATTCCATACAATGGGATAAATTACTGAAAAGCCAAGAGGAAGGATGCTTGTGGTCTTCAGGGAGCAGTCAGTCAACAAATGCGGCTAGAATACTGTCAGCAAGGAGGGCAAAGAGGACTGGGTACAGAGGTATGGTTTGAAGTCCACGCACCACCATTTACTAGTTTTTTACTCACACGCTGTTGACTCGATGTGCAAATGTCTCGATGAACCTAGTGCAATCTGTCTCTAGCGCCTAGTTACCTTGCAGGCTTTTGGAAGCTTATGTAGGGAAGTGACATATAAGCTACCTTGTGAACTGTTCTGTACATAATTATACATGGTTAGACAAAAAGATGATGATAGATAGGACAGATAGATAGATGATAGATTAGGTAGGAGAGATAATAGGTATAGATAGATTGAACAGATAGGTGATAGATAGATAGATAGATAGATAGATAGATAGATAGATAGATAGATAGATAGATAGATAGATAGATAGAAAGATAGAAAGAAAGATAGATAGATAGATAGCCATGATATATGGCCATGTTTTTAACTGTTTTTAAGGCTGGGGACGCTGATGGGAGGAGCGAGCACGTCAGACACTGATGATGTGCCTAAGTTCTTGGCTGTTGCCGCCTCCCAACCTGAAATATATGCATTGGGTTAGCAAATCCTCGCACTGCTGTAAATCTAAGTTCTGCCTCCCCCTACCTTCTTTAAAATCTCGCTGCCTGTCTTCCTAAATGGGAATTCCCCAGCCTCCATTTCTATAGACTGGTGAAATCTCGCCTGGGTATCTGCGTTCAAATAAACTACCGGGCCCTTTGTTGCCTCTCTGCACCTGCTTATTTCAGCTAGAATTTATCTTACACTGTTCTGTAAATAAGGATGGATGGGTAGACAAAAAGATAAAGAAAGGTAGATGAAATATAGTTGACAGGTGATAGATGATACTTTTGAAATAGATACATTAGATGATAGATATTCATATATTAGATGAATAGATTGATAGAGATGACAGATAGATAAGATATATATAAATGACAGATGATAGAATAGATAGGATAGATGATATAGGTATGTTAGATTAGATAGATACATGATAGATACAGAGTTATGAACTGAATTTTGGCCCTCACCTCACCATCTTCTGCTCCTATTACCCCCTGCCGCCACCACACACACACACACACACACACACACACAAACACACATACACACACACAAGTTCATATTTGAACTGAGACAAGGTTGAAGACTTAACCCCCACTGTCATGGTATTGGGAGGTCTGGCCTTTGGAGGTAATTGGGTTAGGAAGATACCATGAGGGTGTGAGTGGAGCTGCCATTATGCAATCAGTGCTATTAAGAGGAACTGAGGACAGAGCATTCTCCCTCGACCCTGTGAGGACAGATCAGGGATGCGACCGTATGCAGAAGAAGGGACCTCACCGGGAACTGAACCTGCCTTGTTCTTGGACTTCTGCTTCCAGAATAGGGAGAAATCAGTGTCAATGGATGAAACCCCCACTCAATGACACTCTGGATATCAGTTTGAGTAGACTAACACAGACATGTAGGTATACAGAGACGCACTTAGATGATGGATGGAGAGAGCCTACCCATACATGTATGTGCTTAGCTGTCTGCATAGGTATCTGTATCCAACCACCTCTGCACTTTGAAGTCTGCTCCGTATGGAGGGAACAATAGGAGCAAAACTTATGCATGTTTCTTTTTAATTGTGTGGGCTGCAGTTTCCGATAAGTGGGGTCTCCATTAACTCTCAGCCATGTGTGTGTGTCTGTACGTGTGTGTGTGTGTGTGCTTGTGTGTGTGTGTACACCATTGCCCCGATCGGTCTACAATCACAGGAGATGCAAAAGTAACAAAGGAACGCAGGATAAGGCAAACATCTTGCAAACTATGACCAGAAAGAGTACAGTTTTCCACTAGCCTCTGGGCATATCTTTGACAAGTGTTTCTATGCAATTTTAGAAAGATCTTGCTGGAAATGTTGCTGGGACCACTCTGAACCAACAAGTTACTTAAGGTAATAAGCCAGGACAGGAGAGCAGCAAAGAGCACAAACGGTGTGTCTCCTATGTATCATTCCAAGGTGTACAGGCTTTAATTCTACTATACCACTTCATCTCACCATGGCTGACGTGGGATAACCTTATACATCACTTTCATCTGTGAGTAAAAAGTTACTTCAGAATCACCTCCGTTAACAGAAAATTAATAAGTGTGGCGACATAAATATTCGAAGAATTCCTGCCAACATCACCCAACTCTTTATGCTCAGCGCCCTTTTCATACTAATGGAAACATAGATCTCAGTGCTGCTTTTCCATTACAGATAGACCTCACTCACATCTAAATGCCTAAATGCACTGAAACTCCACATCACCTTGACAGCAGAGGGGAGCAGTTCTCCCACAAGCTAGTTGGCCTGCCACCTCAGCAAGCCCATAGGCCAATGGAACACAAGAGCCCCGTGTGTCACCAAAGGTCAGTTCCCTTAACCAGTGACTACACGCATGCTCTCTGGAGATGGGAAACCAAGCAGGGCAGCCGAGGTGACATCAGTGCACAGGCAAAAATACCTACTACTGGGCATGACCCTGCCTCTGCCCCACAGGCATGCCAGTGTGCTCCCTGCCTGGGGCCTCGAATATGCCCGCAGCTCACGCAGCCGCCACAGCAGGAACGTCCCAGGGGCAGAGCAGCCAGAAGGCCCTGGTCCTCACAGGTTAAAGAGCCCAGCCCAACAAACACACTATCCACACCCAGCAAACTCGTGCCACCTACGCAGGAGAAGTTCCCACACTAGGCTACACCTCTCAAGACCCAAACACCAGCTAATTCACATAAACAAACACAAGGAATTGAGACTGAGAAGAACACAGAGGAATCAAAGTGCACCTAGTGACAGAACGTTGACAAAAGTGAGAAAACAGATACATAAACAGATGATTTATACATAGATTGGACTTATATACATACATATAGATGATAGATTAATGAGATAGATACACAGATGATAGTAGATAGATGAAAGACCATAGATAGATATATGACAGATATATAGACAGGTAGATAGATTACATAGATAGATAAAGAGATAAGTAGGTAGGTAGATAGGAAGGCATCATACTAAACAAAGCTATCTTTCCCTCAAGACCATCTACATGCTCCCTTACAAAGACTCACTTGAGATCCAAGGACACACAAAAACTACAAGCTGAAGGGGCTGGGAGAGGTACCCAACACAAGTGAAACTGAGAAACAAACAAACAAACAAATGAATTCTGTCTGAGTCCTTAGAGACAGTTAGTAGAAAATAGCCCTATCTAGCCACTGTGAATTCTTTTTGTTTGGTTTCAGCAGTGCCCAGCCATAGATATAGTGGTACAGCAACGTCCTTCTCATTTTTTCTCACCTCAATAAATGAATTACTGAATTAATATTCATCTGGGATTTTGAAATCAGTGCGTTTTATGATGTTCAAGAAGGTAAAGGAGTAATAGACACCTAAAGAGGGAAGTTTGGACATTCAAATAAACACATCACTCCACTACACACTCTTTGTTCCCAACTACTCCTGTCTAGAAATAGGTGTTCCTTTTTATTTGTCCCTCCTCCTATCAGCGATGATCACGCCAATGTCCCTCAAACTTGGTGTTGAGCAAAGCACCAAGTATACTTTTCTGTATTCAACAGGCCCAGAGGAAGGATACTTGTGGTCTTCAGTGTGGACTTAGTCAATTAATGCGGCTAATTACAGTCAGCAAGCGAGAAGGAGGTAAAACAGGACAGAGGACAGAGATACGTGTTCACATCCCTGCACCACAATTTCCGGGTTTTGTAAGCACAAGTGGCTAACTCGACCTGCAAGTGTCTCAGAGAAGCCAGTAATCTAACTACGGCATAGTTACCTTGAAAAATTTTTTGAAGCATAATGTAGGGAAGTGATGTAGGCCATGTTGTTAAATGTTCTGTACGTAAGGGTAGATAGGCAGACAAAAAGATGATTGATTCTTAGATAGATAGATAGATGACAGATGATAGAATGACAGATGATAGACATGATAGGTAGATAGTAAGATAGATTGATAGACTTATAGATGATAGATAGAAAGATAGATAGATAGATAAATAGAAAGATAGAAGGATAGACAGATAGATAGGTCGATAGAAAGATACATACAGATACATATCAATTAACACAAAGCTATTGCTCATAACCAGGAGATCAATGGTGAAAGCACATAGCGAAACTACAAACTAAATGGAAGAATGAAGTCCAGTTTAAAAACTGCAGTTGGCAGCCATAAGAAGAAAACAAATGCTACCATTTGCAATGACGTGGATGAAGCGAGACGGTAGTAGGCTCAGTGAAATATTCCAGGTGGAGAAAGACAAGTACCAAATGATTTCACTCATGTGTGGAGTATAACAACAAAGAAACACTGAAAAAAAAACAACAACAGCAGACTCACAGAACCCGAATGTGGAGTAACAGTTACCAAAGGGAAAAGGACTGTTAAGGGTGGTTGGGAAGGGAGGGATAAGGGTGGGGAGAAAGTAAAGGGAGATTAGGATAAGCATGTATAATGCGTGAGGGCGGGGTCGCATGGTGAGTGCTGTACAACACAGAGAAGACAAGTAGATATTCTACAGCATATTACCACACGCTGAAGGACAGTGACTGTAATAGGCTGTGTGTGGGGGTACATCGTGAACGGGCCTACAGCATTCAAATCTGCTAACTGACAGCAACTGTAAGAGGTTTTTGGGAGGGACTTGGTGAAGGGGGGAGTCTAGTAAACATAATGTTCTTCACGTGATTTTAGATTAATGATAACAAAAACAATTTTTTAAGTGCAATAAGGGCACAGCTCTGAATCATCAGAATAAAAGGACAGGCTTTGAGTGCTCCAAACAAATGACACAGGGTTAAAAGAAGGGATGAAAACTCAAGACCACCTACGTGCTCCCTTACAGGAGACTCTCTTGTGATCCAAGGACACAGACAATCTAAAAGCCGAAGGGGTGGGGACAGCAACCCTACACAAGTGTAACTGAAAAGCAAACAAACAAACAAATGGATTTTGTTTGTGTCCCCAGAGACAGTCAGTAGAAAATAGCCCTATCTAGACACCGTGAATTCTTTTTGTTTGGTTTCAGCAGTGCCCAGCCATAGATTTAGTGGTACAGCAACGTCCTTCTTATTTTTTCTCACCTCAACAACTGAATTGCTGTAATAATATGTGTCTGGGCTTTTTAAATCAGTGGATTTTATGATGTTCTTGAATGTAAAGTAGTAATAACCACCTAAAGAGGATAGTTTGGACACTCAAACAAACACGAAACTCCACAACACTCTCTTTGCTCCCAAATGCTGCTGCCTAGAAATAGGTGTTCTTTTTATTTGTCCCTCCTCCTATCAGCGGTGATCATGCCATTGTCCCTCAAACTTGGTGGTGAGCAAAGCACCAAGTATACTTTTCTGTCTAAACAGGCCCAGAGGAAGGATAGCTGTGGTCTTCTGGAAGCACTTAGTCAACGAATGTGGCTGAATACAGTCAGCTAGCGAGAAGGAGGTAAAAGAGGACAGAGAGATGGGTGCAAGTCCCTGCACCACCATAAATTACAGGATTTGTAAGCACAAGCGTCTGACTCGACCTGCAAGTGTCTCAGTGAACCCAGTGCTCTCCCTAAGGACTAGTTACTTTGCAATATTTTTGGAAGCATAATGTAGGGAAGTGACATAGGCGATATTGTTAACTGTCCTGTACATAAGGATAGATGGCCAGACAAAAAGATGATTGATTCTTAGATAGATAGATAGATGACAGATGATAGAATGACAGATGATAGACATGATAGATAGATAGGAAGATAGATTGATAGACTTATAGATGATAGATAGAAAGATAGATAGATAGATAAATAGAAAGATAGAAGGATAGACAGATAGATAGATAGGTCGATAGAAAGATACATACAGATACATATCAATTAACACAAAGCTATTGCTCATAACCAGGAGATCAATGGTGAAAGCACATAGCGAAACTACAAACTAAAAGGAAGAATGAAGTCCAGTTTAAAAACTGCAGTTTGCAGCCATAAGAAGAAAACAAATGCTACCATTTGCAATGACGTGGATGAAGCGAGACGGTAGTAGGCTCAGTGAAATATTCCAGGTGGAGAAAGACAAGTACCAAATGATTTCACTCATGTGTGGAGTATAACAACAAAGAAACACTGAAAAAAAAACAACAACAGCAGACTCACAGAACCCGAATGTGGAGTAACAGTTACCAAAGGGAAAAGGACTGTTAAGGGTGGTTGGGAAGGGAGGGATAAGGGTGGGGAGAAAGTAAAGGGAGATTAGGATAAGCATGTATAATGCGTGAGGGCGGGGTCGCATGGTGAGTGCTGTACAACACAGAGAAGACAAGTAGATATTCTACAGCATATTACCACACGCTGAAGGACAGCGACTGTAATGGGCTGTGTGTGGGGGTACATCGTGAACGGGCCTACAGCATTCAAATCTGCTAACTGACAGCAACTGTAAGAGGTTTTTGGGAGGGACTTGGTGAAGGGGGGAGTCTAGTAAACATAATGTTCTTCACGTGATTGTAGATTAATGATAACAAAAACAATTTTTTAAGTGCAATAAGGGCACAGCTCTGAATCATCAGAATAAAAGGACAGGCTTTGAGTGCTCCAAACAAATGACACAGGGTTAAAAGAAGGGATGAAAACTCAAGACCACCTACGTGCTCCCTTACAGGAGACTCTCTTGTGATCCAAGGACACAGACAATCTAAAAGCCGAAGGGGTATGAACAGGTACCCAAAACAGTGAAACTGAAAAACAAACAATCCTAGAATGGATTCTGTTTGAGTCCACAGAGACAGTCAGTAGAAAATAGCCCTATCTGGACAACGTGAATTCTTTTTGTTTGGTTTCAGCATTGCTCAGCCATAGATTTAGTGGTACAGCAACGTCTTTCTCATTTTCTCTCAACTCAACAATTGAATTGCTATAAAAGTATACATCTGGACCTTTGAAATCAGTGGGTTTTATGAAGTTCATGAATGTAAAGAAGTAATAACTATATAAAGAGGGAAGTTTGGACACTGAAATAAACACGTCACTCCACAACACACTCTTTGCTCCCAACTGCTCCTGTCTAGCAACTGGTGTTCCGTTTCATTTGTCGTTCCATCCTATCAGCGGTGATCACGCCGATGTCCCTCAAACATGGTGGTGAGCAAAGCACCAAGTTTATTTTCTGTTAAAAACCTGCCCCGAGGAAGGATACTTGTGGTCTTCAGGGAGCCCTTAGTCAATGAATGTGGCTAAATACAGACAGCAAGTGAGAAGGAGATAAAAGAGGCAGAGGACAGAGACAAGGCTTCAAGTCCCTGCACCACAATTTCCTGGTTTTGTAATTTCACGTGACATACTCGACCTACAAGTGTCCTGGTGAAACCAGTGCTCTGCCTATGGCCTTGTTAACTTGCAATATTTTTGGAAGCATAATGTAGGGAAGTCGCATAGGCTATGTGGTAAACTGTTCTGTACACAAGGACAGATGGGGAGAACAAAAGTTGATTGATTGATTAATAGATAGATAGATAGATAGATAGATAGATAGATAGATAGACAGATAGATAGATATAAGAACATATTGATTAACACAAAGCTATAGCTCATAACCAGGAGTGCAATGGTGAAAGCACATAGCGTAATTAAAAACAAAAAAGAATAATGAAATCCAGTTTAAAAAGTCCACTAAGCAGATATAAAAGTAAACAAATCCTATCATTTGCAAAAACATGGATGGAGCTAGAGGGTATTATGCTCAGTGAAATAGGCCAGGAGGAGAAAGTCAAGTACCAAATGATTTCACTCATGTGTGAAGTATAACAACAAAGAAAAACTGAAGGAAAAAAACGACAGCAGACTCACAGAACTTGACAGTGGACTAACAGTTACCAAAGGGAAAGGGACTGGACAGGGTGGTTGGGAAGATAGGAATAAGGGTGGGGAAAAGAAAGGGGTAATTAGGATTACCATGTATAATGTGTGGAGTGGGGGGTCATTGGGTGGTCTGTACAACACATAGAAGACAATTAGTGATTCTACAGCATATTACTACATGCTGATAGACAGCGACTGTAATAGGGTGAGTGTGGGGGTTATGGTGAAGGGCTTTAGAGCATCCAACTATGCTGATGGGCAGCGACTATAGCGGGATTTTTGGGTGGACTTGGTAAAGGGGGTAGACTAGTGAAAATAATGTTCATCATGTGATTGTATATTAGCGATAAATAAATATTTCATACTGCAGTAACAGCACAGCTCTCAAATATCAGAATAAAAGGACAGGCTTTCAGTGCTCCTATCAAAAGACACAGGGTTGGAAGTAGGGATGAAAATTCAAGACCACCTACGTGCTGCCTTACTGGAGACTCCCTTGAGATTCAAGGACAAAGACAAACTACAAGCCGAAGGGGTGGGGACAGGAACCCTGCACAAGTGAAACTGAGAAACAAACAAACAAACATATGGATTCTCTTTGATTACCCAGAGACAGACAGTAGAAAATAGCCATATCTAGCCACCGTGAATTCTTTTTGTTTGGTTTCAGCAGTGCCCAGCCATAGATTTAGTGGTGCAGCAATGTCCTCCTCATTTTCTCTCACCTCAACAACTGAATTGCTGTAATAATATGCGTCTGGGTCTTTGAAATCAGTGGGTTTAATGATGTTCCTGAATGTAAAGATGTAATAACCAGACAAAGAGAGAAGTTTGAACACTCAAATATACACTTCACAACACACTCTTTGCTCCCAACTGCACATATCTAGAAATTGGTGTTCCATTTTATTTGTCCCTCAGTCCTATAAGCGGTGTTCATGCCGATGTCCCTCAAATATTGTGGTGAGCAAAGCACCAAGTTTACTTTCTGTGGACAACAGGCCCATTGGATCAATTCTTGTGGTCTTCAGGGAGCACTTTGTCAATGAATGTGGCTAAATACAGTCAACCAGTGAGAAGAATATAAAAGATAATACAGACACAGGTTCAAGTCCCTGCAGCACCATTTCCTGGTTTTGTAGGTACACGTGGCTAACTCGACCTGCAAGTGTCTCGGTGAACCCAGTGCTCTCCCTATGGCCTAGTGAGATTGCAAGATTTTTGGAAGCATAATGTAATGAAGTGACATAGGCTATGTTGCTAAATGTTCTCCACAAAAGGTCAGACAGGCATTCTAAAACATGATTGATTGATTGACAGAGATAGATAGATAGATAGATAGACAGACAGATGGATAGATAGATATAGGTACTTATCGATTAACGTAAAGTTATTGCTAATAACGAGGAGAGTAATGGTGAAAGCACATAGCGAAACTACAGACAAAAGAGAAGACAGAAATCTAGTTTAAAAAGAACAGTTAGCAGCTGTAAGAAGAAAAAAATCCTACCATTTGAACAATGTGTATGGAGCTAGAGGGTATTTTGCTCAGTGAAAAAGGCCATGCGGAGAAAGACAAGTACCAAATGATTTCACTCATATGTTTAGTATAACAACAAAGAAAAACTGAAGGAAAAAAACAGCAGCAGACTCACAGAACCCAAGAGTGGACTAACAGTTACCAAAGGGAAAGGGACTGGGCAGGGTGGGTGGGAAGGGTTTGATAAATGTGGGGAGAAAAAAAGGGGGCATTAGGATTAGCATGTATAATGTGTGGGTGGGGGGAGCATGGGGAGGGCTGTACAACACAGAGAAGACCAGTAGTGATTCTACAGCATCTTACTACACGCTGATGGAAAGCGACTGTAACGGGGTTTGGGGGGGCATGGTAATGGGTCTACATCATCCAACTATGCTGATAGACAGCTACTGTTACGGGGTTTTTTGGGGGGGGACGTGGTGTACTTGGTGATGATAATGTTCTTTGCGTGATTGTGGATTAATGATAACAAAAAAAAATTTTAAAGTGCAATAAGGACATAGCTCTCAATTCTCAGAATAAAAGGACAGGCTCTTCAGGACTCCAATGAAAAGACACAGGGTTAAAAGAAGGGATGAAAACTCAAGACCACCTACGTGCTCCCTTACAGGAGACTAACTTGAGATCCAAAGACAAAAATGAACTACAAGTTGAGGGGGTGGAAACATAGCTCTCAACGCTACTATTCCATTTCAGATAGACCTCACTCACATCTAAATGCGTAAATGCACTGAAATTCCACCTCCACCTTGACAGCAGAGGGGAGCAGTTTCCCCACAAGCTAGCTGGGGTGCCACCTCAGCAACCCATGGGCCACTGGCCCAGAAGAACCCCGTGTGTCACCAAAAGGCAGTTCCCTTAACCAGTGACTACACGCATACTCTCTGAAGATGGGCCACCAAGCAGGGCCACCGAGGTTACATCGTTGCACAGGCAAAAAGACATACTACTGGGCATGTACCTACCACAGACCCGCAGGCCCACCAGGGTGCTCCCTGCGTGTGGCCTCCGATATTCCCTGCAGCTCATGCAGCCGCTAGAGCAGGAACGGCCCAGGGGCAGACCAGCTGGAGGGCACTGGGATGCAAAGTTTCAAGAGCGCAGCCCACCAACCACACTATCCACACCCAGCAGACTCGTGCCACCTACGCAGGAGATGTTCCCACCCAAGTCCACTCCTCTCAAGACACAAACACACAGCTAACTCACAAAAACAAACACAAGGAATTGAGACTGAGAAGGAAACAGAGGAATCAAAGTACACCTAGGGACAGAAAGTTGACAAAAGTGAGAAAACAGATATATAGAGAGACAAATGATTGATACATAGATTCGACTGATATACATACATATAGATGATAGATTAATTAGATAGATACACAGATGATAGTAGATAGGTGACAGAGCATACATAGATAGATGACACATAGATAGATAGAAAGATTACATAGATAGGTAAAGAGATAGATAGGTAGGTAGATAGGAAATCATCATACTAAACTAAGCTATCTTTCACTCAAGATCATGTATGTGCTCCCTTACAGGAGACTCACTTGAGATCCAAGGACATGGACAAATTAAAAGCTGAAGGGGCGCTGACAGGTACCCAAAAAAAGTGAAACTGAGAAACAAACAAACAAACAAATGGATTCTGTTTGAGTCCCCAGAGACAGTCAGTAGAAAAGAGCCCTATCTGGCCACCATGAATTTTTTTTGTTTGTTTTCGGCAGTGCCCAGAAATAGATTCCGTTGTACAGCAAAGTCCTTCTCAATTTTTCTCACCTCAATAACAGAATTGCTGTAATAATATGCATCTGGGCTTTTGAAATCAGTGGGTTTTATGATGTTCGTGAATGTAAAGTAATAACCAGATAAAGAGGGAAGTTTCGACACTCAAATATACACTTCACTCCACAACACACAATTTGCTCCCAACTCCACATGTCTAGAAATTGGTTTTCCTTTTTATTTGTCCGTCCCTCCTATCAGAGGTGATCACGCCAATGTCCCTCAAACATGGTGGTGAGCAAAGCACCAAGTTTTCTTTCTGTGGACAACAGGCCCAGAGGAACAATACTTGTGGTCTTCACGGAGCACTTAGTCAATGCATGTGGCTAAATAGAGTCAGCCAGTGAGAAGAAGATAATAGAGGATACAGACACAGGTTCAAGTCCCTGCACAACCATTTACTGGTTTTGTAGGTACACGTGGCTGACTCGACCTGCAAGTGTCTCAGTGAACCGAGTGCTCTTCCTACATCCTAGTTACCTTGAAAGAGTTTTGGAAGCATAATGTAGGGAAATGACATAGGAAATGTTGTTAACTTTTCTGTACATAAGGACAGATGGGCAGACAAAAAGATGATTGATTCATAGATAGGTAGATAGATGACTGATGATAGATGATAGAAATGATAGATAGGAAGTTAAGCAGATAGATAGATAGATAGATAGTAGGAAAGATAGGTAGATAGATAAACTGATAGATAGACAGACAGATAGATAGATAGATAGATAGATAGATAGATAGATAGATAGATAGATAGATAGATAGATAGATAGATAGATAGATAGGTAGATAGACAGACAGATAGATAGATAGATAGATAGATAGTTACAGATACATATCGATTAACACAAAGCTATTGCTCATAACTGGGAGATAAATGGTGAAAACACATAGTGATACTACAAAACAAAAGAAAGAATGAAATGCAGTTTAAAATGTGCAGTAAGCAGCCATAAGAAGAAAACAAATCCTATTATTTACAATGATGTGGATGGAGCTAGACGGTAGTATGCTCAGTGAAATAGGCCAGGAGGAGAAACACAAGTACCAAATGATTTTACTCATGTGTGGAGTACAACAACAAAGAAAAACTGATGGAAATAAACAGCAGCAGAATCACAGAACCTGAGAGTGGAATAACAGATACCAAAGGGAAAGGTACTTGGCAGGGTGGGTGATAAGGGAGGGTTAAGGGCAGGAAGAAAGAAAGGGAACATTATTATTAGCATGAATAATGCATGGGGTCAGTTGGGCATGGGGGGTGCTGTACAACACAGAGAAGAGAAGTAGTGTTTCTTCAGCATATTTCTACACGCTGATGGACAGCGACTGTAACGGGGCTTTTCGGGGGGACTTGGTGTACTTGGTGATCATAATGACATTCACGTGATTGTAGATTAATGATAACAAAAGAATTTTTTTATGTACAATAAGGACACAGCTCTCAATTGTCACAATAAAAGGACAGACTCTGAGTGCTCCAATCAAAATACACAGGGTAAGAGGAAGGGATGAAAACTCAAGACCACCTATGTGCTCCCTTAGTGGAGACTCACTTGAGATCCAAGGATACAGAAAAACTACAAGGGGCGGGGACAGGTACCCTACAAAAGTGTAACTGTGAAACAAACAAATGGATTCTGTTTGAGTACCCAGAGACAGTCAGTAGAATAAAGCCCTATCTAGCCACCATGAATTCGTTTGGTTTCAGCAGTGATCAGCGATAGATTTAGTGGTACAGCAACGTCCTACTCATTTTTTCTTAAATCAACAACTGAATTGCTCTTATAATATGCGTCTGGGCTTTGGAAATCAGTGGGTTTTATGATGTTCTTGAATGTAAAGAAGTAATAACCACCTAAAGAGGGAAGTTTGGACAATCAAACAAACACGTAACTCCACAACTCTCTCATTGCTCCCAAGTGCTCCTGTCTAGAAATAGATGTTCCTTTTTATTTGCCCCTCCTCCTATCAGCGGTGCTCACGCCGATGTCCCTCAAACTTGGTGGTGAGCAAAGCACCATGTATACTTTTCTGTCTTCAACAAACCCAGAGGAAGGATACTTGTGGTCTTCAGTGAGCACTTGGTAAATGAATGTGGCTAAATACAGTCAGGAAGCGAGAAGTAGTTATAAGAGTACAGAGGACAGAGATATGGGTGCAAGTCATTGCAACACCATTTACTGGTTTTGTAAGCACACGTGGCTGACTGGACCTGCAAGTGTCTCAATGAACCCAGTGCTCTCTCTACGGCCCAGTTACTTGCAAGATTTTTGAACGCATAGTGTAGGAAGTGACATAGGCGACGTTGTTAACTCTTCTGTACATAAGGATAGATGGGAAGAGAAAAAGATGATTGATTCATAGATAGATAGATGGATTGTAGATGATAGATAGATACATAGATAGATGATAGACGTGAAAGATAGGTGATAAGAAGATAGATAGGTAGATAGATAGATAGATAGATAGATAGATAGATAGATAGATAGATAGATAGGTAGATAAAAAGAAAGATAGAAAGATAGAAAGAAAGATAGAAGGATAGATAGATAAAAGATAGATAGTTAGATAGATAGATAGATGATAGATAGATAGACAGATAGATAGATAGATAGTAAGAAAGATAGAAGGATGGATAGATAGACAGACAGACAGATGGATAGATAGATACGGATACATATCGATTAACACAAAGCTATTGCTTATAACCAGGAGATCAATGGTAAAAGCATATAGCGAAACTACAAACAAAAAGGAAGAATGAAATCAAGTTTAAAAAGTGCAGAAAGAAGGCATAAGACGAAAACAAATCGTACCATTTGCAATGACGTGGAAGAAGCTAGAAGGTAGTATGCTCAGTGAAATAGACCTGGAGGAGAAAGACAAGTACCAAATAATTTCACTCACGTGGAGTATAACAACAAAGAAACACTGAAGGAAAAAAACAGCAGCAGACTCACAAAACCCGAAAGTGGACTAACAGTTACCAAAGGGAAAAGGACTGGGCAGGGTGGTTGGGAAGGGAGGGTAAGGGCGGAGAGAAAGAAATGGGAGATTAGGATTAGCATGTATAATGCATGTGTTCGGAGGGCCATGGGTGGGGCTGTACAACACAGAGAAGACAAGTAGAGATTCTACAGCATCTTACTAAACGATGATGGACAGCGACTGTAACGGGGTGATGTGGGTTGACATGGTGAAGTAGTCTACAGCATCCATCTCCGCTGATTGACAGTAACTGCTAGAGGTTTTTGGGGGGGACTTGGTGAAGGGGGAGCCTAGTAAACATAATGTTCCTCACGTGATTGTTGAGTAATGATAACAAAAAAAATTTTTTAAGTGCAAAAAGGGCACAGCTCTGAATCATCAGAATAAAAGGACAGGCTTTGAGAACTCCAAATCAAAAGACACAGGGTTAAAAGAAGGGATGAAAACTCAAGATCACATATGTGATCCCTTTCAGGAGATTCACTTGAGATCCAAGGACACAGACAAACTACAAGCCGTAGGGGTGGGGAGAGGTACCCAACACAAGTGAATCCGAAAAACAATCAATCAAATGGACTCTGTTTGTGTCCCCAGAGACAGTCAGTAGAAAATAGCCCTATCTGGCCACCGTGAATGCTTTTTGTTTGGTATCAGCAGTGCCCAGAAATAGATTTAGTGGTGCAGCAACATCCTTCTCATTTTCTCTCTACTCAACAACTGAATTGCTGTAATAATAAGGGTCTGGGCCTTTGAAATCTGTGGTTTTTATGATGTCCACGAATGTAAAGAAGTGATAACCAGATAAAGAGGGAAGTTTGCACACTCAAATAAACACTTCACTCCACAACACACTATTTTATCCCAACTGCTCCTGTCTAGAAAGTGGTTTTCCTTTTTATTTCTCCCTCCCTCCTATCAGGGTTTATCACGCCGATGTTCCTAAAATATGGTGGTGAGCAAGCAGCAAGTTTACTTTTCTGTCAACATCAGGCCCAGAGGAAGGATTCTTGTGCTCTTCAGGGAGCGCTTAGTCAATGAATGTGGCTAAATACTGTCAGCAAATGAGATGGAGATAAAAGAGGAGAGAGGACAGAGACACGAGTAAAAGTCCCTGCACCACCATTTTCTGGTTTTGTAGGTACACTTCTGACTCAACCTGCAAGTGTCTCGGGGAACCCAGGACTCTCCTTACGACCTAGATACCTTGCAAGATTTTTGGAAGCATAACGTAGCGAAGGGACATAGTCTATGTTGTTAACTGTTCTGCATACAAGGACAGATGTTCAGACAAAAAGATGACTGATTGATTGATAGATAGATAGACATACAGATAGATAAATATAGGTACATATCGACTAACACAAAGGTATTGCTCATAACCAGGAAAGCAATGGTGAAAGCACATAGCGAAAATACAGACCAAAGAGAAGATAGAAATCCAGTTTAAAAAGTGCAGTAAGCAGCCGTTAGAAGAAAACAAATCCTACCACTTGCAACAATGTGAATGGAGCTAGAGGGTATTATGCTCAGTGAAATAGGCCAGGCGGAGAAAGACAAGTTCCAATTGATTTCACTCATGTGTGGAGTATAACAACAAAGGAAAACTGAAGGAAAAAAACAGCAGCGGACTCACATAACCCGAGAGTGCACTAACAGTTACCAAAGGGATAGTGACTGTGCTAGGTGGGTGGGAAGGGAAGGATAAGGGAGTTAGAAAGGAACGTGGCATTAGGATTAGCATGTATAATATGTGGGGGCCGTTGCACATGGCGAGGGCTGTACAAAACAGAAAAGTCAATTAGAGATTCTACAGCATCTTACTACACGATGATGGACAGCGACTGTAACGTGGTGTGTGTGTGGGGGGACATGTTGAAGGGTTGTACAGCATCCAACTACGCTGATGGATAGCGACTATAACAGGGTTTTGGGGAAGGACTTGGTGTACTTGGTGATCATAATGTTCTTCGCGTGATTGTAGATTAATGATGACAAAAAAGATATTTTATGTGCAATAAGGACACAGCTCTCAATTGTCAGAATAAACGGACAGGCTCTGAGTGCTCCAATCAAAAGACACATGGTTAAAAGAAGGGATGAAAACTCAAGACCACCTACGTGCTCCCTTACAGGAGACTCACTTGGTATCCAAGGACGAAGAATAACTACAAGTTGAGTGGGTGGGAACAGGTACCCTAGACAAGTGAAACTGAAAAAGAAAAACAGAAAAAAGATGTGCTGATGGGAATAATGACCCCGGCTCACATGAGAGTGGATGCGGAAACCTCCTCCCAAAATCAAAATCACATACATATGTACTATTTGGAAATAGAACAACTACATCAAATCGTGGAAGAACAGCAGGGAGGAAAGCTGCTGTGGCAGCCTGTCACCTCAAGGAGAAGTGTGACGTACAGCCCTGGAGATGTGCTCTCTGAGCACGAACCTACTGTACATGTGGTGCGCACAGGAGGATTGGTAGGGTTGGATAGCAAAGAGAGGCAGAAGACTTCGAGGGTCTTGAGGTTCCAGCCACTTGTGGAAAAACACAGGGATCCACATCCGGCCACTGTGGGACAAAAGAAAGGTGGACAGTCTGAGAGACTTCCTAACAACGAGAGAACTGCTAAAGTGGAAAGGCTTCCACAGGGCTCGCCACTCAGTAGAAAGGACAGGTGCGCCAAATAGCATGGGTGCACTCTGCCCGGCAGGCGATGTAGCTTTCAGGAGCTCTGGTCGCTCCATCCCCCTGGCTGCCCTCGCAGCTCTGAGGCCCCTTACTGTGCTGTAACTGGTACATGGCCTGACTCCCCGCTGTCACTGGCCTGCAAAACGCCACCCCCACCTACGGCAGCTTCTCCCTGCATGCTCCACACTCTGGCCCTGTCAGTGGAGATGGGCACTGCGGCTTGGACGCAGGAAAGACCTCTTACCTCCCAGCGGTTCTGGACACCGGTACCACGCCCCTAGGACCCCTACCATACAACCAAGGGCTGTGCATCTCCAGAGACTAAAGCTTCTGGTAGCTAGAGTGCACCACCTACAAATATGAACCTTCAAGGGAACGTGGTAACTGAACTCAAATCAATCTTCGTGAGAAAGAGATCTCAAAATTAACATCAGGAGCATGCTCAGGGAGCTACAGAAAATAAAACAGTCAATGTCACTCGAACGAAATTCTCTCTCTCACTTTCTCCCAGAAGCGCTGCTGAGGCCCTGTTCTGAGAGGGGTGCTGCGACTGCAGAACAGGAATTGCACAGATCTCGGGTCCACCCAGCCAGTGCCAGGACACTCCCACATGGGCTCTGACTGAACTGCAAACGGGGGACGACGCACGTCTAACTCCGCAGAAAAGACAATAGTGCCGCATGCTAGCTTTCCCATCAATGGCTAGAGGCTACATGGCTCCACCGATACCAGGTGAAATCAACACCCCGGGATTCATCTCCTTGGCAATTTTTTTTACCTATGACCCTTGAAAGCAGCACATGGAAAGATACAACCTACCAGTCTCCACAAAACCTCACCTCTCAGTTTTACGCTAGATGTTCCTGCATCACAGCTTCTCTTCATTCCAGTTTTCTAGGCTCGTTGGTGTTAAAAAAAAATTAGTTAGATTTGGAATGAAGTGGTAGGGGGTTTAGTAAGATTCTCTTTGACCACCATCAGTAGAACCAAAAGACATCCTTCAGTATGGGAGAATATATTCACTGAAGACAGATTTGATAAGGCATTGCCATCCAAAACATGTATGAAGAGCTCATGGACCTGAACATACAAAATGCAAATGAATCCAATTACAAAATGGACAGAGGATCTGAACAGACACTTCTCCACAGAATCAATTTCAAGTGGCCAACAGGCACATGAAAAGACGCTCCACATTGCTAACCATCAGAGAAATGCCCATTAAAACCACCATGGGGTATCACCTCACAAAAGTTAGGATGGCCACCACCCAGAAAACAGACAACAACAGATGTCGGCAAGGGTGTGGAGAAAAGGGAACCCTCCTACACTGCTGGTGGGAATGTCAGTTAGCTCAACCATTGTGGAAAGCAGTATGGAGGACTCCCCCCCAAAAAAAGAACAATTACCATCTGACCCAGAAATTCCTCTCCTAGGAATTTACCCTAAGAGTGCAGGAGCCCAGTTTGAAAGAGACAGATGCACCCCTATGTTGATCGCAGCACTCTTTACAATACCCAAGAAATGGAAGAAACCTAAGTGTCCATCAGGAGATGAATGGATAAATGCCCCGGCCAGTGGGGAGTTCAACAAGGGCTCGAGGGGAAGTTAAACTGGATGAGAGACAAACCAGACACAAAGAAGGAGACCAAGTCGAAAGTCTTATCAAGGTCTTAAAGTTTATTGTTACAAGGTAGATTATATAAGAGCTGGGAGGAGGAAACTGCCCCCCGCTGAAGTGGCAAGGATTATCTAGGTTGCTAGGATACCTAAATGAAGAATGTTCTCTGGAAAAGATCATGTGTGGGGGATTACTGAGAAAAGACAGAATGTTTTACTAAGGAGGAGATGTTATCACAGCAGCTGCTTAATCTCTATCCCAGTGTCTAATCTCAAGCTGGTCAATTGATCTTTCTTAAACGGGGCAGGCTTGAGAAACTAGAAGTCTAGGTGAAAAGGGCGAGACCATTGTTTCTATCGCCTACGGTTCCGACATCTCCTCCCTTCTTTTATACAAAAGAGGGGGAGGCCCACTATTTAGCGGTGGGCATTAACCAATTGGGGGAGTAGTTACCTGGCTCCTCCGAGACTCCCCATTGACGGGGGTCAACTTTGACCCTTGGTATCTTTTGTTTAGGGGAAAAACGGCGTATTTATTTTAGATACCAACCTCCATGCAAATTAGGTTTTTCTCTCAGGGAATTCAGAGGCGGTTCACGGAACTTCCATTGCGATGCTTACCTTCGCACCCACATTGGTGCCCATATCGCACTCACTTTATTGTGAGCCGATATGCATAGGTCTGAATCCTATGCAGCTTCTAAAGGAGGGGCGTCATCTGGCACATCTTAGCCTTAGTACGCCAGGTCAAGCCAGTGATAGTGGACTTGTATCTCTCTTCAGAGGGCAGTATTGATCTGTTCTCTAATGAAGGTGGTAATTCTCAGGAAGGCCCAAGTTCCAAGGGAGAGCACAAGCATGACACTAAGGAAGGGTCCTAGTATAGGGAGAAGATAAGGACGAAACAGCTCATCCCAGTCCATAGGGGATTTTCAAACAATTTTTTCTTTCTTTGCACGAGATCTTCTCGAAGTCTTTTTATTTTGTCACGAACTACTCCGGACTTGACTGCATAGAAGCAGCATTTCTCTTCTAAGGCTAAGCAGATTCCGCCTTGTTCCGTGGTGAGAAGGTCTAGGCCACGCCTGTTCTGTAAGACTACTTCTGCAAGGGAATCTATTTGGTCTTGAAGATCTTGTAAGGTTCTGCGAAGAAGGTGAAAACGCGAGAGTTGATGGGCTTCATCTTTTTATAAGGTGCTGTTAAGAAGTGTGAATATGCCAAAAAGGATCCAGTAAGTGGTAACAAGAATAGTCTGCTGTGCAAGGGTCCACTGGGGAGGGGTGGAGGCAGCAAGTCCTATGCCTAAGATAAAGGAAAGGACTAAACCGGTGGCCAGAATCTATGGAGAGAAGTAAAAGGATATCTCGGGGGGTGTTACCACCCTGAACATTTGGATAAGATTTTTAAAAATCTTCTGGTAAATCTATTGGTTTATTCAACCACTCTGGCAGCCAGTGAGCAGCTCCTTCTCTGGTGACGAAAACACAGGCAGATCGCCAGCCCCATATTAGTATGGGATCGGGGCCATTCCAATGGGAAGTGAGGGGATCTCTCCACATGACAGTGACATAGTTTTAACAGTTTGTGGGTGCCAAAGGCGATCAGCTGCAGATTTGCCATGAGCATCCAGAGTTAGAAAATTAAGAATAAACAAGGCATGATGAAGAATATTTCTTGGAGAGCCTTTCATGGGATATAAATCTCCCATTTTTAATTTGTGGAAGGTATCTTTAATAGTTAAACGGGCTCGTTCGACAATCCCTTGACATTGGGGATTGTATGGTATGCCTGTAAAATGCTTAATTTTTAATTGGCGACAAAATTCTTGGAATTTTTTTCCAGTCTATCCAGGACCATTATCAATCTCGATAATCTCGATTTTACCCATGACACTAAGACAATTGAGTACATGAGCAATAACATTTTTTGAAGCTTCTCCAACATGGAGGCTGGCAAAAATAAATCCACCAAAGGTATCTACAGTAACATGAAGATATTTAAGATTTCCGATGAGGGGACGTGTGTTAAATCCATTTGCCAGATCTCATTGGGAACTAGTCCCCTAGGGTTCACACCCAAGTGAGGAACAGGCAGGAGAGTGACACAATTTGCACATTGTTTAACAATCTGACTGGCTTGTTCTGTAGTAATTATTAAAAGAACACGTAAGGTTTGAGCATTAAGGTGGTGTAAAGAGTGAGCTTTTTTGGTTTGAGCCGCAGGGACAAGCTCAGCGAGAAGGGCAAGTTGGGTAGCTTTATCAGTCACAGCATTGCCTGTGCCTAGAGGTCCAGGAAGACCAGAATGGGCACGAATATGGCTTATATAAAATTGATGTTGCCTGGAATGTATGCACTGCTGGATGGAAAAAAACAGAGGGGTGGCGTTTGTAGTGGGTTTTATATAAGGCACGGTCTCTAAAAGGGGAATGGATTGAGCAATATAAGCACTGTCAGTGTATAGGTTAAAAGGAGTATTTGGGAGTTGTTGAAAAACTTGTAAACTTGCAAAGAGTTCAACCAATTGAGCGGAGTGGAATGGGGATTGTAGGGAAGTGGTTCGATTATCTATGGGTAGGCTGCCACTCCGTTGGAGGAACCATCAGTGAAAACTAGGTGGCCATGAGGAAGGGGTTGGGAGGAGGTCAATGTAGGGACAACAAATGGTTGGGTCCTTAAAAAATGGAGAATCTTCTTAGCAGGGTAATGATTGTCAAGGGCTCCCTGAAAAGAGGTGCAGGATGTTGCCCATTCATTGTCATTCTCTATCAACCACTGGATTTTGGTAGGGTAGTATAATTTTGTCGGCTTCTTTACCGAATACTTTCCTGCTGTGGTGGCGTCCGATATTTATCAGTTCAGCTACACAGGAGGTATAGGGGATAAGACTTTGGGTGGGGAGGCAGGTAAATGGACCCAGAAAAGGGGCCCCTCTTGCCAGAACACTCCGGTGCGTGTATAATCAGTAGCAAAAATGACTAGGAGAAGAGGCTTCTCGTAAGAGATAAAGGTGACCGTTTGGTTTAGAATTGCGGCTTCCACTGCCTTTAGGGCTTCTAGGACGGGGGCTGTTAATGAGCGACTGGAAGTAGGATTTGGGTCCCTTTTAAGTATATCAAACAAGGGGTTAAGCTCTCCAGTAGTTAGCTTGAGATAAGGCCTGAGCCCATTATTTTCTCCTAGAAATTTTTGAAAATCATTTAAAGTTTTTAAGCAATCGGTTTTAAGTTGAACCTTTTGTGAAAGAAACTTTTTATGAAAGATTTCAAAGCCTAAAAACAAGTAAGGGTTTTTTAATTGAATTTGATCTGTGGCTATCTGAAGACAGCTCTGGTAAGGGTCCTAAAAAGCTATTGGGAATAAGCAAGGAGTTCAGTGGGGTTAGGACCAGCCATGAGGATGTCGTCCATGTAGTGAATTAAATATGTAGAAGGCCATCTTTGTCTAAATGGGTCTATAATTTGAGCTACAAATTTTTGGCACAGCGTAGGGCTGTTTGCCATTTCTTGGGGCAGAAATTTCCATTGGAATCTTGGCATCAGGCCTTAAAAATTAATCACCGGCAAACTAAATGTAAATTGCTTGCGATCTTTAGGATGTAGGGGGTTTGTGAAAAAGCGATCTTTTAGGTCAATAATGATTTTACAGTATCCCCCAGAAATCGCCACAGGAGTGGGGAGGCCTGTTTGAAGGGCCCCCATAGGTACCATAGCTTTATTAATTTCTCTAAGATCTTGAAGTAACCTCCAATTTCCTGATTTTTTCTTTATGACAAAAATAGGAGTATTCCAGGGAGAGGTCGTGGGCTCGATATGGCCTGCAGCAAGTTGTTCCTTTACTAACATTGTGGCTGCAGCCAGTTTTTCAGAAGTTAAGGGCCATTGATCAATCCATACAGGCTCTGTTGTTTACAGGATATTTTATCTGCATGGGGTACAGGTATGTCAACGGCCGTTAGGATAAATTTTCATAGCCAATTCCAGCATGATCAGTTTTTATGGTGACCGGGACTGGCTCTTTTGGGCCGTGAGAGTGTTTGCCCAACCTTTGTCCAGGGCGATAGCCTTGATTGAGCATCTGGTGAGTGACCAGTTCATTAGGGCTGCACATAATAAGCTTCACTTGAGAGAGAATATCTCTGCCCCAGAGGTTGATAGGTAGGCCTGGAACCACGTAGGGCTGGACAGTACCGTTATTGTCTTCTTCATCTTCCCATTGAATAACTTTGGAGCTTTGTAGGGGGTTGGAGGTCTGTCCAATACCTCTAAGGTGAGTCATGTAAGCGGTGAGAGGCCAAGATGTAGGCAATCCTTACTGGAAATAATTGTGGCATCTGCGCCAGTATCTATAAGGCCTTCAAAGTTTTTTCCTTTTAATTTTAACTAAGAAGGGGTCTTTTTTGAGTGATCTCTTGTGCCCGATAAACATCTGATGATCCAAAAGCATGGGGGCCTCTCTTTTGCTTATAGCAAGGATTTTTTTCATCGAGCGGGAGTAATATTAAGAGAGCAATCCATTGGCCAGAGGAAATGGTAATTGGTCCCTGATAGGCTGTAGCCATAAGTTCAATTTCTCCAGTATAATTGTTGTCAATGACTCCTGGAGAAATAGTGAGGCTCTGAATAGTGGAGCTGGCGCGACACAGAATAAGACCAAAGGTGCCTTGTGGCAAAGGGCCAAAAATCCCCGTTGGAAGAATTTGACTCCCCATTTCTGGGGTCAATATTGACTGGGAGTTGGAACAGAGGTCCAGTCCTGCGTTATCGGCGGTTGCTCGAGAGAGGATAGTGACGCTGGATTTTTGACTGACTGGGAGAAGAACCTGACGACCCCAGGGTTCTGTCCCGGGTAGGTATTTTGGGCCCTGGGGTGGGTCCTGTAACAAGTTTCCCTGCTTCGGAGGCAGAGGATTACCCTGTATATCAGCGTTGGAGCGGTATTCGGAGGCCCAATGTTTACCCCGTTTGCATTGCAGGCACAGGAATGATGGGAGCAATCGTTCGGTCCTAGGGGCTGTGCACTCCCTTGAAAAATGACCTGGTTGCTTGCAATTAAAGCAAGTCTTGGGCCTGACTCCCTGAGTAAACTCTTTAAGAGCTGTTCCTATGGCTATTCCGGTATTGCGAGAGGTTTGGTCATCGGCACAAAGTTTTATAAAAACAGAGACATTTTTGCTGCGGCGATCATGACGCATAACCGCCGCGTGGCAAGCTGGGTTAGCATTTTCAAAAGCAAGATGCTTAAT
This sequence comes from Manis pentadactyla, assembly GCF_030020395.1. Taxonomy (NCBI): domain Eukaryota; kingdom Metazoa; phylum Chordata; class Mammalia; order Pholidota; family Manidae; genus Manis; species Manis pentadactyla. Next base: position 897,863 of record NW_026644865.1, read on the forward strand.
GAATTCATTATCTGTTTCCTCCCTTCCCATGAGGCGTTTGGCGGCCTCTGTAAGGTGGCCTATGAATTCACTGTAAGGTTCCTGCGGCCCCTGTCTAACCTCGGCAAGAGAGGTGACAGCTGACCCGTTAGAAGGGAGGCTCTTCCAGGCCTTAAGGTCTGCATGTTGGATTTGTGTGTGTAAGCCTGGAGAAAACTTAGCCTGTTTTTCATTTGTGTCATAGGGGCGATTGCCCAGAAGTTTGTTTAATGTCCAGGATTTGGAAGGAACGCCAGCAGCCATATTGTGGTGGACAGTATCCTGGCATCTTTCAGTGTAACCAGCTTTACATAAGAGAAAGTCACCTCTTCTTAAGATGGCTTTAGTTAACATGCTCCAATCATTAACTGTAAGCCAGTCTTCGCTTAGAGACTCTAACAATGAAATAGTAAAGGGGGCAACAGGGCCATATGAGGAAACAGCATTCTTTAAATCTTTTATACTTTTAAATTTAAGGCGGCGGTTCAGCTGAGTCCTAATGGTTGAAGTTGCATTCTCGTCCTCTCCCTAAGTGTTTTCTGACTCAGGCTGAGCTATAGGCTCTTCTGCATCCGTATCTATCCCTTCTGATTCTCGTGGTTCAGCCTCATTTGACTCTCCCTCAGTCGGTTCTCCCTCGGTCAGTCTAGTTTGGGATCGGGTCACCGGGAAGACATGAAGGGTTATAGTTTCGGTTTTAACTTTCTGAACGGGGGGAGCAGAGGGGAACTTACTTTTATTTTCTGAACAGGGGCGACGGGGGGTAGCTTATTTCTAAGTCAAGGACACGTAACTGCCTAAGCATTTGTGATATCTCCCTTTTGATGTGAAGCAGTGCCTCAAGGGACTGCACCTCCCGAGAGAGTTTAACAGTGGCTTGTTAAAGGGTGTGGTATGTTATAGGGTGTGGTATGTTATAGGGAGGTGGACCTGCACGTAAAGATGATTGAGGGGGCCAATCAAGATTATGCAGCTTAGTGGCGGCATCTTTTAGTTCGGCCTCCTCTTCAGGACAGAGGGGATCATCATCAGGGATGTTGGACTTGAGACCGAACAGGACTGGGTAAATAGATTTTGGGGGGTCCGCTAGACGGCAGATCATTCTTAACCTCAGGCATGGGAATGGAGACAGAGGGACAATAAGAGGCTGGGGAGGAGGGATGAAGTTCCTCGGGGACCTCCTTTTTGTGGAGAGAAGTCTGACTGGTTTTAAACTTTCCCTTCAGATAATTTTCACTATCATCAACAATCTTTGAAACATCTGGGTGACAGTGGCGGACCTGCAACACATCGTTCATGAGATTCCAATAAGAAAATGCCTGTACTGGGACCTTCTCAGGGCCAAAGGAATGATAATAATCATTGTGGCAGTTGCCAACTCGGCGCCACTGTTTTTCATCTATAGTTCCTTCCTGGGGGAACAATGGGCAGACATCCTCTAGCAACATAAGGAAAATAAACTAAATCTTTTTTCTTAACCCGTATTCCTCGTGTCTTGAGAGAAGCCTTAAGTCCCTTAACAAATAACTCATGCTTATTTAGTGTTTGCCCCATGATTGCGTCGCTTTCCTTACCTTTATCAATCTGTGTCACAGGCGTGTAATCCTGTGGTGATCTTCATGCGGATCTTCACTCACCGCTGGTGTGCCGATCCAAAGAAAGAAGGACGGCCGTCCATATGAGCGACGTCCAGATCAGGCTTCGTACCTCGAGCCCCACGTTGGGCGCCACATGCCCCGACCGGTGGGGAGGTCAACAAGGGCTCGAGGGGAAGTTATCCTGGATGAGAGACAAACCAGACACAAAGAAGGAGAACAAGTCGAAAGTCTGATCAAGGTCTCAAAGTTTATTCTAACAAGGAATATTATTTAGGATCTAGGAGGAGGAATAAGCCCCAGCTGAAGTGGCAAGGATTATCTAGGTTGCTAGGATACCTATCAGAAGAATGTTCTCTGGAAAAGATCATGGGTGGGGGATTACTGAGAAAAGACAGAAGGTTTAACTAAGGAGGAGATGTTATCACAGCAGCTGCTTAATCTGTATCCCAGCAGTCTAATCGCAAGCTGGGTCAATTGAACTTTCCTAAATGTTGCAGGGTTAAGAAACTAGAGACCTAGGCAAAAATTGCGAGACCATTGTTTCTATGGCCTACATCTCTCGACAGCTAAAGAAGAGATTGTATATACACACAATGGAATATCATTCAGCCATAAGAAGAAAACTAATCCTACCACCATTTGCAACAACACGGACGGAGCTAGAGGGTGTTATGCTCAGTGAAATAAGCCAGGTGGAGAACGACAATTATCCAATTATGTCACTCCTCTGTGAGGTATAAGAACAAAGCAAAAATGGGAAGGTAAAAAACAGCAGCAGACTCACAGAACCCAAGAATGGACAAACAGCTACCAAAGGGAAAGGGACCTGGGATTATGGGTGGGAAGGGTTGATACAGGGGTAAAGGGGGCATTACGATCCACACACATAATGTAGGGTGTGGGGTCCACGGGGATTGCAGTATAACACACTGAAGACAGGTAGTGTTTCCATAGCATCTTACTACATTGATGGACAACGAGTGTAATGGGGTGTGCGGAGTGGACTTGCTAATGTTGGTAGGGGGGATTAGGGGGAGTCTAGTAAACAAAATGTTGCTCATGTAATTGTACATTACTGACACCAAAAAAAAAAGTGATACTTCTTGAGTGCCCAGAGAGACAGTCTGTAGAAAATAGCCCTTCCTGCCACCGTGGTTGCTTTCTCTTCGGATTTGGCAGTGCTCAGTCATAGATTCAGTGGTATAGCGAGGCCCTTCTCATTTTTCCTCATCTCTAAAACTGAATTGCTGTAATAATATGTGTCTGGGCTTTTGAAATAAGCGGATTTTATGATGTTTACGAATGTAAAGAAGCAATAACCAGATACCGAGGGAAATTTGCCGAAGGGGAGGGGACAGGTACCCTACACAAGTGAAACTGAGAAACAAACACACAAATGGATTCTGATTGAATCCCAAGAGACAGTCAGTACAAAATAGCCCTATCTAGTCACAATGAATTCTTTTTGTTTGGTTTCAGCGTTGCCCAACCATAGATGTAGTGGTACAGCTATATCCTTCTCATTTTTTCTAACCTCAATAACTGAATTGCTGTAATAATATGCATCTGGGCTTTTGAAATCAGTGCATTTTATGATGTTCATTTATGTAAAATAGTAATAACCACCTAAAGACGGAAGTTTGGACACTCAAATAAACATGTCACTCCACAACACACACTTTGTTCCCAACTGCTCTTGTCCAGAAATAGGTGTTCCTTTTTATGTCTCTCCTACTATCAGCGGTGATCACACAAATGTCCCTCAAACTTGGTGGTGCTAAAAGCACTAAGTATTCTTTTCTGTCTACAACAGGCCCAGAGGCAGGATACTTGTGGCCTTCAGGGAGGAATTAGTTAATGAATGCGGCTAATTACACTCAGCAAGCGAGAAGGAGCTAAAAGAGGAAAGAGGACAGAGATACAGGTTCAAGTCCATGCACCACCATTTACTGGTTTTGTAAGCACACGTAGCTGATTCGACCTGCATGTGTCTGAGAACCCAGTAATCTAACTATGGCCTAGTCACTTCACAAGATTTTTGTAACCATAATTTAGGGAAGTGACGTAGGCCATGTTGTTATATGTTCTGTACATAAGACAAGATAGGCAGACAGAAAGATGATTGATTCATAGATAGATAGATAGATAGATAGATGACAGATAGATACATAGAGAGATAGGTGATAGATATGATAGACAGATGATAGGAAGATGGATAGATAGACAGATAGATAGGTAGATAGAGAGATACTTAGATAGATAGAAAGATAGAAGGATAGATAGATAGAAAGATAGAAGGATAGATAGATAGACAGACAAACAGACAGATAGTTAAATAGATACAGATACATATTCATTAACAAGAAGCTACTACTCATAACCAGGTGTTTAATTGTGAAAGCACATAGTTATACTACAAACAAAAAGGAAGAATGAAATCCAGTTTAAGAAGTGCAGTAAGCAGCCATAAGAAGAAAACAAATCCTACCATTTGCAATGACGTGCATGGAGCTAGATGGTAGTATGCTCAGTGATATAGGCCAGGCAGAGAAAGACAAGTACCAAATGATTTCACTCATCTCTGGAGTATAACAACAAAGAAAAACTGAAGGAAAAAAAACAGCAGCAGACTTACAGAACCCGATAGTGGACGAACAGTTACCAAAGGGAAAGGGACTGGGCAGGGTGGGTGGGTAGGGAGGGATAAGGTCGGGGAGAATGAAAGGGGATACTAGGATTAGCACGTAAAATGCGTGGGGTCGGGGGGCAAAGGGAGAGCTGTACAACACAAAGACAAGTAGACATTGTACAGCATCTTACTACACGCTGATGGACAGCGACTGTAATGGGGTGTGTGGGGAGGGACATGGTGAAGGGGTCTAGAGCAAAGAGCTATGCTGATGAACAGAGACTGTTAGAGGTTTTTTGTCGGGCTTGGTGAAGGGGGGAGCCTAGTAAACATAATGTTCTTCACATGATTGTAGATTAATGATAAGAAAAGAAATTTATTAAGTGCAATAAGGGCACAGCGCTGTATCATCAGAATAAAAGGACAGGCTTTGCGTATTCCAAACAAAACATACAGGGTTAAAAGAAGGGATGAAAACTCAAGAGCACCTATGTGCTCCCTTACAGGAGAATCACTTGAGATCCAAAGACACAGACAAACTACAATCCGAAGGGGTGGGGACAGGTAACCTACACAACTGAAACAGAAAAACAAATAAACAAATCGATTCTGTTTGAGTCCCCAGAGACAGTCAGTAGAAAATATCCCTATCTGGCCACAATACACTGTGCACGGAAGGCAGGGGAGCTTTAAGGAGCTATGGGCGCTCCATCCCCCTGACTGTCCTAGCAGCTCTGAGGCCCCTTACTGTGCTGTGACTGGTACACGGCCTGCCTCCCCACTGGGACCGGCCTGCAAAACGGCTGACCCCAGCTATGGCAACTTCTCCCTGCATGCTCAGCAAACTGGCACTGGCAGTGGAGACGGCACTGCGGCAGGGAAGCAGGAAAGACCTCTTTCCTCCTGATGGGTGTGGGCACTGGCACCGCTCCCCTGTGACCTGGACCACACCCCAAGGGCTGAGCATCTCCAGAGATTAAAGCTTCTGGGAGCTAGAGGATACCACCTACAAATAATATGAACCTTCAAATGAAGCTGGTAACTGGACTCCAATCAATCTTCCTGAAAAAGAGATCTCAAAATAAACAACAGGAGCATGCTTAGGGACCTACATTAAATAAAACTGTCCCTGTTTCTTGAGCGCAATTCTCTCTCACTCTCGCTCTCCTGTGAGCGCTGCTGAGGCCCTGTTCCAAGAGAGGTGCTGCGACAGACCAGCAGGAATGGCACAGCTCTCGGGTCCACCACTTCCGGTGCCAGGACAATCCCACACGCGCACTGACTGAACTGCAAACGGGGGATGTCGCCCATATAACTCTGCAGGAAAGGCTACAATGCCGCATGGTAGCTTTCAAATCAATGGCTAGAGGCTACGTGGCTCCACCGATAACTGGTGATGTCAACACCCCGGGCTTCATCTCCTTGGCAATCTTTTTTCCCTATGACATTTGAAAGCAGCACATGGAAAGATACAACCTACGATTCTCCACAACACCTCACCTCTCAGTTTTACGCTACATGTTCCTGCATCAGAGCTTCTCCACTTTGTTCCAGTTTTCTTGGCTGGTTGGTGTTCTGGAAAGAAAATAAAATTACTTAGAGTTGGAATGAAGTGGTGTTGGGTTCAGTAAGATTCTGTTTGACCACCATTAGTAGAATCAAAAGACATCCTTCAGTATGGGAGAATATACACACTGATGACATATTTGATAAGGTGTTGCCATCCAAAATATGTATCAAGAGCTCAAGAACCCCAACACACAAAAAGAAAATGAATCCAATTACAAAATGGGCAGAGGATCTGAACAGACACTTCTCCACAGAAGCAATTTCAGGTGGCCGACAGGCACATGAAAAGACGTTCCACATTGCTAACCATCAGAGAAATACACATTAAAACCACAATGTTGTATCACCTAACACCAGTTAGGATGGCCACCAAACAAAATACAGAAAACAGCAGATGTCGGCAAAGGTGTGGAGAAAGGGGAACCCTCCTACACTGCTGGTGGGAATGTCCGTCAGCTCAACCATTGTGGAAAGCAGTATGGAGATTCAACAAAAAACCAAAGAACAGAAATACCATTTGACAAAGGAAATCCTTTCCTAGGAATTTATCCTAAGATTGCAGGAGCCCAGTTTGAAAGAGACAGATGCACCCCTATGTTGATCACAGCACTCTTACAATAGCCAAGAAATGGATGCAACCTAAGTGTCCATCCGGAAATAAATGGATAAAGAAGAGGTGGTACATACACACTATGGAATATTATTCAGCCATAAGAAGAAAACAAATCCTACCACCATTTGCAACAACACAGACAGAGCTAGAGGGTGTTATGCTCAGTGAAATAAGCCAGGTGGAGAAAGAAAAGTATCCAAGGATTTCACTCCTCTGTGAGGTATGTGAACAAAGGAAAACGGGAAGGAACAAAACAGCAGCAGACTCACAGAACCCAAGAATGGACTAACAGGTACCAAAGGGAAAGGGACATGGAAGGATGGGTGGGATGGGAGGGATAAGGGGGTAAAGGGGGCATTACGATCTGCACACATAATGTAGGGGGTGTAGGGCCACGGGGATTGCAGTATAACACACAGAAAACAGGTAGTGATTCTATAGCATCTTACTACATTGATGGACAGCGACTGTAATGGGGTGCGGAGAGTGGACTTGATAATGGGGGGGAGGGGGAGGCAGAGGGAGACTAGTAACCATAATGTTGCTCATGTAATTGTACATTACTGACAACAACAACAAAAAAAGTGATTCTGTTGACTGCCCAGAGAAAGAGTCAGGAGAAAATAACCCTTCCTGCCACCGTGGATGCTTTCTGTTTGGTTTTGGCCGTGCCCAGGCATAGATTCAGTGGTATAGCAGTGCCCTTCTCATTTTTTCTCACCTCAACAACTGAATTGCTGTAATAATATGCATCTGGGCTTTTGAAATCAGTGGATTTTATGATGTTTACGAATGTAAAGAAGCAATAACCAGATACCGAGTGAAGTTTGGATGCTCAACCGAACACATCACTCCACAACACACTCTTTGCTCCCAACTGCTCCCATCTAGAACTCGGTGTTCCTTTTTACCTGTCCCTCCTCCTATCAGCAGTGACGCCGATGTCCCTCAAACATGGTGGTGAGGAAAGCACCAAGTTTACTCTTCTGTCTAATACAGGCCTGTGGTACAGGTCCTCCCAGAGGAAAAGCAGTAGCAGTGGGAGAAAACCCAAAGACGTAGAAATACAAGATGGTACTGTACAATGAAAACTGACACAAGGGACTTCCGAGACCCATACTTAATTCCATCAGAGACGTGAAAGGAGCCGCCCCCATACAACAAAACTACACCACTACGGAGAAAGCACAGGCAAAGAACAAGAAGAGATCTGGAATCTTACCCCACTGGGCCAGAGAGAGGAGTTTTCACAGCAGCAGCAGCAGTAGCAGTAGCTGGGGCCTGCCCCACACGCTCTGCGCTCATCACCGTTAAAGATAAGTTCGTGGGCTTGGCTCGCCGAGCCTCTCCCTAAGCACACAGAGGCATACACAGTGGGGACTGAGGGGTCATCAGTGGCATCTCGCCCACATTTATGTTCCGCATGGTTTGGAACATAACGAACGGTTGGTGGGCGTGCGATCAGCACGAGGTACAACTGAACGGGCAGCTGAGCTTTGAAGCTGAGTACAGTCATTCACTGTCACCACTGTTCAACAGATCCCGTGACCCGAGAAGTGATGTGCACGAGCTGACACACTCACATTTGATAAGGGAGGTTCTCACCAAGGACGGAGAATGGAGAGGAGGGCACGCAAGTGAGAGTGCACGGGAAGACTCCAAGAGGATTTGAATAGAGAGGTGGGTCTTCAACGATCCATGTTCTTCTGCTGGGGTGAAATGTCTTAAAAACCAGAGGCAAGAGGTGGAAATCCCCAGAGGAAATAATTCACAGGCAAAAAGACACGAGACAGGATCTTTTCAAGGAGCAGGGAGGTTGGCTCATAGGGATGGAAATGTAGACAAAGTGAAGACCTGACCCTGAGTTGGGGCTGGAGAATTTCACATTTTATTCTGTAACAACGTCAGTGCTTCCACAGTGAAGCAGTGAGCAAGCAGGGCTTAGGTCCACAAGGAAAGACCTGAGAACTAGAGGCAGGGTTACTGACACGGGATACGAGCTTCATAGGTTGTAACATAAAGGATGAACAGTCAGGATCGGAAATTGACAGGCTGACTACTGAGAGAAGGCAAGGTTGCCCCACAAACTTCCAGCTTGGCTGACGGGAAAGAAGAACGATGTCATCAAGACCAAGAGTCAAAAGGAGAAGTATTTTAAAAATAAAAGTGTTTCCCAGTTTTCTGTGTTGTGTTATTTACGTACGAGACACAGGCCCCCAAAACTAGATCAGAGAGAAAATCTGGGTGGCCGGGCCCAGTCAGAATGCGGGATGTGTCTATGCTGAGACCCGTTGGTCCCCGACCTACGCTTTCTGTGAGAAGCAAAGAAAGAACCTGCCCGCTAGCTAGAAAGGCAAGTTATGGGGTCTGCTCCTTCCTCAGAAGTCAGCCACATGGCTGACCATGGCCGAGAAGGCTTGCCTGGCTCCAGGTGTCCCAGAGAAGCAGGGAAGGCCCGGGAAAGGGTGGGCCGCGCCCCGGGCAGCCTCTTGGTGGCTCCATGCCGGGCTGTGTTCAGGACATGGTCACCACGAGCAAGGGGGAGTGGTGGAGGCAAGGAGCTTGCCGCCCGCAACACCCCGGGTGCTGAGCCCATGCAGAGCTGGCAACCGGGCAGGCTGAGTTCTGACAGACACGGGCACTGCAGCCCTCGACTGTCCACATGGTGGCCTCGTTGGTCCGAACACCTGCACTTCCCTCAGCGGGCAATTCCGGGGGCTAGGGATTCTTCTGGGGTTCGCCTTGGGGACGCACCGTGGCTTTGGCCCAGTGTCTCCTCTGGGTGTGGCCAGTGTGCTTAAGGCAATGGGGGCGTTGTGCAGCAGCCCCTGGGTGACATCACAGCGGCCCAGGGCTCTTTGTAATGCATCCCCTGGCTGACATACATACCAGGCTCGCCCTACCTGGGCAGCTCAGTGCGTGCTTGGCCTGAGAAAGAGTTAGTGGCAAAGGAGACCCTCTCCCTAGATTCAGACCCTTTCTTCAGATCGTTTGGCACACACCACAAACAGTTTTTCCGTGTGGACTGTTTCCTCCTTCCTTAGGATCGTACCCCACCCCGCCGGCCACCTCCCCAGCCCCACCTTCTTTGCCCGCCGATACTTCCGGTCCTCGGGGAGCTGCTCCCTATCCGTCCTGCCAGGGAGAACCATGCACATGCCCGTTGCCCGTGTCACAGGCTGTTCCACCGGGATTCTGTGCCTTTAGCAGCTGGCTTTTCCCACTTTAACCAGCAGAGATCCCACTACCACTTGGAGCAGTCCTGAGCCTCTTGACTATCCTAGGCTCCCAGCAGACGGCTGGAGAGAGACCACCCAGACGAGCTCCTCCTCTCCAGGGCACATGGGAACCACTACCAGCCAGCCTCGAGGTGTCCTATCTCTGCAAAACCGCCATACAGAGTCAGTCAAAAACCAGGCCTTTTGCAGCACAAGCACCGACACGATGGCTGGCTCTGATGCTCTGGACAAGCCGATAGACACGACTACACCACCGCTAGCCATCGTCTTCCGGTTCCCCTAGGCACCGCACGAGACCATGGGCAGCAACACCGCCGGCCTCCTGTGGGCCACAGACAACCACCACGTGGGCGGTCTTCATCTGGTCTTCCCTGGCCCCATACGATGCCGTGGGAGGCACAGATGATGGCCTCGGCTCTCCCCGCAAGGCGGACGATGACCCGATCTGCAAGCCACCGCCTTCGGGAGAGGCACCTACAACTGCCCCCTGGCCCTGGACAAGTCCGTGGGCTACACAGGCGCCATTCTGAAGGCTGATGCTCAAAACGAGCCGATGGACATGATACCATCCTCGATGGCCGTCATCTTCCATTAGCCCCTGACCACACATGAGGCCGTGGGCAGCTCCACCTTAGGCCCAAGGGCCGGCAATGACGCTCAAGGTAAGCACATTCACACGACAACACCCTCGATAGCCGTCATCCTCCGTTGGCAACGGCTCTGCAAGGGACCGTAGGCAGAAAAACCTCCGGCCACCTGTGCACCTTAGACAACTACCGCATGAGCGGTCATCGTCTGGTCTCCCCTGGCCCCATATGATGCCATGGGAAGCACAGAAAACTACCTCGGCCCTACCTGTAAGTCAGCCTCGGACCGGATGGGCACTCCACTGCCCTCAGGAAAGGCACATACAACTGCCCTCCGGTCCCAGACAAAGCACAAGGCAGCACAAGCACCTGCCCGAACGCTGACACTGATGCTCAGGATGAGCCGATGTGACACAACACCTCCCTCAATGGCTGTCATCTTCCGGTCACCCCCCAGCTCCACACGATTCCGTGGGTAGCTGCACCGCCATCATCCTGCGCACCTCAGACACCCACAGGATGAGGAGTCATCCTCCCGGCTCCCCTGGACCCACAGGGTGCTGTGGGAGGCACAGACGATGGCCTCGGTCCTACCCGCAAGTCGGACTAGGACCCAATGGCATTCCACCACCATGGGGAAAGGCACCTACTCTATACCCCGTGCCCCAGATGACGCAGTGGGCAGCACAAATGCTGTCACGAAAGCTCACTCAATCTCTCTATACAAGCCAATGGACACGACGCCACCATCACTAGCCGTCATCTTCTGGTCCCCACCGGGACCCACACTAGGCCATGGGCATCACTACCGCTGGCCTCCTCTGCAACTGAGAAAAACACCACGTGGGCGGTCATCATACGGTCAGACCTGGACCCATATAATGCCATGGGAGGCACAGCCGAATAACTCGGCCCTACCCCTAAATCGGCCTCTGACCCGATGGACACGCCACAGACCTTGCCAATGGCACCTACAGATCTCCCCTGGCTCCAGACAAGGCCTATGTCCTCCTATTTATTTGACAAAATCTTTCCCACAATATGTGTGTATATTATATACTCACACTAAACCCTGCTCTTGCTAGTATGCCTCTGCTCTGTTTACTCTTTGACCCGGGGACAGTGGAAGAACATACATACATGAGTGATAATGTTCTGAGCCACACTTAAATATGCAACATGTTCCATGCCCCAGTGACTGGGATGTGGAAGTAGCCGCGTTTTATGACTGTGCGTGCTCACCGTGTGGTCTGCGTGCTGAGCGTTTAATGGATGACAACCCAGGGAGAGGCAAGCCCAGAGGAAGGAGACCCGGTTGGCTTATGTGGCCCTTTCCCTCTCCTCTCCCACTGCTCTGAGATCACTGGAGGCTAGGGAATCCTGGCTGTGACACAGGAAACCACTCTTATCATTTTGGTTTTTAAACATGCTTAATTCTGTATGTGTGTGCCTTGTGTAACTTAAGACTTTGGCCGATCTTCCTCACACATTCCCACTTCCCAATGAGAGATTGGATTTGGCATCCAGGTCCTCGAGGCTGGAGGAATGACAGAAGGAATTGTTTCTCACTGCTGTGTGATAATTGAAATTTTAAGCTTAGAATTTATCAAGTAGCTTAGTAATATCAGAAAAGGCCCTCCTTAATAACTGCCTGGCCTGACTCTAACCTATACTGCTAACATGTCAAACCACTTTGAGTTACAACTGTGCCCACTTCTCGCTGATCCTAGAGTCTGCAGGGTCTCCACCAGACTTAATACACGCAGAATTATTAACCTCTGAAGACCACGTTCTAGTTGGAGGGGAGGAAAGAGACTATAAACATCTGTAAGTTCTCTGGTAGCTAAGCCAGTAACAAACACTATGAAGAATAAAAAGCAGGATATGGAGGACTGAGATTATAGGCAGAGAGAAGCAGGGCTTTCAAAATAAACAGTGGACAGGGTAAGCCTCACCAGGGAGGTGGGACTTGAACAGTCTACAAGGAGGTGACAGAAGCAGGTATCTGAGCGTAAAGCATTCCATACAATGGGATAAATTACTGAAAAAGTCAAGAGGAAGGATGCTTGTGGTCTTCAGGGAGCAGTCAGTCAACAAATGCGGCTAGAATACTGTCAAAAAGGTGGGAAAAGAAGACCGGGGACAGAGATATGGGTTGAAGTCCCTGCACCACCATTTACTAATTTTGTAGTCACATGCTGTTGATGCGATGTGCAAATGTCTCAGTGAACCCAGTGCTGTCTGTCTCTGAGTCCTAGTTACCTTGCAGGCTTTTGGAAACATAAGTAGGGAAATGACATATAAACCATCTTGTGAACTGTTCTGTGCATATGGATAGATGGGTAGAAAAAAAGATATTGATAGATAGGACAGATAGACTGATAGATGACAGATTAGATAGGATAGATGATAGGTATAGATAGATCGAATAGATAGATAATAGATAGATGGATAGATAGATAGATAGATAGATAGATAGATAGATAGATAGATAGCCATAATAGATAGCCATGTTGTTAACTGTGTGTAAGGCTGGGGTTACTGATGGGAGGAGTAAGCACATCAGACACTGATGATGTGCCAATGTCTCCGGCTGCTGCCTCTTCCCACATGGGACACTGATTATGTGCCCAAGTTCTTGGCAGTTGCCCCCTCCCAACCTGAAAAATATGCTTTGGGCTAGCAAATCCTCATGCTGCTGTAAATCTTTAGCTCTGCCTCCCCCTACCTTCTTTAAAATCTCGCTGCCTGTCTACTTATGTGTGAACTCCCCAGCCTTAATTGCTATAGACTGGGGAAATCTTGCCCAGGTATTTGCATTCAAATAAACTACCGGGAACTTTGTTGCCTCTCTTCACCTTCTTATTTCAGCTAGAATTTATCTTACACTGTTCTGTACATAACGATAGATGGGTAGACAAAATGATGACGAAAGGTAGATGACAGACAGATGACATGTGATAGATTGATTGGAAATAGATACATTAGATAGATGTTAGATATTCATAGATTAGAAGAATAGATTGACAGAGATGACAGATAGATAAGATATATAAAGATGACAGATGATAGACTAGATAGGATAGATGATATAGGTAGGTTAGATTAGACAAATAGATGATATATAGATACAGAGTTATGAACTGAATTTATGGGCCCTCACCTCACCATCTTTCGCTCCTCCTAACACCCCACCACCACCACACACACACAAACACACACACACACACAAGTTCATATTTGAACTCAGTCAGGGTTGAAGCACTAACCCCCACTGTCATGGTATTGGGAGGTGAGGCCTTTGGAGGTAATTAGGTTTGGAAGATATCATGAGGGTGTGGGTGAAGCTGCCATTATGCAATCAGTGCTATTTAGAGGAACAGAGGACAGATCTTTCTCACTCGACCCTGTGAGGACACAGCAGGGATGCAGCCATATGCAAGCCAGAAGAAGGGACCTCACCAGGAACTGAACCTGACTTGATCTAGGACTTCTGCTTACAGAATTGCGAGAAATCAGTGTCTATCGATTAAGCCCCCACTCAATGACACTCTGGTTATCAGCTTGAGTAGACTAACATAGATATGTAGGTAAGCAGAGATGCAATGAGATGATGGATGGAGAGAGCCTATGCATAGATATCTGTGCTTAGGTGCCTGCATAGGTATCTGTGTTTAACCACGTCAGCACTTTGAAGTCTGCTCCCTTTGGGGGGAACACCAGGTGCACAACTTATGCACGTTTCTTTTTTAAAGTGTGGGCTGCAGTTTCCAATAACTTGGGTCTCCGTTAACTCTCAGCCGTGTATATGTGTCTGTGAGTGTGCTTGTGTGTGTGTACACCACTGCCCCTACAGGTGTACTATCACAGGAGTTTCAAAAGTAACAAAAGAACGCAGAATAGGGCAAACATCTTGCAAACTATGACCAGAAAGAATAAAATTTTTCCACTAGACTCTGGGGATATCTTTGCCAAGTGTTTCTATGCGATTTTAGAAAGATCTTGCTGGAAATGTTGCTGGGACCACTCTGAACCGTCAAGTTAGTTAAGGTAAATAGCGAGAAGAGGAGAGCAGCAAAGACCACCCTCGGTGTGTCTCCTATGCATCAGGCCAAGGTGTACAGGATTTAATTCTACTACACCACTTCATCTCACTATGGCTGACGTGGGATGACCTTATACATCACCTTCATCCGTTAGTAAAAAGTTACTTCAGAATCACCTCCCTTAACAGAAATTAAATAAGTGCGGGCACATAAACATTCCTAGAATTCCTGCCACCATCACCCAACTCTTTATACTCAGTACCCTTTTCATATGAAATGAAACATAGCTCTCAACGCTACTATTTCATTTCAGATAGACCTCACTCACATCTAAATGCCTAAATGCACTGAAACTCTACCTCCACCTTGACAGCAGAGGGGAGCAGTTTCCCCACAAGCTAGCTGGCCTGCCACCTCAGCAAGCCCATGGGCCACAAGCCCACAGGAGCCCTGCATGTCACCAATAGGCAGTTCACTTAAACGGTGACTACACGCATGCTCTCTGGAGATGGGTCACCAAGCAGGGCCTCCGAGGTGACATCGGTGCACAGGAATGAAGACCTACTACTGGGCATGCACATGCCCTGGAACACGCAGGCCAGCCATTGTGATCCCTGCGTGGGGCATCGGATATGCTCGGCAGCTCACGCAGCCGCCACAGCAGGAATGGCACAGTCAGAGCAGCCGGAGTGCCCTGTCATGCACAGGTTGAAGAGCGCAGCCCGCCAACCACACCATCCACACCCAGGAGTCTCGTGCCAATTACGCAGGAGAAGTTCCCACCCAAGGCCAATCCTCTCAAGTCCCAAACACACAGCTAACTCACATAAACAAACACAAGGAATTGAGACTGAGAAGGACATAGAGGAATCAAAGTGCACCTAGTGAAAGAACGTTGAGAAAAGTGAGAAAACAGATAAACAGACAGATGATTGATATATGGATTGGATTGATATACATACATATAGATGACAGATTAATCAGATAGATACACAGATGATAGTAGGTACATGATAGATCATAGATAGATAGATGACAGATAGATAGATAGGTAGATAGATTATATAGATAGTTAAAGAGATAGGTAGGAAGATAGATAAGAAAGCATCATACTAAACAAAGCTATCTTTCACTCAAGACCATCTATGTGCTCCCTTACAGGAGACTCACTTGAGATCAAAGGGCGAAGACCAACTACAAATTGAGGGGGTGGTGACAGGTACCCTAGAGAAGTGAAACTGCAAAAAAAAAAAAAATAGATGTGCTGATGGGTTTAAAGATGGCGGCTCACGTGAGAGGGGAGGCAGAATCCTCCTACCAAAACGAAAACCACATACATACATACCATATGGAAAGAGAACAACTACACCAAATCCTGGAAGAGCAGCAGGGAAGAAAGCTGCTGCGCCAGGCTGTCACCTCAAGGAGAAGTGTGACATACAGTCCTGAATATGTGCTCTGGAAGCACGAAACTACCATAAACGTGCTGCTCTCTGGAGGACCAGTGGGGTTGGAATGCAAAGACAGGCAGGAGACTTCGAGAGACGAGTTTCCAGCCACTTGTGGGACAACACAGGGATCCACATCCAGCCGATGTGGGACAAAAGAAAGGCGGACAGTCTGTGAGACTTCCTAACAGCAAGAGAACTTCTAAAGGGGCAAAGCTTCCACAGGGCTTGCCACTCAGGATAAAGGACAGTTGCGCCAAACTGCCTGGGTGCACTCAGCCCGGCAGGCGGGTGAGCTTTCAGGAACTCCAGGCTCTCCATCCCCCTGGCTGGCCTTTCAGTTCTGAGGCCCCTTACCGTCATGTGACTGGTACACGACCTGCATCCCTGCCGGGACCAGCCTGCAAAACGGCCGCCCCCACCTATGGCAGCTTCTCCCTGCGTGCTCCACAAACTGGCCCTGGGAGTGGAGACAGGCACTGTGGCCGGGAAGCAGGAAAGTCCTCTTTCATTCCGGCAGGTTGGGCACTGGCACCACACCCCTGGGACACCTGCCATCCCCCCAAGGGCTGAGCATCTCCAGAGAGTAAAGCTTCTGGGAGCTAGAGGGCGCCACCTACAAAGATGAACCTTCAAAGGAACCTGGTAACTACACTCAAATCAATCTTCCTGAGAAAGAGATCTCAAAATAAAATCAGGAGCATGCTCAGGGAGCTACAGAAAATAAAACTGCAGCATGGAGGCAACATGGCAGCATGAGTAGGACATTGGGAATCTCCTCCCAATAACATATATATTTTTGAAAATACAACAAATATAGCTAATCCTAAAAGACAGACCAGAAGACACAGGACAACAGCCAGACTACAACTACACCAGCGAGAACCCAGTGCCTGGTGAAAGGGGTAAGATAGAAGCCCCAGCCCAGCGGGACCCGAGTGCACCTCCCCCCAGCTCCCAGCGGGAGAAGAATAGGAAGAGCGGGAGGGAGACGGAGCCCAAGACTGCTGAACACACAGCTCCAGCCACCCACACCAGAGCACAGAGACAGTGCATGCACGGGATCTCTGGAAACTAGGGAAACAGGGCAGCAAGACCTCTGAGGACATGCTGAAGCTGATGCACCTGTGACAAAAAAAGCGGGGGCTTTATGAAAGTCTTAAAGGGACAGGTACTTAACAGCTGGACGGAAACAACACAGGCCACCGCCCAGCAGATGGAATGTACAGGGAAATCCAGGCGCACTAACCCCCTGGGCAGCAGCTCTGAGACACCTCACAGAGGTAAACCACCAAACAGCCCCCCGTCCATTACCCCTCTGGGCGCTGTGAAAGCATAGAAACAGCCTAAGGCAAAAGGCCCACAGAAAGGGAAGTTCCTCCATTCTGGCCAGGCAAGACACAAAGAACCAGTCTACACGCAATTACCCAGCACAAGCCACTAGGGGTCGCAGTTGTCCAAGTAAAGAAAGGCCAGTAGCATGTGAAAAGTTTGGCCCTCCCAGCTGACAGTCAATAGCACCTGTCAACATGAAAAGGCAAGAAAACATGATTCAGACAAGACTAACCCAGACAGCTTTGGCAACTGCTACATCTTCCCCTGAGAAGGAACCTGGGAAGATAGATTTAGCCAGTCTTCCTGAAAATAATTCAAAACAAAAGTCATAACCATGCTGATGGACTTGCAGAGAAATATGCCAGAACTACAGAAGGAGAATACAGAAATAAAAAAAGCTCTGGTAGGACTTCAAAACAGAATGGACGAGATGCAAGAGACCATTAATGGTCTAGAAAACAGAGAACAGGAACACAGAGAAGCTGATGCAGAGAGAGATAAAAGGATCTCCAGGAATGAAAGAATTTTAAGAGAGCTGAGTGACCAATCAAAAGGAATAATATAGGCATTATAGGAATACCAGAAGGAGAAGAGACAGAAAAAGGGAGAGAAAGTGTCTTTGAAGAAATAATTGAAGAAAACTTTCCCAAAGTAGGGGAAGAAATGGCTTCTCAGACCACAGAGGTACACAGAACTACCATGACAATGGATCCAAAGAGGGCAACACCAAGACACATAATAATTAAAATGGCAAAGATCAAAGACAAGGACAAAGTATTAATGGCAGCCAGAGAGAAAAAAAAGTTTAAGTACAAAGGAAAACCCATCACGCTATCATCAGACTTCTCAACAGAAACCCTACAGGCCAGAAGTGAATGGCATGATATACTTAATGCAATGAAACAGAAGGGCCTCGAACCAAGACTACTGAATCCAGCACAAATATCATTTAAATATGAAGGAAGGATTAAACAATTCCAAGACAAGCAAAACTTGAGGGAATTTGCCTCCCACAAACCACCTCTTCAGGGCATCCTACAGGGACTGCTCTAGATGGAGCACTCCTAAAAGGAGCACAGAACAAAACACCCAACATATGAAGAAGGGAGGAGGAGGAATAAGAAGGGAGAGAAATAAAGAATCATCAGACCGCTTTTATAATAGCTCAACAAGCGAGTTAAGGTAGACAGTAAGATAGTAAAGAAGCTAACCCTAAACCTTTGGTAACCACAGCCTTAAAGACTGCAATGCAATAAATTCATACCTTTCAATAATCACCCTAAATGTAAATGGACTGAAAGCACCAATCAAAAGACACAGAGTAATAGAATAGATAAAAAAGCAAGATCCATCCATATGCTGCTTACAAGAGACTCACCTCAAACCCAAAGACATGCACAGACTTAAAGTCAAGTGATGGAAAAAGATATTTCATGCAAACAAAAGAGAGAAGAAAGCAGGTGTTGCAATTCTGGTATAAGACAAAACAGACTTCTAAATAAAAAAAGTAACAAAAGACAAAGAAGGACATTACATAATGATAAAGGGCTCAGTCCATCAAGAGAACAAAACCATTTTAAATTTATATGGACCCAATACAGGAGCTTCAACATACCTGAAACAAAAATTAACAGAACTAGAGGAGGAAATAGAATGCCATGCATTCATTCTAGGAGACTTCAACACAACACTCACTTCAATGGGAGAGGGAATGGGGAGGATGGGTGGGTAGAGAGGGATAAGGGGGGAGTAAAAGGGGGGTATTAAGATTAGCATCGATTGGGGGGTGGGAGAAAGGGGAGGGCTGGACAACACAGAGAAGACAAATAGTGATTCTATAACATTTTACTACGCTGATGGACAGTGAAAGTAAAGGGGGGACCTGGAAAAGGGGTGAGCCTAGTAAACAAAGTGTTCATCATGTAAGAGTAGATTAATGATTAAAAAAAAATCAGGTGTAGATGCACTCATTGCACCAATTCCTGGAATTGTCATGGGAATGAAGAAGGAGATATCTAAGCTGGCCTGTGCATACAGTAAAACAACAAATTTGACTGGATCTATTCTGTTGGAACTCAACCAAGAATTAGGAGAAGTGCAAGTTGTAGCACTCCAAAATCTTACAACTACAGACTTTTTACTGTTAAATGAACATATGGGATGTGAACAGTCCCCAGGAATGGGTTGTTTTAATTTGTCTGATTTCTCCCAGACTGTTCAAGTTCAGTTAGACAATATCCACCATATCATAGATAAGTTTTCACAAATGCCTAAGGTGCCTAACTGGTTTTCTTGGTTACACTGGAGATGGGTGATAAATATAGGTCTGCTTTGGGTATGTAACTGTACCCATATTATGTTAATGTGTCTGCGCAATTTAATTAGTAGTTTAAAACCTATACATGCTGAAGTTACACTACAAGAAGATATGTCAAAGAAATAATCAATCTTCCCATGTTTTCTTCTGCCTGCTACTTCTATAGCATTTCTTCTTCCTTCCTAATTACAAACCTTAAATAGAATTCCTGTCTCATATCAAATTAACCGAGTATCATAATTCCTGCAAGTGCTAAAGATACCTCAAGACAAATGCTGGGCATAGAAGCCACAGGGCATAAATCTGCATAGAAGTAAAAAGCTAACCTTTTCAAACGATAAGGCTTCTCTCTCTCTTACCAAATTTACATCTCCCTGTATGGCCCCGGAAGATGACTGGTTAGCCAGAGACGGGTAAGATTCCTCACGGGAGGAACAACCTAAGACAGGCACAGTGGCCGGGGGGCAATCAGGTGAGAAATTGGGCATCAACAGAGGTGAGGCTGAGAACCTCAACCCCCCTGTTCTGAGAGAAATCTTCTGCATCCGTGGATATTTTATTGCCCTTGTCTAGCTTTTGTTAACACATAGTCTACAGGCACACACCCGATCATCTTCATGCGCTCTCTTACAACAGTAAACTGTTCTCTACCTTTATCTTGCATCAACCTACCACTTCAGCTTTTTATTTAAAATAATAATAATAAGGAGAGAAATGTGGTATCCAGCTATAAATCAAGTATAAAAATCAAACGAATATTCATATTTGAACTGATTGTTTATAGTTCATAATGCATGAGCAAAACCGAAAGTTTCTGTGATGACTGCCCTTGTACTGTTCACCATGTAACTTATTCACTATGTAAGAATTTGTTCTGCATGTAAGAACTTGTTTGTTATGCTTCAGAAGATTGGACACTGACGAAAATTAGGCTTGGTGTGGATTCATGATTGGGCATTGAGCACTGACCCCCCTATACAGAATTTTATTTTTATTGTTAAAAACCATTTGTTCAATAAGTGTGAGAGGTGCCCTCTCAAAAAAAAATAAAAAATACAGACTTCCAATTGTAAAATAAATAAGTAACTATGATGTAATGTGTAACATAAGGAATATAGTCAAAATATTATAACAACTTTGTATGGTGATAGCTGGTATCTAGAATTATCATGTATATAAATGTTGAATCACTGTGTTGTACACCTGATACTAATGTAATACTGTGTGTCAACTACCCTTCAATAAAAAATAATTATCTACAAAAAATAAAATAAATAAAATACAAATATAAATAAAAATAAAAAACCCAACACAGTCCTGATTTGGTTGAAAGCAATCATGCAGTCCTACTATTCCCATGTCTACCAAAAACACCTTCTAACAGCAAGCAAAGTTACCGGTGGTGCACGTGGTTTCTGTCCCAGTGACACACCAGGTACGCAGGTGTGTGCTGAGTACCACAGAAGCTCCAACATGAACCTACATCATCTTCCACTTGTTTTCCCTAAGGTTCCACTTATTTATTTTTTAAAAGTCAGTTACTGGATTGTGTTGACGAGAAAATTCACATTAGCAGTACCATTGTAAATGTAATGAACAGAGATATCGGGAATCAAAATAAAATGATAAACTTAACCCAGAGGCCAGATTTAAATCTCACCTTCCTGACCTGCCAGATATAAAAGTGGAAAGGAAACCTCATTTCCAACCCCTGCTGACTCCTCAGAGGTGCTTCTCCGTGGGCTCAGGGGCGGGGCAGGTGTTTGTGGGCCGCCCTACTCAGGGCCAGCCGAGGTCGGACACAGACGAGGAGCACACCGGCCATCCCTAGGGTGGCCCATGGTCAGCTGCTAGCTACTGGGACCAGGACATGATTTACCAGTTGTCTTGTCTCTTGATTCTCCCCCTGAAAGGCAGGGAAGTAGAAACTTTTATTTCTGGCAATACCTGAATCTACCAAAGTAACATACTTGATGATTTTCTTCCTGAAAATTATGAGTGAAAAGGCTTCCTTTTCTCTTGGGTAGGAACATGGTGGGCCCACTACTGGCCAACCAGCCACAAGAGGAAGTGGGTCCTGCCAGGGTTTCCTTGCCTTCCAATTTCTCAAAAAAAGGGAGAAATCTGTATTTTAAATAAAAGCAACCCACTTAAATTACTTTAGAATTCTGTGCCAGACAAACACCCAGAGCCAATATGGCCTGTGTTCTGTGACCACCTACCTCCTGCCCTGTCCACTTCTGAGAACTGCCCCATGCCCACACAGGGCCTGCAGGCCATGAGATGCTCTGTCCTGCCTGTGTAGGGGCAATTATGCACACTCATGCTATCTGTATCTGTCTCTGGGTGGGCTTTCTGGCCCTCTCACGTGTATGTACTGCAGGGAGGGTAGGAAAGGGGCTCCACCTTTCAGAGCCTGTAGCTGCGAGTGCTGCCTGGGCCTCACAGGGCAGGCTCAGAGTGAGCGATTTCCAGGACAAAAAATGAACAACAAGATGGGATAAAGCAGAATGGTTCTGAACGGGAGGCTCAAACGCTGCCCCATGGACTTCCACCCTGGCTCAGGATGAACATCTCAGACACTGGAAAATGGTAGGCTGAATCCGTGGGTACCCCCATGGAGCTTCTGTTTCTGAATGGTCAAGTGAAATCAAGAAAACTAAGTTAAATACTAGGATCCACTTTTTATAGATCAACAGTTTCCAGAGAAATTGCTGATGTAATAAATATATATATTTGAGAGGGCATATATTTTATTTATTGATCAAATGGTAGTTACCAACTATAAAACTCTGTATAGGAGACTCAATGCACAATCCTCAATCAACCCGAAGCCTAATTCTCAACAGTCTCCAATCTTCTAAAGTATAATGAACAAGTTCTTACATGGTGAACAAATTCTTACATAGTGAATAAGTTCTTACACGGTGAACAGTGCAAGGGCAGTCATCACAGAAACTTTCAGTTTTGATCACACATTATGAGCCATAAACAATCATGTGAAATGTGAATATTCGTTTGATTTTTATACTTGATTTATATGTGGATCCCACATTTCTCACTTTATTATTATTATTATTATTATTATTATTATTATTATCATTTTAAATAAAATGCTGAAGTGGTAGGTAGATGTAAGATAAAGGTAGAAAACTTAGATAAGTGTTGTAAGAGAGCAAATGTAGATGATCGGGTGTGTGACTGTAGACTATGTGATAATCCAAGCTAGACAAGGGCAATAAAATATCCATGCATGCAGAATATTTCTCTCAAAACAGGGCGGGAGAGGTTTTAAGCCTCACCTCTGTTGATCCCCAGTTTCTCACCTGATGGGGCCCCTGTGACTGGGCCTGTCTTAGGTTGTTCCTCCCTTGAGGAATCTTACCCGTCTCTGGCTAACCAGTCTTCTTCCGGGGCCATACAGGGAGATGTAAAGTTGGGAATTGAGAGAGAAGTATAATTGTTTGAAAAGGTTAGCTTTTTACTTCTATGCAGATTTATGCCCTGTGGCTTCTATGCCCACCATTTGTCTTGAGGTAGCTTTAGCACTTGGAGGAATTATGATACTCGCTAAATTTGATATGAGACATGAATTCTATTTAAGGTTTGTAATTAGGAAGGAAGAAGAAAAGCTGTAGAGGTAACAGATGGAAGAAAACATGGGGAGATTATTTCTTTGACATATCTTCTTGTAGAGTAATTTAAGCATTATAGGTTTTAAACTACTAATTAAATTGCACGCACCCATTAACATAATAGGAGTACAGTTACATAACCAAAGCAGATGTATAATTACAAGCCATCTCCAGTGAGCCAAGAAATCCAGTTAGGCACCCTAGGCATTTGTGAAAATTTGTTTATGATATGATGGATATTGTCCAACTGTACTTGAACAGTCTGAGATAAATCAGACAAATTAAAACAGCCCATTCCTGGGAACTGTTCACATCCCATATGTTCTTCTAACAGTAGATAGTCTGTAGTTGTAAGATTTTGGAGCGCTACAACTTGCACTTCTCCTAAATCTTGGTTTAGTTCCAACAGTGTAGATCCAGTCAAATTTGTTGTTTTACTGTATGCACAAGCCAGCTTAGATATCTCCTTCTTCATTACAATGGAAAGTCCGGGAACCAGTGGGATGAATGCAGCTACAACTGCAGCATCGCCTGGGTCCTTGTTGAGGTTTTTTGATCATCATCTTCTTGTATGACTCTTCCAGAGAGTGATGTTGGAAGTTCGTCTTCACATCGTATCTTAGTTCATTTACTGGGTAGACACATTAGGCTTTGTTCCTCTGCATAAATACAAACAGACCCTTTTCCCACACTTTGATCTGCCCTTTATACCATTGTGTGGAACACATTGGAGGTCACCAAACAGGAACTGCTATTTTTTTTAAGAGAAAAGTATATTATCGCAAAAGTGTACCTCCATAGCCAATCATCTGACACACTTTAAGTGATCAAAGTTAAGGATATTTAAACCATGCATTAATTGTTGATTTACAGTTAGTTTAATCCTGTCATGGAATAATCCCCCTTTTCTTTTTTTTGTTATCTTTAATCTACACTTTAATGAAGAATATTATGTTTACTACGCTCTCCCCTATACCAGATCCCCGCTATAAACCCCTTTCCAGTCACTGTCCATCAGCATAGCTAAATGTTGTAGAATCACTACTTGTCTTCACTGTGTTGTACAGCCCTCCCATTTCTCCCACCCCCCTATGCATGCTGATCTTAATACCCACCTTCTTCCTCCCAACCCTTATCCCTCCCTACCCACACATCCTCCTCAGTCCCTTTCCCTTTGATACCTGTTAGTCCATTCTTGGGTTCTGTGATTCTGCTGTTGTTTTGTTCCTTCAGTTTTTCCTTTGTTCTTATACTCCACAGATGAGTGAAACCATTTGGTATTTCTCTTTCTCCGCTTGGCTTATTTAACTGAGCATAATACCCTCCAGCTCCATCATGTTGCTGCAAATTGTAGGATTTGCCCTCTTATGGCTGAGTAGTATTCCATTGTGTATATGTACCACATCTTCTTTATCCATTCATCTACCGATGGACATTAAGTTGTTTTCAATTCTTGGCTTTTGTAAATAGTGCTGTGATACCCATAGGGGTGCATCTGTCTTTCTCAGACTTGATTGCTGCGTTCTTAGGGTAAATTCCTAGGAATGGAAATCCTGGGTCAAATGGTAAGTCTGTTTTGAGCATTTTGATGAACCTCCATACTGCTTTCCACAATGATTGTACTAGTTTACTTTCTCACCAGCAGTGTAGGAGGGTTCCCGTTCTCCACAGCCTCGCCAACATTTGTTGTTGTTTGTCTTTTGGATGGCAACCATCCTTACTGGTGTGTGGTGATGCCTCATTGTAGTTTTAATTTGCTTTGCTCTGATAATTAGTGATGTGGAGCATCTTTTCATGTTTCTGTTGGCCATCTGTATTTCTTTTATAGAGAACTGTCTGTTCAGTTCCTCTGCCCATTTTTTAATTGGATTATTTGATTTTTGCTTGTTGAGGCGTGTGAACTCTTTATATATTTTCGACATCAAGCCTTTATCTGATCTGTCATTCACAAATATATTCTCCCATACTGTAGGGTTACTTTTTGTTCTATTGACGGTGTCTTTTTCTGTGCAGAAGATTTTCAGCTTAATATAGTCCCACTTGTTCATTTTTGCTGTTGTTTTCCTTGCCCGGGGAGATATGTTCAAGAAGAAGTCACTCAAGTTTATGTCTAAGAGGTTTTTGCCTATGTTTTTTTCCACGAGTTTAATGGTTTCATGGCTTACATTCAGATTTTTGATCCATTTTGAATTTACTTTTGTATATGGGGTTAGACAAAGGTCCAGTTTTGCCAGCATTATCTGTTGAAGAGACTGTCATTTTGCCATTGTGTGTCCATGACTCCTTTATCAAATATTAATAGACCATATATGTTTGGGTTAATGTCTGGAATCTCTAGTCTGTTCCTCTGGTCGGTGGCTCTGTTCTTGTGCCAGTACCAAATTGTGTTGATTACTATTGCTTTATAGTAGAGCTTGACATTGGTGAGTGAGATCCCCTATACTTTATTCTTCTTTCTCAGGATTGCTTTGGTTATTTGGGGTCTTTGGTGGTTCCATATGAATTTTTGAATTATTTGTTCAAGTTCATTGAAGAATGTTGCTGTGAATTTCATAGGGATTGCATCAAATCTGTATATTGCTTTGGGCAGGATGTCCATTTTGACGATATTAATTCTTCCTATCCACGACCATGGGATGAGTTTCCATTTGTAAGTGTCCCTTTTAATTTCTCTTAAGAGTGACTTGTAGTGTTCAGAATATAGGTGATTCACATCTTTGGATAGATTTATTCCTAGGTAGTTTATTCTTTTTTATGCAATTGTGAATGGAATTGCTTTCCTGATATCCCTTTCTATTGGTTCATTGTTCGTGTATGGGAAAGCTACAGATTTCTGTGTGTTAATTTTTATCCTGCAACTTTGCTGTATTCCGATATCAGTTCTAGTAATTTTGGGGTGGAGTCTTTAGGGTTTTCTATGTACAATATCACGTCATCTGCAAATGGTGACAGTTTAACTTCTTCTTTACCAATCTGGATTCCTTGTATTTCTTTGTTTTGTCTGATTGCCATGGCTAGGACCTCCAGTACTATGTTAAACAGCAGTGGGGAGAGTGGGCATCCCTGTCTAGTTCCCGATCTCAGAGGAAAAGCTTTCAGCTTCTCGCTGTTCAGTATAATGTTGTCTGTGTGTTTATGATATATGGCCTTTATTATGTTGAGGAACTTGCCCTCTATTCCCATTTTGCTGAGAGTTTTTATCTTGAATGGATGCTGAATTTTGTCGAATGTTTTTTCAGCTATGGAGATGATCATGTGGTTTTTGTCTTTCTTTTTGTTGATGCGGTGGATGATGTTGATGGATTTTTGAATGTTGTACCATCCTATCATCCCTGGGATGAATCCCACTTGGTCATGGAGTTTGATCCTTTTGAAATACTTTTGTATTCGGTTTGCTAATATTTTATTAAGTATTTTTGCATATACATTCATCAGGGATATTGGTTTGTAATTTTCTTTTTTGGTGTGGTCTTTGCCTGGTTTTGGTATTAGGGTGATTTTGGCTTCATAGAATGAGTTTGGGAGTATTCCCTCCTCTTCTATTTTTTGGAAAACTTTAAGGAGAATGGGTATTATGTCTTCTCTGTGTGTCTGATAAAATTCTGAAGTAAATCCATCCTGCCCGGGTATTTTGTTCTTTGGTAGCTTTTTGATTACCGTTTCAATTTCTTTGCTCGTAATTGGTTTGTTTAACTTTTGTGTTTCTTCCTTGGTCAGTCTTGGAAGGTTGTATATTTCTAGGAAGTTGTCCATTTCTTCTAGGTTTTTCAGCTTTTTGGCATATAGATTTACATAGTAGTATTTAATAATTCTTTGTATATCTGTGGAGTCTGTCATGATTTTTCCGTTCTCATTTGTGATTCTGTTGGATTGTGTTGATTCTCTTTTTCCCTTAACAACTTTGGCTAGTGGCTTATCTATTTTGTTTTTGTCAAATAACCACCTCTTGGTTTCATTGATGTTTGCTATTGTTTTACTCTTCTCAATTTTGCTTATTTCTTCGCTTATCTTTATTATGTCCCCCTTCTGCTGATTTAGGCCTCATTTGTTCTTCTTTTTCCAATTTTGATAATTGTGATGTTAGACAATTCATTTGAGATTGTTCTTGCTCCTTCTATTGTGCCTGGATCGCTATATACGTTCCTCTTAAGAGTGCTTTTGCTGCGTCACACAGAAGTTGGGGCTTAGTGTTGTTGTTGTCATTTGTTTCCATATATTGCTGGATCTCCATTTTGATTTCGTCATTGATCCATTGATTATTTAGGAGCGTGTTGTTTAGCCTCCATGTGTTTGTTAGCCTCTTTACTTTCTTTGTACAGATTATTTCTAGTTTTATGCCTTTGTTGTCTGTGAAGTTGGTTGGTAGGATTTCAATCTTTGGAATTTTCTGAGGCTCTTTTTGTGTCCTAGTATGTGGTCTATTCTGGAGAATGTTCCATGTGCACTTGAGAAGAATGTGTATCCTGTTGCTTTAGGATGTAGAGTTCTATAGATGTCTATTAGGTCCATCTGCTCTACTGTGTTGTTCAGTGCTTCACTGTCCTAAATTATTTTCTGCCCAGTGGATCTATCCTTTGGGTTGAGTGGTGTGTTGAAGTCTCCTAGAATGAATGCATTGCAGTCTATTTCCCCCTTTAGTTCTGTTAGTATTTGTTTCACATATGCTGGTGCTCCTGTGTTGGGTGCATATATATTTAGAATGGTTATATCCTCTTGTTGGACTGAGCCCTTTATCATTATGTAGTGTCCTTCTTTGTCTGTTACTTTCTTTTTTTTGAAGTCTATTTTGTCTGATATTAGTACTGCAATCCCTGCTTTCTTCTCGCTGTTGTTTGCTTGAAATATGTTTTCCCATTACTTGACTTTTAGCCTGTGCATGTCTTTGGTTTGAGGTGAGTTTCTTGTAAGCAGCATATACATGGGTCTTGCTTTTTTTTATCCATTCTGTTACTTTGTGTCTTTTGATTGGTGTATTAAGTTCATTTACATTTAGGGTGACTATTGAAAAATATGTACTTATTGCCATTGCAGGCTTTAGATTTGTGGTTACCAAAGGTTTAAGGTTAGCTTCTTTATTATCTTACTGCCTAAATAAGCTCACTTATTGAGCTGTTATATACACTATCTGGAGATTATTTTCTTCTCTCCCTTCTTATTCCTCCTCCTCGATTCTTCATATGTTGGGTGTTTTGTGCTGTGCTCTTTCTAGGAGTGCTCCCATCTAGAGCAGTCCCTGTAAGATGTTCTGTAGAGGTGGTTTGTGGGAAGAAAATTCCCTCTGCTTTTGTTTGTCTGGGAATTGTTTAATCCCACCATCATATTTGAATGATAGTTGTGCTGGATACAGTATAGTTGGTGCAAGGCCTTCTGTTTCATTGTATTAAATATATCATGCCATTCTTTTCTGGCCTGTATGGTTTCTGTCAAGAAGTCTGATGTTAGCCTGATGGGTTTTCTTTTATAGGTGACCTTTTTTCTCTAGCTGCCTTAAAACTATTTATTTGTCCTTGATCTTCGCAATTTCAATTATTATGTGTCTTGGTTTTGTCCTCCTTGGATCCTTTCTGTTGGGGGTTCTGTGTATTTCCGTGGTCTGTTCTATTTTTTCCTCCCCCAGTTTGGGGAAGTTTTCAGCAATTATTTCTTCTAAGATACTTTCCATCTCTTTTCCTCTCTCTTCTTCTTCTGGAACCCCTATAATACGGATATTGTTCCTTTTAGATTGGTCACACAATTTTCTTAACATTGTTTCATTCCTGGAGATCCTTTTATATCTCTCTCTGTCAGCTTCTATGCGTTCCTGTTCTCTGGATTCAATTCCATCAATGGCTTCTTGCATCTTATCCATTCTGCTTATAAACCCTTCCAGAGTTTGTTTCATTTCTGCAATCTCCTTTCTGGCATGTGTGATCTCCCTCCGGACTTCATTCCATTTCTCTTGCGTATTTCTCTGCATCTCTGTCAGCGTGTTTATGATTCTCATTTTGAATTCTTTGTCAGGAAGACTGGTTAGGTCTGTCTCCTTCTCTGGTGTTGTCTCTGTGATCTTTGCCTGTAGCTCTGCCTTTTCATGGTGATAGGAATAGTTTGCAGAGCTGGAACAAATGACGGCTGGAAGAACTTCCCTTCTTGTTCGTTTGTGGCCTTCCTCTCCTGGGAGAAAAGCAACCTCTAGTGGCTTGTGCTGGACAGCTGCATGCAGACAGGGTTTCTTCTTCCTGCCTGGCTGCTATGGAGTTTTTCTCCACTGTGACTGTTGGCGTGGCCTGGTTCGGGCCCCTGCTCCAAAGTGGTGAAGTGGCATTGGAGAGGGAGCGGCATGGAGACTATTTATCTCTGTAAGGTGCCTCCCTATTCCCTGGAGCCCAGGGGTTAGACTGCCCTGCGATCCCCAGATTCCTTACCTCTGGATATAGTGTCCCGCCCTGCCCCTTTAAGACTTCCAAAAAGCACCCGCTGAAACAAAACAACGACCACAAAAAAAAAATTTAATTAAAAATAAAAGTGGCCACTCGTTTTTCTTTATTCTCCGGTGCCAGCCTCAGGCATCTGCTCACCGGTCTTGCAGCCCTCTTTCCCTAGCATTGGGGTCCCTATCTCTTTAAGACTTCCAAAAAGCGCTAGCCAAAACCAAACAGAAAAAAACAAAATCTGGCTCAATTTTCTTATGTCCTCTGGGGCCCGGCCTCCGGTGCCCGCTCACTATTGCTGCCTTGTTTTCCTAGTATCCAGGGCCCTGCACACTGGCCCGGATTGCTGGGGCTGTGTGTTCGGTAGTCCTGTGCTCCATCTCCCTCCCGCTCTGCCTATTCTCCTCCTGCCGGGAGTTGGGGGAATGGGCGCTTGGCTCCCACTGCGCTGTGGCTTGTATCTTACCCCATTCATGAGGCGCTGCGTTCTCTCTGCTGCGGATGTGGTCTTGATATTGTCCTGTGTCCTCTTGTCTTCATTCTAGGAGGGGTTGTCTTTGTTATATTTTCATAGATATTTGTGGTTTTGGGAGGATATTTCCACTGTTCTACTCACGACGCCATCTTCCAACCCTCTCCAATGTGCCATGATTTAGATTAACCTCATGCTAGTAACATAATTTGAGTAAATCCGATTTCTACTCTATTAACTACAGGTTTTAAAGAATTGTGTAAAAAAAAAAACATTCTGACATTCAAAAGTTTTTGAGTGTACTGATGAATCTGAAATAAGAGGTAAAATTTTTTTTTGTCAAATTTAAGCAGAGTAGGGGAGTGATAATCTAAAATCTATGATTTATTAATAGTTAATACCTCTTTTCAGAGATAATAACATACAGTATGATGTGAAATAGTTTAAAATAGAAATTTAAAAATCACAACCTATTAAGATATACATTCTTATATTTTGTCCTGAGGCAATGCCCAATAAAAGAGGAAGATCTGTTTTCTTATATTCACTTCACTTATCAGGCATCTATTTTTAAATATATATATTAGAGTTCATACTATGAAAGTTAAAAATACAATACTTTAAAAACTCACTATTAAGTCTCTAGATAGCCTTGCTGAATTTCTTATTTTCAAAGATACTGTCTCTGAAGTGCTTGTAAATGCACACCTGCAAATTGCACATTCTGGACAATCAACCTTCTGTAACTATAACAACAATGATCAGATAATATGTCTTTTGAGAAGGCACAGACACACAAAGTGTATTCAAGATAAATTTGGCCCATTTCAGAAGACAATACATTTTTATTTCATTTAGGAAAAGGGATGATAAATTCACTTTCCTTGTAGTGCCAACTGCCTATGAAAAGAAAATTTCTGAATTATATAGATATCAGCATAACTGACACTTTTCCTAATGGCACATTTACTGAAACACTACAATTTTAAGAATAAAGCAAGCTAAACAGCTGTTGAAAAGGAAAAGTAAAAAAGCTTACTTCACCTGTACTTGCTTGTGTTCCAGTGAGAACCAGTGTGAGAGACATTCATAAGCTCCTGATAAAATCTACAACTGGCAGAGCCCACAAGAGCCTTTCTTCAGAGCTCACTAGGGAACTCCCGGTTCTACAATGGGATGGTCATGTGCTCAAAAACCATCTCAGAAAGATACAGGGATGTGCTCCATCCACCCAGTGCCAAAGGAGCATAGAGGAGGGCCCACAGCAGACACACTGGAAGACTGTCCCACAACCCATGCTCTCTCGTGACACTTCACTGACAGAACAGTACAAGGAGCAAGAAAAGCATGAGGCCCGAATGAACAGTCTCAGCCACAGGTTCTCAGTGAGCCACAGCAAATCTTGTTTCCCACAGAATTTTTTAAAGACATTCTTTCTAAGACTATGAGTTCCTGCAGCTGTGGAAAATGACCACAGGCTCCTTCTAAAAATGTCTTTTAAGCCTGAGGGTAGCCCCTGGGCAGTTTCCTCATTTAGTGGATAAGGATCATTAATGCTATATTCCATTTTAGGGAATCTGAGTATAGAAGGAAAACATAGTTGGCAGTTCTAATCCTGGTAGGATATGTGCAATGCAGTTGTCTGAAACAGCTTCATTCAGCAGTTTTTATGCGAAATACAAAAAAAAGAATATGCTGCTGAGGATTTTAAATTCCCAATTCAAACCCTACTGGTAGAAGAAGGAAGAGCAAGCAGGTGTGTCTACAAGCACCAACCGAAATTGCCTGGAAAAAGCTTTCTTCTGCTCAACAGGAAAGGAAACCAGTAATAAAATTTTAAGAAATATCAGAGGAGTAAGTGGAAAGAACAAAATTAATTAAGAAAGATAATCTCTTGGCTATTGACATTTACGTCCTTCTTAAACCACAGTAATTTAGTAAAATAGGATTATTTGCCCTCCTCTCACTGCTCACACAACTGAACAGCTCTGTAGAGAACAGTATTTACATGTCTAAAACAATACAAATATAACATGTATTGTATTTTTACTTTAAAAGAGTTATTAGTTACAGAAGAGAATGAGAATTAAAAACTAACAATTTTCCGTGTATAAATCAAATGGGTGAGATGAGAGAAGTTCTAAGAATGCAAATTTGTTATTTATTTAAGAAAGAAGTAAATACTGTCCTAATTTAAAATCAAGGATTATAGACACTAGTATGAGGGACAGGGTGATCATAAAACTGCAAGCAGAAACTCATAAAAAGATACATCTTGGGGACTTGGGAGAGGTCACATGAAAATAGGGGCAGAGGAAAACTTACTCATAACCTTTGACACTCCTGTAAACAGGCTTTACTGTCTGAACATTGGCATTAACATTGCCCTAGAATCTTAAGCGTTCTGTTTCCTTTTCATTAACTTTGCTGCATAAAGCTAAGAATGAGAGAAAACTTTCAATGGAAAGAAAATCACCAGTTTGGATTACATAAGATAAATGGCTGGAAGCACAACAGGGGTGGCCTTTCAATACTCACAGCACAAGGCATTGTTTTTAAGAAAGACATGCCCCAGGGCCTCATCACTGTAGAACACTGTGGCAGACAACAAAGTAAAGTGAAAATGGAAGACTAAACATTCGGACAGAAGGTAAGAGAAGTGAAGACCTCCTTGATTAGGTAAGTGATGTTTTAGACAGAATAATACTGATTTTTAAATTCAGATCAAATTTCCTAAGAAAATATTAACTGCAGGATATGCGAGCTTCTAATTGAGGCAATTTCACAAACAGGTTTCATCATAAAAACCAGAAGGTTCAGTAAGATTGCTTTGGAGACACTTGGCTCTGACTGCTATTAGAACAAGTGTGCAAATGCTGGATGAGGTGAGACCCAAAAGAACTGGTTACACACACTCAGCTGAAAACACCTGTAGCTATTGCCCCTTCACATAACAATTTTTGTTGAGTACATTCTGTGTTCCTAGCATCACAACAGGTGACAGACCCTAGAGTAAAGACACCACAGAGTCAGCTGAGGACAAGCACAAGGCACTCAGAGCCTAGCTGAAGGCAAATACACGAAAAAAAACACACCAAGATAATAAATGTCCTAAGAGGATTAAGGTTTTCTGGGCACGGGGGAGAGAGAAATAATGAGAGTCCTGGTCAATTAGAGGAAGATCAACAACAAGGCCTGCTCAAATTGGGTTTTGAGACAGAAACAGTACCGACAAATTCAGGAGGTGAAAAGACAGGATTTGGCAACCAACTGGGTAATGAGGTGAGGCAAATGGGGTGGGGCTACTTGCAGGGCTTCACTCTGTAGATGTAGCCATTAACCCTATATTAATAATGTCTACATTTTAAAGACAGAGCAAAATCTCCTGTGAACAACAATGAAATTTTTAACTTTAGATTCCCTTTTTGTCTCTGAAGAGTTCTATTAGCACATAACTGCTGCACCCAGTTGGGCTTCAACATAGGTCAAAATTTCTGTCCATCACTACATTCTCTTCAATTCTGCCTAAATATATGCTTAATTTTCGTGAAGGATAGTTTGGGAACAGCCAAGCCTATGTTTCTCAAGTGTGATCACTGAGGAGCCCCAGGAGGTAGCAGGAAATGTGAATGGACTGTCTACAGCAGGGGTCAGCAATGGAGGAGCCTGTGAGCAAGTGTGCTGTTGTCATTTCTAAAGGGTTAGAAACCAAAACAAAACAACCAAACAGAATATGCAGGAGAGAACTATGTGGCACACAATGTCTAAAGTATTCACCAAATATCCCAACTCATGATATAGGGGATTTGAGGATATACTTTGAAGAATTCCTTGCTAATGTAAAATTTCTTAAATCTTAAATTTCTTAAATTGAATATGGCATTTTAATCTTAAAAATTCAGGGAAATCAGTCAAGGCATCCTGCCTCACAGTATATCAGTGTTTGTCTTGCTACTAAAACTTGTTATGTTTCACAATGTATTCAAAATCCTCAAGTCAAATGGATGCTCTGGGCAGAGAGCTATCTTTATTCTGTGACTTTGGGAAGTCCTAGGCCCTGAGAAAAACAATTATGGTATTGCCGGCAACACAGATAATAATCATCTTAACTTCTCCTAGTTTCCATTTCACCAAGTGACTATTTCTTGACCTTGAACTCATCCGGGGCCACCAACATAACCCATCATAGCCTGACAACAGTATGCCCCAAAGTATTTTTTTTTGACAGATTACTAAAACAAACAGTGAAATAGCCTAATATGAAAATGTACTTTCTAAAATAACATTCAATTTAACAAACTCTTTGGAATAGCTTGCCAGTTGCAAACTAATATGGCTAGTAACAAACAAAATAGCCTATAGCAGATAAATGATTACATTAACAATAATAATCCTTTAAAGGAATGACATGTATCTAAAATTAAGTTACCTGTATTTGGAAACTATTTTTGTTAGACAACAAAGGAGGGCACAAAATGGTAAATACAGAATGATCCAAAAAAAAAGATGTTTGGGGGGACTCAATAATATGGGTGATTGTAGTAAACACACTGTTTTTCAGGTGAAACCTTCATAAGAGAGTATATCAGTAATATCTTAATATTTAAAAAAACACAAAGACCAAATATTTGCTGACTTCCTTGAAAGATAAAACTGATTACACCCACTCTTCTTTATCATTCTCATTTTTCTAATATTCATTGCTTTCATATTCATTTTAGGGCTGGGAAAAAGAAATAATGACAAAAAGACCACTGAGTAACCAGTTCAGTTTGAAAACTTTAAATAACCCTTTCTAACAACTTCCTGTGAGACCGTTATCTAAACAGCATTTCATATATTTATGTGTGGGTATGTGTGTGTGCCACACATACATATGAATAACTCTATTGAATAATATATGTGTGAATCAGGGATTTGAAAATCTGCTAATTAAGAGAGTTGGTCCCTCATGCTTCAAAAGACAAACCCAAATACACTAAATATATCCCTCACAATGATAATCCCAAAAGTCTTACATAAACACTTCACTTGGGAATAACACAGCTTCATAAAACGTAGGAGATTTTGTGGTGCAATTCTGAGCCTCCACCAGTGGTAACAAGATTCTAATACATCTTGTCTCCATTCATGGAAAAGAAAAGGAGAAGAGATGCCACAATGAACCACTGCTGGGTAATGAGCCTTTCTGCTCCTCCTCAAGACCAGCTGCAACCATCTCCAGTCTACTTCAGGCTCCAGTTAACAAAGTAAAATGGGGAATTGTTGTCACACTTGGCCCCAAATCATTACTTACACAAGGAAACTTTTATATAAACTTATTGGGCTACCAATATAACCAATGCTTGGGTACACACTTAATACTCCACAAGTATCATCTAAAATTACAAAAATTCAAAAGTTTTAAAAGGTAAATAATCTTTTAAGTTGCTTCATGGAAAATGGCCAAAAGATTATTCTTCTATAAAAACAGTCTTCTTTCTCTCAACCGAGCCTTCCTTTCTTTATAATCAAACAAGACTTACGTGAAAAAATTCTGGAACTGTGTTTTACAATGTGAATAAACTTAACATTACTAAAATGTACAATTAAAAGCAGTTAAGATAGTAAATTCTGTAATATTTTTTTACCACAAGAAAAATTTTTAATGAAAAACAAAATTAAAAAAACATTTAATGAAACCCACATCATTTCTTCCCTGAAAAGGTATGACAAGGAAAGAAAGGGGAGCAAATATTCTCCTTTTGTGTAGTAGATGTGTGTGTTTTCATTTCTGGTGCATTTTACACATACGAGTTCCACAGACATAAAACAAAGTTTAAAAACCTTGAACATGAGGACTTGAGCTTCCTAAAGTCCGAATCAGACACTAAAGCTCCTCAGAAAAGACTAGGTGTTGGGACACCATTTCAAGAGAGAAATCTAGCTCACGGTGGGTCACCAGAGGGAAATCGCAAGATCAACCAGTCTGTGCAAATCCGGTTCTTAACTACAAACAACAGAAATGAACACTGGCAACTTAAAAGGGAAAGGAAACCGTGGCGGTCCAGTAGGAGGTCACAGAATTCACACTAAAGGCAGAGGACCAGTTTACTTAGAAGGAATTTCCATGACTGTACCCAAGAACACACCTTGCCTTACCCCAGGATCAGCCCATCACCCCTGTGCACTTACTACCACCTCCAACTGTTCCTGTGTTTCTGTGCTGTTCCCTCAGTGTTCAGATTCTGGGGTGGGAAGAACCGAGTGGGCATAAAAGGGAGCTTCTTTTCAGTGGAGAATTCCTCACAATAGACAGCATATTCAAATGCTGAGTACAGAGAGAAGGCAATTTTCCACAGTGGATACCAAGGAGCTTAGTAGCCATTTATGACTGCAGGTCTAGCTCATTCCGTTTAAAATAAGTAAGTTTCCAGCGAGTTCCAGGAAACAGAATCTTCATGATGACTGGATCCTGCCACTTGCGATGCGGTAGGTTTCCACACATTATCACCAGATAAGACTAGTCATAGACCATCATGGTTTAAGCAAGCTGCACAAAAGCAGGTGGAATGAATGAGGCCATGGTTAGTTGCCATCTAAGCCTTTTGCTTTTGTCTGTCAAACCCGCTTGACCTTGATCAGAGCAGACACTGTCTTCCAAACTCATGCCAGAACAGAGTAAGGAGAGAGTGTACACCCCAGCATTATGGGGCTAACAATACCCAAGCAGAAAATATGCCATTTATCTGGCACAGTTTGGTCAATATGAAAGCCTCTAACCAGCTTCCAGTCTATCTGAACAAACTCCCACAGATACTGTAGGGCAAAGATGCACAGAGATTTAGAAAGTCACAAAGAGGTGAAAGTAAGGACAGAGGACTTTCATAACATTACATTCTCTTTTCATTCAATACATTTCTCTACTCAAAATCCTTTGAAATTCCTCTGTTCAAAGGGCTTCTACTTTTATGATGATAGAGCAGAGATGTCTCTACCAACTTTATTTTCTTGAAAAGTCAACAGAACAAGCCTTTAGAAAAAACTGAAATCCATTTTTTAAAGCAAATGTAGGAGACATCTAGATACACAACAACATATGCAAAATGTATGTTGAAATGGTGATGAATGTGAGACACAGAGGATGGCCAAACCTCAGTGTCTGAGGAGGCAGCATCAACATAAACAGGCTGCAGGACCACCTGTGAAGGTGGCTTGTGGGCAAAGGCAGAAACAGTAGACCATTTGAAAGCCTGTGAAAGGAGCAGTAAGACTCCAAGTCTACTCCACTTTCCCCTTTTTTGTAGAGCAACAATGTCGTAACACCGGCAGTGAAGAAAATAGGGGTGAAAACCAGGTTAGAAAGTACACATGTGCATGTCAGAGCACGAGATCCTCCAGGCCTACAGGAACTCTATCCAAACAGGTCAAGAACTCCAGTATCTGGACTGATATTCCCAAAACAAGAGATCAAGGGGCCATCCTATGGGAAAATTAACCCATCTACTGAAAAGACTTACAGATAAACTATCAGTATCTGCAATGAGAATGCCACCTGGGGACCCAGTCACCCTACAAAGTCTGGCAGAAAACAAGCCCACAGACATATAGGCGCACGTGCCACAAATGGGCACACTCCATTTCTTGATAGATCTCCAGTGCCTCACCTCTTAAATAAGCGAAAGAGAAGGATCACCAGACATCTGAGTAAGCCCACAATAATTAGGAGAAAAGACCAAAATAACGTGAAAAAAAGTATAATAGTGGAAACAGACAATACTGGTAAAAGAAGAAAACTTCAAAGAAATCATATTTAATATCTCCATTGAGCTAAGATGCTGCATTCATCACATAAGAGCCTATTATTTAAAAGAAAAAAATCAGGAAGAATGGAAAAGAAACAAAAAAATCAAGGGAAGGATTCAGAGGTTAAAGAAATCTCACGGAAAGGAGAATAAAAATTTAGAGAAGGGGACAATACAAAAAAAAAGTTAAGAACACTGGAAAGTCAATATTGAAATGTTTTATACCAAAATTAATATACAGTCAAAAAAAAGGGAAAAAGGAGAAAATCTTCAAAGGAAATACTATAAGAACATATTAAATAACTCAAAAACATAATTCTTAGGTTATAAGGACCCACTGAGCACTCAACTCAATGAAGGAAAAATAGTTTACATTGTGGTTAATTCACCAACAATTTCTCGGAAAAACATGAGTAAGATACCTAAAAAACTAGCACAGAAGAAAATGACAAAAACATGCAAAATATCAAGGAAAACGACCTCAGACTTGTCCACTGCAGCACTGGAGAGCAGATGATAATAAATCTGGGTGGCCAGAAAGATTTCCCACCTAGGGTTCTGAACCCAGCAGAACTACCAGGCAGCCTGAGACCACTTTCATGCCTGCAAAGTCTGAGGAAGTTGTCGAAAAGGGCTGGATTTTGTTTGAAGCCTCCTAGCTGTATTTGATAGCCTCACTCCATCACATTACCCTAACCATAACACTAACCCATTCCCATACACTAACCCGTTCATGTACTCTATCCATAGTTCTAACCACTTCTCTTCCTATTGTCTTATTTCAAACAATACCCCTATGACAAACCCTACTCTTCACTGTGTTCCAATCTTCCATTTATTAAATATTAGGCAGTATTATTTTAATCCTAAATATCTAAATTCTTAAATCCCCACGCTCTGAACCCTTAAATTCCAAATGTAAGGTTCTAAATTAACTAAGGGAAGTTACAAGAAAGAAGAACATTACACAAACATGTTTTCCTTGTATACATTAGCAATGAATAATCAAAAAAGGAATTTTTAAATTCTCTACTAAATAATGTCAACATTAATAATATACATGGGAGCAGACTTAGTTTAAGTGCAAGTATTATGCATTTAAAATTATAAAACATTGATAATAGGAAAAATAAAGAAAAGCAAAATAAATGTAAGGTCCTGCTGTGGTGATGGCAGACTTAATATCTCTAAGATGGCAATGGCACAAATGCACCCTACAGCCTCAATGTGGTTCGTATGAAAATTCCCAAAGCTTTTTAGGAAGAATTGCTCCTGCTGATCCTGTCACATATTAAATTGCAAGGGACCACAATGAGCCCTTGAGCAGAATCTTGAAAAAGAAAATCAAAGCTGGAGGCACAGGCTTCCCAAAATCTAATCTTAGTACAAAGTGAGCAGTAAATGAAACACTGTGACACTGTCATAAAGATACACAGCTGACCCTTGGAGAGTACTCATGTGAACTCCACAGGTCCACTTAAACTGATTTTTCCCCGCAAATATGTTGGGAAAATGTTAAGTCAACAATTTGAAACGTTACCTTTTCTCTAGCTTACTTTACTGTAAGAATATAGCACATAGTAGGTATAATGTACAAAATATTGTTAATCGAGTGTTTATATTATTGGTAAGGCTTCCAGGCAAAATAGGCAATCAGTTTTAGGATAACAAAGGTTTGGCAGAGTCACATGTTTTATGTAGATTGTGATTCTGTGGGGGAGTCAGCACCACTAGCCCCCATGTTGTTCAAGGGACGACTGTATATAAAGATCAACATACCTGAATGGAAATATCCAGTTGATTTCTGACAAGGGTGGACAACATTAACTTATGGAGAGAAAGTGTCTTTCCAGTAAATGGTGCTTGGCAACATCCTGTCTACATGCAGAAGAATGAAAATGAATCCTAACTTATATCACATACAAAAATTAACTCAAAATACATAACGGCTTACATGTAATAGGTAAAACATGGGGATAAGTCTTCATGACCTTGGATTTAGCTATGGTTTCTCAGATCTGAAACCAAAGTACAAGCAACAAGAGAAAGAATAAATTAATTTCCTCCAAATTGAAATCTTTTCTGCATTAAAAGATTCCAACCAAGAAGTGAAAAAGTCACGGAATAGAGGAAAATATCTGCACACTGTACATCTGACAAGAGCCTGTTATCCACAATACACCATGAACTTGTACAGTGCAACAAGGCAACATCCCAACTTTTTAAATGGATGAGAGACTCCAAGACATACAAATGCTCCAACAAGCACATGGAAAGGTGTCCCATAGAATTCCCTGCACACACATGGGAATGGCTATATTCAGGAAAACTGAAAATCACACATTGCCAAGGATGCAGAAGAACTGGAGCCCCTAACCTTTGCTTGTGGAAATGTAAAACGTGCAGCCTGTGTACAACACCTTGGTGTTTCCTCATAAAGATAAAATACAATTACTTAATTGTGGTTCTACATCCACTCCTAGATAATACTTCAAAGAAATGACTATGATGTTCAAACAGAAACTGGCCCACGAGTTCTTGGCAGCATTGATCAGCACAGCAAAAAGTCAGAAACAACTCAAATGCCCATCAAGGGGTGAATGGATGGATAAAAACGGGTTGATCCATAAACTGTATTTTTCTGCCATATAGAGTAAGGAAAATGGTCCACAGCCTCCTGGAAAACGGTGTGGAGAGTGGGGAAGGTGTCCCCAGAAACTTGAAGATACAGTTAATATATGAGCAGGAATTCCATTTCAGGGCATCTGCCTAAACAACAGGGCATCTGCCAAAAGCAGGGACTTAGATATTTGGACACCTATGCTCACAACTGCATGACTCACAATGGTTAAAAGGTGGAGAAGACCCACGTGTCCACAGACAAATGGTTGAACAAAGTGTCCTCTCCACACAGTGGAGTGAACAAGGGCATCCTGGCACCTGCTGCATGGATGAATCCTAAAGTAAATTTTCTCAGTGAAATGTGCCAGTCACAGAAGGATGAATACTATGTGATCCCACTTACGTGAGATCTGGTGGAGCCCATCTGAGCTAATGTCCCTGGAAGAGTTCCAGAAAAAGGAAATGTGATCAGAATAGAAAGACATTTGCACACAGCTGGGGTAGATGGAAACCGCTGTGCTGGGTCTGTGCACTGGATTATCATGTGGACACCCTAATACTTCCCTCATTTAGGGTCAGGTGGTGGCTCCCTATAAACTTGTCCCTATTTAGGGTAGAGGCCAAGAGAATTTTGTGTGAAGTGGCAGGTGTGGTAAAGTGGGACCATGGGACATTTAGTGTAAAGAGTGTTTGTACTGACACTGCAAGTTTTCTGTGTGCTTGAAATTGCTGGAAAGTAAATTACTTTGCAGAACAACCACGTCGGTCCTGCACCAGAAAAGCAGAGCAGACATCACACCCTGTCACAGAGGCCAAGCCCTCCCCATTCAGTTCACCCGAAGTGGACCACTACTTAGCCTGCGGGAGACACTACAAGGCACGTGGTAAAATTCCCTTGCAGACACGGGGCTTGGGTGTTGGGACGACCTGGAGTGGAACACTGGGATTTTTAAATTCCAGTTTCCACACTGCTCCACCAAAAACCTGTTACAGCTAAAAATAAAATCAATAATCTAGCAGGATACAAAATCAACATACAGAAGTTGTTTACTTCTGTTCACCAATAACCAACCGTCAGGAAGAGACATTAAGAAAACAATGTCCTTTACAACTGCATCGTAAAGAATGAAGTACCTAAGGAGAAGCCTAACCAATGAGGCGGGAGGCTTGAAGCTTGAGGCCTAAACACTGTGGACACTGCAGACCAGGATGGGGCGGGGGTGGGTTAGGTTATTACAAGTCCTGTCGACCAACAGGAACCTTCAGACTCCGTGGGACCCCCCCATCGAAATTCCACCACACTTCACAAAGAAGCAAACACCCAACAGGCTGGATAGAACCACACAGGACCCCATCCCCACAGCCGACATGAGAAAGCAGAGCCCGGGCATCGTGCCGTGACCTCCCACTAAACTGTGGACCTGTAGCAACGGAGACCCCATGTTTCGCCCAAGCAGAAGCGGGAGTCTAAACAGAACACCAAGTGCCCTTCATCCCCCAACCTGCTCGGCATGAAGAACCGGCTCACTTGGCCCCGGTCGCAGGCAGTGGGTGTTGGCCACCCTCAAGGAGCCAGGCTGGTTCAGCACCATGCTGTGCCCAGGGGGGCCTCCCAGGTGGACCCCACCTCGGGGACCCTTCGCAAGAAACCACCCTGTGTGCTGGGCGCTCAGCAAAGGCTGAAGCACAGGTAAGCGAGCCGCTTAAGCAGCCAACTCCCCTCCGCCCCCATTCTCATTTCAGAGCCTTGTTAGGAAGGATGCCTGCAGCCTGGAAGGTGTCCCGCAGGTGTGGACAATCCACCCACTGCAAGGGGCCCGAGGCACGCAGCGTGGAGACACAGGCTG
This sequence comes from Manis pentadactyla, assembly GCF_030020395.1. NCBI lineage: Eukaryota > Metazoa > Chordata > Mammalia > Pholidota > Manidae > Manis > Manis pentadactyla. Next base: position 940,032 of record NW_026644865.1, read on the forward strand.
CCGGGGAAGCGCTGGACACCACATACCCTCCCCAGCCCTGTCTCAGCACGGGCCCGAACTCTCCCTGAGTGCCGTCCGCCACACCCTGAACTCAGCTGCACCCGTCGTGGCCCAGACTCCACAAATACTCAGTTAACCATCGCAGGCCTTCCTCTCCCGGCCCCTGAAGAGGAGCGCTCAGTAGGATATGCACGGAAAGCTTCTCCTTACCTTTCCGTACTGCAGCTCCTCAGGAAACCGAGGTGCCCCTGTGGACGCGGCCCGCGGTGTCACGGAGCTGCAGGGGATCCGGAGCAATACCGGCACCGGTCAGAGCCAGGAGAAAAGGCCTGCGTCCTGACAGCGCATGAGCTCTGCTGATCCACAAAGAGGGCAGAGGCGCCGCTTGCGTGTCACGGTGAGCATTGCAGGATGCGTGCTTACAACTCAGTGAAGGTGGTGCCCCCTTGTGGCTAAACTGATGAACCACAAATCTTTGGAAATTCATGTCACAATGGGCACAAATTTCTTGTGTCTTCTCCACTTTAAGAGTGAAATGAATGAAATGAAGTAGGCAAAGGCTTTACAAGTTACACCAAAATTAACTCGAAATTCCCCATAGGCATGTTCCTTAGAAAACTAAAAATAGAAATACCATTTGACCCGGTAATTCCACTCTTAGGAATTTACCCAAAGAATATAGTTTCTCAGATTCCAAAAGACATATGCACCACTATATTTGTTGCAGCACTTTTTACAAGAGCCAAGATATTGAAGCAACCTAAGTGTCCATCAGGAGATCAATGAATAAAGTAGGTGTGGTACATAAACACAATGGAATACTTCTTAGTCATAGGAAAAAAACATATCCTACCATAGGCAACAACATAGTTGGAGCTGGAAGATATTATGCTCAGTGAAATAAGCAAGGTGGAGAAAGACAAATGCCAAATGATTTCCCTCATTTGTGGAGTATAACAGCAAAGTAAAAATGAAGGACCAAAACAGCAGCGGACGCACAGACTCCAAGAAGGGACTAGCAGTTACCAAAGGGGAGGGGTGTGGGAGGGCAGGTGAAAATGGAGGGAGAAGGGTATTGAGGGGTATTATGATTGGCACACATGGTGTGGGGGACCACAGAGAAGACAGTGTAGAACAGAGAAGACAAGAAGTGACTCTGCGGCATCTTACTACACTGATGGACAGTGACTGCAATGAGGCATGGACGGGACTTGATAATATGGGCAGATGTAGTGACCGCAGTGTTCTTTCATGTGAAACCTTCATAAGAGTGTATGTCAATAATACTTTAATTAAAAATAATTTTTAGTGGTACACTCATAAAAAAATTTTTTATAGTCAAATTTTAGATGCAAAATTATAAAATTTGTAGGTAAAGCAAGAAAATCTACACAACCCTGATGAACCCAACACCAAAGGCCTATCCACAAAAGAAAAATAATCACATGTGCTTTATAGAGTTATAATTTCTACTCTAAAAGACCTTGCTCAGAGAACCCAAACACAAGACACAAACTAAAAGATAATATTTGCAAAATACATTTTTGATAAAGGATTTGTACTCAAGATATACAAAGATACATAAAACAAAAATGAGCCATTAAAAATATTTTACAATTAAAAAAGGTCTCAACATGACATTCAAGAATTGCATCACCAGTATTTATACAACTGCTTTGAAAAACTATGTCCCAACAAAAGCCACCATGCAGTTTTACATAATAGCTCTATTCATAAAGGCTAAAAACTTAAAGAAATCAGGATGTGTTTCAGCAGATGAATGCTTTGGCAAATTGGGGTACATCCATTACATTTCACTACAATTTGTACAGTGAAATGTACAGTGATTTGCCCAGTGAAGCTGGTGCCTTGATCACTGGTGCTCACAGGTGTACCGCAAATGAGAAATGGTTTCTAACAGCTTCTTTGTAATTATGAAGGCTTTGGCCTTGGGCCAGGAGAAGGCTTCATTCTTCCCTGTGGGGTTGGAACACATCGCCCTCCCAGTACACGACATGGATGTGTTTGCCAACCTGGAGGCTCTCCAAAATCCATATTTTGAGACACTTGTATGATGTATTATTAACTCCATTTTTTTCTCCTCAACTTTCTCTGGAGAATGGAGGGTTGAGGCTGAAAATTCCAACTTTCTAATCATGGCATGGGCTTTCTGCCTGTCAGACACCTGAGCAGAACCCACCCAGAACCACCTACTTAGTATAAAAGAATCTCTTACCCAGGAGATTCCCAAGGATTTAGGAGCCCAGGATCAGGAATGAGGCAAAGACCAGAATTTGTTTTCTGTCGTATTTCTGTGTTCACAGTGGCACATCCCAGGAAGAGAGTCAGGAAGTTCTGCTTCTGCTATCCTTGGATAAGGAGGATTTACAACAAAAACTGTTTAATTCTTTAAAATGTTATAATGTTTTACCCCAACGTGTATGGATTAGATTCCAACTAAAAGTCTATATGGGTGTAGTGACAAGTATTAGCTTCCACAGCTTTTTGAGGGTCTGACCGAGGCAGTTTCTATGACTGTCCATTCGCAGGTCTGGGTGGGGAGTGTAGGCCCCTCCCTTGTAGTGGTAGAAAGAGCCCTGGGCTCAGAGAAAAAGTCTATCTTACAAAAGAACTGGGACTTTTGTCTAAAGTTGCCATAAAAACACAAGTTAAATTTGAATTTCACAGAACAAATAATTTTTTGGATATACTTATATTAACATAATTCTTGCTATCATCTGAACTATATCCTGTGTTTTTACCTCAAGACTGGCAGCCCTATCTTAGGCCAGTCATCTAAATGCTTGGAGCTTCAATTTACAAATCTGAGAGATAGAATAATGCCCACTGTAGAGTGCTGTGCTTAGTATCAACTGGGAACACTGCAAGGGCTGGGGGTGTTGTTGTTGACCCTCTTAGGGTTGCTGGGTCTGAAAATGAAACTGACAAAGATTAACCAGAGAAAAGCACACCCATTTATTAATAGGTTTTATGTGATATGGGAGACTTCACAAGGAAGTGAACACCCAGAGAAGCAGTTGGCCCTGAGCAATTTGTGCTGGGTTTGATAAGGAGTGGACATTTGTGGAGAAATATGACAGGTTCAGGAGTATGAGATAGTGTCATAAATAGGGGAACTTATCAAGGCCTGCTCATTAAGATTCCTCATTCTGTCCCTTTGTCTTCAAAGAAAAGGATTTTCCTTTCCTCTTGGTATAGGGAGGTTACCTCTCACATAAGACTTAAGACAATTAAAAACACTTGATTTTTCTAGCTTACCTTACAGTTATAATACAGCACAAAACATGTGTAATGTACAAAGTATGTGTTAACTCTTTATATTATTGGTAAGTCTTCCAGTAAAAATAAGCAATGAGATTAGGATAATACTTAAGTTTGGGGGGAGAGAGAGATTTTATGTGTATTCTGACTCTGTGGGATGACAGCTATACAACCCCCCATTTTGTTCAAGGGTCAACTGTATGCACAGATCAACAGAAGTGAGTGGAAAGCCCAGAAGTGACCCAAACTATATACAGTCACTTGCTTTCTGACAAGGGTGGACAAAATTAAATTAGGGAAAGAATTGTCTTCCTTGCTAACGGTGCTGGGCAAATAGCTGTCCATATGCAGATGAATGAAACTGAACCCTTAACACATATCACATACAAAAATTAACTCAGAAAAGACAAAGGGCTTACATAATATTTAAAAAACAACAGAGTCTGGAAGAAAACATGAGGATAAACGTTCATGACCTTGGATTTAGCCATGATTTCTCAGATCTGACACCAAAGGACAAGCAACAGAAGAGAGCATAAAATTAAAAACTTTTCTGCGTTAAAAGTCACTAACCAGAAAGTGAAAAAACAGTCACATAATGAAAGGAAATATCTCCACGTTGTACATCTTAAAAGAGCCTGTAACCCAGGAAACACCACAAACTAGTACAAGGCAACAAGAAAAGACAAATGTTTAAAGTGGATTAAGATTCCAAGTAAGACATACAAATGTTCAACAAGCACATGAAGAGGTCTCACACAGCATCAGTTGCTATGGAAATGCAAATTAGACCACAGAGACCCCCACCCAATGCAAGCACATGGCATTGGCCATACTCAGGGAAATTCAAAATCACATGTTACCAAGGATGCATAGGAATTAGAGCCCCTAACCTTGGCTTGTGGAAATATAAAACATGCAGCTTGTATACATCAGCTTGGCATTTCCTCATAATATATAATACAGTTACCTAATTGTGGGTAAAGAACCGATCCTAGATAAATACCACAGAGAAATGAAAATGCTGTTCAAACAGAAACTGGCCCAAGAGTTCTTAGCATCACTGCTCACCACAGTAAAAAGGTAGAAACAACTCAAATGCCCATCAAGGGATGAACAGATGAACAAAACAGGGTTGATCCATAAACTACATTATTCTGCCAAATATAGAAATAAAGAAGAATGGTCCAAAGCTGATTTGAAAACACTGTGTGTGAAGAGTGTCCCCCAAAACTCGATCATAGTTAACATATAATTAGCAATTCCATTTCAGGGCATTTGCGCAAATGACAGGAAAGCAGGGATGTAGATATTTCACACCTCTGTTTACAGCTGCATGAGTAACAACAGCCAAAATGGGGAGACGACCCGGGTGACCACAGACAGATGAAAGCAATGTGGTGTCTACACAGTGGAGTAAACAAGGAGTCCTAGAACCTGCTGCACAGATGGACCCACAAAGCCATTATGCTCATGGAAATGCGCCCCTCCAAGAAGGACAAATATTATGTGATCCTGCTTATTCAAGGTCCCAGAGAAACCAACTGAGGTAAAGTCTCGTTAACAGTTCCAGAAAAAGGAAACTGCATCAGGATAGTAAGACATGTGCACTAAGCTGGAGCGGATGGTGACAGCTGTGGTGGTTCTGTGCATTGGATTATCATGTGGAGACCCTAATACTTCCCTCATTTGCAGTCAGATGTTGTTTCCCTGGAAGCGTGTCCCTGTTTGGGGTAGACACCACAGAAATTTCGTGTGAAGTGGAAACTGTGGCAAAGTGAGATGCTAGGAAATTCAGTATAAAGTGAATCTGTACTGACACTACAAGTTTTCTGTAGGTTTTTAATTGCTGGAAAGTAAATTAGTTTGCAAAATAACCATAAGAAAAGCACAGCAGACATAACATCCTGTTAAGAGAGGCCAAGCCCTTCCACCCAGTTCAAACAAATGGCACCTTGCAGGGGTCCAGGGCTCATTAGAAAGCCTGTGGGAGGTTCCCCTGCAGCCACTTGGCCTTGGATGTTGGGAAGACCTGGGGTACAAAGAGTGGAATTTTAGAATTCCAATTTCCCACCCTACTTCACCAAAGTCCTGTTAGAACTAAAAATGAATTCAGTAAACTTGTAAGATACCAAACCAACTTATAAAAGTCGTTTGCTTGTATTCACTAATAACGAACCATCAGAGATTAAGAAAATAATGCCCTTTACAAGTGCATCATAAAGAAGAAAGTGTTGTGTAAGAATAAAACAACTCCTACCATTTGCAACAACTTGGATGGAGCTAGAGGGTATTATGCTCAGTGAAGTAAGCCAGACGGAAAAAGTCAAGTACCAAATGATTTCACTCATACGTGGAGTGTAAGAATAAAGAAAAAAAACGGAAGAAACAAACCAGCAGCAGATTCACAGAACACAAGAATGGACTAACAGTTACCAAAGAGAAAGGCCCTGGGGAGGGAGGGTGGGAAGGGAGGGTAAGCGGGGAAAGGCATTATGATTAGCCCACATAATGTGCCAGGAGAGGTATGGGGAGGGCTGTCCATCACAGAGAAGACTAGTGATTCTACAGCATCTTACTACACTGATGGTCAGTGACTGTAATGGGGTGTGTGCTGAGGACTTGATGATGGGGGAAACTAGTAACCATAATGTTGCTCATGTCATTGTAGATTAATGATACCAAGGAAATAAATAAATAAGACTAAAGTGCTGTGGAAAAAACTGTAGTATTTCCAAAGTATCTCACCTAGCCTTCGTGCATCTCCACATCAGTAGGTGCTTCCAAGAAGTGGAGAGAAATAGCCCATCTCTCTATCAACAGGTAATTACGAGGGAGAGCGAGGGCATATTTGGACTGGAGAAGTTCGGTGGGGCCCCTTCTTCTGAAGCCTGGTTGTGACAGACACGGGCAAGCTGAAGTGGATGACTAATAGTAAGTAACAAACGGGTTTCTCCCACTTTATTTCTCCCTTTGACTGATTTCGGCTCAAAGGTATTTAGTTCAGTAATTTTCTCCAGAAGTTACAGGTACCTAAGAACAAACTTAACCGAGGAGGTGGGAGACCTGAAAATTGTGGACCCTGCAGATGTGGACGGGAAGAGTTAGGTTGTTACAAGTCCCTCCACACACAACAATGTGCACAACCCCTGCGACCCTCACCAAAATTCCATCGCACTTCTCACAGAAACTAAGCAAACACCCTGCAGGCTTGGTTGAACTGGACGGGACCCCATCCCCACAGCCGTCCTGGGAAAGCAGAGCAGGAGCATGTCACCCTTTCATCCCATTACAATGCAGTGCTGCAGCAACCGAGACCCCGTGTGGCGCCCAAGCAGAAGCGGGTGTGGTAACAGAACACGGGGCGCCCTCTGCTTCACCAATCCAGCTCTTCCCTTGGAGGCAGCACACGAGGCCCGGGCACAGGCCACGGATGGGGGTCAGCCCTCAGGAAGCTGGGCTGTGTCAGTGCCGTGCTTAGCCTGGGGAGAGTCTCCCAGGCGGACCCCACACTGGGGACTCTTCTCAGGAAATCAACCTGTGTGCTCAGCACACCGCAAGACCTGAACCCCAGGTAAGCAGGCCATTCAGCAACCAAGTGCCCTCTGCCCCATTACCGTCTCAGAACATTGTCAGGAAGGACGTCTGGAACCTGGAGGGCCTCCCGCCGGTGCGGCCAATCCATCAAGTGCACGGGCTCCCGGGGACGCGCTGGGCGAGGCTCACCCGCCCCGGCACGGACTCAGCTGTGTCCCGGACTCACCCGCCCCCTCAACTCCACCCGTCTCGTCAGCCGCTCCCCCAAATTCAACTGAGACGCCTTTCCCTGCCGCAGGCCTTCCTCCACAGGCCCGTGAAGGGGAGCGCTCTGCAGGCGACGCACGGGGAGCCTCTCCTCACCTTTCCGTCCCATGGCTCCTAAGAAAACCGAGCTTTCACGGCGGCCGCGGATGGCAGTGTCCTGGACGGTGCCGCACGGGAGCCTGAGGAATCCCGGCTTCCACCAGAACCAGAAGGATGTCCTGGGCCTGATCGCGCATGCGCCACGGAGGTCCACAGACAGGGCAATGGCGTCGACTGAGGGCCACGGTGGGCGGACTACACCCACTTATTTCTAAGTTTTATGTGATATGGGACGAGGGCTCATAGCTCGAGGAAGGTGGCGCCCTCTCGTAGCTCGATTGATGAATAACAAAATTTTGGAAAATCAAACCCCAATTTGCAGGAATTTCCCATGTCTTGTATAATTTGTTGGAGAACATACAGAATGCAATGAAGGTACGCACAAGCTTTACAGCTTACACAAAAATTCACTCAACATTCTCCATAGACAATTTTTAGGTGCAAAATTATAAAAATTCTATGTAAAAGCAAGAAAATCTATACACTCTTGCTGATGACTTTTATCCCCCAACACCAAAACCATATACAAAAAAGAAAAAGGATACATCATGTGGGATTTATAGAATTAAGATTTCTACTCTATAAAATCTTGTTCAAAGAACCCAAATACAAATTACGCACTGGGAGAAAATGTTGGTAAATACATATTTTATAAAGTATTTGTACTCAAGATACACAAAAATCCATAAAACAAAAAAGAACCTTTAAAAACTATCTTACCATTGAAAAGATAAGTCTCACTTTAGGATCCAAGAATTGCGACGCTGTTATTTAGACAACTGCTTTGAAAAACTGTGCCTCAACAAAATTCACCATGCAATTTTACACAGTACCTCTATTCATAATGGCTAAAAACCTAAGGAAATCAGGATGTGCTTCAGTACATGAATGCATTAGCAAACTGGGGTACATCCATTACCTTTCATTAAGACTTGTACGATTTGCCCAGTGAAGCTGGTGCCATGATCAATGGAGGTTACAGAAGGTCTACCGCATGTGAGAAATGGTTTATAACGCTTTTTTGTTACAGTGAGGGATCTCCCTTGGGCCAGCAGAATGCTTCATTCATCCCTGTGGGGTTGTGACTCATCACCCTCCCAGTACACCACATGGATGTGTTTACCAACCTTGAATCTCTCCAAACTCCAATTGTTGAGACACAGGTATGACCTGTTATTAACTCTGTTTTTATCTGCTCCCCTTTCTCTGGAGAATGGAGGGGTGAGGCTGAAAATTCCAAGCTTCTAGTCATGGCTTGGGCTTTCTGCCTTTCAGGCACCCAAGCAGTGCCCACCCAGAACCACCTACTTACATTAAAAGATGCTGCTATTACCCAGGAAATTCCCAGGGCTTTAGGAACCCAGTGTCAGGAATGAGGCCCAGACCAATATATACTTTCTATTGTATTTCTGTGTTCATGTTGGCACATCCAGCGAGAGGGTCAGAAAGCTGTATTTCCACTATCCTATGAGAAGAAGGACTTACAAAAAAAAGCTAAGTTGACTTATTAAAAAAAGTTGTAATGTTTGACCCCAAGGTGTATGCATTAGATTCCAACTACAAAGCTGATGTGGCTCTAGTGCCAAATGTTAGCTTCCACGGCTATGTGATGTTCTGACTGAGGCAGTTTCTATACCTGTCCATTTACAGCTCTGGGTTGGGAGTGTAGACCCCTCCCATGGAGTAGTGGAAAGAGCCCTGGGCTCTGAGGAGAAGCCCGTGTTACACCAGAACTGGTACTTCAGCCTAAAGTTGCCATACAAACACAAGTTAAATTTGAATTTCAGAGAAGTAATTATTTTTTGGACATACCTATATTAAAATATTTTTTGCTATCATCTGAACTATATCCTGTGTTTTCACCCCATTTAACAGCCCTAACTTAGGCCAGTCATGTAAATGCTTGGAACTTCAGTTTCCTTATATAAATGATAGTATGATGTCCACTGTAGAGTGCTGTGCTTAGCATCAACTGGGACCACTGCCGGAGCTGGGGAATTATTCTTGACCATCTTAGGGTTGCTGGGTCTGAAAACTAAACTGACAGACAGACTAACCAGAGAAAAGTACACCCACTTATTAATAAGTTTTGTGTGATATGGCAGACTTCACAAGGAAGTGATGACCCACAGAAACAGTTGGCCATGAGCATTTTTGTGCTTGGTTTGATAATGAGTGGACAGTTAGGGGAAAATAGTACAGGTTAAGGAGTATGAGGTACTGTAATAAATACGGGGAACTTATCAAGGCCTGCTTATTAGGATTCTTCTTTGTGTCCCTATGTCTTCAAAGAAAAGGATTCTTCTTTCCTCTGGGTATAGGGAGGGTACATCTCATAAGGGATATATGATCTGTTTCAGGGGGTAAGGACAGGGAGAAGGTCAGAGTGAACTTCCTGCCTCTTTGATTTTACCAAACACCTTCAGTTTAAAATATTCAACATGCCAAGTTACCATAGTTTGGGGTAGCATATCCTGGACCCCATCATTACAGTGGTTGACATGACCTAGAATCTGTAGTCTTAGCCTCTCCTAGAATCATTCTACAATAGTTATATGTCTGCCTGGAGTAAGACAAATTTGTGTTTTAATTCTTCTACTAAATATTGTTCTTGAATATCCATAAAGTGAGATAATAATAGTATTTACCTCAAATTGTATTTATGAGGCTTAAATGAGTCAATGAATGTAAAATGTTTAGTCCTGGGCATGGTACATAATAAATGCTTAACAAATAATACCTAGTTAACCCTGCAGTTGTGCACATATGATGTAATATCACTCAAACGAATTGAGGAGACTTGGAAATGAATCATTCAACTGAGGATAATTTCCTGAGTCATATTTCAGCACTAAGTGCTGATGGGCAATACTGTTCCTTCCCACTGGTTATCATAAAGAGACATAATTGGACAAGATTAGATGGGGAAGACTTTTACAAGTCTTCCTGAGTATGTAAGAGTCAAAGATAACACCTTTGTGATCATTTCTGAAGGGTATAAAACAATTTCCTGAATCTTAGCTCATTTTGTAAACTCAAAATGAACTGACAGCTGATGCCTGCATTTTCCCAGAGGCAAAAATATGCCTCATCTGCAAATGGTGGTTTCACTGCAGCCTTAGGTGTACTACCAGCGGAGGCTAAGACTCTTCCTATTCATCAAATGACGCTGCACCAGGCTGTGTCACAGCATCGTTGAATGGCAAGATGACTTTTCAGGAATTCTCTAGATCACTGATGGCCAAGGAGAATGAATTAATCAAACAGAGCACATCAGGAGATTTCAGGAAAGGCTATTAATACAGGAAAGCATTAAGATGTAACCACACAGATTGGTGGAAACACAGCTAGATATTAGTGGCAGCAGTTTCAGTTTAAAACATTTCTTTTACCTTGTTTAAAAAATGGATATTTGTTCAGCTGCATCTCCTGTACCGTCAGTGCTGACCTGTCAGGGACCTGAGATCTAATGGAAAAGTGAGCTGATATGCAAATGACAGCATCAGAACCAGGAACTATCATAAAAATGCAAAACCTTGTTTTCTCCCCAACCCTGAGCCTATCACGATTTGGGGTGAAGAATTTTTAATGTTCCTTCTCTCTTTATCTCTGCTGTTTTCTTTACCAACTTTTTCCATCCTAAAACTTTCAGAACTCAATCTCCATGTTGCTGCCTCCTAACTCATTTCTAACATTTGGTAGATTTACTTGCAGAAATAATTGTACCTTTCCACAAACTAATGTGCTGGATGTGGAGTGGATAAATATCTGTTTATAGCACTTGAAGGGCAATAGGCAGAGTCACATCAATAAAGTGACTCAGTATGAACTGCCATTTAAGATACCCCGTGGGAGTGATTTTTTGTTCAGTTGAAGTGATTGTCATTTCTTTAAATTTCACATTTCTTCAGATGCAACCAAGGCATGTTAGCTAATGTAAAATGCAGAAGTAAAACATTTATTTATAAAGCAACAGCTTTGAAACAATATAGCATTCACAAGTCAAATACAGTTTCTTATTCTGTGATAAGCATTTGCTAACCTGAGGCTTTATTGTGTAAACCCTCCTGCATATGCAATGGTAAACAATTTCCTGACAACTTTGGTTGAGTCATGAAATAGTTTTCAAGCTGAAACATAAGTTACAATTTCTGGTAAAACCTGGGGTCTTCTGTGAAGCCTCAGGAGTTTGATTTCCCATGAACAACTTTAGATTACCTTGTGGTTCCCAAGCCTCTATTCTGGTTCCTTTTTTCTCACTTTCTCTTTCTTTCTCCAAGAAAAATTTAGAAAGTCATCATTACTGAACATGTGTTGACTGTTTCCCACCATACTCTCCATGTGTCTTTGCATCCCAGAAGGGGGCATCTAGGCAGTGGGAATGGCAGTCTGGGGGTCTGATCAGCTGATCAGGCTGATATAACCAGTCTATCACCCTCATCTCCCCTTCTCCTCACTTCCACCCTCTGCCTTCCCACCTTCTTCCACTCTCACCAGGACTTTAGAAAAAGGCAATAGAACATGAGCTTTGGGGTCAGACACACCTGTCTTTGAATCCTCCCACCTCCCAAGCTGTGTGACCTGATAAGCTGCCTGCTCCACCCTGTCACTGTTCCTTCATTTGACATGTGGCCAGGGTCATCATTTGACCTGCTATTTCTGGGCAAGTCTAGGAGTATGCTGTTTATCCTGACATACTCATCAATATTGCCTCTGTTCAATGTCTCAAGTATCCTGAACAGACCATAAAAATGAGGCATTTTAGGTGTCTACTATAGTGCCCAGTAAATAGTTCCTTGAGATGACAACTTCTACTGTCATTAATAATTATTTTAAGTGATCTTCCCACCAGACCTCAGTGGATTACATGATGTGATGAGCTGGATGTGAGCTTAGAACTGAAAAATCCACTTTGTTTTTGCACTTTGTTTAGAAACAAATAACACCCACCTAGTTTTGTTTTACAATCTCAACTAAATGTAGGTCTCACCAGAATAAAGCCACCAAAGCAAGAAGCAGTAATGACCAGTTTAAGGTGGAAAGGAGAATGGAAATTAGGCACAATTTCATTGTGAGCAGGGAAAAATTGACACTTAAAGCAAAAAAATAAAAATAAAGTATTTCAGAGCAGGGTAGAATAAAGGTCAGGCATAGATGGCTTTTTCAAAATTAGTTCTCCTCCGTGAGCTCCGTTGGTAGAGCCTGAGATGAACAGCCTGCCAGCACAGGGCCTTGGGAAGACAGGTGAAGTGTCTCAGCAGAGAGGAGGGTGCCCCAGTGATGCTCAAGGTAAAACATCATCTATAGTGGAAATAGCAGACGAATTCACAGGAAAAGCTTTGTTAGGGAGAAAAACAATAACTGGCCTTGTCTTACTTTTTCTGAGTCATCAACCCACTGCCAGACAGATTAACTGCTCAAAGTTATATGCCAGACCCTGGACTACACCCTGGTCATGTGGGATGTGACACACATTCCCTGCCCCAAGTAGCTCAGACTACAGACAAGGAGAGACACATGGCAGTGACAGCACTCTGTGCTGTGGAAAGGCATGCTGTGTAAGTTGGGAAGGGTAACCTCAGTAACAAAGGGCCCCAAGCCCTGTTGCTATCCACAATAGATGGCATTTCCTGCCGTCATTGCAGAATAGTGCAGGAGTTTGCAAGGTAGTTTTCATGTGCTCTAACTATTCCCATGGCCTTAGAGTTTTCTTTTGGATACTTCACATCCAGTCAACAGGTAGAAGAAAGAGGAAACTAGAGGGTGTCACAGGAATATTTTTTGGGCTAGGTTTGGAAGTGGTGCCCACAAGCCATTCGTCAGAGCTGGTCACATTGGCCCCACATAATGCAGTACCTGGGCAGCCATTTTCTGGTAACAATTCTACAGGATGAATGGGGAGAATTAATCTTTTCTGATCAGCCAGCTGTTCATGGGACTTATACATGGAGGTGGTATGTGAGGGCAGTTCAGAGGAGAGAGATAACCCAACTGTGCATGTGTGTGTGTGTGTGTGTTTTTCTTGGGTGAGGGGCAGATATTAGCAATATCTCCATGGAATAATTGATATTTTAACCAAGTTTTACAGGAGAAATAGTATTTAACTCATGAAGGGCATTGGGAGAAGGAAGACAGTTTAAATATAAGGAACAGCATGTGCAAAGGTACTGGAGAGTTCATCCCATCATCTATACAACAAATACTATAAACGTGTCTTTGAAGTGCCAGAAATCATTCAAAATTCTGGGAATGCTGCTGTATACAGAATAGACAAGGCCTCCACTTGCCTCAACCCATATTCTAGTGGAAGGAGACAAACCACACAGAAGCAACTAAGTACACAACCCCAAACATCAAATAGCATGTTGTGTGGGAGAAGCGCATGCCTGTAAGTAGGGCTAGAGCAAAGGGTGAATGTTGAAAGTGTGGAAAAAAGAAGTGATAAATGATGAGACTGGAGAAGATGGAAAAGGCCAGCGAGGAAGTGGCCTTCATGCATTAATGGGCACCAGCAAGAGGAGACGGGCAGAGCTGTGAATTGTGGAAGCTCCCTGGCTTATGGCAGAGAGACGCCAGGTGTGGGTGCAGAGAGCCTGGTTAAAAGGCGTCTGAATAGACTTGGGATGAAATAGGAGCCATGGTTGGAGGGGTGGAAATGTGAGTGGGTGCAGTGCACACAGGGGAATTGCCCCTCCTTCCAGGTTTCAGGCAGAAAATGGGAAGAATATGTTTGCATATCGCAGTCCAGTCCTTTTGGTTTGTGTACGTTTTTACTTTTAAAAATTTGTATATATACCCTCACAGAAAAATCTAAAACTTAAAATGTTACCCAGTTATCAGAAAGTGCTGGGTATAGAGGAATACATGTACATGTCTGTGTGTACACAGACACATATATATTTATTTCTATGTGCATAGATATATTTTGTAGACTGTGCTCCACCTGTGTGTACACAAGCTCCCCAACTGTCTCTGCCCATTTCCCCACCGCAGACACTCTCATCCCTCCACCTGTACTCTGATACCTGCATCAGTTTGATCACTGTGTGGAAGCCCACACCTTGCTGGGGCTCCAAGGTAGCCCCCCTCGAAATTCCCTCCAAACCCTGATCAGGCTCCGACAACTGATCCCAGGCCAGGCCACCGCCTACTGAGGATGCCCCCTTCATCCTGCCTGGGCTCTGGGCCCTGCTTCAGTCATCACAGCATCCCTACACAACCTCCACAGCCACCTACCTCACTCAGACCTCCTTAGGAGCTCTACAACAACACATTTCCAGAAGAGAAGGGAGGAAAGAACAAGGGCAAGACAAAAAGTTCAAACGCACACATTTTTTTTTAAATCAGAAGATGGAGTTGACAGAGATGGAAGCAAGACTCATGTGTTTTTATTTAATGTTGATTTTTTGACCAAGTAAATCCTTAAATATTTAAACATGAGTTCCTAAAATTGAAAGTAAGTACACTTACATCCCTAATTGGTAACAGATCAAGAAAATAACTGTTGCAATGCTTTAAGGCAAATGTTTTAGCCTGCTTAGGGGGATGTGTTCTCAGGATAAAAGAAATGTAAAGTTTAACGCAGGAGTTAAAAGCAATAATACTGACATTGTTATTTTAGAACTAATATATGTATTAAAAGATACAGAAATAAATGTTAATATTAGCAAACGTTTTCTGTGTAAGAGAAAAGCAATGTTAGTATAAAAATTTAAGTTAAAGTAGAACTTCAGTATTGTTACATTTGTATAGAAAATTTCAATATGAACAAAGAATTTAAAATATATACCTGTGTATTTTCCCTATTTTTGACCATTGAAGAGCCTAGGAGCTTTGATGACCCAGTGGCAATGAGCACTCTCAGCAGCCAGAGTTTTG
This sequence comes from Manis pentadactyla, assembly GCF_030020395.1. Taxonomy (NCBI): domain Eukaryota; kingdom Metazoa; phylum Chordata; class Mammalia; order Pholidota; family Manidae; genus Manis; species Manis pentadactyla. The sequence continues at coordinate 955,095 of NW_026644865.1, forward strand.
TCTTTACCTAGTTTCCCCATGAAAGGAATCAGGGCTCTTTAGAGAAGTGGCTGATTCTGGGTCTGGGAGAGGGAGTGCACTTGGTGAGCTGGGGACACCTTCCTGTGCCTGGAAATTAGGCAGTTTGAAGGTGCTCTTACTGGCCAAAGATGGGAAATCGCAACTTCAAAATGAATGAAATCCACTGACTATATGAAAACTTGTAAGTCTATAAAATGATACTCAGAAAAGAGAAAAACAAAGATAAAACAGGCAAAAAACATTTGAGGTCTACTCCTTACTATTAAAGGGAAAATCCAAATACATAACTATATACTTTGCCTATACAGAAGAAGCCGTTGATGAGATGAATCTCTCCCTTGCTCTTTCTCTCTGACAAAGATGGCCAACTAATAAACATAAAAGGAATGATAAAAAAAGAGAAATCAACATTTTGCAACCCCTGGTGAAGTCACTGATGGAGGCAAGAATCATCAATGGATGATTAAGCCATTAATTAGGTGATACACTGATGGAGAGATGGATCCCCTAGTACTGCTCAAGTCTGACTCCACAGATTATCTGATGGTTTAAAAAAAAGAAATAGAACTTTATGAGGGGGAGATGAGGCTGTCTTTGCTACTGTTAAAGAGTCAGTTAGATGTACCTCATGAGGTAAAGTAATATCATACAGCATCAATGATGATGTCTTACCTGAAATGTTTAACCTGAATGTAATTCAGCCTCTATATCCACACTCCAGTTACAGAGAATTCATGGGTAAGTGAAATAAGGTAAATGCCACCAAAAATTCAGAAGCTGGACAAATTCAGAAACTAGGCCATTCTGAGGGACATCTGGCCTTGTCTCTTCAACAAGTTAATGTCATGCTAGAGAAAGGGGCAGGGGAGCAAAATTATAGATTATAAGTGACTTAAGGAATGTGACGAACAAATACTGTGGGGAGTGGATCCTGCTAGGACAAAAATGGGGGTAACATAAAATTTTTGGAGCGATTGGAAAATTTTGAATATGGATCAGATATTAGATGATGATAATAGAAAACTACCATTACTTATGTTAGCTATATAATGGCATTGATTTTAAGAAGGAAAATGTTCTGATTTTCATGATGTCCATTTAACTTATTTAAAATATTTTGGCTAAAAAAATTGATGATGTAAACATGTCAAAACTGTTAATATCTATTAATCTAGGTAATGGATATGTAGGCAGTCATTATACTCTATTTTCCTGTGTGTTTGGAAATATTTATGATAAAATGTTAAAAGCAATTCTGATTCCTAGGCTCCAACCCAGACCCACCAAATGAACCTAAATACTTGCTGACATCTGTATTTTACCGCATATCCCATCTCAATGAAGGAATGAGTGAATTAATGACTTTTTCATCTGTTGTAATCTTTCTAAAAAAATGTTTATAATGCCCCTACAAGAAGCCAGGAACTTTTCTAGGTGCTGAAGATTCAACTCTGAATGAAACATACACAATGGATCATAAACCTGTGGAGCGAGGTACGCTGCCTTCTATACAGTAAGCCTCTTTAAAGCCAACCTATTTTTTAAAACTGTTAAATATAACACAAACCCAGAACACTGCCTAAAACAGATGGACAGATTAATGAATTGTTAGGCAGTAATACCGCCACCACCGACAGGACCCAGAGTCCTGCCCGTCAGCCAGGAGTATCCCAGGACCCAGCTCACATCCACACCCTCCCCAAGAGCAGGACTCAGAATGCCACTGTGAGGAGCAGAAGCAGAGTTTAGAGCCCAGCCCCCAACATTCCTCTGAGTATTACCTTAACCCACAAAAGGAAGATCCTACATTTTCCCTTTTGTTCAAAAGGACCTATTTGCAAAATTTCACAGAACATCACAACTCAGACATGTGTATTACACATGTGACTCTCACTTTATAATATCAAGTAAATGCAGCAACTCCAGGAAAGCTTTTTCCTAATTCACAGCGAATTTCAAGAACATAAAGTCATAAAAGGTGCAAACGCAAAATTCTATGATGGTGGGATGAAGAAATTTAAGTGTTATTTAGAGTAACCTCAGTGTCGGCCTCAAATGAGTAATGGTAATGTCGATGAGGCTGTTTGCTGTCATGTGGAGTGATGTTAAGAGGTGACCTGAGGTGTTGCTTGTTACTTAGGCTAGTTGAATCAACAGAGAAATAAGCTTTTCTCCATTTTTAATTTTTTTTAATAAAAAAGAACTTTAATCTTCTCTGCATATTTTATGACTTTTTCCCTTCTCATCTCTAGGTCTCTCAGACCCAGAGATGAAATATAGTGAAAATGGACAATGTGTCCACTGCCTGACTGTTCTCAGAATGCACAAACCTTGGAAACAATCCAAGGATTGAAAACTAAAGAGACTGCATTTCATGCGGCATTCTCAAAGCTCTAACACTAGGTAATTGTAAATTCACAGTGAAACACCACGTAGGCAGACTGCCGTGGGCATTAAGTAAATAATAGGCACACAGTGCAGCTTGGGGCATATCCCAGGACAGGGAGAGTTCAGGAGCAGCTGATGAGAGTGGGCAGGTCTCCCCTTTCAGCAACTCCATTTCCTATGTGGCCTGGGGCCCATGTGGAGCAGTAGCCTCAGCCCCTTGTGAGCAAATGGGGAAGATGCTGATGCCTCCCAGGAATGCGTGAGGACTGATGGCAACTCCCATACACCTGGCATCCCCAGGGCCACTCTGCCTCCATCCACTACCTCACACCTCCTCGAGGTTTCTACCCCCTTGCTACTCAGGAGCAACTAGAAAATGTAGGAAACACACGTCTTTTTAAAGGGGGTGCTTTTGCCATTTCTACCCTCACCCCGGACAGGAGGCACCATGATTGCATCCTGAGACATCTTTTAATAGTTGTAATCACTTCCAACCTCTGTAATCTCTCTAAACCTCAATTTCCTCAAGTACAAAATGAGGATCGAGACGCCCTTACAATGGGACGGAGTGAAGAGTAAATGAGATAGGGCATTTTTGTTTCTCTTAGTGGTGAGTCTGCGATGTTTCCCCAGGTCTGCTGCACAGACAGGACCCACGTCATCCCTCCTGGCATGAACACAGCCGAGACCGTGGGCCTTGGGATGCAGCAGTGGGGCTGAAGGGTGACAGACGTGGCCTCGGGCACATGAAGCAAACTCCTGCCGCAGCCCGGGATCCCCACAGTGAGACCTGTAAAATGTCAGAGACGATCAGGGGCGATCGCTCTATGCTTCTCTCCACCTCTCCCTGCCTTTCCCGGGTGGTGAAGTCTCCCGCTACGGCCTCAGCATCTTCCTTGGGGTTTGGAGCTTGACACTCTATAAGTTTTAATGAGGAATAAGAGCCAAATTTGGCTCTTTTTGTTTTCTCTTGTTCAAATACTTGTATTTGTTTGGTCTCTGGATGAAAAATACAAGTGTATCATGTCAGTATTGGGCTGGACATTAAATAAAAGTTAGACAGCATGGAGTGTCGTCAGTGGAGCAATGGGATTTACCCTTGGCTCTGGGGTTCAGGGTATAGTCTTCCTGGCCACTGAGTCACTGGGGGTTGGCATCCTCACCAGGAGCTAGAGGCACAGGCCATTTCTTTCTGGAATCTTCTTAAAGGGCCTGTGGTATCACAAGTGTGTTCTTTACTTTCATGTTTTTAATTTTTTTCATTTAAAAGAATTCCATGTATTCATAATGTTTTTTAAAAAATTGGAAAGCCATATAAGATGAATATGTCATTTTCGGAGTAGCTATTTATTGTGGATCTGACTTTTGGCAGACTTTTTTACTTCAATATTTGATAAATTTTTAGGACTATAAAACAATGGTTTCTTCTATAGGAAGCTATTAAAATGTCAAGGCATTAAAATTTCTATCACTCTTTTTCTCTCCTCTTTTATAGCTATAGATGTAATTTAATGGAGTGAATTATTCCATCTAAAGGCAGACCTAGAAGTAGTAATTCTATGCAGGCTGCCCAGTAAAGGTGGCAATATTGATTGATTGTTTCTTTTGGTAATTGTTGATAGGAATATCTCATAATCATTAATATTTTTAAAGCCTGGTTTACATGATATAGAGTCATGTTACTAGCCCTATATCAATCGTCTGCTCAGAAGAGAATTTTGAAATGTAAGAGCAACTGGGTACATATAAATGTGATATCAAGAAGTATATACCAGGAGGAGGGATCGGAAGATGGCGTCGTGAGTAGAGCAGCGGAAATCTCCTCCCCAAACCACATATATCTATGAAAATATAACAAAGACAACTCTTCCTAGAATAAAGACCAGAGGACACAGGACAATATCCAGACAACATCCACAAATGAGAGAACCCAGCGCCATGCAAAGGCGGTAAGTTACAAGCACCAGTCCGGCGGGAGCCGAGCGCCCATATCCCCAAATCCCGGTGGGAGAAGTATAGGCAGAGCGGAAGGGAGAAGGAGCCCAGGACTGCCGAACACCCAGCCCCAGCCATCCTGGGTAGAGTGTAGACACAGTGCGTTTTCAGGGGACCCTGGATACTAGGAAAACAGGGCAGCAAGAACAGTGAGCGGGCACCAGAGGCCTGGCACTGGAGGACACCAGAAAAGAGAGTGACATTTTTTTTTCTGTTTTGTTTTGGCGAGCGCTTTTTGGAAGTCTTAAAGGGATACTGACCCCAATACTAGGGAAACAGGGTAGAAAGTCTGGTGAGAAGATGCCTGAGGCTGGCGCCGGAGAATAAAGTAAAACGAGAGGACAACATTTTATTTGTTTTCTTAATTGAAAAATTTTTCTTGTTGTTCTCGTTGTTTTGTTTTGGCGGGTATTTTTTGGAAGTCTTAAAGGGGCAGGGTGGGACACTTAATCCAGTTGTAGGGAATCTGGGGATCTCTGGGCAAAATAACCCCTGGGCTGCAGGGAGCAGGGAGGCACCTTACAGAGATAAATAGCCTCCCAGCCGCTCCCACTCCTATGAAACTCAACCACATTGGAGCAGCTGCCCAAGCCAGGCCACGCCCAGAGCAACAGCGGAGATAATCTCCATAGCAGTCGGGGAGGAAACAGAAACCGTGTCTGCACGAAGCTGCCCAGCACAAGCCACTAGAGGTCGCTGTTATTCCAGGAGAGGAGGGCCACAAACCAACAAGAAGTGATGTCCTTCCAGCCGTCACTCATCCCAGTTCTGCAAACTATTCCTATCACCATGAAAAGGCAAAGCAACAGGCAGTCAAAGATCACAGAGACAGCACCAGAGAAGGAGACAGACCTAACCAGTCTTCCTGAAAAAGAATTCAAAATAAAATCATAAACATGCTGACAGAGATGCAGAGAAATACGCAAGAGATATGGGATGAAGTCCAGAGGGAGTTCAAAGATGCCAGAAAGGAGATCACAGGAATGAAACAAACTCTGGAAGGGTTTATAAGAAGAATGGATAGGATGCAAGAGACCATTGATTGAACTGAAACCAGAGAATAGGATCGCATAGAAGCTGACATACAGGGAGATAAAAGGATCTCCAGGAATGAAACAATATTAAGAGAACTGTGTGACTAATACAAAAGGAACAATATCCGTATTATAGGGGTTTCTGAAGAAGAAGAGAGTGGAAAAGAGATGGAAAGTATCTTAGAAGAAATAATTGCTGAAAACTTCCCCAAACTGGGGGAGGAAATAATCGAACAGACCACGGAAATACACAGAAACCCCAACAGAAAGGATCCAAGGAGGAAAACATAAAGACACATAATAATTAAAATGGCAAAGATCAAGGACAAGGAAGTAAATTTAAAGGCAGCTAGAGAGAAAAAGGTCACCTATAAAACAAAACCCATCACGCTAACATCAGACTTCTTGACAGAAATAATACAGGCCAGAAGAGAATGGCATGATATATTTAATACAATGAAACAGAAGGGCCTTGAACCAAGGATACTGTATCCAGTACGACAATCATTCAAATATGACGGGATTAAACAATCCCCAGACAAACAAAAGCTGAGGGAATTTGCTTCCCACAAACCACCTCTACAGGACATCTTACAGGGACTGCTCTAGATGGGAGCACTCCTAGAAAGAGCACAGCACAAAACACCCAACGTATGAAGAATCGAGGAGGAGGAATAAGAAGGGAGAGAAGAAAAGAATCTCCAGACAATGTATATAACAGCTCAATAAGCGAGCTAAGTTAGGCAGTAAGATACTAAAGAGGCTAACCTTGAACCTTTGGTAACGACGAATTTGAAGCCTGCAATGGCAATAAGTACATATCTTTCAATAGTCACCCTAAATGTTAATGGGCTGAATGCACCAACCAAAAGACACAGACTAATAGAATGGATAAACAAGCAAGACCCATCTATATGCTGCTTACAAGAAACTCACCTCAAACCCAAAGACATATACAGACTAAAAGTCAAGGGATGGAAAAACATATTTCAAGCAAACAACAGCGAGAAGAAAGCAGGGGTTGCAGTACTAATATCAGACAAAATAGACTTCAAAACAAAGAAAGTAAGAAGAGATAAAGAAGGACACTTCGTAATGATAAAGCTCTCAGACCAACAAGAAGATATAACCACTCGAAATATATATGCACTCAAAACAGGAGCACCAGCATATATGAAACAAATACTATCAGAACTAAAGGGGGAAATATTCTGCAATGCATTCATTTTAGGAGACTTCAACACACCACTCACCGCAAAGGATAGATCCTCCGGGCAGAAAATAAGTAAGGACACGGAAGCACTGAACAACACAGTAGAGCAGATGGACCTAATAGACATCTATCGAACGCTACATCCCAAAGCAACAGGATATACATTCTTATCAAGTGCACATGGAACATTGTCCAGAATAGACCACATAATAGGCCACAAAAAGAGCCTCAGAAAATTCCAAAAGATTGAAATCCTACCAACCAACTTTTCAGATCATAAATTCATAAAATTAGAAATAAACCATACAAAGAAAGCAGAGGCTGACAAATATATGGAGACTTAACAACACCCTCCTAAATAATCAAAGGATCAATGACCAAAACAAAATGGAGATCCAGCAATATATGGAAACACATGACAACAACAACCCTAAGCCCCAACTTCTGTGCGACACAGCAAAAGGAGTCCTAAGTGGAAAATATATAGTAATACAAATCCAAGCATATTTAAAAAAGGAAGAACAATCCCAAATGAATGGTCTAATGTCACAATTATCGAAATAGGAAAAAGAAGTACAAATGAGTCCTAAGGTCACCAGAAGGAGGGACATAATAAAGATCAGAGAAGAAATAAATAAAACTGAGAAGAATAAAACAATAGCAAAAATCAATTACACCAAAAGCAGGTTCTTCGAGAATATAAACAAAATAGATAAGTCTCTAGTTAAACTTATTAAGAAGAAAAGAGAGTCAACACAAATCAACAGTATCAGAAAGGGGAAAGGAAAAATCACGAGAGACCATACAGAAATACAAAGAATTATTAGAGAATACTATGAAAACCTATATGCTAACAAGCTGGGAAACCTAGGAGAAATGAAAAATTTCCTACAAAAATACAAGCTTCCAAGACTGAAGCAGAAAGAAACAGAAAATCTAAACAGAACAAATTACCGGCAACAAAATTGAAGCGGTAATTAAAAAACTACCAAAGAACAAAACCCTGGGCCAGGTGGATATACCTCGGAATTTTATTAGACATGCAGGGAAGACATAATACCCTTTCTCCTTAGAGTTTTTTAAAAAAATAGACGAGGAGGGGTTACTCCCAAACTCATTCTATGAAACGAATATCAACCTAATACCAAAACCAGGCAAATACACCACCAAAAAAGAAAAATACAGACCAATATCCCTGATGATCGTAGATGCAAAAATACAAAAAAAATATTAGCAAACCAAATTCAAAAATACATCAAAAGGATCATACAACATGACCAAGTGGGATTCATCCCAGGGATGCAAGGATGGTACAACATTCGAAAGTCCATCAACATCATCCACCACATCAACAAAAAGAAAGACAAAAACCACATGATCATCTCCATAGATGATGAAAAAGCATTTGACAAAGTTCAACATCCATTTATGATAAAAACTCTCAGCAAAATGTGAATAGAGGGAAAGTACCTCAATATAATAAAGGCCATCTATGATAAACCCACAGCCAACATTGTATTGAACAGCGAGAAGCTGACAGCATTTCCTCTGAGGTCGGGAACTAGACAGGGATGCCCACTCTCTCCACTGTTATTTATCATAGTACTGTAGGCCCTAGCCAGGGCAATCAGACAAAACAAAGAAATACAAGGAATCCGATCGGTAAAGAAGAAGTTAATCTGTCACTATTTGCAGAAGACATGATACTGTACATAAAAAACCTTAAAGACTCCACCCCAAAACTACTAGAACTGATATCGGATTACACCAAAGTTGCAGGATACAAAATCAACACACAGAAATCTGTGGCTTTCCTATACACTAACAATGAACCAACAGAAAGAGAAATCAGGAAAACAACTACATTCACAAATGCATCAAAAAAAATAAAATACTTAGGAATAAACCTAACCAAAGAAGTGAAAGACTTATACTCTGAAAACTACAAGTCACTCTTAAGAGAAATTAAAGGGGACACTAACAGATAGAAACTCATCAAATGCTCGTGTCTAGGAAGATTTAACATCATCAAAATGGCCATGCTGCCCAATGCAATATACAGATTTGATGCAATCTCTATGAAACTACCAGCAACATTCTTCAATAAACTGGAACAAATAATTCAAAAATTCATATAGAAACACCAAAGACCCCGAATAGCCGAAGCAATCTTGAGAAAGGAGAATAAAGTAGGGGGGATCTCACTCCCCAACTTCAAGCTCTATAATAAAGCCATAGTAATCAAGACAATTTGGTACTGGCACAAGAGCAGAGCCACAGACATTGGAACAGACTAGAGAATCCAGATATTAACCCAGACATATATGGTCAATTAATATTTGATAAAGGAGCCATGGACATACAATGGTGAAATGACAGTCTCTTCAACAGATGGTGCTGGCAAAACAGGACAGCTACATGTAGGAGAATGAAACTGGACCATTGTCTAACCCCATATACAAAAGTAAATTCAAAATGGATCAAAGACCAGAATGTAAGTCATGAAACCATTAAACTCTTGGAAGAAAACATAGGCAAAAACCTCTTAGACATAAACATGAGTGACCTCTTCCTTAACATATCTCCCCAGGCAAGGTAAACAACAGCAAAAATGAATAAGTTGGACTATATTAAGCTGAATATCTTCTGTATGGCAAAAGACATCATCAATAGAACAAAAAGGAACCCTATAGTATGGGAGAATATATTTGAAAATGATACATCCGATAAAGGCATGATGTCCAGAATATATAAAGAGCTCACTCGCCTCAACAAACATAAAACAAATAACCCAATTAAAAAATGGGCAGAGGAACTGAACAGACAGTTCTCCGAAAAAGAAACACAGATGTCCAACAGACGCATTAAAAAATGCTCCACATCAATTATTATCAAAGAAATGCAAATTAAAACTACAATGAGGTATCACCTCACATTAGTAAGGATGGCTGCCATCCAAAAGACAAACAACAACAAATGTTGGCAAGGCTGTGGAGAAAGGGGAACCCTCCTACACTGCTGGTGGGAATGTAATTTAGTTCAACCATTGTGGAAAGCATTATGGAGGTACATCAAAATCCTTAAAACAGATGTACCATTTGACCCATTAATTGCCCTCCTAGGAATTTACCCTAAGAATGCAGCAATCAAGTATGAGAAAGATCAGTGCACCCCTATGTTTATCGCAGCACTATTTACAGTAGCCAAGAATTGGAAGCAACCTAAATGTCCATCGATAGATGAATGGATAAAGAAGATGTGGTACATATACACAATGGAATACTCCTCAGCCATAAGAAAAGGGCAAATCCTACCATTTGCAGCAACATGGATGGAGCTGGAGGGTATTATGCTCAGTGAAACAAGCCAAGCGGAGAAAGAGAAATACCAAATGATTTCACGTATCTGTGGAATATAAGAACAAAGGAAAACTGAAGGAACAAAACAGCAGCAGTATCAGAGAACTAAAGAATGGACTAACAGGTACCAAAGGGGAAGGGACTGGGGAAGATGGGTGGGTACATCTTGATAAGGGGGAGAGAAGTAGGGGGGTATTAAGATTAGCATGCATGGGTGGGTAGGAGAAAAGGGAGGGATGTACAACACAGAGAATGCAAGTAGTGATTCTACAACATTTTGCTATGCTGATGGACCGTGACTGTAAAGGGGTTCATGGGGGTTCATGGTATAGGAGAGAGCCTAGTAAACATAATATTCATCATCTAAGTATAGATTTGTGATACCAAAAAAAAAAAAGGCAGTTCCTGTGTGTTAACATCCAACTAGTCCTACACAAGAGTATAAAGGGCATATAAAAGTGTAGGCAAAGGGACTCTTTGTGTTTATACAAAGGATCAAAGCCTAATTGATCTACCCCGAAAATGAACTAAAATATGATATGAAAAAAACTTCCAACATCAGCACTCTCTGGAAGACTCATACCAGAAGATGATCATCAAAACCCCCAAAAAAGATCCACGCAGTGCTACAGCTGTATATGCACTCATCCCACCAGTTCTTTGATTTGCCATGGGAATGAAGAAGGAGATATCTAAGCTGGCCTGTGCATACAGTAAAACAACAAATTTGACTGGATCTATACTGTTGGAACTCAACCAAGAATTAGAAGTGCAAATTGTAGCGCTCCAAAATCTTACAACTACAGACTATTTACTGTTAAAAGAACATAAGGGATGTGAACATTTCCCAGGAATGGGATATTTAAATTCTTTGATTTCCCTCTGACTGTTCAAGTTCAGTTGGACAAAATCGACCATATCATAGATAAGTTTTCACAAATGCCTAAGGTGCCGAACTGGATTTCTTGGTTTCACTGGAGATGGCTGGTAATTACAGGTATGCTTTGGTTATGTAACTATAATCCTATTATGTAAATGTGTGTGCGCAATTTAAGTAGTAGCTTAAAACCTATACATGCTGAAGTTACTCTACAAGAAGATATGTCAAAGAAGTAATCAATCTTCCCATGTTTTCTTCTGCCTGCTACTTCTATTGCTTTTCTTCTTAATTTCTAATTACAACCCTTAAATAAAATTTGTGCCTCATATCAAAGTTACCGAGTATCATAATTCCTCCAAGTGTTAAAGATACCTCAAGACAAATGCTGGGAATAGAAGCTACAGGGCATAAATATGCAAATAAATTAAAAGCTAACCATTTCAAACAATAAGGCTTCTCTCTCACTTACCAAATTTACATTTCCCTGTATGGCTCTAGAAGATGACTGGTTAGCCAGAGATGGGTAAGATTCCTCAAGGGAGGAACAACCTAAGACAGGCACAATTGCATTGTGTCATCAGATGAGAAATTGGGGATCAACAGAGGTGAGGCTTAGAACCACACCCCCCCTGTTCTGAGAGAAATCTTCTGCATACGTGGATGTTTTATTGCCCTTATCTAGCTTGGATTAACACATAGTCTACAGGCACACACCTGATCATCTACATTTGCTCTCTTACAACACTAAACTATGTTTTCTACCATTATCCTATATCTACCTAACACTTCAGCTTTTTATTAAAAATAATAATAGTAAAGAGAGAAATGTGGTACTCACATATAAATCAAGTATAAAAATCAAATGAGTATTCATATTTGAACTGACTGTTTATAGTTCATAATGCATGAGCAAAACCGAAAGTTTCTGTGATGACTGCACTTTTACTGATCACCATGTAACTTATTCACTATGTAAGAATTTGTTCTCCATGGAGGAACTTGTTTGTTATGCCTCAGAAGAATGGAGACTGACGAAAACTAGTCTTAGGGTGGATTAATGATTGTCCATTGATCATTGACTTCCCTATACAGAAATGTATTGTTGTTAAAAACCATTTGATCTATAAATATGAGAGATGCCCTAACAAACAAACAAACAAAAAATGTACAAACTTCCAATTGTAAAATAAATAAGTAACCATGATGTAATGTATAGCATAAGGAATATAGTCAAAATATTGTAACAACTTGGTATGGTGATAGCTGGTACCTAGAATTATCATGGATATAAATGTTAAATCAATATATTGTTCGCCTGAAACTAATGTAATGTAATACTGTGTGTCAAATACCCTTCAATAAAAAATAAATATATTAAAAAAAAGAAATAGATTTATTAGATAGATGGTAGATATTCATAGATTAAATGAAAAGATTGACAGAGATGACAGAATGATTAGATATATATAGATTACAGATGATAGACTAAATAGAATAGATGATGTAGGGAGGTTATATTAGAAAGATAGATGATAGATAGGTACAGAGTTATGAACTGAATTTTTGGGACCTCACCTCACCATCTTCTGATCCTCTAACCATCTGCCCCCACAACACACACACACACACTCACACACACACACACACACATACATACACTCACACAAGTTCATATTTGAACTGAGACAGGGTTGAAGACCTAACCCCCACTGTCATGGTATTGGGAGGTGGGGCCTTTGGAGGTAATTGGGTTTGGAAGATATCATGGGGGTGTGGGTGGAGCTGCCATTATGCAGTCAGTGCTATTAAGAAGAATTGAAAACAGAGCTTTCTCCCTTGACCCTGTGAGGACACAGCATGGATGTGGCCATATGCAAACCAGAAGAAGGGACCACACCAGGAACTGAACCTGCCTTGGTCTTGGACTTCTGCTTTCAGAATAGGGAGAAATCAGTGTCTATGGATGAAAATCCCACTCAATGACACTCTGGTTATCAGTTTGAGCAGGCTAACATAGACATGTAGGAATACAGAGATGCACTTAGACGACGGATGGAGAGAACCTACGCATAGATATACGTGCTAAGCTGTCTGCATAGGTATTTGTATCCAACCACCTCTGCACTTTGAAGTTTGCACCGTATGGGGGAAACACTAGGAGCACAACCTATGCACGTTTCTTTTTTAATGTGTGGGCTGCAGTTTCCGCTAACTGGGGTCTCCGTTAACTCTCAGCCGTGTGTGCGTGTCTTTACGTGTGCATGTGTGTGTGTACACCACTGCCTCTATCGGTCTACAATCACAGGAGATGCAAAAGTAACAAAGGAACGCAGGTAAGGCAAACATCTTGCAAACTATGACCAGAAAGAGTACAATTATCCACTAGCCTCTGGGGCTATCTTTGCCAAGTGTTTCTATGCAGTTTTAGAAAGATATTGCTGGAAATGTTACTGGGACCATTCTGAACCATCAAGTTAGTTAAGGTAATAAGCCAGGACAGGAGAGCAGCAAAGAGCACAAACAGTGTGTCTCCTACGTATCAGGCCAAGGTGTACAGGCTTTAATTCTACTACACCACTTCATCTCACCATGGCTGACGTTTGATGACCTTATTCAACACCTTCATCTGTGAGTAAAAAGTTACTTCAGAATCACCTCCCTTAACAGAAAATAAATAAGTGCAGAGACATAAACATTCCTAGAATTCCTGCCACCATCACACAACTCTTTATGCTCAGCACCCTTTTCATATGAACGGAAATATAGCTCTAAATGCTACTAATCCATTTTAGATAGACCTCACTCACATCTAAATGCCTAAATGCACTGAAACTCAACCTCCACCTTGACAGCAGAGGGGAGCAGTTTTCCCACATGCTAGCTGGCCTGCCACCTTAGCAAGCCCATTGGCCGCCGGCACACAAGAGCACCGCATGTCGCCAAAAGGCAGTTCCCTTAACCAGTGACTACATGCATGGTCTCTGGAGATGGGCCACCAAGGAGGGCCGCTGAGGTGACATCGGTTCACAGGCATAAAGACCTACTACAGGACATGCCCCTGAATCGGACCCCGCAGGCCCGCCAGAGTGTTCGCTGAATGGGTCCTCGGAGAGGCCCCACAGCTCACACAGCTGCCACAGCAGGAATGGCCCAGGGGCAGAGCAGCCTGAGGGGCCTGGCCTGCACAGGTTCAAGAGTCCAGCAGCAAACCACTCTATCCAAACCCAGCAGACTCTTGCCACCTACGCAGGAGAAGTTCCCACACAAGGCCACTCCTCTCGAGACCCAAACACACAGCTAATTCATATAAACAAACACAAGGAATTGAGACTGAGAACGACAAAGAGGAATCAAAGTGCACCTAGTGACAGAACGTTGACAAAAGTGAGAAAACAGATACATAGACAAATGATTGATACATAGATTGGACTGATATACATACATATGGATGATAGATTAATTAGATAGATACACAGATGGTAGAAGATAGATGATAGAACATAGATAGATGATAGACAGATACATAGGTATATAGATTACATAGATAGATAAAGAGATACGTAGGTAGGTAGATAGGAAAGCATCATACTAAACATGCTATCTTTCCCTCAAGACTATATACATGCTCCCTTACAGGAGCCTCACTTGAAATCCAAGGACACAAACTACAATCCAAAGGGGCGGGGACAGGTAGCCTACACAAGTGAAACTGAGAAACAAACAAACAAACAAATGGATTCTGTTTGAGTCCCCAGAAACAGTCAATAGAAAATAGCCTTATCTAGCCAACGTGAATTCTTTTTGTTTGGTATCAGCAGTGTCCAGCCATAGATTTAGTGGTACAGCAATGTCCTTCTCATTCATTTTTTCTCACCTCAATAACTGAATTGCTGAATAATATGTGTCTGGGATTTGAAATCACTGGGTTTTATGATGTTCTTGAATGTAAAGAAGTAATAACCACCTAAAGAGGGAAGTTTGGACACTCAAACAAACATGTAACTCCACAACACTCTCATTGCTCCCAAATGCTCCTGTTTAGAAAAATGTGTTCCTTTTTATTTGTCCCTCCTCCTATTAGCGGTGATCATGCCAATGTCCCTCAAACATGGTGGTGAATAAAACACCAAGTAGAGTGTTCTGTCTTCAACAGGCCCAGAGGAAGGATACTTGTTGTCTTCAGGGAGCACTTATTCAATGAATGTGGCTAAATACAGTCAGCAAGTGAGAAGGAGGTAAAAGAGGACAGAGGTCAGAGATATGGGAGCAAGTCCCTGCACCACCATTTACTGGTTTTTTAAGCACACGCGGCTGTATCGACCTGAAAGTGTCTCAGTGAACCCAGTGCTCTACCTATGGCCTAGTTACCTTGCAAGGTTTTTGGAAGCATAATGTAGGGAAATGACCTAGGCGATGTTGTTAACTGTTCTGTACATAAGGATAGATGGGCAGACAAAAAGATGATTGATTCATAGATAGTTAGATAGATGACAGATGAAAGATGATAGACATGACAGATAGATGATAGGAAGATAGGTAGATAGATAGATAGATAGATAGATAGATAGATAGATAGATAGACAGACTCATAGATAGATACATAGATAGATACATAGATAGATGATAGATAGATAGAAGGAAAGATAGAAGGATGGATAGATAGATAGATAAACAGATAGATAGATAGATAGATAGATAGATAGATAGATAGATAGATAGATAGATAGATAGATAGATAGACGGACAGACAGACAGACAGACAGAGAGACAGTCAGATAGATAGATAGATAGATAGATAGATAGAGAGATAGATAGATAGATAGATACAGATACATATCGATTTACACAAAGCTATTGCTCATAACCAGGAGATCAATGGTGAAATCAGATAGAGAAACTACGAACAAAAAGTTAGAATGAAGTCCAGTTTAAAAATTGCAGTAAGCAGCCATAAGAAGAAAACAAATCCTACCATTTGCATTGATGTGGATGGAGCAAGATGGTACTATGCTCAGTGAAATAGGCCAGGCGGAGAAAGACAAGTAGAAAATGATTTCACTCATGTGTGGAGTATAAAAACAAAGAAACACTGTAGGTAAAATACAGCAGCAGACTCACAGAACCCAAAAGTGGACTAACAGTTACCAAAGGAAAAGTGACTGGGCAGGGTGGGTGGGAAGGGAGGGAAAAGGGCGGGGAGAAAGGAAGGGTTCATTAGGATTAGCATTTATAATGTGTGGGGTGGTGGGAGCACGGGGAATGCTGTACAACACAGAGAAGACAAGTAGTGTTTCTACAGCGTGTTACTACATGCTGATGGACAGCTACTGTAACGGGGTGTGTGGGTGGACATGGTGAAGGGGTCTAATCATACAACTACGCTGATGGACATCTTCTCTAACGGGGTATTTTGGGGGACTTTTACTTGGTGATCATAATGTTCTAGCGTGATTGTAGATTAATGTTAACAAAAAATATTTTTTAAGGGCAATAAGTACACAGCTCTCAATTGTCAGAATAAAAGGACAGGCTCTGTGTGCTCTAATCAAAAGACACATGGTTAAAAGATGGGATGGAAACTCAAGACCACCTATGTGCTCCTTTACAGGAGAAACACTTGAGATCCAAGGACGAAGACAAACTACAAATTGAGTTGGTTTGGATAGGTAACCTACACAAGAGAAACTGAAAAAAAAAGTAAAGATGTGCTGATGGGTTTAAAGATGGTGGCTCACGTGAGAGGGGAGGCGGAATCCTCCTCCCAAAACCAAAACTACATACTTACATACTATATGGAAATAGAACAACTATACCAAATCCTGGAAGAGCAGCAGGGAACAACGCTGCTGTGGCAGGCTGTCAACTCTAGGAGAAGTGTGATGTACAGTCCTGGAGATGTGCTCTGGGAGCACGAACCTACCGTACACGTGCTATGCTCTGGAGAATCGGTGGAGTTGGAAATCAAAGACAGGTAGAAGACTTTGAGGGACTTGAGATTCCAGCCACTTGTGGGACAACACAGGGATCCACATCCAGCCAATGTGGGACAAAAGAAAGGCGGACAGTCTGAGAGACTTCCTAACAGCGAGAGAACTGCTAAAGGGGCAAAGCTCTCACAGGGCTTGCCACTCAGGAGAAAGGACAGGTGCGCCAAAGTGCCCGGGTACATTCTGGACGGCATTCAGGGGAGCTTTCAGGAGCTCCGGGCACTCCATCCCCCTGGCTGACCTCGCAGCTCCAAGGCAACTTACCGTGCTGTGACTGGTAGACGGCCTGCCTTCCCACTGGCACCGATCTGAAAAATTGCTGCCCCCACCTACGGCAGCTTCTCCCTGCATGTTCCGCAAACTGGCCCTGGCACTGGAGACGGGCACTGTGGCTGGGAAGCACGAAAGACCTCTTTCCCCCCAGCGGGGATGGGCACCGGCACTGCTCCCCGGGACACCTGCCATCCGCCCAAGGTCTGAGCATCTCCAGAGAGTAACGCTTCTGGGAGCTATAGGGCGCCACCTACAAATATGAAACTTCAAAGGAACCTGGTAAATGGACTCAAATCAATCTTCCTGAAGTAAGTGATCTCAAAATAAACATCAGGAGCATCCTCAGGGAGCTACAGAAAATAAAACCGCAGGGCAGAGAAAACATGGCAGCATGAGTAGGACAGTGGGAATGTCCTCCCATAATCACATATATTTTTGAAAATACAACAAATTCAAATAATCCTAAAAGAGAGACCAGAAGACACAGGACAACAGCCAGACTACAACTACACCAATGAGAACCCAGCGCCTGGTGAAAGGGGTAAGATAGAATCCCCAGCCAGGCATGACCTGAGTGACCCTTCCCCAGCTCCCGGCAGGAGAAGAATAGGCAGAGCAGGAGGGAGACGGAGCCCAAGACTGCTGAACAACCAGCCCCAGCCACCTGCACCAGAGCACAGACACAGTGCATGCGCGGGGGGCCCTGGATACTAAGGAAACAGGGCAGCAAGTCCTCTGAACAGGTGCCGAAGATGATGCCCCTGTGACAAAGAAAATCGCGGGCTTTTTGAAAGTCTGAAAGGGACAGGGACTTAACAGCTAGAAGGAAACCACACAGGTCACAGAGCAGCAGCTGGAAAGTACTGGGAAAACCGGGCACACTAACACCCTGGGCAACAGCTCTGAGACCCCTCATGGAGGTAAACCACCAAGCAGCTACCCCGTCCACTACCAATCCAGGCACTGTGAAAGCAGAGAAGCAGCCTAAGGCAAAACGCCCACAGAAAGGGAAGTTCCTCCACTCCGGCCAGGCAAGACACAAAGACCCAGTCTACACGCAATTACCCAACACAAGCCACGAGGGGTCGCAGTTGTCCCAGTAAAGAAAGGCTAGCAGCATTTGAAAAGTTTGGCCCACCCAGCTGACAGCCAGTAGCACCTGTCCACATGAAAAGGCAAAAAAATATGAACCAGACAAGAGTAACCCAGACAGCTTCGGCATCTGCTACACCTTCCCCTGAGAAGGAACCTGGGGAGACAGATTTAGCCAGTCTTCCTAAAAAATAATTAAAACAAAAGTCATAACCATGCTAATGGACTTGCAGAGAAATATGCAAAAACTAAGGAAGGAGAATACAGAAATAAAAAAATCTCTGGAAGGACTTCAAAACAGAATGGACGAGATTCAAGAGACCATTGATGGACTAGAAAACAGAGAACAGGAACGCAGAGAAGCTGGTGCAGAGAGAGATAAAAGGATCTCCAGGAATGAAAGAATTTTAAGAGAGCAGAGTGACCAATCAAAAAGGAATAATATAGACATTATAGGAATACCAGTAGGAGAGGACAGATAAAGGGATAGAAAGTGTCTTTGAAGAAATAATTGCCGAAAACGTCCCTAAACTAGGGGAAGAAATGGCTTCTCAGACCACAGAGGTACACAGAACTTCCATGACAAGGGATCCAAGGCGGGCAACACCAAGACACATAATAATTAAAATGGCAAAGATCAAAGACAAGGACAAAGAATTAAAGGCATCCAGAGAGGAAAAAAAGGTTACCTACAAAGGAAAACCCATCAGGCTATCATCAGACTTCTCAACAGAAACCCTACAGGATAGAAGAGAATGGCATGATATACTTAATGAAATGAAACAGAAGGGCCTTGAACCAAGACTACTGTATCCAGCACGAATATCATTTAAATATGAAGGAGGGATTAAACAATTCCCAGACAAGCAAAAGTTGAGGGAATTTGCCTCCCACAAACCACCTCATCAGGGCATCCTACAGGTTCTGCTCTACATGGGAGCACTCTTAAAAAGAGCACAGAAAAAAACACCCAACATATGAAAAAGGGAGGAGGATGAATAAGAAGGGAGAGAAATAAAGAATCATCAGACCGCTTTTATAATATCTCCACAAGTCAGTTAAGTCAGACAGTAAGATAGTAAAGAAGCTAACGCTAAACCTTTGGTAACCACAAACTTAAAGCCTGCAATGCAATAAATTCATACCTTTCAATAATCACCCTAAATGTAAATGGACTGAATGCACCAATCAAGAGACACAGAGTAATAGAATGGATAAAAAAGCAAGATCCATCCATATGCTGCTTACAAGAGACTCACCTCAAACCCAAAGACCTGCACAGACTTAAAGTCAAGGGATGGAAAAAGATATTTCATGCAAACAACAGAGAGAAGAAAGGTGTTGCAATTCTGGTATCAGACAAAACAGACTTCTAAATAAAGAAAGTAACAAAAGACAAAGAAGGACATTACATAATGATAAAGGACTCAGCCCATCAAGAGGACAAAGCCATTATAAATATATATGGACCCAATAGAGGAGCACCAACATACCTGAAACAAATATTAACAGAACTAAAGGAGGAAATAGAATGCAATGCATTCATTCTAGGAGAGTTCAACGCACCACTCACTACAAAGGACAGATCCACCAGACAGAAAAGAAGTAAGGACACAGAGGCACTGAACAACACATTAGAACAGATGGACCTAATAGACTTCTACAGAAGACTACATATGAAAACAACAGGATGCACTTTCTTCTCAAGTGCACATGGAACATTCTCCAGAATAGACCACATACTATGCCACAAAAAGAGCCACAGTATATTCCAAAAGATTGAAATCTTACCAACCAACTTTTCAGACCACAAAGGCATAGAACGAGAAATAAAGCAAAAAGGCTCACAAACACATGGATGCTTAACAACACGCTCCTAAATAATCAATGGATGAGTGACCAAATGAAAATGGAGATCCAGCAATATAAGGAAACAAATGAGAACAACAACACTAAGCCACAACTTCTGTGGGACACAGCAAAAGCAGTCTTAAGAGGAAAGTATATAGCAATCCAGGCATATTTAGAAAAGGAAGAGCAACCCTAAATGAATGGTCTAATGTCTCAATTATTGAAATAGGAAAAGAGAAACAAATGAGGCGTAAGGTCAGCTGAAGGAGGGACATAATAAAGATCAGAGAAGAAATAAATAAAACTGAGAAGATTAAAACAATAGCAAAAATCAATGAAACCAAGAGATGATTCTTTGAGAAAATAAACAAAATAGATAAGCCTCTAGCCAGACTTATTAAGATGAAAAGAGAGTCAACCAAATCAACAGTATCAGAAAAGAGAAAGGAAAAATCATGACGGAACCCACTGAAATGCAAAGAATTATTAGAGAGTACTATGAAAACCTATATGCTAACAAGCTGGGAAACCAAGGAGAAATGGATAACCTCCAAGAAAAATACAAACTTCCAAGACTGACCCAGAAAGAAACAGAAAATCTAAACAGACCAATTACCAGTAATGAAATTGAAGCAGTAATCAAAATCTACCAAAGAACAAAAACCCCGGGCCAGATGGATTTACCTCTGAATTTTACTAGACATACAGGGAAGACATAATACCCATTCTCCTTAAAAATTTCCAAAAAATAGAAGAGGAGGGGATACTCCCAAACTCATTCTATGAAGCTAACATCACCCTTATAGCAAATCAAGGTAAAGAAACCAGCAAAAAAGAAAACTACAGACCAATATCCCTGATGAAAGTAGATGCAAAAATACTCAAAAAAATATTAACAAACGGAATTCAAAAATACATCAAAAGGATCATACACCATGACCAAGTGGAATTCATCCCAGTGATGCAAGGATGGTACAACATTCGAAAGTCCATCAACATCATCCAACACATCAATAAAAAGAAAGACAGAAACCACATGATCATCTCCGTAGATGCTGAAAGAGCATTTGACAAAGTTCAACATCCATTCATGATAAAAACTCTCAGCAAAATGGGAATAGACGGCAAGTACCTCAACACAATAAAGGCCATCTATGATAAACCCACAGCCAACATTATATTGAACAGTGAGAAGATGAAAGCATTTCCTCTGAGATCGGGAACTAGACAGGGATGCCCACTCTCCCCACTGTTTTTTAACATAGTACTGGAGGTCCTAGTCATGGCAATCAGACAAAACAAAAAAATACAAGGAATCCAGATTGGTAAAGAAGAAGTTAAACTGTTACTATTTGCCAATGACATGACACTGTACATAAAAAACCCTAAAGACTTCAACCAAAAACTACTAGAAATGATATCAGAATACAGCAAATTTGCAGGATACAAAATCAACACACAGAAATCTGTGGCTTTCCTATACACTAACAATGAACCAACAGAAAGAGAAATCATTAAAACAACTCCTTTCACAATTGCATCAAAAAAAAAATAAAATACCTCGGACTAAACCTAACCAAAGAAGTGGAAGACATATACTCTGAAGAATACAAGTCAGTCTTAAGAGAAATTAAAGGGGACACTAACAAATGGAAACTCACCCCATGCTCGAGGCTAGGAAGAATTAATATCATCAAAATGGCCATCCTTCCCAAAGCAATATACAGATTTGATGCAATCCCTATGAAACTACCAGCAACATTCTTCAATGAACTGGAACAAATAATTCAAAAATTCATATGGAAACACCAAAGACCCAGAATAGTCAAAGCAATCCTGAGAAAGAAGAATAAAGTAGGGGGGTTCTCACTCCCCAACTTCAAGC
This sequence comes from Manis pentadactyla, assembly GCF_030020395.1. NCBI lineage: Eukaryota > Metazoa > Chordata > Mammalia > Pholidota > Manidae > Manis > Manis pentadactyla. Next base: position 977,073 of record NW_026644865.1, read on the forward strand.
TCTATTATAAAGCCATAGTAATCAAGATAATTTGGTACTGTCACAAGAACAGAGCCACAGACCAGTGGAACAGACTAAAGACTCCAGACATTAACCCAAATATATATGGTCAATTAATATTTGATAAAGAAGCCATGGACATACAATAGTGAAATGACAGTCTCTTCAACAGATGGTGCTGGCAAAACAGGACAGCTACATGTAGGAGAATGAAACTGGACCATTGTCTAACCCCATATACAAAAGTAAACTCAAAATGGATCAAAGACCTGAATGTAAGTCATGAAACCATTAAACTCTTGGAAGAAAACAGAGGCAAAAACCTCTTAGACATAAACATGAGTGACCTCTTCTTCAACATATATCCCCGCGTAAGGAAAGAACAGCAAAAATGAACAAGTGGGACTATATTAAGCTGAAAACTTCTGAACGGCAAAAGACATCATCAGTAGAACAAAAAGGAACCCTACAGTATCGGAGAATATATTTGAAAATGACACATGCAGTAAAGGCTTGATGTAAAGAATATATAAAGAGCTCACACACCTCAACAAACAAACAAAAAATAATCGAATTAAAAAATGGGCAGAGGAACCGAACAGACGGTTCTCAAAAAGAAATACAGATGGCCAACAGACACATGGAAAGATGCTCCACATCACTAATTATCAGAGAAATGCATATTAAAACTACAGTGAGGTATCACCTCACACCAGTAAGGATGGCTGCCATCCAAAATACAAACAAAAACAAACGTTGGCAAGGCTGTGGAGAAAGGGGAACCCTCCTACAATGCTGGAGGGAATGTAAATTAGTTCAACCATTGTGGAAAGCAGTATGGAGGTACATCAAAACGCTCAAAACAGGCATACCATTTGACACAGGGATTGCACTCCAAGGAATTTAAACTAAGAATGCAGCAATAAAGTATGAGAAAGACCAATGCACCCCTATGTTTATCGCAGCACTGTTTACAATAGCCAATAATTGGAAGCAACCTAAATGTCCATCGATAGATGAATGGATAAATAAGATGTGGTACATATATACAATGGAATACTACTCAGCCATAAGAAAATGGCAAATCCTACCATTGAGAGCAACATGGATGGAGCTGCACGGTATTACGCTCAGTGAAATAAGCCAAGCAGAGAAAGAGAAATACCAACTGATTTCACTCATCTTTGGAGTATAATAACAAAGGAAAAACTGAAGGAACAAAACAGCAGCATAATCACAGAACTCAAGAATGGTCTAACAAGTACCAATGGGAAAGGGACTGGGGAGGATGGGTTTGTAGGGAGGATAAGGGTGGGAGAAAAAGGGGGTATTAAGATTAGCATCCATAGGGTGGTGGGAGAAAGGGGATGGCTGTACAACACAGAGAAGGCAAGTTGTGATTCTATAACATTTTGCTATGCTGATGGACAGTGACTATAAAGGGGAATATAGGGGGGACCTGTTATAGGGGTAAGCGATAGTAAACAAAGTGTTCGTCATGTAAGTGTAGATTAGTGATACCAAAAAAAAAAAAGAAAAAAAGGCAGTTCCTGTGTGGTAACATCCAATGAGTTCTACAAAAGTGTATAAAGGGAATATAAAAGTGTAGTCAAGAGGTCTGTTTGTGTTTATAAAGAGGATCAAGGCCTAATTGGTCTAACCTGAAAATGAACTAAGATACGATATGAAAAAGAACTTCCAACATCAGCACTCTCTGGAAGACCCATACCAGAAGATGATCATCAAAAAACCCAAATAAATATCAACGCGATGCTACAGCTGTAGATGCCCTCATCCCACCAGTTCCTGGATTTGCCATGGGAATGAAGAAGGAGATATCTAAGCTGGCCTGTGCATACAGTAAAACAACAAATTTGACTGGATCTATACTGTTGGAACTCAACCAAGAATTAGAAGTGCAAATTGTAGTACTCCAAAATCTTACGACGACAGACTATTTACTGTTAAAAGAACATAAGGGATGTGAACATTCCCCAGGAATGGGTTGTTTTAATTTGTCTGATTTCTCTCAGACTGTTCAAGTTCAGTTGGACAATATTCGCCATATCACAGATAAGTTTTCACAAATGCCTAAGGTGACTAACTGGTTTTCTTAGTTTCACTGGAGGTGGCTTGTAATTACAGGTATGCTTTGGTTATGTAACTATCCTCCTATTTTGTTAATGTGTGTGCACAATTTAAGAATCAGCTTAAAACCTATACATGCTGAAGTTACTCTACAAGAAGATATGTCCAGGAAATAATCAATCTTCCCAGGTTTTCTTCCGCCTGCTACTTCTATAGCTTTTCTTCTTCCTTCCTAATTACAACCCTTAAATAGAATTCATGCCTCATATCAAAGTTACCTAGTATCATAATTCTTCCAAGTCTTAAAGATACCTCAAGACAAATGCTGATCTTAGAAGCTACAGGGCATAAATATGCAAAGAAATAAGAAGCTAACCATTTCAAACAATAAGGCTTCTCTCTCACTTACCAACTTTACATTTCCCTGTACGGCTCCAGAAAGTGACTGGTTAGCCAGAGACGGGTAAGATTCCTCAAGGGAGGAACAACCTTAGACAGGCACAGTCGCAGTGGGTCATCAGGTGACAAATTGGAGATCAACAGAGGTGAGGCTTAGAACCTCACCCCCCTGTTCTGAGAGAAATCTTCTCCATACGTGGATGTTTTATTGCCCTTGTCTAGCTTTGATTAACACATTGTCTTCAGGCACACACCTGTTCATCTATATTTGCTCTCTTACAACACTAAACTATGTTTTCTACCTTAATCTTGTATGTACCTACCACTTTAGCATTTTATTACAAATAATAATAATGAAGAGAGAAATGTGGTATTCACATATAAATCAAGTGTAAATATCAAATGAGTATTCATATATGAACTGACTGTTTATAGATCATAATGCATGAGCACAACCGAAAGTTTCTGTGATGACTGCCCTTGTACTGTTCACCATGTAACTTATTCACTATGTAAGAATTTGTTCTCCATGTAAGAACTTGTTTGTTATGCCTCAGAAGATTGGAGACAAGAAAATTAGGCTTGGGGTGGATTAATGATTGTGCATTGAGCATTGATTACCCTACACAGAATTTTACTGTTGTTAACAACCATTTGATCTATAAATAAGAGAGATGCCCTCACAAACAAACCAAAGAAAATGTACACATTTGCAATTTTAAAATAAATAAGTAACCGGGATGTAATATATAGCATAAGGAATAGAGTCAAAATTTTGTAATAACTTGGTATGGTGATAGCTGGTACCTAGAATTATCATGGATATATATATTAAATCACTATGTTGTACACCTGAAACTAATGTAATGTAATACTGTGTGTCAACTACCCTTCAATAAAAGGTAAATATCTACAAAAAAAAGAAATAGATGTATTAGATAGATGATAGATATTCATAGATTAGACGAATAGATTGACAGAGATGACATAAATAAGATATATATAGATGACAGATGATAGACTAGATAGAATAGATGATATAGGGAGGTTAGATTAGACAGATAGATGATAGATAGATACAGTTATGAACTGAATTTTTGAGCCCTCACCTCACCATCTTCCACTCCTCTAAACCCCCGCCGCCACCACACACACATACACACACACAAGTTCATATTTGAATTGAGACAGGGTTGAAGCCCTAACCCACACTGTCATAGTATTGGGAGGTGGGGCCTTTGGAGGTAAATGGGTTTGGAAGATATCATGAAGGTGTGGGTGGAGCTGCCATTATGCAATCAGTGCTATTAAGAGGAACAGAGGGCAGAGCTTTCCCCTCGACCCTGTGAGAACACAGCAGGGATGCGGACATATGCAAGTAGGAAGAAGGGACATCACCAGGAACTGAACTGCCTTGGTCTAGGACTTCTGCTTCCAGAATAGCGAGAAATCAGTATCTATGGATGAAACACCCACTCAATGACACTCTGGTTATCAGCTTGAGTAGACAAACATAGATATGTAGGTAAACAGAGATGCACTTAGACAATGGATGGAGAGAGAATATGCATAGATTTATGTGCTTAGCTGTCTGCACAGGTATCTGTGTCCAACCACCTCCGCACTTTGAAGTCTGCTCCGTATGGGGGGAACACCAGGAGCACAACTTTTGCACCTTTCTTTTTTAAAGTGTCGGCTGCAGTTTCCGCTAACTGGGGTCTCCGTTAACTCTCAGCCGTGTGTGTGTGTCTGTGCGTGTGCGTGTGTGTGTGTACACCACTGCACCTATTGGACTACAATCACAGGAGATGCAAAAGAAACAAAGGAATGCAGGATATGGCAAACATCTTGCAAACACTGACCAGAAATAATAAAATTTTCCACTAGCCTCTGGGGATATCTTTGCCAAGTGTTTCTATGCAATTTTAGAAAGATATTTCTGGAAATATTGCTGGGACCACTCTGAACCATCAAGTTAGTTATGGTAACAAGATAGGATAGGAGAGCAGCAAAGAGCGCCTTTGGTGTGTCCCCTATGTATCAGGACAACGTGTACAGGCTTTAATTCTACTACACCACTTCATCACACCATGGATGACGTGGGATGAACTTATGCAACACCTTCATCTGTGAGTAAACAGTTACTTCAGAATCACCTCCCTTAACAGAAAATAAATACGTGTGGGGACATAAACATTCCTAGAATTCCTGCCACCATCACCCAAATCTTTATGCTCAGTGCCCTTTAAATATGAACGGAAACATAGCTCTCAACGCTACTATTCCATTACAAATAGACGTCACTCACATCTAAATGCCTAAATGCATGGAAACTCAACTTCCACCTTGACAGCAGTGGCGAGCAGTTTCCCCACAAGCTAGCTGGCCTGCCACCTCAGCAAGCCCATGGGCCACTTTCCCACAAGAGCCACGCATGTCACCAAAAGGCAGTTCCCTTAACCAATGACTACACGCATGCTCTTTGGAGATGGGCCAACAAGGAGGGCCGCCGAGGTGACATCGGTGCACAGTCAAAAAGACATACTACTGGGCATGCACCTACCTCGGAACCCGAAGGCCAGCCACGGTGCTCCCTGCGTGGGGCCTTGCATATGCCCGCAGCTCACGCCGCCACCACAACAGGAATGGCCCAGGAGCAGAGAATCTGGAGGGCCCTGGCCCGCACAAGTTCAAAAGACCAGCCGGCCAACCACACCATCCACACCCAGCAGACTAGTGCTACCTACACAGAAGTTCCCACCCAAGGCCACTCCTCTCAAGACCCAAACACATAGCTAACTCACATAAACAAACACATGGAATTGAGACTGAGAAGGACACAGAGGAAGCAAAGTGCACCTAGTGACAGAACGTTGAAAAAAGTGAGAAAACAGATACATAGACAGATGATTGATACATAGATTGAACAGATATACATACATATGGATGATAGATAAATTAGATACACAGATGATAGTAGATAGATGATATATCATAGATAGATAAACGACAGTCAGAAAGACAGGTAGATAGATTACACAGATAGATAAAGAGATAGGTAGGTAGGAAGATAGGAAAGCATCATGCTAAACAAAGCTATCTTTCACTCAAGACAATCTATGTGCTCCCTTACAGGAGACTCACTTGAGATCCAAGGACACAGACAAACTACAAGCTGAAGAGGCAGGGACATTTAACCTACACAAGTGAAACAGAGAAACAAACAAACAAATGGATTCTGTTTGAGTCCCCTGAGACAGTCAGTAAAAAATAGCTCTACCTAGCCACGGTGAATTCTTTTTGTTTGGTTTCAGCAGTGCCCAGCCATAGATTTAGTGGTACAGCAACGTCCTTCTCATTTTTTCTCACCTCAACAACTGAAATGCTATAATAATATGCGTCTGGGCTTTTGAAATCAGTGCATTTTATGATGTTCACGAATCTAAAGAAGTAATAACCGCCTAAAGAGGGAAGTTTGGACACCCAAATAAACACGTCATTCCACAACACACTCTTTGTTCCCAACTACTCCTGTGGAGAAATAGGTGTTCCTTTTTATTTGTTCCTCCTCCTATCAGCATTGATCACGCCGATGTCCCTTAAACATGGTGGTGAGCAAAGCACCAAGTATACTTTTCGGTCTACAACAGGCCCAGAGGAAGGATACTTGTGGTCTTCAGGGAGGCCTTAGGCAATGAAGGAGGCTAAATACATTCAGCAAGTGAGAAGGAGGTAAAAGAGGACAGAGGACAGAGATACGGGTTCATGTCCCTGCACCACCATTTACTTTTTTTATAAGCACACGCCGCTGACTCGACCTGTAAGTGTCTCAGAGATATCAGTGCTCTAACTACGCCTAGTAACCTTGCAAGATTTTTGGAACTATAATGTTGGGAAGAGACGTAGGCCATGTTGTCAACTGTTCTGTACATAAGGATAGATAGGTAGACAAAAAGATGATTGATTCATAGATAGATAGAGAGATGACAGATGATAGATGATAGATAGATAGATACATACATACATAGATAGATAGTTAGATGATAGGAAAATAGATAGTTATATAGATAGAAAGATAGAAGGATATAAAGATAGATATATAGATACATAGATGGACAGATAGACAGATAAAAATACATATCGATTAACAAAAAACTATTGCTCATAACCAGGAGATCAATGGTGAAAGCACATAGCGAAACTACAAACAAAAGGAAGAATGAAATCCAGTTTAAAAAGTGCAGTAAGCAGCCATAAGAAGAAAACAAATCCTTCCATTTGCTATGACGTGGATGGAGCTAGACGGTAGTATGCTCAGTGAAATAGGCCAGGCAGAGAAACACAAGTACCAAATAATTTCACTCTTGTGTGGAGTATAACAACAAAGAAAAACTGAAGGAAAAAATAATCAGTAGACGCACTGAACCGGAGAGTGGACTAACAGTTACTAAAGGGAGAGGGACTTTGTAGGGTGGGTGGGAAGGGAGGGATAAGGGCGGAGAGAAAGTTAGGGGACATAAGGTTTAGCATGCATAATGTGTGGGTTCTGTGGGTCATGGGCATGGCTGTACAACACAGAGAAGACAAGTAGAGATTTTACAGCATCTTACTACACGCTGATGGAGAGCAACTGTAATGGGTTGTGTGTGTGGGGACATGGAGAAGGAGTCTACAGCATCCAACTACGCTGATGGACAGCGACTGTAAGAGGTTTTAGGGGGGTACTTGGTGAAGAGGGGAGCCTAGTAAACTTAATGTTCTTCACGTTATTGTAGATTAATGATAACAAAAAAAAGTTTTTAAGTGCAGTAACGGCACAGCTCTGAATCATCAGAATAAAAGGACAGGCTTTGAATGCTCCAATTAAAAGACACAGGGTTAGAAGAAGGGATGAAAACTAAAGACCACCTATGTGCTCCCTTACAGCAGACTCACTTGAGATCCAAGGACACAGACAAACTTCATGCCGAATGGGTGGGTATAGGTACCCTACACAAGTGAAAGTGAAAAAGAAACAATCAAACAAATGAATTCTGTTTGAGTCCCCAGAGACAGTCAGTAGGAAATAGCCCTATCTGGCCACCATGAATTATATTTATTTGGTTTCAGCAGTGCGCAGCCATGATTTAGTGGTGCAGCAACGTCCTTCTCATTTCTTCTCACTTCAACAACTGAATTACTGTAATAGTGTGCGTCTGGGTCTTTGAAATCAGTGGTTTTTATGATGTTCACGAATGTAAAAAAGTAATAACCAGTTAAAGAGGGAAGTTTGGACACTCAAATAAACACGTCACTCCACAACACACTCTATGCTCCCCACTGCACCTGTCTAGAAATTGGTGTTCCTTTTTATTTGTCCCTCCCTCCTATCAGTGGTGATCATGCCGATGTCCCTCAAACATCTTTGTGAGCAAAGCACCAAGTTTACTTTCTGTAGACAACAGGCCCAGAGGAACAATACTTGTGGTCTTCAGGGAGAGCTTAGTCAATGAATGTGGCTAAATACAGTCAGCATGTGAGAAGAAGATAAAAGAGGATAGAGACACAAGTTCAAGTCCCTGCAACACTATTTCCTAGTTTTGTAGGTACAAGTGGTTGACTTGACCTGCAAGATTCTCTGTGAACCCAGTGCTCTCCAAACGGCCTAGTTACCATGTAAGATTTGGGAAGCATAATGTAGGGAAGTGACATAGGCTGTGTTGTTAACTGCCCTGTACACAAGGTCAGACGGGCATATAAATAGATGATTGATTGATTGATAGACAGATAGATAGATAGATAGATGATAGATAGGTAGATAAATAGATAGATAGATAGATAAACAGACAGATAGATAGATATAGGTACATATCAACTGACACAAAGCTGTTGCTCATAACCAACAGAGCAATGGTGAAAGCACATAGCGAAACTACAGACAAAAGAGAAGACAGATATCTAGTTTAAAAAGTGCAGTAAGCAGCCTTAAGAATAAAATAAATCCTACAATTTGCAACAAAGTGGATGGAGCTAGACGGTATTATGCTCAGTGAAATAGGCAAGGCAGAGAAAGACAAGTAGTAAATGATGTCACTCATGTGTGGAGTATAATAACAAAGAAAAGCTCAAGGAAAAAAACAGCAGCAGACACACAGAACCCGAGAGTGGACTAACTGTTACCAAAGGGAAAGGGACTGGGCAGGGTACGTGGGAAAGGAGGGATAAGGGCGGGGAGAAAGGGAATGGGCATTTTGATAAGCATATATAATGTGTGGTGTTGGGGGAGCATGGGGAGGGCTGTACAACACTGAGAAGACAAGTAGTGATTGTATAGCATCTTACTGCACGTTGACAGACAGCAACCCTAATGGTGTGTGTGGGGGGACAAGGTGAAGGGGTCTACAGCATCCAACTCTGCTGATGGACAGCGACTGTAACGGGGTTTTCGGGGGAATTTGGTGTACTTGGTGATCATAATGTTCTTCACGTGATTGTAGATTAATGATAACAAAAAAAATTTTTTAAGTGCAATAAGTACACAGCTCTCAATTGTCAGTATAAAGGGACACGATCTGAGTGCTCCAATCAAAAGACACATGGTTAAAAGAATGGATGAAAACTCAAGACCACCTACGTGCTCCCTTACAGGAGACTCACTTGGGATCCAAGGAAGAAGACAAACTACAAATTGAGGTGGTGGGGACAGGTACCCTAGACAAGTGAAAATGACAAAAAAAAAAGATATGCTGAAGGGTTTGAAGATGGCGGCTCACGTGAGAGGGGAGGCGGAATCCTCCTCCCAAAACCAAAACCATATACATACGTACTATATGGAAATAGAACAACTACACCAAATCCTGGAAGAGCAGCAGGGAAGAACGCTGCTTTGGCAGGCTGTCACCTCAAGGAGAAGTGTGACGTACAGTCCTGGAGAAGTGCTATGGGAGCATGAACCTACCGTAAATGTACTGTGCTCTGGAGGATCGGTGGGGATGGAAAGAAAAGACAGGCGGAAGACTTCGAGAGACTTGTGATTCCAGCCACATGTGGGAAAACACAGGAATCCACAACTGGCGGCTGTGGGACAAAAAAATGGCAGACAGTCTGAGAGACTTCCTAACAGCGAGAGAACTGCTAAAGGGGCATGGCTTCCACAGAGCTTGCCGCTCAGGAGAAAGGACAGGTTCGTCAAACTGAACAGGTGCACTCTGCCCGGCAGGTGGGGAGTTTTTCAGGAATTCCGGGCGCTAAATCCCCCCGGCTGGCCTCGCAACTTCGAGGCCCCTTACCGTGATGTGACTGGTACACGGACTACATCACAACCAGCACAAGCCTGCAAAACGGCCGCCCCCACCTAGGTAGCTTCTCCCTGTGTGCTCTGCAAACTGGCCCTGGCAGTGGAGACAGGCACTGCGACCGGGAAGCAGGAAAGACCTCTTTACTCCCGGCAGGGGTGCGCACTGGCACCGCTCCCCTGGGACCCCTGCCATCCCCCCAAGGGCTGAGCATCCCCAGAGAGTAACGCTTCTGGGAGATAAATGGCGCCACCTACAAATATGAACCTTCAAAGGAACCTCATAACTGGACTCGAATCAATCATCCTGAGAATGAGGTCTCAAAATAAATATCAGGAGCATGCTCAGGGAGCTACAGAAAATAAAACCTTCACTGTCTCTGGAGTGCTATTCTCTCTCTCTGTCTCTCTGTCTCTGTCTCTCTTTCTCTCTCTCTATCCCTCCCGGGATCGCTGCTGAAACCATGTTCTGAGAGGGGTGCTGCGACAACTGAGCAGGAACAGCACAGCTCTCGGGTCCACCCAGCCTATGTCAGGACAGTCCCACATGGGCTCTGACTGAACTGCATATGGGGGACGCCGCTCGTCTAACACCGCAGGAAAGACAACAGTGCCGCATGCAAGCCTACCCATCAATGGCTAGAGGCTACGTGGCTCCACCGATACCAGGTGACGTCAAAACCCCTTTCTTCATCTCCTTGGCAATCTTTTTTACCTAAGACCCTTGAAAGCAGTACATGGTAAGATACAACCTACCAGTCTAAACACCACCTCACCTCTCAGTTTTACGCTAGATGTTCCTGCATCACAGCTTCTCCTCATCGTTCCAGTTTTCTCGGCTCTTTGGTGATCTGGAAAAAAGGAATAATTAGTCAGATTTGGAGTGAAGTGGTATGGGGTTTAGTAAGATTCTGCTTAACCACAATCAGTAGAACCAAAAGACACCCTTTAGTATGGGAGAATATATTCACTGATGCAATATTTGATAAGGCGTTTCCATTGAAAACATATATCAAGAGCTTACGAACCTCAACACACAAAAAGCAAATGAATTCAATTACAAAATGGGCATAGGATCTGAACAGACACTTCTCCACAGAAGCAATTTCAGGTTTCCGACAGGCACATGAAAAGACGCTCCACATAGCTAACCATCAGAGAAATGCACATTAAAACCACAATGGGGTATCACCTCACACCAGTTAGGATGGCCACCACCCAAAAGACAGACAGCAACAGATGTCGGCAAGGGTGTGGAGAAAGGGGAACCCTCCTACAGTGCTGGTGGGAATGTCAGTCAGCTCAACCATTGTGGAAAGCAGTATGGAGGTACCCCACATAAACATAGAACAGAAATACCATTTGACCCAGGAATTCTTCTCCTAGGAATTTACCCTAAGAGTGCAAGAGCCCAGTTTGAAAGGGACAGATGCACCCCTATGTTGATCACAGCACTCTTTACAATACCCAAGAAATGGAATCAACCTTAGTGTCCATCAGGAGGTGAATGGATAAAGATTTCGTACATACACACTATATAATATCATTCAGCCATATGATGAAAACAAATCCTCCCACCATTTCCAACAACACGGACAGAGCTAGAGGGTGTTATGCTCAGTGAAATAAGCCTGCTGGTGAAAGACAAGTATCCAAGGATTTCACTCCTATGTGAGGTATGAGAACAAAGCAAATTAGAAATTAAAAACAGCAGCAGACTCACCGAACCCAAGAATGGTCTAACATTTACCAAAGGGAAAGGGACTGGGAGGACGGGTGTGAACGGAGGGATAAGGGGGTAAAGGGGGCATTACGATCCGCACACATAATGTAGGGCATGGGGGGCCACGGGGATTGCAGTATAACACACAGAAACAGGTAGTGAATCTATAGCATCTTACTATATTGACGGACAGCGACTGTAATGGGGTGTGGATAGCAGACTTGATAATGGGTTGGAGGGGGGAGGAGGGGGAGTCTAGCAACCATAATGTTGCCATGTAATTGTACATTACTGACTCCAAAAAGTAAATAAATAAAAGTGATTCTGTTTGAGTGCCCAGAGAGACAGTAGAAAATAGCCATTCCCGCCACCTTGGATTCTTTCTGTTCGGTTTTGGCAGGGCCCAGTCATAGATTCTTTGGTATCGCGAAACCTTCTCATTTTTTCTCGCCTCAACAACTTAATTGATGTAATAATATGCATCTGGGCTTTTGAAATCAGTTGATTTTATGATTTTTACGAATGTAAAGAACCAAAAACCAGATACTGAGGGAAGTTTGGATGCGCAAACGAACACGTCACTCCACAACACACTATTTGCTACCAACTGCTCCCGTCTAGAACTCGGTGTTCCTTTTTACCTGTCCCTAATCCTATCAGTGGTGACACCGATGTCCCTCAAACATGGTGGTGAGCAAAGCACCAAATTTACTCTTCTGTCTACAACAGGACTGTGGTACAGGTCCTCTCAGAGGAAAAGCAGTAGCAGCGGGAGAAAACCCAAAGACATAGACATAGAAGACCGTACAGTACAATGAAAACTGACGCAAGGGACTTCTGAGACCTGTACTTATTTCCTTCAAAGACACGAAAGAAGCCGCCCCCATACAACAAAACTGCACCACTACAGAGAAAGCACAGGCAGAGAACAAGAAGAGATCTGGAATCTTACCCCAACTGGGCCAAGGGAGAGGAGTCATCACAGCAACAGCAGCATCAGCTGGGGCTTTCCCCACACTCTCTGTGCTCATCGCCATTAAAGATAAGTTCGTGGGCTCGGCTCGCTGTGGCTCTCCCTAAGCACCCGGAGGCATACACAGCGGGGACTGAGGGGTCGTCAGTGGCATCTCACCCGCATTTATGTTCGCACGGTTTGGAACATAATGAACGGTTGGCGGACGAGCGAGCGGCACAAGGTATCACTGAACGGGAAGCTGAGCTCTGAAGCCGAGTCCAGTCATTCACTGTCACCACTGTTCAACAGATCCCGTGACATGAAGATTGATGTGCACGAGCTGACACACTCACATTTCATAAGAGAGGTCCTCACCAAGTACAGAGAAGGGAGAGGAGGGCACGCCTAAGTGAGAATGCACGGTAGCCTAGAAGAGGAGGTGACTAGAGAGGTGGGTCTTCAACGATCCTTGTTCTTCTGCTGGGGTGAAATGTCTTAAAAACCAGAAGCAAGAGGTGGGAACCCCCAGAGGAAATAATTCAGAGACAAAAAGGCACAAGACAGGATCTTTTCAAGGAGCAGGGAGCTTGGCTCATAGGGATGGAGATGTAGACAAAGTGAAGGTCAGACCGTGAGTTGGGGCTGGAGAATTTCACATTTTATTCTGTAACAATGTCAGTGCTTCCACAGTGAAGCAGTGAACAAGCAGGGCCTAGGTGCACCAGGAAAGACCTGAGAAACCAGAAGCAGGGTTACTGACACGGGACACGAGCTCCACAGGTTATAACATAAAGGATGAAGATTCAGGATCGGGAATGGACAGGCTGACTGCTGAGAGGAGGCGACGTTGCCCCGCAAGCATCCAGCTTGGCTGATGGGCAAGAATGGCGACACCATTGAGAGCAAGAGTCTAAAGGAGAAGCATTTTAAAAATAAAAAGTTTTTCCCAGTTTACTGTGTTGTATTATTCACGTACAAGACACAGGCCACCAAAGCTAGATCAGAGAGAAAATCTGGGCGGCCGGTCCCAGTCAGAATGCGGGATGTGGCTATGCTAAGACCCGGTCGCCTGGCTGGCCATGGCCGAGAAGGCATGCCTGGCTCCAGGAGTCCCAGAGAAGCTGGGAAGGCCCGGGAAAGGGCAGGCCGTTCCCCAGACAGCATCTGGGTGCCTCCGTGCCTGGCTGTGTGCAGGCCCTGGCCTCCGGGATCATGGGGGGTGCAGGGGTGGCAAGGCAGTTGATGCACACTGCGCCCCGGATGCTGAGCCCATGCATAGCCGGCACCCAGACGGGCTAAGCTGTGACAGACGAGGGCACTGCCGCCTTTGACAGACCCATGGTGGCCTCATTGGTCTGAACATCTGCACGACCCTCAGTGGGCAGTCCTGTGGGCTAGGGATACTACGGTGGTTGGCCTTGGGGTCTCACCGTGGCCTTGGACTAGGGTCTCCTCTGGGCGGGGCTGGTGTGCTTAAGCCAATGGGGACGTGGTGATGCGGCCCCTGGGTGATGTCACAGTTTCCCAGGCCACTTGGTGATGCGTCCCCTGGCTGATATACATACAAGGCTCACCATAGCTGTTCAGCTCAGTGTGTGCTAGGCCTGAGAAAGAGTTAGTGGCAAAGGAGACCCTCTCCGAAGCTTCACACAAAATCCTCGGATCGTTTGGCGCACACCATAACCAATTTTTCCGTGTGCACAGTTTCATCCTTACTAAGTTTCGTACCGCACAATGATCGCCGACTCCCCAGCACCACCTTCTTCACCCGCTGGTCCTTCCTGTCCCCGGGTCGCTGCCCCCTACCCCTCCTGCCAGGGAGCACCCTGCACCTGCCCGCTGCCCTGGTCACAGGCTGTTCCACCGGGATCCTGTGCCTTTAGCAGCTGGCATTTCCCAATTTTCACAGCAGAGTTCCCACTTCCACGGGGAGCATTCCTGGGCCTCTGGACCATCCTAGTCTCTCAGCAGATGCTGGAGAGAGACCACCTAGACGAGCACCTCCTCTTCAGGGCACACGGGCACCACTACCAGCCCGCCTCGTGGTGTCCTGCCTCTGCAAAACCGCCATAAAGAGTCAGCCAACAGACAAGGCCTTGGGCAGCACAAGCACCGGCCCAATGGCTGGCTCTGACGCTCAGGGTGAAATGATGGACACGACGCCACCATCGCTGGCTATCATCTTTGTGCCCGCCCCGGCCACGCACGAGGTCATGGGCAGCACCACCGCTGGCCTACTGTGCACCCCAGACAAGCAACGCAAGGGCAGTCATCATCTGGTCTCATCTGGACCCATACGATGCTGTGGGAGGCACATACGACGGCCTCGCCCCTGTCCATAAGTGAGCCTCGGGCCCAATGGGCACTCCAACGCCCTGGGGAAAGGCTCAAACAAAGGCCCCCAGCCCCAGACTAGGCCCCCGCACCACCATTTAATAGTTTTGTAGTCACATGCTGTTGACTCGACGTTCAAATGTCTCAATGAACCTAGTGCTGTCTGTCTCTAGGGCCGAGTTACCTTTCAGGCTTTTGGAAACATAAGTAGGGAAGTGACATATAAGCCATCTTGTGAACTGTTCTGTATGTAAGGATAGTTGGGTAGACAAAAATGATGATAGATAGCACGGATAGACAGATAGATAGATGATAGATTAGATAGGATAGATGATAGGTATAGGTAGATTGAATAGATAGATGACGGACGGATGGACGGACGGACGGACGGACGGACGGACGGACGGACGGATGGATGGATGGATAGCCATGGTAGATAGCCGTGTTGTTAACTGTAAGGCTGGGGTCACTGATGGGAGGAGCAAGCACGACGGACACTGACAATGTGCCAATGTCTCCAGCTGCTGCCCCCTCCCACATGGGACACTGATAATGTGCTGAAGTTCCTGGCTGTTGCCCCGTCCCAAACTGAAAAATATGCCTTGGGCTAGCCAAACCACGCATTGCTGTAAATCTAAGCTATGCCTCCCCCTACCTCTTTAAAATCTCGCTCCCTGTCTACTTACGTGTGAATTCCCCATCCTCCATTTCTATAGACTAGGGAAATCTCACCCGGGTGTTTGCATTCATATAAACTACCGGGAACTTAGTTGCCTCTCTTCACCTGCTTATTTCAGCTAGAATTATCTTACACTGTTCTGTACATAAGGATAGATGGGTAGACAAAAAGGTGACGACAGGTACATGACAGATAGATGACAGGTGACAGATGATAGATTAGAAATAGATACATTAGATAGATGATAGATATTCATAGATTAGATGAATATATTGAGTGATGACAGACAGATAAGATATATATAGATGACAGATGATAGACTAGATAGGATAGATGATATAGGTTGGTAAGATTAGACAGATAAATGATAGATATCGATAGATTAGATAGACAAGAGATAGACGATAGATACAGAGTTATGGACTGAATTTTTGGTCCCTCAATTCACCATCTTCCGCTCCTCCTAAAGCCCTGCCCCACCACACAAACACACACACACACAAACCCACAAAGTTCATATTTGAATTGAGTCAGGGTTGAAACCCTAACCCACACTCTCATGGTATGTGGAGGTGGGGCCTTTGGAGGTAATTAAGTTCGGAAGATATCATGAGGTTGTGGGTGGAGCCACCATTACGCAATCAGTCCTATTAAGAGGGTCATAGGACAGAGCATTCTCCCTCGACCCTGTGAGGACACAGCAGGGATGTGGCTGTATGCAAGCCAGAGGAAGGGACCTCATCAGGAATTGAAACTGCCTTGGTCTTGGAATTCTGATTCCAGAATGGCGAGAAATCAGTGTCTATGGATGAAGCCCCCTCTAAATGACACTCTGGTAATCAGCTTGAGTAGACTAAACAGATATGTAGGTAAAGAGAGATATACTTAGAGGATGGATGGAGAGAGAATATACATAGATATCTGTGCTTAGGTGTCTGCATAGGTATCTGTGCCCAACAACCTCTGCACTTTGAAGTCTATTCTCTATGGGGGGAACACAAGGAGCACAACTTATGCACGTTTCTTTTTTAAAGTGTGGGCTGCAGTTTCCAATAACTGGGGTCTCCGATAACTCTCAGTCATGTGTGTGTGTGTGTGTGTGTGTGTGTCTGTGCGTGTGCGTGTGTGTGTGTACACCACTGCCCCTATCGGTCTAAAACTCACAGGAGATGCAAATGTAACAAAGGAACGCAGGATAGGGAAAACGTCTTGCAAACTATGACCAGAAAGAGTAAAATTATCCACTACCCTCTGGGGATATCTTTGCCAAGTGTTTCTAGGGAATTTTAGAAAGATCTCGATGGAAATGTTGCTGGGACCACTCTGAAACATCAAGTTAGCTAAGGTAATAAGCCAGGACAGGAGAGCAGCAAAGAGCTCCCACGGTGACTCCTATGTATCAGGCCAAGGTGTACAGGCTTTAAATCCACTACAGCACTTCATCTCACCATGGCTGACATGGGATGACCTTATGCACCACCTTCATCCGTGAGTAAAAAGTTACTTCAGAATCACCTCCCTTAACAGAAAATAAATAAGTGCGGGGACATAAACATTCCTAGAATTCCTGCCACCATCACCCAACACTTTATGCTCAGCGCCCTTTTCATACGAATGGAAACATAGCTCTCAACGCTAGTATACCATTTCAGATAGACCTCTCTCACATCTAAATGCCTAAATGCACTGAAACTCCTACCCCACCTTGACAGCAGAGGGGAGAAGTTTCCCCACAAGCTACCTGGCCTGTCACATCAGCAAGCCCATGGGCCACTGGAGCACAAGTGTCCCGCGTGTCACCAAAGGTCAGTTCCCTTAACCAGTGATTACACACATGCTCTCTTGAGATGGACCAACAAGCAGGGCGGCCTAGGTAACATCGGTGCACAGGCAAAAAGACCTACAACTGGGCATCCACCTGCCTCGGGCTCCGCAGGACAGCCAGGGTGCTCCCTGCGTGGGGCTTCAGATATGCCTCACAGATCACGCAGCCGCCAGAGCAGGAAAGGCCCAGGGACAGAATGGCCGGATGGCCTTGGCGTGCACAGGTTCAAGAGCCCAGCATGTCAAACAAACCTTCCACACCCAGCAGACTCGTGCCACCTAGACAGGAGAAGTTCTCACCCAAGGCCACTCCTCTCAATACACAAACACACAGCTAACTCACATAAAAAAAACACAAGGAATTGAGACTGAGAAGGACACAGAGGGATCAAAGTGCACCTAGTGACAGATCGATGACAAAAGTGAGAAAACAGATGCATAGACAGATGACAGATTCATAGACAGGATTGACATGAACACATATAGATGACAGAATAATTAGACTGACACACAGATGACAGTAGATAGATGTAGAACATAGACAGATGACAGATAGGTAGATAGGTAGATACATTACAAAGATAGATAAAGAGATAGGTAGGTAGGTAGATAGGAAAGCATCAGACTAAACAAAGTTATCTTACAGTCAAGATCATTTAAGGGCTCCCTTAAAGGAGAGTCACTTGAGATCCAAGGACACAGACAAATTACAAGCTGAAGGGGCCAGGACAGGTACCCTATACAAGTAAAACTGAGAAACAAACAAATAAATGGATTCTGTTTGAGTCCCCAGAGTCAGTAGAAAATAGCTCAATTTGCCACCGTGAATTCTTTTTGTTTGGTTTCAGCAGTGCTCAGGCATAGATTTAGTGGTGCAGCAACTTCCTTCTCATTTCCTCTCACCTCAACAAATGAATTGCTGTATTAATATGCGTCTGGGCTTCTAAAATAATTCCTTTTTATGATGTTCACGAATGTAAAGAAGTAATAACCACCTAAAGAGGGAAGTTTGGACCCTCACATAAACACTTCACTCCACAACACACACTTTGTTCCCAACTGCTCCTGTCCAGATATAGGTGATTTTTTATTTTTGTCCCTCCACCTATCAGCAGTTATCACGCTGATGTCCCTCAAACATGGTGGTGTGCAAAGAACCAAGTACACTTTTCTGTCGACAACAGGCCCAGACGAAGGATACTTGTGGTCTTCAGGGATCACTTACTCACTGAATGTGGCTAAATAAAGTCACCAAGCGAGCTGTAATTATAAGAGGACAGAGGACAGAGAAACGGGTTCAAGTCCTTTCACTTCCATTTACTGTTTTTGTAAGCACACGCGGCTGACTCAACCTGAAAGTGTATCGGTGAACACAGTGCTCTCCTTATAGCTTACTTACCTTGCAAGATTTCTGGTAGCATAATGTAGGGAAGAGACATAGGCTATGTTGTTAACTGTTCTGTATATAAGGATAGATGGGCACACAAAAAGATGATTGATTCATAGATAGGTAGACAGAAGACAGATGAAAGATAGATAGATAGGTATATAGATTGATAGATGAAAGACATTGTAGATACATGATAGGAAGATAGATAGATAGATAGATAGATAGATAGATAGATAGATCCATAGATACATACATACATACATATATACATACATACATACATACATACATAGACAGACCGTTAGATAGATAGATACAGATACATATCAATTGACACAAAGCTATTGTTCATAAACAGGAGTTGAATAGTGAACAACATAGCTGAAATACAAAAAAAAAGGAAGAATGAAATCCAGTTTAAAAAGTGAAGTAAGCAGCCTTAAGAAGAAAACAATTACTACCGTTTGAGATGACGTGCATGCAGCTAGACGGTAGTATGTTCAGAGAAATAGGCCAGGGGGAGAAAGACAAGTACCAAGTGATTTCACTCAAGTGTGCAGTATAACAACAAAGAAAAACTGAAGGAAAAAAACAGCAGCTGTCTCACAGAACCCGAGAGTTCAGTAAAAATTACCAAAGGAAAAAGGACTGGGCATGGTGGGACTGAAGGGAGGGATAAGGGTGGGGAGGAAGAATGGGGACATTAGGATTAGCATGAATAATGCGTGGGGTCGGGTGAGCATTGGAGTACTGTACAACACAGAGAATACTAGTACAGATCATATAGCATCTTACTACTCACTGATGGATAGCGACAGTAACGGGGTCTGTGGTGGGGGAAATGGTGAAGGGGTCTACAGCATACAACTACGCTGATCGACAGGGAGTGAAGAGGTTTTTCAGGGGGACTTGGTGAAGTGGTGCGCATAGTATACATAAAGTTCTTCACGTGATTGTACATTAATGATAAAAAAATTCTTTAAGTGCAATAAGTGCAGAGTTCTGAATCATCAGAATAAAAGGTCAGGCACTGAGTGCTGCAAACAAAAGACACAGGATTAAAAGAAGGGATGAAAACTCAAGACACCTATGTGCTTACTTACAGGAGACACACTTGAGATCCAAGGACACAGACAATCTACAAGAAGAAGGTGTGTGGACAAGTACCATACACGAGTGAAACTGAAAAACAAACAATCAAACAAATGGATTCTGTTTGAGACCCTGAGACAGTCAGCAGAAAATAGCCCTCTCTGGCCACCGTGAATTCTTTTTGTTTGGTATCAGCAGTCCCCAGCCATAGATTTAGTGGTGCAGCAACATACTTCTCATTTTATCTCAACTCAACAACCTAGTTGCTGTAATAATAAGCATCTGGGCCTTTGAAATCTGTGGGTTTTATGATGTTCACGATTGTGAAGATCTAATAACCACCTAAAGAGGGAAGTTTGGACACTCAAATAAACACGTCACTCCACAATACACTCTTAGCTCCCAACTGCTCCTGTCTAGAAATTGGTGTTCCTTTTTATTTGACCCTCCATCCTATCGGCGGTGATCACGCTGATGTCCTTCAAACATGGTGGTGAGAAAAGCAACAAGTTTACTTTACCGTCGACAACAGGCCCAGAGGAATGATACTTGTGGTCTTCAGGGAGCACTTAGTCCATGAATGAGGCTAAATAGAGACAGCAAGTTAGAAGGAGATGAAAGAGGACCGAGGATAGAGAAACGGGTTCAAGTCCCGGCACAACCATTTCCTGGTTTAGTAGCTACACGCGACCGACTCGACCAGCAAGTGTCTCGGTGAATCCAGTGCTCTCCCTACAGCCTAGATACTTTGCAGGATTTCTGGAAGCATCGAGTAGGAAAGCGATATAGGATATATGGTTTCTATTCTGTACACAAGGACAGATGGGCAGAGAAAATGATGATTGTTCGATTGATTGATAAATTGATAGACAGACAGATAGATAGATATAGGTACATATCGATTAACACAAAGCTACTGCTCATTACCAGGAGAGCAATGGTGAAAGCACATAGCGAAACTACAAACAAAAAAGAAGAATGAAATCCAATTTAAAAAGTGCTGTAAGCAGCCAAAAGAAGAAAACAAATCCTATCATTTGCAATAACGTGGATGGAGGTAGAGGGTATTAGGCTCAGTCAAATAGGCAAGGCGGAGAAATACATGTACCAAATGATTTCATTCATGTGTGGAGTATGATAACAAAGAAAAACTGAAGGAAAAGACAGCAGCAGACTCACAGAACCCGAGAGTGGACTAATATTTACCAAAGAGAAAGGGACAGGGGAGAGTTTGTGGGAATGGAGTACTAAGGGCGGGGAAAAAGAACGGGGGCATTAGGATTAGCAGGTATATATGAAGGGTGGAAGGTCATGGGTAGGGCTCTACAACACAGATAAGACATGTAGTGATTCTACAGCATCTTAGTACATGCTGACGGACAGCGACTGTAACTGGGATTTGGGGGGGACATGGTGAATGGGGTAGACTGGACAACATAATGTTCTGTATGTGATTGTATATTAATGAGAACAAAAAAAATTTCAAAGTGCATTAAGAGCACAGCTCTCAAATATCAGAATAAAAGTACAGGCTTTGAGTGCTCCAATCAAAAGACACAAGGTTCGAAGAACTGATGAAAACTCAAGACCATCTACGTGCTCCCTTACTGGAGACTCACTTGAGATCCAAGGACACAGACAAACTACAAGCTGAAGGGGCAGGGACAGGTACCCTATACAAGTGAAACTGAGAAACAAACAAACAAATGGATTCTGTTTGAGTCCCCAGAGAGAGTCAGTAGAAAATAGCCCTATCTAGCCACCGTGAATTCTTTTTCTTTTGATTTCAGCAGTGCTCAGGCATAGATTTAGTGGTGCAGCAAGTTCCTTCTCATTTCCTCTCACCTCAACAAATGAATTGCTGTAACAATATGCATCTGGGCTTTTAAAATCATTGCTTTTTATGATGTTCACGAATGTAAAGAAGTAATAACCACCTAAGGAGGGAAGTTTGGACACTCAAATAAACACTTCACTCCACAACACACTCTTTGTTCCCAACTGCTCCTGTCCAGAAATAGGTGTTCCTTTATATTTGTCCCTGCACCTATCAGCAGTGATCACGCCGATGTCCCTCAAACATGGTGGTGTGCAAAGAACCAAGTACACTTTTCTGTCGACAACCGGACCAGACGAAGGATACTTGTGGTCTTCAGGGATCACTTACTCACTGAATGTGGCTAAATAAAGTCAACAAGCGAGCAGGAAGTATAAGAGGACAGAGGACAGAGATATGGGTTCAAGTCCTTTCACCTTCATTTACTGGTTTTGTAAGCACACGCGGCTGACACTACCTGAAAGTGTATCGGTGAACTCAGTGCTCTACTTATGGCTTAGTTAACTTGAAAGATTTCTGGAAGCATTATGTAGGGAAGAGACATAGGGTATGATGTTAACTGTTCTGTACATAAGGATAGATGGGACGCAAAAAAAAAGATTAATTCATAGATAGGTAGGTAGAGAGATGACTGATGAAAGATAGATAGATAGGTATATAGATTGAAAGATGATAGACATCATAGATAGATGATAGGAAGACAGATAGATAGATAGATCCATAGATACATAGATACATACATACAGAGATACATAGATAGACAGACAGACCATTAGATAGATAGATACAGATACATATCGATTGACAGAAAGCTATTGTTCATAAACAGGAGTTGAATGAAGAATAACATAGCTAAACTACAACAAAAAGGAAGAATGAAATCCAGTTTAAAATTGCAGTAAGCAGCCTTAAGAAGAAAACAAATACTACCGTTTGCAATGACGTGCATGGAGCTAGACAGTAGTATGTTCTGAGAAATAGGCTAGGCGGAGATAAACAAGAACCAAGTGATTTCACTCTTGTGTGTAGTATAAAAACAAAGAAAAACTGAAGTAAAAAAACAGCAGCAGACTCACAGAACCCGAGAGTTCAGTAAAAGTTTCCAAAGGATAAAGGACTAGGCAAGGTGAGTCTGAAGGGAGGGATAAGTGTGGGGAGAAAGAATAGTGGTAATTGGGATTAGCATGTATAATGCGTGGGTTCGGGTGTGCATGGGGAGTACTGTACAACACATAGAAGACTAGTACAGATCATATAGCATCTTACAACTCACTGATGGACAGCGACTGTAACGGGGTCTGTGGGGGGGGACATGGTGAAGGGGTCTACAGCATCCAACTACGCTGATCAACCGGGTCTGAAGAGGTTTTTCGGGGGGACTTGGTGAAGTGGGGTGCATAGTAAACATAATGTTCTTCACGTGATTGTAGATTAATGATAAAAAAATTCTTTAAGTGCAATAAGTGCACAGTTCTGAATCATCAGAATAAAAGGTCAGGCAATGAGTGCTGCAAACAAAAGACACGGGGTTAAAAGAAGGGATGAATACTCAAGACACCTACGTGCTTACTTACAGGAGACTCACTTGAGATCCAAAGACACAGACAATCTACAAGAAGAAGGTGTGTGGACAAGTACCATACACGAGTGAAACTGAAAAATAAACAATCAAAGAAATGGATTCTGTTTGAGTCCCCAGAGACAGTCAGCAGAAAATAGCCCTCTCTGGCCACCGTGAATTCTTTTTGTTTGGTATCAGCAGTTCCCAGCCATAGATTTAGTGGTGCAGCAACATACTTCTCATTTTCTCTCACCTCAACAACTGAGTTGCTGTAATAATAAACATCTGGGCCTTTGAAATCAGTGGGTTTTATGATGTTCAGGAATGTGAAGATATAATAACCAGCTAAAGAGGTAAGCTTGGACACTCAAATAAACACGTCACTCCACAATACACTCTTAGCTCCCAACTGCTCCTGTCTAGAAATTGGTGTTCCTTTTAATTTGACCCTCCGTCCTATTGGCAGTTATCACGCTGATGTCCTTCAAACATGGTGGTGAGTAAGCAACAAGTTTACTTTTCTTTCAACAAGAGGCCCAGAGGAATGATACTTGTGTTCTTCAGTGAGCACTTCGTCAATGAATTTGGCTAAATACAGACAGCAAGTTAGAAGATGAAAGAGGACAGAGGATGGATACGCGGATTCAAGTCCCTGCACCACAATTTCCTGGTTTTGTGGGTTCACAAGGCTGACTTGACCTTTAAGTGCCTTGGCGAACCCAGTGCTCTCAATACGGCCTAGTTACCTTGCAAGATTATTCTAACCATAATGTAGGGATGTGACTTAGGCTATGTACTTAACTGTTCTGTACACAAGGACAGATGGGGAGAGAAAAAGATGATTGATCGATAGATAGATAGATAGGTATATAGATAGACAGACAGATAGATATAAGTACATATCGATTAACACAAAGCTATTGCTCATAACCAGGAAAGCAATGGTGAAAGCACATAGCGAAACTACAAACAAAAGAGAAGAATGAAATCAAGTTTAAAAAGTGCACTAAGCAGATATAAAAGAAAACAAATCCTATCATTTGCAATAACGTGGATGGACTAGAGGGTATTGTGCTCAGTGAAATAGGACAGGTGGAGAAAGACAAGTACCAAATGATTTCATTCATTTGTGGGGTATAACAACAAGAAAAACTGAAGGAAATTAACAGCAGCAGACTAACAGAACCTGACAGTGGACTAACAGTTACCAAAGGGAAAGGGACTGGGCAGGGAGGGTGGGAAGGTAGGGAAAAGGGTGGGCAGAAAGAAAGGGGGCATTAGGATTAGCATTTATAATGTCTGGGGTGGGGGTAGCATAGGTAGGGCTGTACAACACAAAAGAGAAGTACTATTTCTACAACATCTTTCTACACGCCTATGGACAGCGACTGTAATGGGGTGGGTGTGGGGGGAAATGGTGAAGGGGTGTACAGCATCCAACTACGCTGATGGACTGTTACTGTAACAGGGCTTTTGGGGGGGACTTTGTGTACTTGGTGATCATAATGATCTTCGCATGATTGTAGATTGATGATAACAAAAAAATTTTTGTAAGTGCAATAATGACACACCTCTCAATTGTCAGAATAAAAGGACAGGCTCTGAATTCTCCAATCAAAAGACACAGGGATAGAGGAAGGGATGAAATCTCAAGACCACCTACGTGCTCCCATTCTCGAGATTCACTTGGGATCCAAGGACACAGACAAACTACACGCAGAATGGGCAGGTACAGGGACCCTACCCAAGTGAAACTGAGAAACAAACAAACAAATGGATTCTGTTTGAGTCCCCAGAGACAGCCAGTAGAAAATAGCCCTATCTAGGCACCGTGAATTCTTTTTGTTTGGTTTCAGCTGTGCCCAACCATACATTTAGTGGTTCCGCAACTTCCTTCTCATGTTTTCTCACCTCAACAACTGAATTGCTGTAATAATATGCGTCTTGGCTTTTGAAATCAGTGGGTTTTATGGTGTTCTTGAATTTAAAGAAGCAATAACCACCTAAGGAGGGAAGTTTGGACACTCAAACATGTAACTCCACAACACTGTCATTGCTGCCAAATGCTCCTGTCTAGAAATAGGTGTTCCTTTTTATTTGTCCCTTCTCCTATCAGCGGAGCTCACGTCGATGTCCCTCAAACTCGGAGGATAGCAAAGCACCAAGTATATTTTTCTGTCTTCAACAGGCCTAGAGGAAAGATACTTGTGGTCTTCAGGGAGCACTTATTCCATGAATGTGGCTGAATACTGTCTTGAAGACAGAAGCAGGTAAAAGAGGATAGAGGACAGAGATATGGGTGCCAGTCCCTGCACCAACATTAACAGGTTTTGTAAGCACACGCGGCTGACTAGACCTGCAAGAGTCTCAATGAACCCAGTGCTCTCCCTACGGCCTAGTTACCTTGCAGGATTTTTGGAAGCATAATGTAGGGAAGTGACATAGGCGATGTTGTTAACTGTTCTGTACATAAGGATAGATGGGAAGAAAAAAAGATGATTGATTCATAAATAGATCGATAGATGACAGATGATAGATAGTTAGATGATAGACATGATAGATGACAGGAAGATAGATAGATAGATAGATAGATAGATAGATAGATAGATAGATAGATAGATAGATAGATAGATAGATAGATAGAAGGATAGATAGAGAGATAGAGAGATAGATAGAAAGAAAGAAAGATAGAAGGATAGATAGAGAGATTGATAGATAGACAGAGAAACAGATAGATAGATTCAGATACATATCGATTAACATAAAGCTATTGCTCATAAACAGGAGTTCAATGGTGAAAGCACATAGCGAAACTACAAACAGACAGTTAGAATTAAGTCCAGTTTAAAAACTGCCATAAGCAGTCATAAGAGGAAAACAAATCCTACCATTTGCAATGATGTGGATGGAGCAAGATGGTATTATGCTAAGTGAAATAGGCCAGGTAGAGAAAGACAAGTACCAAATGATTTCACTCGTGTGTGGAGTATAACAACAAAGAAACTCTGAAGGAAAAAAACAGCAGCATACTCACAGAACCCAAAAGCGGACTAACAGTTACCAAAGGGAAAGGGACTGGGCAGGGTTGTTGGGAAGGGAAGGACGAGGGAGTGGAGAAAGAAATGAGAGATTAGGATTAGCATGTATAAAGCTTGTGGTCGGGTGGACTTGGATAGGGCTGTACAACACAGAGAAGACAAGTAAAGTTTCTACAGCATCTTACTACACGCTAATGGACTGCGACTGTAATGGTGTGTGTGGGGTGGTTCATGGTGAAGGGGTCTAGAGCATCCAACTCCGCTGATTGACAGCATCTGTAAGAAGTTTCTAAGGGTGCCTTGGTGAAGGGGGGAGCCAAGTAAACATAATGTTCTTCAGGTGATTGTAGATTAATGATAATAAAAAAGTTTTTAAAGTGCAATAAGGGCACAGTTCTGAATCATCAGAATAAAATGAAACAGGCTTTGAGTGCTCCAAACAAAAGACACAGGGTTAAAAGTAGGGATGAATATTCAAAACCACCTACGTGATCCCTCACAGGAAACTCCCTTGAGATGCAAGGACACAGACAAACTACAAGTCGAAGTGGTGGGAACAGGTACTCTACACAAGTGAAACTGAAAAACAAACAATCGAACAAATGGATTATGTTTGTGTCTCCAGAGATAGTCAGTAGAAAATAGCCCTATCAAGCCACCGTGAATTCTTTTTGTTTGGTTTCAGCACTGCCCAGTCATAGATTTAGTGGTACAGCAACGTCCTTCTTATTTTCTCTCACCTCAACAACTGAATTGGTGAAAATATAAGCATCTGGGCCTTTGAAATCAGTGGGTGTTATGATGTTCATTAATGTAAAGAAACAATATCCAGATAAAGAGGGAAGTTTGGACACTCAAATAAACACGTAACCCCACAACACACTCTTTGCACCCAACTGTTCCTGTCTAGAAATTGGTGTTCCTTTTCATTTGTTGTTCCATCCTATCAGTGGTGATCACGCCGATGTCCCTCAAACACGGTTAGGAGCAAAGCACCAAGTTTACTTTTCTGTCGAAAACAGGCCCAGAGGAAGGATACTTGTGGTCTTCAGGGAGCCCTTAGTCAATGAATGTGACTACATACAGTCAGCAAGTGAGAAGTAGATAAAAGAGGAGAGAGGAGAGAGACACGGGTTCAAGACCCTGCAGCAAAATTTCCTGGTTTAGTAGGAATATGCGGCAGACTCTACCTGCAAATGTCTCGGTGAACCCAGTGCTTTACCTGCAGCCTAGTTAGCTTGAAAGATTTTTGGAAGCACAATGTAAGGAAGTGACACAGGCTATCTTGTGAACTGTTTTGTACAAAAGGACAGATGGGCAAACAAAAAGATGATTGACTGATTGATAGACAGATAGATGGATAGACAGACAGATAGATAGATAAAAGTACATTTTGATTAAAACAAAGCTATTGCTCATAACAAGGAGAGCAATGGTGAAATCACATAGCGAAACTACAGACAAAAGAGAAGACAGAAATCCAGTTTAAAAAGTGCAGTAATCAGCCATAAGAAGAAAACAAATCCTACCATTTGCAACAACGTGGATGGAGCTAGTGGGTACTATGCTCAGTGAAATAGGCCAGGTGGAGAAAGAAAAGAACCTAATGATTTCACTCATGTGTGGAGTATAACAACCAAGAAAATATGAAGAAAAAAATAGCAGCAGACTCCCAGAACCCGCGAGTTTGCAAACAGTTACTAAAGGGAAAGGGACTGGGCAGGTTGGGTGGGAAGGAGGGATAAGTGTGGGGAGAAAGAAAGGGGGCATTAGTATTAGTGTGTATAATGTGTGTGGTGGGAGTAGCATGGGGAGGACTGTGCAACACAGACAGGACAGTAGGGATTCTACACCATCTTACTACATGCTGATGGGCAGTGACTGTAATTGGTTTTAGATGCGGAATGTTGAATGGGAAGCCTAGTAACCGTAAATTTCTTCACGTGATTGCAGATTAATGATAACAAAAAAAAATTTTAAGTGCAATAAGGGAACAGCGCTGAATCATCAGAATAAAGGGACATTCTTTGAGTGCTCCAATCAAAACACACAGGGTTAGAATAAGGGATGAAAACACAAGACCACGTACGTGCTCCCTTACTGGATACTCACTTGAGATCCAAGGACACAAACCACAAGCTGAAGGGGCGGGAACGGGTACCCTACACAAGTGAAACTGAGAAACAAACAAACAAACAAACAAATGGATTCTGTTTGAGTCCCCACAGACAGCTAGTAGAAAATAGCCCTATCTAGCCACCGTGAATTCTTTTTGTTTGGTTTCAGCAGTGCCCAGCCATTGATTTAGTGGTTTAGTAAAGTCCTTCTCATTTTTTCTCACCTCAACAACTGAATTGCTGTAATAATATGAGTCTGGGCTTTTGAAATCAGTGTGTTTTATGATGTTCACAAATGTAAAGAAGTAATAACCCCCTAAAGTGTGAAGTTTGGACACTCAAACAAACACGTAACTCCACAACACTCTCTTTGCTCCCAAATGCTCCTGTCTAGACATAGGTGTTCTTTTTATTTGACCCTCCTCCTATCAGCGGTGATCACACCGATGTCCCTCAAACATGGTGGTAAGCAAAGCACCAAGTATACTTTACTGTCTACAAGAGGCCCAGAGGAATGAAACTAGTGATCTTAAGGTAGCACTTAGTCAATGAATGTGGCTAAATACAGTCAGCAATCAAGAAGGAGGGAAAAGAGGACAGATGACAGAGAGATGGGTTCAAGTCCCTGCACCACCATTTACTGGTTTTGTAAGGACACGATGCTGACTCGACCTGCAATTGTCTCAGTGAACCCAGTGCTCTCAATACAGCCTACTCATCTTGCACTGTTTTTGGAAGCATAATGTTGGAAAGTGACATACGCTATGTTGTTAACTGTTCTGTACATAAGAATAGATGGGCACACAAAAAGATGGTAGATTCATAGATACATAGATGACAGATGATTGATAGATAGATGATAGTCATGAAAGATAGGCAGATAGATAGATAGATAGATAGATAGATAGATAGATAGATAGATAGATAGATAGACAGATAGATAGATAGATAGAAAGATAGATAGATAGGTAGGTAGGTAGATAGAAAGATATTAGGAAAGATAGGTAGATAGACAGATAAATAGATAGATTGATAGACAAATAGATAGACAGATAGACAGACAGACAGACAGACAGATAGATAGATAGATAGATAGATAGATAGATAGATAGATAGATAGACAGACAGATAGATACATAGGTAGATAGGTTGTAGACAGACAGACAGACAGATAGATAGATAGATACATACAGATAAATATCAATTAACACAAAGTTATTGCTCATAAACAGGAGATAAATGGTGAAAACACATAGTGATACTACAAACAAAAAGGAAGAATGAAATCCAGTTTAAAGTGTGCAGTAAGCAGCCATAAGAAGAAAACAAATCCTACCATTTACAATGATGTGGATGGAGTTAGATGGTAGTATGCTCAGTGAAATAGGCCAGGAGGAGAAAGACAAGTACCAAATGATTTTACTCATGTGTAGAGTACAACAACATAGAAAAACTGATGGAAAAAAAACAGCAGCAGAATCACAGAACCCGAGAGTGGACTAACAGATACCAAAGGGAAATGTACTGGGCAGGGTGGGTGATAAGGGAGGGATAAGGGCAGGAAGAAAGAAAGGGGATATTATTATTAGCATGAATAATGCATGCGGTCGGTTGGGCATGGGGAGTGCTGTACAACACAGAGAAGAAAAGTAGAGATTCTACAACATCTTACTACACGCTGATGGACAGCGACTGTAACGGGGTGTGTGTGTGGGTTCATGGTGAAGTAGTCTAGAGCATCCAACTATGCTGAAGGAGACATTCTGTAAGAGGTTTTGGGGCCGACTTGGTGAAGGAGGGATCGTAGTAAACATAATGTTCTTCATGTGATTGTAGAATAATGATAACAAAAAAAGAATTTTAAAGTGCAATAAGGGCACAGCTCTGAATCATCAGTGTTAAAGGACAGGCTTTGAGTGCTCCAAACAAAAGACAGGGTTAAAAGAAGGGATGAAAACTCAAGAACACCTACGTGCTCTCTTACAGGAGACCCACTTGAGATCCAAGTACACAGACAAACTACAAGCCGTAGGGGTGCTGAGAGATACAAAACACAATTGAATCCAAAATACAATCAATCAAATGGATTCTGTGTGTGTCCCCAGAGACAGTCAGTAGAAAATAGCCCTATCTGGCTGCTGTGAATGCTTTTTGTTTGGTATCAGCAGTGCCCAGACATAGATTTAGTGGTGCAGCAACATCCTTCTCATTTTCTCTCAACTCAACAACTGAATTGCTGTAATAATATGGGTCTGGGCCTTTGAAATCAGTGGGTTTATGATGTCCACGAATGTAAAGAAGTAATAACCAGATAAAGAGGGAAGTTTGGACACTCAAATAAACACTTCACTCCACAACACACTCTTTTATCCCAACTGCTCCTGTCTAGAAAGTGGTGTTCCTTTTTATTTGTCCCTCCCTCCTATCAGGGTTTATCACACCGATGTTCCTCAAATACGGTGGTGAGCAAGCAGCAAGTTTACTTTTCTGTCGACATCAGGCCCAGAGGAAGGATTCTTGTGGTCTTCAGGGAGCCCTTAGTCAATGAATGTGGCTAAATACAGTCAGCAAGTGAGAAGGAGATAAAAGAGGAGAGAGGACAGAGACACGAGTACAAGTCCTTGCACCACCATTTCCTGGTTTTTTAGGTACACTTCTGACTCAACCTGCAAGTGTCTCGGGGAACCCAGGACTCTCCTTACGACCTAGTTACCTTGCAAGATTTTTGGAAGCATAACATAGCGAAGGGACATAGTCTATGTTGTTAACTGTTCTGCATACAAGGACAGATGTTCAGACAAAAAGATGACTGATTGATTGATAGATAGTTAGACATACAGACAGATAGGTAAGTATAGGTACATATCGTCAAACACAAAGGTATTGCTCATAACCAGGAAAGCAATTGTGAAAGCACATAGCGAAACTACAAACTAAAAGGAAGAATGAAGTCCAGTTTAAAAACTGCCGTTTGCAGCCATAAGAAGAAAACAAATGCTACCATTTGCAATGACATGGATGGAGCGAGACGGTAGTATGCTCAGTGAAATATTCCAGGCGGAGATAGACAAGTACAAAATGATTTCACTCATGTGTGGAGTATAACAACAAAGAAACACTGAAAAAAATAAACAGCAGTAGACTCACAGAACCCGAATGTTGGGTAACAGTTACCAAAGGGAAAAAGACTGAGAAAGATGGTTGGGAAGGGAGGGATAAGGGTGGGGAGAAAGAAAAGGGAGATTAGGATAAGCATGTATAATGCGTGAGGGCGGGGTCGCATGGCGAGTGCTGTACAACACAGAGAAGACAAGTAGGTATTCTACAGCATCTTACTACACGCTGAAGGACAGCGACTGTAATGGGGTGTGTGTGGGGGTACATCGTGAACGGGTCTACAGCATCCATATCTGCTAACTGACAGCAACTGTAAGAGGTTTTTGGGAGGGACTTGGTGAAGGGGGGAGTCTAGGAAACATAATGTTCTTCACGTGATTGAAGATTAATGATAACAAAAACAATTTTTTAAGTGCAATAAGGGCACAGCTCTGAATCATCAGAATAAAAGGACAGGCTTTGAGTGCTCCAAACAAATGACACAGGGTTAAAAGAAGGGATGAAAACTCAAGACCACCTTCATGCTCCCTTACAGGAGACTCTCTTGAGATCCAAGGACACAGACAATCTAAAAGCCGAAGGGGTGTGTAAAGGTACACAACACAGTGAAACTGAAAAACAAACAATCCTAGAATGGATTCTGTTTGAGTCCACAGAGACAGTCAGTAGAAAATAGCCCTATCTGGCCAACGTGAATTCTTTTTGTTTGGTTTCATCATTGCCCAGCCATAGATTTAGTGGTACAGCAACGTCTTTCTCATTTTCTCTCAACTCAACAATTGAATTGCTGTAAAAGTATACGTCTGGACCTTTGAGATCAGTGGGTTTTATGAAGTTCATGAATGTAAAGAAGTAATAACTATATAAAGAGGGAAGTTTGGACACTGTAATAAACACGTAACTCCACAACACACTCTTTTCTCCCAAGTGCTCCTGTCTAGCAACTGGTGTTCCTTTTCATTTGTCGTTACATCCTATCAGCGGTGATCACGCCGAAGTCCCTCAAACATGGTGGTGAGCAAAACACCAAGTTTTCTTTCTGTGGACAACAGGCCCAGAGGAACAATACTTGTGGTCTTCACGGCGCACTTAGTCAATGAATGTGGCTAAATAGAGTCAGACAGTGAGAAGAAGATAATAGAGGATACAGACACAGGTATAAGTCCCTGCACAACCATTTACTGGTTTTGTAGGTACACGTGTCTGACTCGACCTGCAAGTATCTTGGTGAAACGAGTGCTCTTCCAACAGCCTAGTTACCTTGAAAGATTTCTGGAAGCATAATATAGGGAAGTGACAAAGGCGATGTTGTTAACTGTTCTGTACATAAGGATAGATGGGCAGACAAAAAGATGATTGATTCATAGATAGATAGCTAGACAGACGACAGATGAAAGATAGATAGATAGGTACATAGATTGATGATAGACATCGTAGATAGATGATAGGAAGATAGATAGACAGATAGATAGACAGAAAGACATATGGATAGATAGATATTGGTACATATTGATTAACGTAAAGTTATTGCTAATAACGAGGAGAGCAATGGTGAAAGCACATAGCGAAACTACAGACAAAAGAGAAGACAGAAATCTAGTTTTAAAGGTACAGTAAGCAGCTGTAAGAAGAAAAAAATCCTAATATTTGAACAACGTGGATGGAGCTGGAGGGTATTATTCTCAGTGAAAAAGGCCATGCGGAGAAAGACAAGTACCAAATTATTTCACCCATGTGTTGAGTATAACAACAAAGAAAAACTGAAGGAAAAGAACAGCAGCAGACTCACAGAACCCAAGAGTGGACTAACAGTTACCAAAAGGGAAAGGGACTAGGCAGGGTGGGTGGGAAGTGTTTGATAAATGTGGGGTGAAAGTAAGGGGGCATTAGGATTAGCATGTATAATGTGTGGGTGGGGGGAGCATGGGGAGGGCTGTACAACACAGAGAAGACCAGTAGTGATTCTACAGCATCTTACTACATGCTGATGGAAAGCGACTGTAACGGGGTGTGGGGGGGACATGGTGAAGGGGTCTACAGCATCCAACTATGCTGATGGACAGCTACTGTAATAGGGTGTTTGGGGGGGACGTGGTGTACTTGTTGAACATAATGTTCTTTGCGTGATTGTGGATTAATGATAACAAAAAAATTTTTAAAGTGCAACAAGGACATAGCTCTCATTTCTCAGAATAAAAGGACAGGCTCTTCAATACTCCAATGAAAAGACACAGGGTTAAAAAAGGGATGAAAACTAAAGACCACCTACCTGCTCAATTACAGGAGACTAACTTGAGATCCAAGGACGAAGATGAACTAAAAGTTGAGGGGGTGGAAACATAGCACTCATCGCTACTATTCCATTTCAGATAGACCTCAATCACATCTAAATGCGTAAATGCACTGAAATTCAACCTCCAACTTGACAGCAGAGGGGAGCAGTTTCCCCACAAGCTAGCTGGGCTGCCACCTCAGCAAGTCCATGGGCCACTGGCCCAGAAGTACCCCGTGTGTCACCAAAAGGCAGTTCCCTTAACCAGTGACTACACACATATTCTCTGAAGATGGGCCACAAAGCAGGGCCACCGATGTAACATCGGTGCACAGGCAAAAAGACATACTACTGGGCATGTACCTACCATGGACCCCGCAGGCACGCCCGGGTGCTCCCTGCATGGGGCCTCGGATATTCCCTGCAGCTCATGAAGCCGCCACAGCAGGAACGGCCCAGGGGCAGAGCAGCTGGAGGGCACTGGGCTGCACAGTTTCAAGAGCGCAGCCCACCAACCACACTCTCCACACCCAGCAGACTCGTGCCACCTACGCAGGAGAAGTTCCCACCCAAGGCCACTCCTCTCAAGACCCAAACACACAGCTAACTCACAAAAACAAACACAAGGAATTGAGACTGAGAAGGACACA
The DNA here is from genome assembly GCF_030020395.1 of Manis pentadactyla. Taxonomy (NCBI): domain Eukaryota; kingdom Metazoa; phylum Chordata; class Mammalia; order Pholidota; family Manidae; genus Manis; species Manis pentadactyla. Next base: position 1,011,422 of record NW_026644865.1, read on the forward strand.
GAGGAATCAAAGTGCACCTAGAGACAGAACGTTGACAAAAGTGAGAAAACAGATATAGAGAGAGACAAATGATTGATACATAGATTCGACATATATACATACATATAGATGATAGATTAATTAGATAGATTGTAGATAGATGACAGACCATACATAGATACATGACAGATAGATAGATAGAAAGATTACATAGATAGGTAAAGAGATAGATAGGTAGGTAGATAGGAAAGCATCATACTAAACTAAGCTATCTTTCACTCAAGATCATGTATGTGCTCCCTTAGAGGAGACTCACTTGAGATCCCAGGACACGGACAAATTAAAAGCTGAAGGGGCGGTGACAGGTACCCAAAAAAAGTGAAACTGAGAAACAAACAAACAAACAAATGGATTCTGTTTGAGTCCCCAGAGACAGTCAGTAGAAAATAGCCCTAACTGGCCACCATGAATTTTTTTTTGTTTGGTTTCAGCAGTGCCCAGAAATAGATTCCGTTGTACAGCAAACTCCTTCTCAATTTTTCTCACCTCAATAACAGAATTGCTGTAATAATATGTGTCTGGGCTTTTGAAATCAGTGCGTTTTATGATGTTCATGAATGTAAAAATGTAATAACCACTTAAGAGTGAAGGTTGGACACTCAAATAAACACGTCACTCCACAACACACTTTTGTACAAAACTGCTCCTGTCTAGAAATAGGTGTTCATTTTTATTTGTACCTCCTCCTATCAGAGGTGATCACACCGATGTCCTTCATACTTGGTGATGAGAAATGCACCAAGTATACTTTTCTGACTACAACAGGCCCAGAGAAAGGATACTTGTGGTCTTCAGGGAAGACTTAGTCAATTATTGTGGCAAATTAGAGTCAGCAGTCGAGAAGGAGGTAAAAGAGGACAGAGGACAGAGATATGGGTTCAAGTCCCTGGACAACCATTTACTGGTTTTGTAAGCACACGCGGCAGACTCGACCTGCAATTGTCTCAGTGTACCCAGTGCTCACCATACGTCCTAGTTACTTGGCAAGATTTTTGGAAGCATAATGTAGGGAAGTGACATAGGCGATGTTGTTATCTGTTCTGTACATAAGGATAGATGGGAAGACAAAAAGATGATTGATTCATAGATACATAGATAGATGAGAGATTATAGATAGATGATAGACACGATACATAGATGATAGGAAGATAGATAGAGAGATACATAGATAGAAAGAGAGAAGGATAGGTAGATAGATTGATAGATAGACAGACAGGTACACAGATTCAGATAGATATCGATTAACACAAAGCTATTGCTCATAACCAACAGATCAATGGTGAAAGCACTTAGGGAAACTACAAACAAAAAGGAAGAATGAAGTCCAGTTTAAAAAGTGCAGTAAGCAGCCATAAGAAGAAAACAAATCCTACTATTTACAAGGATGTGGATGTAGCTAGACGGTAGCATGCTCAGTGATATATACCAGGTGGAGAAAGACAAGTAGCCAATGATTTCACTCATGTGTGGAGTATAACAACAAAGAAAAACTGGAGGAAATAAACAGCAGCGGACTCAGAGAACCCGAGAGCTCAATAACAGTTACCAAAGGGAAAGGGAATGGGCAGGGAGTGTGGGAAGGGAGGGATAAGGGCAGGGAGAAGAAAGGGGACATTAGGATTAACATGCATAATGCGTGGGCTCGGGGGGGCAAAGGGAGGGATGTACAACACAGAGAAGACAAGTAGAGATTCTACAGCATTTACTACACGCTGATGGACAGCGACTGTAATGGGGTGTTTGTGGGGGTCATGGTGAAGCAGTCTACAGCATACAACAATGCTTATGGACAACGACTGTAAGAGGTTTTGTTGGGAACTTGGTGAAGGTGGGAGCCTAGTAAATATGATGTTCTTCACGTGATTGCAGATTAATGATAAAAAAATATGTTTTTAAGTGCAATATGGGCACAGCAATAAAACAGGCTTTGCGAGCTCCAAACAAAAGACACAGGGTTAAAAGAAGGGATGAAAACTCAAGATCACCTAAGTGCTCCCCTATAGGAGACTCACTTGAGATCCAAAGACACAGGCAAACTACAATACGAAGGGGTGGGGACAGCAACCCTACACAAGTGTAACTGAAAAGCAAACAAACAAACAAATGGATTTTGTTTGAGTCCCCAGAGACAGTCAGTATAAAATAGCCCTATCTAGACACCGTGAATTCTTTTTGTTTGGTTTCAGCAGTGCCCAGCCATAGATTTAGTGGTACAGCAACGTCCTTCTCATTTTTTCTCACCTCAACAACTGAATTGCTGTAATAATATGTGTCTGGGCTTTTGAAATCAGTGGATTTTATGATGTTCTTGAAAGTAAAGTAGTAATAACCACCTAAAGAGGATAGTTTGGACACTCAAACAAACACGTAACTCCACAACACTCTCTTTGCTCCCAAATGCTGCTGCCTAGAAATAGGTGTTCTTTTTATTTGTCCCTCCTCCTATCAGCGGTGATCATGCCATTGTCCCTCAAACTTGGTGGTGAGCAAAGCACCAAGTATACTTTTCTGTCTAAACAGGCCCAGAGGAAGGATAGCTGTGGTCTTCTGGAAGCACTTAGTCAACGAATGTGGCTGAATACAATCAGCAAGCGAGAAGGAGTTAAAAGAGGACAGAGGACAGAGAGATGGGTGCAAGTCCATGCACCACCATAAATTACTGGATTTGTAAGCACAAGGGGCTGACTCGACCTGGAAGCGTCTCAGTGAACCCAGTGCTCTCCCTAAGGACTAGTTACTCTGCAATATTTTTGGAAGCATAATGTAGGGAACTGACATAGGCGATGTTGTTAACTGTCCTGTACATAAGGATAGAATGCCAGACAAAAAGATGATTGATTCATAGATAGATAGATAGATGACAGATGACAGATAGACCGACGATAGACATGATATGATAGGTAGATAGGAACATAGATTGATAGACAGATTGATGATAGATAGATAGATAGATAGAAAGATAGATAGATAGATAGAAAGATAGAAGGATAGACAGATAGATTGATAGAAAGATACATACAGATACATATTAAATAACACAAAGCTACTGCTCATAACCAGGAGATCAATGGTGAAAGCACATAGCGACTCTACAAACTAAAAGGAAGAATGAAGTCCAGTTTAAAAACTGCCGTTTGCAGCCAGAAGAAGAAAACAAATGCTACCATTTGCAATGACGTGGATTGAGCGAGACGGTAGTATGCTCAGTGAAATATTCCAAGCGGAGAAAGACAAGTACCAAATGATTTCACTCATGTGTGGAGTATAACAACAAAGAAACACTGAAAAAAACAAAACAGCAGCAGACTCACAGAACCCGAATGTGGAGTAACAGTTACCAAAGGGAAAAGGACTGAGAAGGGTGGTTGGGTAGGGAGGGATAAGGGTGGGGAGAAAGAAAAGGGAGATTAGGATAAGCAAGTATAATGCGTGAGGGCGGGGTCGCATGGCGAGTGCTGTACAACACAGAGAAGACAAGTAGATATTCTACAGCATCTTACTATACGCTGAAGGACAGCGATTGTAATGGGGTGTGTGGGGGGGTACATCGTGAACGGGTCTACAGCATCCATCTCTGCTAACTGACAGCAACTGTAAGAGGTTTTTGGGAGGGACTTGGTGAAGGGGGGAGTCTAGGAAACATAATGTTCTTCACGTGATTGTAGATTAATGATAACAAAAACAATTTTTTTAAGTGCAATAAGGGCACAGCTCTGAATCATCAGAATAAAAGGACAGGCTTTGAGTGCTCCAAACAAATGACACAGGGTTAAAAGAAGGGATGAAAACTCAAGACCACCTTCGTGCTCCCTTACAGAAGACTCTCTTGAGATCCAAGGACACAGACAATCTAAAAGCCGAAGGGGTGTGTACAGGTACCCAACACAGTGAAACTGAAAAACAAACAATCCTAGAATGGATTCTGTTTGAGTCCACAGAGACAGTCAGTAGAAAATAGCCCTATCTGGCCAACGTGAATTCTTTTTGTTTGGTTTCAGCATTGCCCAGCCATAGATTTAGTGGTACAGCAACGTCTTTCTCATTTTCTCTCAACTCAACAATTGAATTGCTGTAAAAGTATACGTCTGGACCTTTGAGATCAGTGGGTTTTATGAAGTTCATGAATGTAAAGAAGTAATAACTATATAAAGAGGGAAGTTTGGACACTGAAATAAACACGTCACTCCACACCACACTCTTTGCTCTCAAGTGCTCCTGTCTAGCAACTGGTGTTCCTTTTCATTTGTCGTTCCATCCTATCAGCGGTGATCACGCCGATGTCCCTCAAACATGGTGGTGAGCAAAGCACCAAGTTTTCTTTCAGTGGACAACAGGCCCAGAGGAGCAATACTTGTGGTCTTCACGGAGCACTTAGTCAATGAATGTGGCTAAATAGTCAGCCAGTGTGAATAAGATAATAGAGGATACAGACACAGGTTCAAGTCCCTGCACAACCATTTACTGGTTTTGTAGGTACACGTGGCTGACTCAACCTGCAAGTATCTCGGTGAACCGAGTGCTCTTCCTACAGCCTAGTTACCTTGAAAGATTTTTGGAAGCATAATGTAGATAAGTGACAAAGGCGATGTTGTTAACTGTTTTGTACATAAGGATAGATGGCCAGACAGAAAGATGATTGATTCATAGATAGATAGCTAGACAGACGACAGATGAAAGATAGATAGATAGGTACATAGATTGATGATAGACATCATAGATAGATGAGAGGAAGATAGGTAGATAGATAGATAGATAGATAGATAGATAGACAGACAGACAGACAGATGGATAGATAGATATAGGTACTATTGATTAACGTAAAGTTATTGCTAATAACGAGGAGAGCAATGGTGAAAGCACATAGCGAAACTACAGACAAAAGAAAAGACAGAAATCTAGTTTAAAAAGTACAGTAAGCAGCCGTAAGAAGAAAAAATCCTACCATTTGAACAACGTGGATGGAGCTATAGGATATTATGCTCAGTGAAAAAGGCCATGCGGAGAAAGACAAGTAAAAAATGATTTCACTCATGTGTTGAGTATAACAACAAAGAAAAACTGAAGGAAAAAAACAGCAGCAGACTCACAGAACCCAAGAGTGGACTAACAGCTAACAAAGGGAAAGGGACTAGGCAGGGTGGGTGGGAAGGTTTTGATAAATGTGGGTTGAAAGTAAGGGGGCATTAGGATTAGCATGTATAATGTGTGGGTGGGGGTAGCATGGGGAGGGCTATACAACACAGAGAAGACCAGTATGATTCTACAGCATCTTCCTACACGCTGATGGAAAGCGACTGTAACGGGGTGTGGGGGGGACATGGTGAAGGGGTCTACAGCATCCAACTATGCTGATGGACAGCTACTGTAATGGGGTTTTTGGGGGGGACGTGGTGTACTTGGTGAACATAATGTTCTTTGCGTGATTGTGGATTAATGATAACAAAAAAAATTTTTAAAGTGCAACAAGGACATAGCTCTTAATTCTAAGAATAAAAGGACAGGCTCTTCAGGACTCCAGTGAAAAGACACACGGTTAAAAGAAGGGATGAAATATCAAGACAACCTACGTGCTCCCTTACAGGAGTCTAACTTGAGATCCAAGGACGAAGATGAACTACAAGTTGAGGGGCTGGAAACATAGCTCTCAACGCTACTATTCCATTTCAGACAGACCTCACTCACATCTAAATGCGTAAATGCACTGAAATTCAACCTCCAACTTGACAGCAGAGGGGAGCAGTTTCCCCACAAGCTAGCTGGGCTGCCACCTCAGCAAGTCCATGGGCCACTGGCCCAGAAGTACCCCGTGTGTCACCAAAAGGCAGTTCCCTTAACCAGTGACTACACACATATTCTCTGAAGATGGGCCACAAAGCAGGGCCACCGATGTAACATCGGTGCACAGGCAAAAAGACATACTACTGGGCATGTACCTACCATGGACCCCGCAGGCACGCCCGGGTGCTCCCTGCATGGGGCCTCGGATATTCCCTGCAGCTCATGAAGCCGCCACAGCAGGAACGGCCCAGGGGCAGAGCAGCTGGAGGGCACTGGGCTGCACAGTTTCAAGAGCGCAGCCCACCAACCACACTCTCCACACCCAGCAGACTCGTGCCACCTACGCAGGAGAAGTTCCCACCCAAGGCCACTCCTCTCAAGACCCAAACACACAGCTAACTCACAAAAACAAACACAAGGAATTGAGACTGAGAAGGACACAGAGGAATCAAAGTGCACCTAGAGACAGAACGTTGACAAAAGTGAGAAAACAGATATAGAGAGAGACAAATGATTGATACATAGATTCGACATATATACATACATATAGATGATAGATTAATTAGATAGATTGTAGATAGATGACAGACCATACATAGATACATGACAGATAGATAGATAGAAAGATTACATAGATAGGTAAAGAGATAGATAGGTAGGTAGATAGGAAAGCATCATACTAAACTAAGCTATCTTTCACTCAAGATCATGTATGTGCTCCCTTAGAGGAGACTCACTTGAGATCCCAGGACACGGACAAATTAAAAGCTGAAGGGGCGGTGACAGGTACCCAAAAAAAGTGAAACTGAGAAACAAACAAACAAACAAATGGATTCTGTTTGAGTCCCCAGAGACAGTCAGTAGAAAATAGCCCTAACTGGCCACCATGAATTTTTTTTTGTTTGGTTTCAGCAGTGCCCAGAAATAGATTCCGTTGTACAGCAAACTCCTTCTCAATTTTTCTCACCTCAATAACAGAATTGCTGTAATAATATGTGTCTGGGCTTTTGAAATCAGTGCGTTTTATGATGTTCATGAATGTAAAAATGTAATAACCACTTAAGAGTGAAGGTTGGACACTCAAATAAACACGTCACTCCACAACACACTTTTGTACAAAACTGCTCCTGTCTAGAAATAGGTGTTCATTTTTATTTGTCCCTCCTCCTATCAGAGGTGATCACACCGATGTCCTTCATACTTGGTGATGAGCAAAGCACCAAGTATACTTTTCTGACTACAACAGGCCCAGAGGAAGGATACTTGTGGTCTTCAGGGAAGACTTAGTCAATTATTGTGGCAAATTAGAGTCAGCAGGCGAGAAGGAGGTAAAAGAGGACAAAGGACAGAGATATGGGTTCAAGTCCCTGGACAACCATTTACTGGTTTTGTAAGCACACGCGGCAGACTCGACCTGCAATTGTCTCAGTGTACCCAGTGCTCACCATACGTCCTAGTTACTTGGCAAGATTTTTGGAAGCATAATGTAGGGAAGTGACATAGGCGATGTTGTTAACTGTTCTCTACATAAGGATAGATGGGAAGACAAAAAGATGATTGATTCATAGATACATAGATAGATGAGAGATTATAGATAGATGATAGACACGATAGATAGATGATCGGAAGATAGAGAGATCCATAGACAGAAAGATAGAAGGATAGATAGATAGATAGATAGATAGATAGATAGATAGATAGATAGATAGATAGATAGATAGATAGACAGACAGTTACACAGATTCAGATAGATATCGATTAACACAAAGCTATTGCTCATAACCAACAGATCAATGGTGAAAGCACTTAGGGAAACTACAAACAAAAAGGAAGAATGAAGTCCAGTTTAAAAAGTGCAGTAAGCAGCCATAAGAAGAAAACAAATCCTACTATTTTCAAGGATGTGGATGTAGCTAGACGGTAGCATGCTCAGTGATATATACCAGGTGGAGAAAGACAAGTAGCCAATGATTTCACTCATGTGTGGAGTATAACAACAAAGAAAAACTGGAGGAAATAAACAGCAGCGGACTCAGAGAACCCGAGAGCTCAATAACAGTTACCAAAGGGAAAGGGAATGGGCAGGGAGTGTGGGAAGGGAGGGATAAGGGCAGGGAGAAGAAAGGGGACATTAGGATTAACATGCATAATGCGTGGGCTCGGGGGGGCAAAGGGAGGGATGTACAACACAGAGAAGACAAGTAGAGATTCTACAGCGTTTACTACACGCTGATGGACAGCGACTGTAATGGGGTGTTTGTTTGGGGACATGGTGAAGCGGTCTACAGCATACAACAATGCTTATGAACAACGACTGTAAGAGGTTTTGGTGGGGACTTGGTGAAGGTGGGAGCCTAGTAAATATGATGTTCTTCACGTGATAGCAGATTAAAGATAAAAAAATGTTTTTAAGTGCAATATGGGCACGGCAATAAAACAGGCTTTGCGAGCTCCAAACAAAAGACACAGGGTTAAAAGAAGGGATGAAAACTCAAGATCACCTAAGTGCTCCCCTATAGGAGACTCACTTGAGATCCAAAGACACCGACAAACTACAATCCGAAGGGCTGGGGACAGCAACCCTACACAAGTGTAACTGAAAAGCAAACAAACAAACAAATGGATTTTGTTTGAGTCCCCAGAGACAGTCAGTATACAATAGCCCTATCTAGACACCGTGAATTCTTTTTGTTTGGTTTCAGCAGTGCCCAGCCATAGATTTAGTGGTACAGCAACGTCCTTCTCATTTTTTCTCACCTCAACAACTGAATTGCTGTAATAATATGTGTCTGGGCTTTTGAAATCAGTGGATTTTATGATGTTCTTGAAAGTAAAGTAGTAATAACCACCTAAAGAGGATAGTTTGGACACTCAAACAAACACGTAACTCCACAACACTCTCTTTGCTCCCAAATGCTGCTGCCTAGAAATAGGTGTTCTTTTTATTTGTCCCTCCTCCTATCAGCGGTGATCATGCCATTGTCCCTCAAACTTGGTGGTGAGCAAAGCACCAAGTATACTTTTCTGTCTAAACAGGCCCAGAGGAAGGATAGCTGTGGTCTTCTGGAAGCACTTAGTCAACGAATGTGGCTGAATACAATCAGCAAGCGAGAAGGAGTTAAAAGAGGACAGAGGACAGAGAGATGGGTGCAAGTCCATGCACCACCATAAATTACTGGATTTGTAAGCACAAGGGGCTGACTCGACCTGGAAGCGTCTCAGTGAACCCAGTGCTCTCCCTAAGGACTAGTTACTCTGCAATATTTTTGGAAGCATAATGTAGGGAACTGACATAGGCGATGTTGTTAACTGTCCTGTACATAAGGATAGATGGCCAGACAAAAAGATGATTGATTCATAGATAGATAGATAGATGACAGATGACAGATAGACCGACGATAGACATGATAGGTAGATAGGAACACAGATTGATAGACAGATTGATGATAGATAGATAGATAGATAGAAAGATAGATAGATAGATAGAAAGATAGAAGGATAGACAGATAGATTGATAGAAAGATACATACAGATACATATTAAATAACACAAAGCTACTGCTCATAACCAGGAGATCAATGGTGAAAGCACATAGCGACTCTACAAACTAAAAGGAAGAATGAAGTCCAGTTTAAAAACTGCCGTTTGCAGCCAGAAGAAGAAAACAAATGCTACCATTTGCAATGACGTGGATTGAGCGAGACGGTAGTATGCTCAGTGAAATATTCCAGGCGGAGAAAGACAAGTACCAAATTATTTCACTCATGTGTGGAGTATAACAACAAAGAAACACTGAAAAAAACAAAACAGCAGCAGACTCACAGAACCCGAATGTGGAGTAACAGTTACCAAAGGGAAAAGGACTGAGAAGGGTGGTTGGGTAGGGAGGGATAAGGGTGGGGAGAAAGAAAAGGGAGATTAGGATAAGCAAGTATAATGCATGAGGGCGGGGTCGCATGGCGAGTGCTGTACAACACAGAGAAGACAAGTAGATATTCTACAGCATCTTACTATACGCTGAAGGACAGCGATTGTAATGGGGTGTGTGGGGGGGTACATCGTGAACGGGTCTACAGCATCCATCTCTGCTAACTGACAGCAACTGTAAGAGGTTTTTGGGAGGGACTTGGTGAAGGGGGGAGTCTAGGAAACATAATGTTCTTCACGTGATTGTAGATTAATGATAACAAAAACAATTTTTTTAAGTGCAATAAGGGCACAGCTCTGAATCATCAGAATAAAAGGACAGGCTTTGAGTGCTCCAAACAAATGACACAGGGTTAAAAGAAGGGATGAAAACTCAAGACCACCTTCTTGCTTCCTTACAGGAGACTCTCTTGAGATCCAAGGACACAGACAATCTAAAAGCCGAAGGGGTGTGTACAGGTACCCAACACAGTGAAACTGAAAAACAAACAATCCTAGAATGGATTCTGTTTGAGTCCACAGAGACAGTCAGTAGAAAATAGCCCTATCTGGCCAACGTGAATTCTTTTTGTTTGGTTTCAGCATTGCCCAGCCATAGATTTAGTGGTACAGCAACGTCTTTCTCATTTTCTCTCAACTCAACAATTGAATTGCTGTAAAAGTATACGTCTGGACCTTTGAGATCAGTGGGTTTTATGAAGTTCATGAATGTAAAGAAGTAATAACTATATAAAGAGGGAAGTTTGGACACTGAAATAAACACGTCACTCCACACCACACTCTTTGCTCCCAAGTGCTCCTGTCTAGCAACTGGTGTTCCTTTTCATTTGTCGTTCCATCCTATCAGCGGTGATCACGCTGATGTCCCTCAAACATGGTGGTGAGCAAAGCACCAAGTTTTCTTTCAGTGGACAACAGGCCCAGAGGAGCAATACTTGTGGTCTTCACGGAGCACTTAGTCAATGAATGTGGCTAAATAGAGTCAGCCAGTGTGAATAAGATAATAGAGGATACAGACACAGGTTCAAGTCCCAGCACAACCATTGCCTGGTTTTGTAGGTACACGCGGCCGACTCGAACTGCAAGTGTCTCGGTGAACCCAGTGCTCCCTCTGCAGCCTAGATAATTTGCAGGATTTAGGGGAGCATAGTGTAGGAAAGTGATATAGGGTATATGGTTAACTGTTCTGCACACATGGACAGATGGAAAGACAAAAGGATGATTGATTGAGTGATTGATAAATAGATAGACAGAAAGATAGATAGATATAGGTACATATCGATTAGCACAAAGCTACTGCTCAAAACAAGGAGAGCAATGGTGAAAGCACATTGCAAAACTACAAACAAAAAAGAAGAATGAAATCCAGTTTAAAAAGTGCAGTAAGCAGCCATAAGAAGAAAACGAATCCTATCATTTGCAATAACGTGGATGGAGCTCGAGGGTATTATGCTCAGTCAAATAGGCCAGGCGGAGAAATACATGTACCAAATGATTTCACTCATGTGTGGAGTATGATAACAAAGAAAAACTGAAGGAAAAGGCAGCAGCAGACTCACAGAACCCGAGAGTGGACCTACAGTTACCAAAAGAGAAAGGGACTGGGTAGGGTTTGTGGGAAGGGAGTAATAAGTGCGGGGAAAAAGAAAGTGGGCATTAGGATTAGCATGTATAATGTGTAGGGTGGGGTGTCTTGGGTAGGGCTGTACAACACAGGGAAGACATGTAGTGATTCTACAGCATCTTAGTACATGCTGACGGAGAGCGGCTGTTACTGGGCTTTGGGGTGACTTGGTGAAGAGGGTAGACAGAATAACATAATTTTCTGCATGTGATTGTATATTAATGAGAACAAAAAGAATTTCAAAGTGCAGTAAGAGCACAGCTCTCAAATATCAGAATAAAAGTACAGCCTTTGAGTGCTCCAATCAAAAGACACAGGGTTAGAAGAACTGATGAAAACTCAAGACCACCTACGTGCTCCCTTACTTGAGACTCACTTGAGATCCAAGGACACAGACAAACTACAAGCTGAAGGGGCGGGGACAGGTACCCTACACAAGTGAAACTGAGAAACAAAGAAAGAAATGGATTCTGTTTTGGACCCCAGAGAGAGTCAGTAGAAAATAGCCCTATCTAGCCACCATGAATTCTTTTTGTTTGGTTTCAGCAGTGCTCATTCATAGATTTAGTGGTGCAGCAACTTCCTTCTCATTTCCTCTCACCTCAACAAATGAATTGCTGTAATGATATGCGTCTGGGAATTTATAATCATTGCTTTTTATGATGTTCACGAATGTAAAGAAGTAATAACCACCTAAAGAGGGAAGTTTGGACACTCAAATAAACACTTCACTCCACAACACACTCTTTGTTCCCAAATGCTCCTGTCCAGAAATAGGTGTTAATTCATATTTGTCCCTCCACCTATCAGCAGTGATCACGCCAATGTCCCTCAAACATGGTGGTGTGCAAAGGGCCAAGTACACTTTTCTGTCGACAACAGGCCCAGACGAAGGATACTTGTGGTCTTCAGGGATCACTTACTCACTGAATGTGGCTAAATAAAGTCAACAAGCGAGCAGGAATTATAAGAGGACAGAGGACAAAGATACGGGTTCAAGTCCTTTCACCTCCATTTACTGGTTTTGTAAGCACACTCTGCTGACTCTACCTGAAAGCGTATCTGTGACCACAGTGCTCTCCTTATGGCTTAGTTACCTTGCAAGATTTCTGGAAGCATAATGTAGGGAAGAGACATAGGCTATGTTGTTAACTGTTCTGTACATAAGGATAGATGGGCAGACAAAAAGATGATTGTTTTATAGATAGATAGGTAGACAGACGACAGGTGAAAGAGAGATAGGTACATAGATTAATAGATGATAGACATCATAGATAGATGATAGGAAGATAGATAGATAGATACATAGATAGATACATAGATACATAGATATATACATGCATAGATACATAGATAGACAGACAGACATTTAGATAGATAGATACAGATACATGTCGTTTGACACAAAGCTATTGTTCATAACCAGGAGTTGAATGGTGAATAACATAGCTAAACTACAAACAAAAAGGAAGAATGAAATCCAGTTTAAAAAGTGCAGTAAGCAGCCTTAAGAAGAAAACAAATACTACCATTTGCAATGACGTGGATTTAGCAAGATGGTAGTATGTTCAGAAAAATAGGGCAGGCGGATAAAGGCAAGTACCAAGTGATTTCACTCATGTGTGGAGTATAACAACAAAGAAAAACTGAAGTAAAAAAACAGCAGCAGACTCACAGAACCCGAGAGTTGACTAAAAGTAACCAAAGGAAAAAGGACTGGGCAGGGTGAGTCTGAAGGGAGGGATAAGTGTGGGGAGAAAGAATGGGGGCATTAAGTTTAGCATGTATAATGCGCGGGGTCGGGTGTGCATGGGGAGTACTGTACAACACAGAGAAGACTAGTAGAGATCATATAGCATCCTACTACTCACTGATGGACCGTGACTGTAACGGGGACTTTTGGGGGGGACATGGTGAAGGGGTCTACAGCATTCAACTACGCGGATCGACAGTGACTGAAGAGGTTTTTCGGGGGGACTTGGTGAAGGGGGGAGCATAGTAAACATAATGTTCTTCACGTGATTGTAGATTAATGATAAAAAATATTCTTTAAGTGCAATAAGTGCACAGCTCTGAATCATCAGAATAAAAGGTCAGGCACTGAGTGCTGCAAACAAAAGACACAGGGATAAAAGAAGGGATGAAAACTCAAGACATCTACGTGCTTACTTACAGGAGACTCACTTGAGATCCAAGGACACAGACAAACTACAAGCCGAAGGTGTGTGGACATGAACCCTACACGAGTGAAACGGAAAATCAAACAATCAAGCAAATGGATTCTGTTTGAGTCCCCAGAGACAGTCAGCAGAAAATAGCCCTATCTGGCCACCGTGAATTCTTTTTGTTTGGTTTCAACAGTTCCCAGCCATAGATTTAGTGGTGCAGCAACATACTTCTCATTTTCTCTCACCTCAACAACTGAGTTGCTGTAATAATAAGCATCTGGGCCTTTGAAATCAGTGGATTTTATGTTGTTCACGAATGTGAAAATCTAATAACCACCTAAAGAGGGAAGTTTGGACACTCAAATAAACACGTCACTCCACAATACACTGTTAGCTCCCAACTGCTCCTGTCTAGAAATTGGTGTTCCATTTTATTTGACCCTCCGTCCTATCGGCGGTGATCACGCTGATGTAATTCAAACATGGTGTTGAGCGAAGCAACAAGTTGACTTTTCTGTCGACAACAGGCCCAGAGGAATGATACTTGAGATCTTCAGGGAGCCCTTAGTCAATGAATGTGGCTAAATACAGACAGCAAGTTAGAAGGAGATGAAAGAGGACAGAGGATAGAGACACGGGTTCAAGTCCCAGCACAACCATTCCCTGGTTTTGTAGGTACACGCGGCCGACTCGAACTGCAAGTGTCTCGGTGAACCCAGTGCTCCCTCTGCAGTCTAGATACTTTGCAGGATTTTTGGGAGCATAGTGTAGGAAAGTGATATAGGGTATATGGTTAACTGTTCTGCACACATGGACAGATGGAAAGACAAAAGGATGATTGATTGAGTGATTGATAAATAGATAGACAGAAAGATAGATAGATATAGGTACATATTGATTAGCACAAAGCTACTGCTCAAAACAAGGAGAGCAATGGTGAAAGCACATTGCAAAACTACAAACAAAAAAGAAGAATGAAATCCAGTTTAAAAAGTGCAGTAAGCAGCCATAAGAAGAAAACGAATCGTATCATTTGCAATAACGTGGATGGAGCTCGAGGGTATTATGCTCAGTCAAATAGGCCAGGCGGAGAAATACATGTACCAAATGATTTCACTCATGTGTGGAGTATGATAACAAAGAAAAACTGAAGGAAAAGGCAGCAGCAGACTCACAGAACCCGAGAGTGGACCTACAGTTACCAAAAGAGAAAGGGACTGGGTAGGGTTTGTGGGAAGGGAGTAATAAGTGCGGGGAAAAAGAAAGTGGGCATTAGGATTAGCATGTATAATGTGTAGGGTGGGGTGTCTTGGGTAGGGCTGTACAACACAGAGAAGACATGTAGTGATTCTACAGCATCTTAGTACATGCTGACGGAGAGCGGCTTTTACTGGGATTTGGGGTGACTTGGTGAAGAGGGTAGACAGAATAACATAATTTTCTGCATGTGATTGTATATTAATGAGAACAAAAAGAATTTCAAAGTGCAGTAAGAGCACAGCTCTCAAATATCAGAATAAATGTACAGCCTTTGAGTGCTCCAATCAAAAGACACAGGGTTAGAAGAACTGATGAAAACACAAGACCACCTACGTGCTCCCTTACTGGAGACTCACTTGAGATCCAAGGACACAGACAAAGTACAAGCTGAAGGGGCGGGGACAGGTACCCTACACAATTGAAACTGAGAAACAAAGAAAGAAATGGATTCTGTTTTGGACCCCAGAGAGAGTCAGTAGAAAATAGCCCTATCTAGCCACCATGAATTCTTTTTGTTTGGTTTCAGCAGTGCTCAGGCATAGATTTAGTGGTGCAGCAACTTCCTTCTCATTTCCTCTCACCTCAACAAATGAATTGCTGTAATAATATGCGTCTGGGAATTTATAATCATTGCTTTTTATGATGTTCACGAATGTAAAGAAGTAATAACCACCTAAAGAGGGAAGTTTGGACACTCAAATAAACACTTCACTCCACAACACACTCTTTGTTCCCAAATGCTCCTGTCCAGAAATAGGTGTTAATTCATATTTGTCCCTCCACCTATCAGCAGTGATCACGCCAATGTCCCTCAAACATGGTGGTGTGCAAAGGGCCAAGTACACTTTTCTGTCGGCAACAGGCCTAGACGAAGGATACTTGTGGTCTTCAGGGATCACTTACTCACTGAATGTGGCTAAATAAAGTCAACAAGCGAGCAGGAATTATAAGAGGACAGAGGACAAAGATACGGGTTCAAGTCCTTTCACCTCCATTTACTGGTTTTGTAAGCACACTCTGCTGACTCTACCTGAAAGCGTATCTGTGACCACAGTGCTCTCCTTATGGCTTAGTTACCTTGCAAGATTTCTGGAAGCATAATGTAGGGAAGAGACATAGGCTATGTTGTTAACTGTTCTGTACATAAGGATAGATGGGCAGACAAAAAGATGATTGTTTTATAGATAGATAGGTAGACAGACGACAGGTGAAAGAGAGATAGGTACATAGATTAATAGATGATAGACATCATAGATAGATGATAGGAAGATAGATAGATAGATACATAGATAGATACATAGATACATAGATATATACATGCATAGATACATAGATAGACAGACAGACCTTTAGATAGATAGATACAGATACATGTCGTTTGACACAAAGCTATTGTTCATAACCAGGAGTTGAATGGTGAATAACATAGCTAAACTACAAACAAAAAGGAAGAATGAAATCCAGTTTAAAAAGTGCAGTAAGCAGCCTTAAGAAGAAAACAAATACTACCATTTGCAATGACGTGGATTTAGCAAGATGGTAGTATGTTCAGAAAAATAGGGCAGGCGGATAAAGGCAAGTACCAAGTGATTTCACTCATGTGTGGAGTATAACAACAAAGAAAAACTGAAGTAAAAAAACAGCAGCAGACTCACAGAACCCGAGAGTTGACTAAAAGTAACCAAAGGAAAAAGGACTGGGCAGGGTGAGTCTGAAGGGAGGGATAAGTGTGGGGAGAAAGAATGGGGGCATTAAGTTTAGCATGTATAATGCGCGGGGTCGGGTGTGCATGGGGAGTACTGTACAACACAGAGAAGACTAGTAGAGATCATATAGCATCCTACTACTCACTGATGGACCGTGAAGGTAACGGGGACTTTTGGGGGGGACATGGTGAAGGGGTCTACAGCATTCAACTACGCGGATCGACAGTGACTGAAGAGGTTTTTCGGGGGGACTTGGTGAAGGGGGGAGCATAGTAAACATAATGTTCTTCACGTGATTGTAGATTAATGATAAAAAATATTCTTTAAGTGCAATAAGTGCACAGCTCTGAATCATCAGAATAAAAGTTCAGGCACTGAGTGCTGCAAACAAAAGACACAGGGATAAAAGAAGGGATGAAAACTCAAGACATCTACGTGCTTACTTACAGGAGACTCACTTGAGATCCAAGGACACAGACAAACTACAAGCCGAAGGTGTGTGGACATGAACCCTACACGAGTGAAACGGAAAATCAAACAATCAAGCAAATGGATTCTGTTTGAGTCCCCAGAGACAGTCAGCAGAAAATAGCCCTATCTGGCCACCGTGAATTCTTTTTGTTTGGTTTCAACAGTTCCCAGCCATAGATTTAGTGGTGCAGCAACATACTTCTCATTTTCTCTCACCTCAACAACTGAGTTGCTGTAATAATAAGCATCTGGGCCTTTGAAATCAGTGGATTTTATGTTGTTCACGAATGTGAAAATCTAATAACCACCTAAAGAGGGAAGTTTGGACACTCAAATAAACACGTCACTCCACAATACACTGTTAGCTCCCAACTGCTCCTGTCTAGAAATTGGTGTTCCATTTTATTTGACCCTCCGTCCTATCGGCGGTGATCACGCTGATGTAATTCAAACATGGTGGTGAGCGAAGCAACAAGTTGACTTTTCTGTCGACAACAGGCCCAGAGGAATGATACTTGAGATCTTCAGGGAGCCCTTAGTCAATGAATGTGGCTAAATACAGACAGCAAGTTAGAAGGAGATGAAAGAGGACAGAGGATAGAGACACGGGTTCAAGTCCCAGCACAACCATTCCCTGGTTTTGTAGGTACACGCGGCCGACTCGAACTGCAAGTGTCTCGGTGAACCCAGTGCTCCCTCTGCAGCCTAGATACTTTGCAGGATTTTGGGGAGCATAGTGTAGGAAAGTGATATAGGGTATATGGTTAACTGTTCTGCACACATGGACAGATGGAAAGACAAAAGGATGATTGATTGAGTGATTGATAAATAGATAGACAGAAAGATAGATAGATATAGGTACATATTGATTTGCACAAAGCTACTGCTCAAAACAAGGAGAGCAATGGTGAAAGCACATTGCAAAACTACAAACAAAAAAGAAGAATGAAATCCAGTTTAAAAAGTGCAGTAAGCAGCCATAAGAAGAAAACGAATCCTATCATTTGCAATAACGTGGATGGAGCTCGAGGGTATTACGCTCAGTCAAATAGGCCAGGCGGAGAAATACATGTACCAAATGATTTCACTCATGTGTGGAGTATGATAACAAAGAAAAACTGAAGGAAAAGGCAGCAGCAGACTCACAGAACCCGAGAGTGGACCTACAGTTACCAAAAGAGAAAGGGACTGGGTAGGGTTTGTGGGAAGGGAGTAATAAGTGCGGGGAAAAAGAAAGTGGGCATTAGGATTAGCATGTATAATGTGTAGGGTGGGGTGTCTTGGGTAGGGCTGTACAACACAGGGAAGACATGTAGTGATTCTACAGCATCTTAGTACATGCTGACGGAGAGCGGCTGTTACTGGGCTTTGGGGTGACTTGGTGAAGAGGGTAGACAGAATAACATAATTTTCTGCATGTGATTGTATATTAATGAGAACAAAAAGAATTTCAAAGTGCAGTAAGAGCACAGCTCTCAAATATCAGAATAAAAGTACAGCCTTTGAGTGCTCCAATCAAAAGACACAGGGTTAGAAGAACTGATGAAAACTCAAGACCACCTACGTGCTCCCTTACTTGAGACTCACTTGAGATCCAAGGACACAGACAAACTACAAGCTGAAGGGGCGGGGACAGGTACCCTACACAAGTGAAACTGAGAAACAAAGAAAGAAATGGATTCTGTTTTGGACCCCAGAGAGAGTCAGTAGAAAATAGCCCTATCTAGCCACCATGAATTCTTTTTGTTTGGTTTCAGCAGTGCTCAGGCATAGATTTAGTGGTGCAGCAACTTCCTTCTCATTTCCTCTCACCTCAACAAATGAATTGCTGTAATGATATGCGTCTGGGAATTTATAATCATTGCTTTTTATGATGTTCACGAATGTAAAGAAGTAATAACCACCTAAAGAGGGAAGTTTGGACACTCAAATAAACACTTCACTCCACAACACACTCTTTGTTCCCAAATGCTCCTGTCCAGAAATAGGTGTTAATTCATATTTGTCCCTCCACCTATCAGCAGTGATCACGCCAATGTCCCTCAAACATGGTGGTGTGCAAAGGGCCAAGTACACTTTTCTGTCGACAACAGGCCCAGACGAAGGATACTTGTGGTCTTCAGGGATCACTTACTCACTGAATGTGGCTAAATAAAGTCAACAAGCGAGCAGGAATTATAAGAGGACAGAGGACAAAGATACGGGTTCAAGTCCTTTCACCTCCATTTACTGGTTTTGTAAGCACACTCTGCTGACTCTACCTGAAAGCGTATCTGTGACCACAGTGCTCTCCTTATGGCTTAGTTACCTTGCAAGATTTCTGGAAGCATAATGTAGGGAAGAGACATAGGCTATGTTGTTAACTGTTCTGTACATAAGGATAGATGGGCAGACAAAAAGATGATTGTTTTATAGATAGATAGGTAGACAGACGACAGGTGAAAGAGAGATAGGTACATAGATTAATAGATGATAGACATCATAGATAGATGATAGGAAGATAGATAGATAGATACATAGATAGATACATAGATACATAGATATATACATGCATAGATACATAGATAGACAGACAGACCTTTAGATAGATAGATACAGATACATGTCGTTTGACACAAAGCTATTGTTCATAACCAGGAGTTGAATGGTGAATAACATAGCTAAACTACAAACAAAAAGGAAGAATGAAATCCAGTTTAAAAAGTGCAGTAAGCAGCCTTAAGAAGAAAACAAATACTACCATTTGCAATGACGTGGATTTAGCAAGATGGTAGTATGTTCAGAAAAATAGGGCAGGCGGATAAAGGCAAGTACCAAGTGATTTCACTCATGTGTGGAGTATAACAACAAAGAAAAACTGAAGTAAAAAAACAGCAGCAGACTCACAGAACCCGAGAGTTGACTAAAAGTAACCAAAGGAAAAAGGACTGGGCAGGGTGAGTCTGAAGGGAGGGATAAGTGTGGGGAGAAAGAATGGGGGCATTAAGTTTAGCATGTATAATGCGCGGGGTCGGGTG
Organism: Manis pentadactyla; assembly: GCF_030020395.1. Classification (NCBI taxonomy): domain Eukaryota; kingdom Metazoa; phylum Chordata; class Mammalia; order Pholidota; family Manidae; genus Manis; species Manis pentadactyla. Next base: position 1,031,412 of record NW_026644865.1, read on the forward strand.
TGCATGGGGAGTACTGTACAACACAGAGAAGACTAGTAGAGATCATATAGCATCCTACTACTCACTGATGGACCGTGAAGGTAACGGGGACTTTTGGGGGGGACATGGTGAAGGGGTCTACAGCATTCAACTACGCGGATCGACAGTGACTGAAGAGGTTTTTCGGGGGGACTTGGTGAAGGGGGGAGCATAGTAAACATAATGTTCTTCACGTGATTGTAGATTAATGATAAAAAATATTCTTTAAGTGCAATAAGTGCACAGCTCTGAATCATCAGAATAAAAGGTCAGGCACTGAGTGCTGCAAACAAAAGACACAGGGATAAAAGAAGGGATGAAAACTCAAGACATCTACGTGCTTACTTACAGGAGACTCACTTGAGATCCAAGGACACAGACAAACTACAAGCCGAAGGTGTGTGGACATGAACCCTACACGAGTGAAACGGAAAATCAAACAATCAAGCAAATGGATTCTGTTTGAGTCCCCAGAGACAGTCAGCAGAAAATAGCCCTATCTGGCCACCGTGAATTCTTTTTGTTTGGTTTCAACAGTTCCCAGCCATAGATTTAGTGGTGCAGCAACATACTTCTCATTTTCTCTCACCTCAACAACTGAGTTGCTGTAATAATAAGCATCTGGGCCTTTGAAATCAGTGGATTTTATGTTGTTCACGAATGTGAAAATCTAATAACCACCTAAAGAGGGAAGTTTGGACACTCAAATAAACACGTCACTCCACAATACACTGTTAGCTCCCAACTGCTCCTGTCTAGAAATTGGTGTTCCATTTTATTTGACCCTCCGTCCTATCGGCGGTGATCACGCTGATGTAATTCAAACATGGTGGTGAGCGAAGCAACAAGTTGACTTTTCTGTCGACAACAGGCCCAGAGGAATGATACTTGAGATCTTCAGGGAGCCCTTAGTCAATGAATGTGGCTAAATACAGACAGCAAGTTAGAAGGAGATGAAAGAGGACAGAGGATAGAGACACGGGTTCAAGTCCCAGCACAACCATTCCCTGGTTTTGTAGGTACACGCGGCCGACTCGAACTGCAAGTGTCTCGGTGAACCCAGTGCTCCCTCTGCAGCCTAGATACTTTGCAGGATTTTGGGGAGCATAGTGTAGGAAAGTGATATAGGGTATATGGTTAACTGTTCTGCACACATGGACAGATGGAAAGACAAAAGGATGATTGATTGAGTGATTGATAAATAGATAGACAGAAAGATAGATAGATATAGGTACATATTGATTAGCACAAAGCTACTGCTCAAAACAAGGAGAGCAATGGTGAAAGCACATTGCAAAACTACAAACAAAAAAGAAGAATGAAATCCAGTTTAAAAAGTGCAGTAAGCAGCCATAAGAAGAAAACGAATCCTATCATTTGCAATAACGTGGATGGAGCTCGAGGGTATTATGCTCAGTCAAATAGGCCAGGCGGAGAAATACATGTACCAAATGATTTCACTCATGTGTGGAGTATGATAACAAAGAAAAACTGAAGGAAAAGGCAGCAGCAGACTCACAGAACCCGAGAGTGGACCTACAGTTACCAAAAGAGAAAGGGACTGGGTAGGGTTTGTGGGAAGGGAGTAATAAGTGCGGGGAAAAAGAAAGTGGGCATTAGGATTAGCATGTATAATGTGTAGGGTGGGGTGTCTTGGGTAGGGCTGTACAACACAGAGAAGACATGTAGTGATTCTACAGCATCTTAGTACATGCTGACGGAGAGCGGCTGTTACTGGGCTTTGGGGTGACTTGGTGAAGAGGGTAGACAGAATAACATAATTTTCTGCATGTGATTGTATATTAATGAGAACAAAAAGAATTTCAAAGTGCAGTAAGAGCACAGCTCTCAAATATCAGAATAAAAGTACAGCCTTTGAGTGCTCCAATCAAAAGACACAGGGTTAGAAGAACTGATGAAAACTCAAGACCACCTACGTGCTCCCTTACTTGAGACTCACTTGAGATCCAAGGACACAGACAAACTACAAGCTGAAGGGGCGGGGACAGGTACCCTACACAAGTGAAACTGAGAAACAAAGAAAGAAATGGATTCTGTTTTGGACCCCAGAGAGAGTCAGTAGAAAATAGCCCTATCTAGCCACCATGAATTCTTTTTGTTTGGTTTCAGCAGTGCTCAGGCATAGATTTAGTGGTGCAGCAACTTCCTTCTCATTTCCTCTCACCTCAACAAATGAATTGCTGTAATGATATGCGTCTGGGAATTTATAATCATTGCTTTTTATGATGTTCACGAATGTAAAGAAGTAATAATCACCTAAAGAGGGAAGTTTGGACACTCAAATAAACACTTCACTCCACAACACACTCTTTGTTCCCAAATGCTCCTGTCCAGAAATAGGTGTTAATTCATATTTGTCCCTCCACCTATCAGCAGTGATCACGCCAATGTCCCTCAAACATGGTGGTGTGCAAAGGGCCAAGTACACTTTTCTGTCGACAACAGGCCCAGACGAAGGATACTTGTGGTCTTCAGGGATCACTTACTCACTGAATGTGGATAAATAAAGTCAACAAGCGAGCAGGAATTATAAGAGGACAGAGGACAAAGATACGGGTTCAAGTCCTTTCACCTCCATTTACTGGTTTTGTAAGCACACTCTGCTGACTCTACCTGAAAGCGTATCTGTGACCACAGTGCTCTCCTTATGGCTTAGTTACCTTGCAAGATTTCTGGAAGCATAATGTAGGGAAGAGACATAGGATATGTTGTTAACTGTTCTGTACATAAGGATAGATGGGCAGACAAAAAGATGATTGTTTTATAGATAGATAGGTAGACAGACGACAGGTGAAAGAGAGATAGGTACATAGATTAATAGATGATAGACATCATAGATAGATGATAGGAAGATAGATAGATAGATACATAGATAGATACATAGATACATAGATATATACATGCATAGATACATAGATAGACAGACAGACCTTTAGATAGATAGATACAGATACATGTCGTTTGACACAAAGCTATTGTTCATAACCAGGAGTTGAATGGTGAATAACATAGCTAAACTACAAACAAAAAGGAAGAATGAAATCCAGTTTAAAAAGTGCAGTAAGCAGCCTTAAGAAGAAAACAAATACTACCATTTGCAATGACGTGGATTTAGCAAGATGGTAGTATGTTCAGAAAAATAGGGCAGGCGGATAAAGGCAAGTACCAAGTGATTTCACTCATGTGTGGTGTATAACAACAAAGAAAAACTGAAGTAAAAAAACAGCAGCAGACTCACAGAACCCGAGAGTTGACTAAAAGTAACCAAAGGAAAAAGGACTGGGCAGGGTGAGTCTGAAGGGAGGGATAAGTGTGGGGAGAAAGAATGGGGGCATTAAGTTTAGCATGTATAATGCGCGGGGTCGGGTGTGCATGGGGAGTACTGTACAACACAGAGAAGACTAGTAGAGATCATATAGCATCCTACTACTCACTGATGGACCGTGAAGGTAACGGGGACTTTTGGGGGGGACATGGTGAAGGGGTCTACAGCATTCAACTACGCGGATCGACAGTGACTGAAGAGGTTTTTCGGGGGGACTTGGTGAAGGGGGGAGCATAGTAAACATAATGTTCTTCACGTGATTGTAGATTAATGATAAAAAATATTCTTTAAGTGCAATAAGTGCACAGCTCTGAATCATCAGAATAAAAGGTCAGGCACTGAGTGCTGCAAACAAAAGACACAGGGATAAAAGAAGGGATGAAAACTCAAGACATCTACGTGCTTACTTACAGGAGACTCACTTGAGATCCAAGGACACAGACAAACTACAAGCCGAAGGTGTGTGGACATGAACCCTACACGAGTGAAACGGAAAATCAAACAATCAAGCAAATGGATTCTGTTTGAGTCCCCAGAGACAGTCAGCAGAAAATAGCCCTATCTGGCCACCGTGAATTCTTTTTGTTTGGTTTCAACAGTTCCCAGCCATAGATTTAGTGGTGCAGCAACATACTTCTCATTTTCTCTCACCTCAACAACTGAGTTGCTGTAATAATAAGCATCTGGGCCTTTGAAATCAGTGGATTTTATGTTGTTCACGAATGTGAAAATCTAATAACCACCTAAAGAGGGAAGTTTGGACACTCAAATAAACACGTCACTCCACAATACACTGTTAGCTCCCAACTGCTCCTGTCTAGAAATTGGTGTTCCATTTTATTTGACCCTCCGTCCTATCGGCGGTGATCACGCTGATGTAATTCAAACATGGTGGTGAGCGAAGCAACAAGTTGACTTTTCTGTCGACAACAGGCCCAGAGGAATGATACTTGAGATCTTCAGGGAGCCCTTAGTCAATGAATGTGGCTAAATACAGACAGCAAGTTAGAAGGAGATGAAAGAGGACAGAGGATAGAGACACGGGTTCAAGTCCCAGCACAACCATTCCCTGGTTTTGTAGGTACACGCGGCCGACTCGAACTGCAAGTGTCTCGGTGAACCCAGTGCTCCCTCTGCAGCCTAGATACTTTGCAGGATTTTGGGGAGCATAGTGTAGGAAAGTGATATAGGGTATATGGTTAACTGTTCTGCACACATGGACAGATGGAAAGACAAAAGGATGATTGATTGAGTGATTGATAAATAGATAGACAGAAAGATAGATAGATATAGGTACATATTGATTAGCACAAAGCTACTGCTCAAAACAAGGAGAGCAATGGTGAAAGCACATTGCAAAACTACAAACAAAAAAGAAGAATGAAATCCAGTTTAAAAAGTGCAGTAAGCAGCCATAAGAAGAAAACGAATCCTATCATTTGCAATAACGTGGATGGAGCTCGAGGGTATTATGCTCAGTCAAATAGGCCAGGCGGAGAAATACATGTACCAAATGATTTCACTCATGTGTGGAGTATGATAACAAAGAAAAACTGAAGGAAAAGGCAGCAGCAGACTCACAGAACCCGAGAGTGGACCTACAGTTACCAAAAGAGAAAGGGACTGGGTAGGGTTTGTGGGAAGGGAGTAATAAGTGCGGGGAAAAAGAAAGTGGGCATTAGGATTAGCATGTATAATGTGTAGGGTGGGGTGTCTTGGGTAGGGCTGTACAACACAGAGAAGACATGTAGTGATTCTACAGCATCTTAGTACATGCTGACGGAGAGCGGCTGTTACTGGGCTTTGGGGTGACTTGGTGAAGAGGGTAGACAGAATAACATAATTTTCTGCATGTGATTGTATATTAATGAGAACAAAAAGAATTTCAAAGTGCAGTAAGAGCACAGCTCTCAAATATCAGAATAAAAGTACAGCCTTTGAGTGCTCCAATCAAAAGACACAGGGTTAGAAGAACTGATGAAAACTCAAGACCACCTACGTGCTCCCTTACTTGAGACTCACTTGAGATCCAAGGACACAGACAAACTACAAGCTGAAGGGGCGGGGACAGGTACCCTACACAAGTGAAACTGAGAAACAAAGAAAGAAATGGATTCTGTTTTGGACCCCAGAGAGAGTCAGTAGAAAATAGCCCTATCTAGCCACCATGAATTCTTTTTGTTTGGTTTCAGCAGTGCTCAGGCATAGATTTAGTGGTGCAGCAACTTCCTTCTCATTTCCTCTCACCTCAACAAATGAATTGCTGTAATGATATGCGTCTGGGAATTTATAATCATTGCTTTTTATGATGTTCACGAATGTAAAGAAGTAATAATCACCTAAAGAGGGAAGTTTGGACACTCAAATAAACACTTCACTCCACAACACACTCTTTGTTCCCAAATGCTCCTGTCCAGAAATAGGTGTTAATTCATATTTGTCCCTCCACCTATCAGCAGTGATCACGCCAATGTCCCTCAAACATGGTGGTGTGCAAAGGGCCAAGTACACTTTTCTGTCGACAACAGGCCCAGACGAAGGATACTTGTGGTCTTCAGGGATCACTTACTCACTGAATGTGGCTAAATAAAGTCAACAAGCGAGCAGGAATTATAAGAGGACAGAGGACAAAGATACGGGTTCAAGTCCTTTCACCTCCATTTACTGGTTTTGTAAGCACACTCTGCTGACTCTACCTGAAAGCGTATCTGTGAACACAGTGCTCTCCTTATGGCTTAGTTACCTTGCAAGATTTCTGGAAGCATAATGTAGGGAAGAGACATAGGCTATGTTGTTAACTGTTCTGTACATAAGGATAGATGGGCAGACAAAAAGATGATTGTTTTATAGATAGATAGGTAGACAGACGACAGGTGAAAGAGAGATAGGTACATAGATTAATAGATGATAGACATCATAGATAGATGATAGGAAGATAGATAGATAGATACATAGATAGATACATAGATACATAGATATATACATGCATAGATACATAGATAGACAGACAGACCTTTAGATAGATAGATACAGATACATGTCGTTTGACACAAAGCTATTGTTCATAACCAGGAGTTGAATGGTGAATAACATAGCTAAACTACAAACAAAAAGGAAGAATGAAATCCAGTTTAAAAAGTGCAGTAAGCAGCCTTAAGAAGAAAACAAATACTACCATTTGCAATGACGTGGATTTAGCAAGATGGTAGTATGTTCAGAAAAATAGGGCAGGCGGATAAAGGCAAGTACCAAGTGATTTCACTCATGTGTGGAGTATAACAACAAAGAAAAACTGAAGTAAAAAAACAGCAGCAGACTCACAGAACCCGAGAGTTGACTAAAAGTAACCAAAGGAAAAAGGACTGGGCAGGGTGAGTCTGAAGGGAGGGATAAGTGTGGGGAGAAAGAATGGGGGCATTAAGTTTAGCATGTATAATGCGCGGGGTCGGGTGTGCATGGGGAGTACTGTACAACACAGAGAAGACTAGTAGAGATCATATAGCATTCTACTACTCACTGATGGACCGTGACTGTAACGGGGACTTTTGGGGGGGACATGGTGAAGGGGTCTACAGCATTCAACTACGCGGATCGACAGTGACTGAAGAGGTTTTTCGGGGGGACTTGGTGAAGGGGGGAGCATAGTAAACATAATGTTCTTCACGTGATTGTAGATTAATGATAAAAAATATTCTTTAAGTGCAATAAGTGCACAGCTCTGAATCATCAGAATAAAAGGTCAGGCACTGAGTGCTGCAAACAAAAGACACAGGGATAAAAGAAGGGATGAAAACTCAAGACATCTACGTGCTTACTTACAGGAGACTCACTTGAGATCCAAGGACACAGACAAACTACAAGCCGAAGGTGTGTGGACATGAACCCTACACGAGTGAAACGGAAAATCAAACAATCAAGCAAATGGATTCTGTTTGAGTCCCCAGAGACAGTCAGCAGAAAATAGCCCTATCTGGCCACCGTGAATTCTTTTTGTTTGGTTTCAACAGTTCCCAGCCATAGATTTAGTGGTGCAGCAACATACTTCTCATTTTCTCTCACCTCAACAACTGAGTTGCTGTAATAATAAGCATCTGGGCCTTTGAAATCAGTGGATTTTATGTTGTTCACGAATGTGAAAATCTAATAACCACCTAAAGAGGGAAGTTTGGACACTCAAATAAACACGTCACTCCACAATACACTGTTAGCTCCCAACTGCTCCTGTCTAGAAATTGGTGTTCCATTTTATTTGACCCTCCGTCCTATCGGCGGTGATCACGCTGATGTAATTCAAACATGGTGGTGAGCGAAGCAACAAGTTGACTTTTCTGTCGACAACAGGCCCAGAGGAATGATACTTGAGATCTTCAGGGAGCCCTTAGTCAATGAATGTGGCTAAATACAGACAGCAAGTTAGAAGGAGATGAAAGAGGACAGAGGATAGAGACACGGGTTCAAGTCCCAGCACAACCATTCCCTGGTTTTGTAGGTACACGCGGCCGACTCGAACTGCAAGTGTCTCGGTGAACCCAGTGCTCCCTCTGCAGCCTAGATACTTTGCAGGATTTTGGGGAGCATAGTGTAGGAAAGTGATATAGGGTATATGGTTAACTGTTCTGCACACATGGACAGATGGAAAGACAAAAGGATGATTGATTGAGTGATTGATAAATAGATAGACAGAAAGATAGATAGATATAGGTACATATTGATTAGCACAAAGCTACTGCTCAAAACAAGGAGAGCAATGGTGAAAGCACATTGCAAAACTACAAACAAAAAAGAAGAATGAAATCCAGTTTAAAAAGTGCAGTAAGCAGCCATAAGAAGAAAACGAATCCTATCATTTGCAATAACGTGGATGGAGCTCGAGGGTATTATGCTCAGTCAAATAGGCCAGGCGGAGAAATACATGTACCAAATGATTTCACTCATGTGTGGAGTATGATAACAAAGAAAAACTGAAGGAAAAGGCAGCAGCAGACTCACAGAACCCGAGAGTGGACCTACAGTTACCAAAAGAGAAAGGGACTGGGTAGGGTTTGTGGGAAGGGAGTAATAAGTGCTAGGAAAAAGAAAGTGGGCATTAGGATTAGCATGTATAATGTGTAGGGTGGGGTGTCTTGGGTAGGGCTGTACAACACAGAGAAGACATGTAGTGATTCTAGAGCATCTTAGTACATGCTGACGGAGAGCGGCTGTTACTGGGCTTTGGGGTGACTTGGTGAAGAGGGTAGACAGAATAACATAATTTTCTGCATGTGATTGTATATTAATGAGAACAAAAAGAATTTCAAAGTGCAGTAAGAGCACAGCTCTCAAATATCAGAATAAAAGTACAGCCTTTGAGTGCTCCAATCAAAAGACACAGGGTTAGAAGAACTGATGAAAACTCAAGACCACCTACGTGCTCCCTTACTTGAGACTCACTTGAGATCCAAGGACACAGACAAACTACAAGCTGAAGGGGCGGGGACAGGTACCCTACACAAGTGAAACTGAGAAACAAAGAAAGAAATGGATTCTGTTTTGGACCCCAGAGAGAGTCAGTAGAAAATAGCCCTATCTAGCCACCATGAATTCTTTTTGTTTGGTTTCAGCAGTGCTCAGGCATAGATTTAGTGGTGCAGCAACTTCCTTCTCATTTCCTCTCACCTCAACAAATGAATTGCTGTAATGATATGCGTCTGGGAATTTATAATCATTGCTTTTTATGATGTTCACGAATGTAAAGAAGTAATAACCACCTAAAGAGGGAAGTTTGGACACTCAAATAAACACTTCACTCCACAACACACTCTTTGTTCCCAAATGCTCCTGTCCAGAAATAGGTGTTAATTCATATTTGTCCCTCCACCTATCAGCAGTGATCACGCCAATGTCCCTCAAACATGGTGGTGTGCAAAGGGCCAAGTACACTTTTCTGTCGACAACAGGCCCAGACGAAGGATACTTGTGGTCTTCAGGGATCACTTACTCACTGAATGTGGCTAAATAAAGTCAACAAGCGAGCAGGAATTATAAGAGGACAGAGGACAAAGATACGCGTTCAAGTTCTTTCACCTCCATTTACTGGTTTTGTAAGCACACTCTGCTGACTCTACCTGAAAGCATATCAGTGAACACAGTGCTCTCCTTAAGGCTTAGTTACCTTGCAAGTTTTCTGGAAGCATAATGTAGGGAAGAGACATAGGCTATGTTGTTAACTGTTCTGTACATAAGGATAGATGGGCAGACAAAAAGATGATTGTTTCATAGATAGATAGGTAGACAGACGACAGGTGAAAGATAGATAGATAGGTACATAGATTAATATATGATAGACATCATAGATAGATGATAGGAAGATAGATAGATAGATACATAGATAGATACATAGATACATAGATAGACAGACAGTTAGATAGATAGATACAGATACATGTCGATTGACACAAAGCTATTGTTCATAACCAGGAGTTGAATGGTGAATAACATAGCTAAATAACAAACAAAAAGGAAGAATGAAATCCAGATTAAAAAGTGCAGTAAGCAGCCTTAAGAAGAAAACAAATACTACCATTTGCAATGACGTGGATGGAGCAAGACGGTAGTATGTTCAGAAAAATAGGGCAGGCGGATAAAGGCAAGTACCAAGTGATTTCACTCATGTGTGGAGTATAACAACAAAGAAAAACTGAAGTAAAAAAACAGCAGCAGACTCACAGAACCCGAGAGTTGACTAAAAGTAACAAAAGGAAAAAGGACTGGGCAGGGAGAGTCTGAAGGGAGGGATAAGTGTGGGGAGAAAGAATGGGGGCATTAAGTTTTGCATGTATAATGCGCGGGGTCGGGTGTGCATGGGGAGTACTGTACAACACAGAGAAGACTAGTAGAGATCATATAGCATCTTACTACTCACTGACGGACAGTGACTGTAACGGGGACTTTTGGGGGGGACATGGTGAAGGGGTCTACAGCATCCAACTACGCTGATCGACAGTGACTGAAGAGGTTTTCCGGGGGGACTTGGTGAAGGGGGGAGCATAGTAAACATAATGTTCTTCACGTGATTGTAGATTAATGATAAAAAATATTCTTTAAGTGCAATAAGTGCACAGCTCTGAATCATCAGAATAAAAGGTCAGGCACTGAGTGCTGCAAACAAAAGACACAGGGATAAAAGAAGGGATGAAAACTCAAGACACCTACGTGCTTACTTACAGGAGACTCACTTGAGATCCAAGGACACAGACAAACTACAAGCCGAAGGTGTGTGGACAAGTACCCTACACGAGTGAAACGGAAAATCAAACAATCAAGCAAATGGATTCTGTTTGAGTCCCCAGAGACAGTCAGCAGAAAATAGCCCTATCTGGCCACCGTGAATTCTTTTTGTTTGGTTTCAACAGTTCCCAGCCATAGATTTAGTGGTGCAGCAACATACTTCTCATTTTCTCTCACCTCAACAACTGAGTTGCTGTAATAATAAGCATCTGGGCCTTTGAAATCAGTGGATTTTATGTTGTTCACGAATGTGAAAATCTAATAACCACCTAAAGAGGGAAGTTTGGACACTCAAATAAACACGTCACTCCACAATACACTGTTAGCTCCCAACTGCTCCTGTCTAGAAATTGGTGTTCCATTTTATTTGACCCTCCGTCCTATCGGCGGTGATCATGCTGATGTAATTCAAACATGGTGGTGAGCGAAGCAACAAGTTGACTTTTCTGTCGACAACAGGCCCAGAGGAATGATACTTGAGATCTTCAGGGAGCCCTTAGTCAATGAATGTGGCTAAATACAGACAGCAAGTTAGAAGGAGATGAAAGAGGACAGAGGATAGAGACACGGGTTCAAGTCCCAGCACAACCATTCCCTGGTTTTGTAGGTACACGCGGCCGACTCGAACTGCAAGTGTCTCGGTGAACCCAGTGCTCCCTCTGCAGTCTAGATACTTTGCAGGATTTTTGGGAGCATAGTGTAGGAAAGTGATATAGGGTATATGGTTAACTGTTCTGCACACATGGACAGATGGAAAGACAAAAGGATGATTGATTGAGTGATTGATAAATAGATAGACAGAAAGATAGATAGATATAGGTACATATCGATTAGCACAAAGCTACTGCTCAAAACAAGGAGAGCAATGGTGAAAGCACATTGCAAAACTACAAACAATAAAGAAGAATGAAATCCAGTTTAAAAAGTGCAGTAAGCAGCCATAAGAAGAAAACGAATGCTATCATTTGCAATAACGTGGATGGAGCTCGAGGGTATTATGCTCAGTCAAATAGGCCAGGCGGAGAAATACATGTACCAAATGATTTCACTCATGTGTGGAGTATGATAACAAAGAAAAACTGAAGGAAAAGGCAGCAGCAGACTCACAGAACCCGAGAGTGGACCTACAGTTACCAAAAGAGAAAGGGACTGGGTAGGGTTTGTGGGAAGGGAGTAATAAGTGCGGGGAAAAAGAAAGTGGGCATTAGGATTAGCATGTATAATGTGTAGGGTGGGGTGTCTTGGGTAGGGCTGTACAACACAGAGAAGACATGTAGTGATTCTAGAGCATCTTAGTACATGCTGACGGAGAGCGGCTTTTACTGGGATTTGGGGTGACTTGGTGAAGAGGGTAGACAGAATAACATAATTTTCTGCATGTGATTGTATATTAATGAGAACAAAAAGAATTTCAAAGTGCAGTAAGAGCACAGCTCTCAAATATCAGAATAAAAGTACAGCCTTTGAGTGCTCCAATCAAAAGACACAGGGTTAGAAGAACTGATGAAAACTCAAGACCACCTACGTGCTCCCTTACTGGAGACTCACTTGAGATCCAAGGACACAGACAAACTACAAGCTGAAGGGGCTGGGACAGGTACCCTACACAAGTGAAACTGAGAAACAAAGAAAGAAATGGATTCTGTTTTGGACCCCAGAGAGAGTCAGTAGAAAATAGTCCTATCTAGCCACCATGAATTCTTTTTGTTTGGTTTCAGCAGTGCTCAGGCATAGATTTAGTGGTGCAGCAACTTCCTTCTCATTTCCTCTCACCTCAACAAATGAATTGCTGTAATAATATGCGTCTGGGAATTTATAATCATTGCTTTTTATGATGTTCACGAATGTAAAGAAGTAATAACCACCTAAAGAGGGAAGTTTGGACACTCAAATAAACACTTCACTCCACAACACACTCTTTGTTCCCAAATGCTCCTGTCCAGAAATAGGTGTTAATTCATATTTGTCCCTCCACCTATCAGCAGTGATCACGCCAATGTCCCTCAAACATGGTGGTGTGCAAAGGGCCAAGTACACTTTTCTGTCGACAACAGGCCCAGACGAAGGATACTTGTGGTCTTCAGGGATCACTTACTCACTGAATGTGGCTAAATAAAGTCAACAAGCGAGCAGGAATTATAAGAGGACAGAGGATAAAGATACGGGTTCAAGTTCTTTCACCTCCATTTACTGGTTTTGTAAGCACACTCTGCTGACTCTACCTGAAAGCATATCAGTGAACACAGTGCTCTCCTTATGGCTTAGTTACCTTGCAAGTTTTCTGGAAGCATAATGTAGGGAAGAGACATAGGCTATGTTGTTAACTGTTCTGTACATAAGGATAGATGGGCAGACAAAAAGATGATTGTTTCATAGATAGATAGGTAGACAGACGACAGGTGAAAGATAGATAGATAGGTACATAGATTAATATATGATAGACATCATAGATAGATGATAGGAAGATAGATAGATAGATACATAGATAGATACATAGATACATAGATAGACAGACAGACAGTTAGATAGATAGATACAGATACATGTCGATTGACACAAAGCTATTGTTCATAACCAGGAGTTGAATGGTGAATAACATAGCTAAATAACAAACAAAAAGGAAGAATGAAATCCAGATTAAAAAGTGCAGTAAGCAGCCTTAAGAAGAAAACAAATACTACCATTTGCAATGACGTGGATGGAGCAAGACGGTAGTATGTTCAGAAAAATAGGGCAGGCGGATAAAGGCAAGTACCAAGTGATTTCACTCATGTGTGGAGTATAACAACAAAGAAAAACTGAAGTAAAAAAACAGCAGCAGACTCACAGAACCCGAGAGTTGACTAAAAGTAACAAAAGGAAAAAGGACTGGGCAGGGAGAGTCTGAAGGGAGGGATAAGTGTGGGGAGAAAGAATGGGGGCATTAAGTTTTGCATGTATAATGCGCGGGGTCGGGTGTGCATGGGGAGTACTGTACAACACAGAGAAGACTAGTAGAGATCATATAGCATCTTACTACTCACTGACGGACAGTGACTGTAACGGGGACTTTTGGGGGGGACATGGTGAAGGGGTCTACAGCATCCAACTACGCTGATCGACAGTGACTGAAGAGGTTTTCCGGGGGGACTTGGTGAAGGGGGGAGCATAGTAAACATAATGTTCTTCACGTGATTGTAGATTAATGATAAAAAATATTCTTTAAGTGCAATAAGTGCACAGCTCTGAATCATCAGAATAAAAGGTCAGGCACTGAGTGCTGCAAACAAAAGACACAGGGATAAAAGAAGGGATGAAAACTCAAGACACCTACGTGCTTACTTACAGGAGACTCACTTGAGATCCAAGGACACAGACAAACTACAAGCCGAAGGTGTGTGGACAAGTACCCTACACGAGTGAAACGGAAAATCAAACAATCAAGCAAATGGATTCTGTTTGAGTCCCCAGAGACAGTCAGCAGAAAATAGCCCTATCTGGCCACCGTGAATTCTTTTTGTTTGGTTTCAACAGTTCCCAGCCATAGATTTAGTGGTGCAGCAACATACTTCTCATTTTCTCTCACCTCAACAACTGAGTTGCTGTAATAATAAGCATCTGGGCCTTTGAAATCAGTGGATTTTATGTTGTTCACGAATGTGAAAATCTAATAACCACCTAAAGAGGGAAGTTTGGACACTCAAATAAACACGTCACTCCACAATACACTGTTAGCTCCCAACTGCTCCTGTCTAGAAATTGGTGTTCCATTTTATTTGACCCTCCGTCCTATCGGCGGTGATCATGCTGATGTAATTCAAACATGGTGGTGAGCGAAGCAACAAGTTGACTTTTCTGTTGACAACAGGCCCAGAGGATTGATACTTGAGATCTTCAGGGAGCCCTTAGTCAATGAATGTGGCTAAATACAGACAGCAAGTTAGAAGGAGATGAAAGAGGACAGAGGATAGAGACACGGGTTCAAGTCCCAGCACAACCATTCCCTGGTTTTGTAGGTACACGCGGCCGACTCGAACTGCAAGTGTCTCGGTGAACCCAGTGCTCCCTCTGCAGTCTAGATACTTTGCAGGATTTTTGGGAGCATAGTGTAGGAAAGTGATATAGGGTATATGGTTAACTGTTCTGCACACATGGACAGATGGAAAGACAAAAGGATGATTGATTGAGTGATTGATAAATAGATAGACAGAAAGATAGATAGATATAGGTACATATCGATTAGCACAAAGCTACTGCTCAAAACAAGGAGAGCAATGGTGAAAGCACATTGCAAAACTACAAACAATAAAGAAGAATGAAATCCAGTTTAAAAAGTGCAGTAAGCAGCCATAAGAAGAAAACGAATGCTATCATTTGCAATAACGTGGATGGAGCTCGAGGGTATTATGCTCAGTCAAATAGGCCAGGCGGAGAAATACATGTACCAAATGATTTCACTCATGTGTGGAGTATGATAACAAAGAAAAACTGAAGGAAAAGGCAGCAGCAGACTCACAGAACCCGAGAGTGGACCTACAGTTACCAAAAGAGAAAGGGACTGGGTAGGGTTTGTGGGAAGGGAGTAATAAGTGCGGGGAAAAAGAAAGTGGGCATTAGGATTAGCATGTATAATGTGTAGGGTGGGGTGTCTTGGGTAGGGCTGTACAACACAGAGAAGACATGTAGTGATTCTAGAGCATCTTAGTACATGCTGACGGAGAGCGGCTTTTACTGGGATTTGGGGTGACTTGGTGAAGAGGGTAGACAGAATAACATAATTTTCTGCATGTGATTGTATATTAATGAGAACAAAAAGAATTTCAAAGTGCAGTAAGAGCACAGCTCTCAAATATCAGAATAAAAGTACAGCCTTTGAGTGCTCCAATCAAAAGACACAGGGTTAGAAGAACTGATGAAAACTCAAGACCACCTACGTGCTCCCTTACTGGAGACTCACTTGAGATCCAAGGACACAGACAAACTACAAGCTGAAGGGGCTGGGACAGGTACCCTACACAAGTGAAACTGAGAAACAAAGAAAGAAATGGATTCTGTTTTGGACCCCAGAGAGAGTCAGTAGAAAATAGTCCTATCTAGCCACCATGAATTCTTTTTGTTTGGTTTCAGCAGTGCTCAGGCATAGATTTAGTGGTGCAGCAACTTCCTTCTCATTTCCTCTCACCTCAACAAATGAATTGCTGTAATAATATGCGTCTGGGAATTTATAATCATTGCTTTTTATGATGTTCACGAATGTAAAGAAGTAATAACCACCTAAAGAGGGAAGTTTGGACACTCAAATAAACACTTCACTCCACAACACACTCTTTGTTCCCAAATGCTCCTGTCCAGAAATAGGTGTTAATTCATATTTGTCCCTCCACCTATCAGCAGTGATCACGCCAATGTCCCTCAAACATGGTGGTGTGCAAAGGGCCAAGTACACTTTTCTGTCGACAACAGGCCCAGACGAAGGATACTTGTGGTCTTCAGGGATCACTTACTCACTGAATGTGGCTAAATAAAGTCAACAAGCGAGCAGGAATTATAAGAGGACAGAGGATAAAGATACGGGTTCAAGTTCTTTCACCTCCATTTACTGGTTTTGTAAGCACACTCTGCTGACTCTACCTGAAAGCATATCAGTGAACACAGTGCTCTCCTTATGGCTTAGTTACCTTGCAAGTTTTCTGGAAGCATAATGTAGGGAAGAGACATAGGCTATGTTGTTAACTGTTCTGTACATAAGGATAGATGGGCAGACAAAAAGATGATTGTTTCATAGATAGATAGGTAGACAGACGACAGGTGAAAGATAGATAGATAGGTACATAGATTAATATATGATAGACATCATAGATAGATGATAGGAAGATAGATAGATAGATACATAGATAGATACATAGATACATAGATAGACAGACAGACAGTTAGATAGATAGATACAGATACATGTCGATTGACACAAAGCTATTGTTCATAACCAGGAGTTGAATGGTGAATAACATAGCTAAATAACAAACAAAAAGGAAGAATGAAATCCAGATTAAAAAGTGCAGTAAGCAGCCTTAAGAAGAAAACAAATACTACCATTTGCAATGACGTGGATGGAGCAAGACGGTAGTATGTTCAGAAAAATAGGGCAGGCGGATAAAGGCAAGTACCAAGTGATTTCACTCATGTGTGGAGTATAACAACAAAGAAAAACTGAAGTAAAAAAACAGCAGCAGACTCACAGAACCCGAGAGTTGACTAAAAGTAACCAAAGGAAAAAGGACTGGGCAGGGTGAGTCTGAAGGGAGGGATAAGTGTGGGGAGAAAGAATGGGGGCATTAAGTTTAGCATGTATAATGCGCGGGGTCGGGTGTGCATGGGGAGTACTGTACAACACAGAGAAGACTAGTAGAGATCATATAGCATCTTACTACTCACTGACGGACAGTGACTGTAACGGGGACTTTTGGGGTGTACATGGTGAAGGGGTCTACAGCATCCAACTACGCTGATCGACAGTGACTGAAGAGGTTTTCCGGGGGACTTGGTGAAGGGGGGAGCATAGTAAACATAATGTTCTTCACGTGATTGTAGATTAATGATAAAAAATATTCTTTAAGTGCAATAAGTGCACAGCTCTGAATTATAAGAATAAAAGGTCAGGCACTGAGTGCTGCAAACAAAAGACACAGGGATAAAAGAAGGGATGGAAACTCAAGACACCTACGTGCTTACTTACAGGAGACTCACTTGAGATCCAAGGACACAGACAAACTACAAGCCGAAGGTGTGTGGACAAGTACCCTACACGAGTGAAATGGAAAATCAAACAATCAAGCAAATGGACTCTGTTTGAGTCCCCAGAGACAGTCAGCAGAAAATAGCCCTATCTGGCCACCGTGAATTCTTTTTGTTTGGTTTCAACAGTTCCCAGCCATAGATTTAGTGGTGCAGCAACATACTTCTCATTTTCTCTCACCTCAACAACTGAGTTGCTGTAATAATAAGCATCTGGGCCTTTGAAATCAGTGGATTTTATGTTGTTCACGAATGTGAAAATCTAATAACCACCTAAAGAGGGAAGTTTGGACACTCAAATAAACACGTCACTCCACAATACACTGTTAGCTCCCAACTGCTCCTGTCTAGAAATTGGTGTTCCATTTTATTTGACCCTCCGTCCTATCGGCGGTGATCATGCTGATGTAATTCAAACATGGTGGTGAGCGAAGCAACAAGTTGACTTTTCTGTCGACAACAGGCCCAGAGGAATGATACTTGAGATCTTCAGGGAGCCCTTAGTCAATGAATGTGGCTAAATACAGACAGCAAGTTAGAAGGAGATGAAAGAGGACAGAGGATAGAGACACGGGTTCAAGTCCCAGCACAACCATTCCCTGGTTTTGTAGGTACACGCGGCCGACTCGAACTGCAAGTGTCTCGGTGAACCCAGTGCTCCCTCTGCAGCCTAGATACTTTGCAGGATTTTTGGGAGCATAGTGTAGGAAAGTGATATAGGGTATATGGTTAACTGTTCTGCACACATGGACAGATGGAAAGACAAAAGGATGATTGATTGAGTGATTGATAAATAGATAGACAGAAAGATAGATAGATATAGGTACATATCGATTAGCACAAAGCTACTGCTCAAAACAAGGAGAGCAATGGTGAAAGCACATTGCAAAACTACAAACAATAAAGAAGAATGAAATCCAGTTTAAAAAGTGCAGTAAGCAGCCATAAGAAGAAAACGAATCCTCTCATTTGCAATAACGTGGATGGAGCTCGAGGGTATTACGCTCAGTCAAATAGGCCAGGCGGAGAAATACATGTACCAAATGATTTCACTCATGTGTGGAGTATGATAACAAAGAAAAACTGAAGGAAAAGGCAGCAGCAGACTCACAGAACCCGAGAGTGGACCTACAGTTACCAAAAGAGAAAGGGACTGGGTAGGGTTTGTGGGAAGGGAGTAATAAGTGCGGGGAAAAAGAAAGTGGGCATTAGGATTAGCATGTATAATGTGTAGGGTGGGGTGTCTTGGGTAGGGCTGTACAACACAGAGAAGACATGTAGTGATTCTAGAGCATCTTAGTACATGCTGACGGAGAGCGGCTTTTACTGGGATTTGGGGTGACTTGGTGAAGAGGGTAGACAGAATAACATAATTTTCTGCATGTGATTGTATATTAATGAGAACAAAAAGAATTTCAAAGTGCAGTAAGAGCACAGCTCTCAAATATCAGAATAAAAGTACAGCCTTTGAGTGCTCCAATCAAAAGACACAGGGTTAGAAGAACTGATGAAAACTCAAGACAACCTACGTGCTCCCTTACTGGAGACTCACTTGAGATCCAAGGACACAGACAAACTACAAGCTGAAGGGGCTGGGACAGGTACCCTACACAAGTGAAACTGAGAAACAAAGAAAGAAATGGATTCTGTTTTGGACCCCAGAGAGAGTCAGTAGAAAATAGCCCTATCTAGCCACCATGAATTCTTTTTGTTTGGTTTCAGCAGTGCTCAGGCATAGATTTAGTGGTGCAGCAACTTCCTTCTCATTTCCTCTCACCTCAACAAATGAATTGCTGTAATAATATGCGTCTGGGCATTTATAATCATTGCTTTTTATGATGTTCACGAATGTAAAGAAGTAATAACCACCTAAAGAGGGAAGTTTGGACACTCAAATAAACACTTCACTCCACAACACACTCTTTGTTCCCAAATGCTCCTGTCCAGAAATAGGTGTTAATTCATATTTGTCCCTCCACCTATCAGCAGTGATCACGCCAATGTCCCTCAAACATGGTGGTGTTCAAAGGGCCAAGTACACTTTTCTGTCGACAACAGGCCCAGACGAAGGATACTTGTGGTCTTCAGGGATCACTTACTCACTGAATGTGGCTAAATAAAGTCAACAAGCGAGCAGGAATTATAAGAGGACAGAGGATAAAGATACGGGTTCAAGTTCTTTCACCTCCATTTACTGGTTTTGTAAGCACACTCTGCTGACTCTACCTGAAAGCATATCAGTGAACACAGTGCTCTCCTTATGGCTTAGTTACCTTGCAAGTTTTCTTTAAGCATAATGTAGGGAAGAGACATAGGCTATGTTGTTAACTGTTCTGTACATAAGGATAGATGGGCAGACAAAAAGATGATTGTTTCATAGATAGATAGGTAGACAGACGACAGGTGAAAGATAGATAGATAGGTACATAGATTAATATATGATAGACATCATAGATAGATGATAGGAAGATAGATAGATAGATACATAGATAGATACATAGATACATAGATAGACAGACAGACAGTTAGATAGATAGATACAGATACATGTCGATTGACACAAAGCTATTTTTCATAACCAGGAGTTGAATGGTGAATAACATAGCTAAATAACAAACAAAAAGGAAGAATGAAATCCAGATTAAAAAGTGCAGTAAGCAGCCTTAAGAAGAAAACAAATACTACCATTTGCAATGACGTGCATGGAGCAAGACGGTAGTATGTTCAGAAAAATAGGGCAGGCGGATAAAGGCAAGTACCAAGTGATTTCACTCATGTGTGGAGTATAACAACAAAGAAAAACTGAAGTAAAAAAACAGCAGCAGACTCACAGAACCCGAGAGTTGACTAAAAGTAACCAAAGGAAAAAGGACTGGGCAGGGTGAGTCTGAAGGGAGGGATTAGTGTGGGGAGAAAGAATGGGGGCATTAAGTTTAGCATGTATAATGCGCGGGGTCGGGTGTGCATGGGGAGTACTGTACAACACAGAGAAGTCTAGTAGAGATCATATAGCATCTTACTACTCACTGACGGACAGTGACTGTAACGGGGACTTTTGGGGTGGACATGGTGAAGGGGTCTACAGCATCCAACTACGCTGATCGACAGTGACTGAAGAGGTTTTCCGGGGGACTTGGTGAAGGGGGGAGCATAGTAAACATAATGTTCTTCACGTGATTGTAGATTAATGATAAAAAATATTCTTTAAGTGCAATAAGTGCACAGCTCTGAATTATAAGAATAAAAGGTCAGGCACTGAGTGCTGCAAACAAAAGACACAGGGATAAAAGAAGGGATGGAAACTCAAGACACCTACGTGCTTACTTACAGGAGACTCACTTGAGATCCAAGGACAAAGACAAACTACAAGCCGAAGGTGTGTGGACAACTACCCTACACGAGAGAACCGGAAAATCAAACAATCAAGCAAATGGACTCTGTTTGAGTCCCCAGAGACAGTCAGCAGAAAATAGCCCTATCTGGCCACCGTGAATTCTTTTTGTTTGGTTTCAACAGTTCCCAGCCATAGATTTAGTGGTGCAGCAACATACTTCTCATTTTCTCTCACCTCAACAACTGAGTTTCTGTAATAATAAGCATCTGGGCCTTT
Source organism: Manis pentadactyla (assembly GCF_030020395.1). Taxonomy (NCBI): domain Eukaryota; kingdom Metazoa; phylum Chordata; class Mammalia; order Pholidota; family Manidae; genus Manis; species Manis pentadactyla. The sequence continues at coordinate 1,052,423 of NW_026644865.1, forward strand.
GAAATCAGTGGATTTTCTGTTGTTCACGAATGTGAAAATCTAATAACCACCTAAAGAGGGAAGTTTGGACACTCAAATAAACACGTCACTCCACAATACACTGTTAGCTCCCAACTGCTCCTGTCTAGAAATTGGTGTTCCATTTTATTTGACCCTCCGTCCTATCGGCGGTGATCACGCTGATGTAATTCAAACATGGTGGTGAGCGAAGCAACAAGTTGACTTTTCTGTCGACATCAGGCCCAGAGGAATGATACTTGAGATCTTCAGGGAGCCCTTAGTCAATGAATGTGGCTAAATACAGACAGCAAGTTAGATGGAGATGAAAGAGGACAGAGGATAGAGACACGGGTTCAAGTCCCAGCACAACCATTCCCTGGTTTTGTAGGTACACTCGGCCGACTCGAACTGCAAGTATCTCAGTGAACCCAGTGCTCCCTCTGCAGCCTAGATACTTTGCAGGATTTTGGGGAGCATAGTGTAGGAAAGTGATGTAGGGTATATGGTTAACTGTTCTGCACACATGGACAGATGGAAAGACAAAAGGATGATTGATTGAGTGATTGATAAATAGATAGACAGAAAGATAGATAGATATAGGTACATATCGATTAGCACAAAGCTACTGCTCAAAACAAGGAGAGCAATGGTGAAAGCACATTGCAAAACTACAAACAAAAAAGAAGAATGAAATCCAGTTTAAAAAGTGCAGTAAGCAGCCATAAGAAGAAAACGAATGCTATCATTTGCAATAACGTGGATGGAGCTCGAGGGTATTATGCTCAGTCAAATAGGCCAGGCGGAGAAATACATGTACCAAATGATTTCACTCATGTGTGGAGTATGATAACAAAGAAAAACTGAAGGAAAAGGCAGCAGCAGACTCACAGAACCCGAGAGTGGACCTACAGTTACCAAAAGAGAAAGGGACTGGGTAGGGTTTGTGGGAAGGGAGTAATAAGTGCGGGGAAAAAGAAAGTGGGCATTAGGATTAGCATGTATAATGTGTAGGGTGGGGTGTCTTGGGTAGGGCTGTACAACACAGAGAAGACATGTAGTGATTCTACAGCATCTTAGTACATGCTGACGGAGAGCGGCTTTTACTGGGATTTGGGGTGACTTGGTGAAGAGGGTAGACAGAATAACATAATTTTCTGCATGTGATTGTATATTAATGAGAACAAAAAGAATTTCAAAGTGCAGTAAGAGCACAGCTCTCAAATATCAGAATAAAAGTACAGCCTTTGAGTGCTCCAATCAAAAGACACAGGGTTAGAAGAACTGATGAAAACACAAGACCACCTACGTGCTCCCTTACTGGAGACTCACTTGAGATCCAAGGACACAGACAAAGTACAAGCTGAAGGGGCGGGGACAGGTACCCTACACAATTGAAACTGAGAAACAAAGAAAGAAATGGACTCTGTTTTGGACCCCAGAGAGAGTCAGTAGAAAATAGCCCTATCTAGCCACCATGAATTCTTTTTGTTTGGTTTCAGCAGTGCTCAGGCATAGATTTAGTGGTGCAGCAACTTCCTTCTCATTTCCTCTCACCTCAACAAATGAATTGCTGTAATAATATGCGTCTGGGAATTTATAATCATTGCTTTTTATGATGTTCACGAATGTAAAGAAGTAATAACCACCTAAAGAGGGAAGTTTGGACACTCAAATAAACACTTCACTCCACAACACACTCTTTGTTCCCAAATGCTCCTGTCCAGAAATAGGTGTTAATTCATATTTGTCCCTCCACCTATCAGCAGTGATCACGCCAATGTCCCTCAAACATGGTGGTGTGCAAAGGGCCAAGTACACTTTTCTGTCGACAACAGGCCCAGACGAAGGATACTTGTGGTCTTCAGGGATCACTTACTCACTGAATGTGGCTAAATAAAGTCAACAAGCGAGCAGGAATTATAAGAGGACAGAGGACAAAGATACGGGTTCAAGTCCTTTCACCTCCATTTACTGGTTTTGTAAGCACACTCTGCTGACTCTACCTGAAAGCGTATCTGTGAACACAGTGCTCTCCTTATGGCTTAGATACCTTGCAAGATTTCTGGAAGCATAATGTAGGGAAGAGACATAGGCTATGTTGTTAACTGTTCTGTACATAAGGATAGATGGGCAGACAAAAAGATGATTGTTTTATAGATAGATAGGTAGACAGACGACAGGTGAAAGAGAGATAGGTACATAGATTAATAGATGATAGACATCATAGATAGATGATAGGAAGATAGATAGATAGATACATAGATAGATACATAGATACATAGATATATACATGCATAGATACATAGATAGACAGACAGACCTTTAGATAGATAGATACAGATACATGTCGTTTGACACAAAGCTATTGTTCATAACCAGGAGTTGAATGGTGAATAACATAGCTAAACTACAAACAAAAAGGAAGAATGAAATCCAGTTTAAAAAGTGCAGTAAGCAGCCTTAAGAAGAAAACAAATACTACCATTTGCAATGACGTGGATTTAGCAAGATGGTAGTATGTTCAGAAAAATAGGGCAGGCGGATAAAGGCAAGTACCAAGTGATTTCACTCATGTGTGGAGTATAACAACAAAGAAAAACTGAAGTAAAAAAACAGCAGCAGACTCACAGAACCCGAGAGTTGACTAAAAGTAACCAAAGGAAAAAGGACTGGGCAGGGTGAGTCTGAAGGGAGGGATAAGTGTGGGGAGAAAGAATGGGGGCATTAAGTTTAGCATGTATAATGCGCGGGGTCGGGTGTGCATGGGGAGTACTGTACAACACAGAGAAGACTAGTAGAGATCATATAGCATCCTACTACTCACTGATGGACCGTGACTGTAACGGGGACTTTTGGGGGGGACATGGTGAAGGGGTCTACAGCATTCAACTACGCGGATCGACAGTGACTGAAGAGGTTTTTCGGGGGGACTTGGTGAAGGGGGGAGCATAGTAAACATAATGTTCTTCACGTGATTGTAGATTAATGATAAAAAATATTCTTTAAGTGCAATAAGTGCACAGCTCTGAATCATCAGAATAAAAGGTCAGGCACTGAGTGCTGCAAACAAAAGACACAGGGATAAAAGAAGGGATGAAAACTCAAGACATCTACGTGCTTACTTACAGGAGACTCACTTGAGATCCAAGGACAAAGACAAACTACAAGCCGAAGGTGTGTGGACATGAACCCTACACGAGTGAAACGGAAAATCAAACAATCAAGCAAATGGATTCTGTTTGAGTCCCCAGAGACAGTCAGCAGAAAATAGCCCTATCTGGCCACCGTGAATTCTTTTTGTTTGGTTTCAACAGTTCCCAGCCATAGATTTAGTGGTGCAGCAACATACTTCTCATTTTCTCTCACCTCAACAACTGAGTTGCTGTAATAATAAGCATCTGGGCCTTTGAAATCAGTGGATTTTATGTTGTTCACGAATGTGAAAATCTAATAACCACCTAAAGAGGGAAGTTTGGACACTCAAATAAACACGTCACTCCACAATACACTGTTAGCTCCCAACTGCTCCTGTCTAGAAATTGGTGTTCCATTTTATTTGACCCTCCGTCCTATCGGCGGTGATCACGCTGATGTAATTCAAACATGGTGGTGAGCGAAGCAACAAGTTGACTTTTCTGTCGACATCAGGCCCAGAGGAATGATACTTGAGATCTTCAGGGAGCCCTTAGTCAATGAATGTGGCTAAATACAGACAGCAAGTTAGAAGGAGATGAAAGAGGACAGAGGATAGAGACACGGGTTCAAGTCCCAGCACAACCATTCCCTGGTTTTGTAGGTACACGCGGCCGACTCGAACTGCAAGTGTCTCGGTGAACCCAGTGCTCCCTCTGCAGCCTAGATACTTTGCAGGATTTTGGGGAGCATAGTGTAGGAAAGTGATATAGGGTATATGGTTAACTGTTCTGCACACATGGACAGATGGAAAGACAAAAGGATGATTGATTGAGTGATTGATAAATAGATAGACAGAAAGATAGATAGATATAGGTACATATTGATTAGCACAAAGCTACTGCTCAAAACAAGGAGAGCAATGGTGAAAGCACATTGCAAAACTACAAACAAAAAAGAAGAATGAAATCCAGTTTAAAAAGTGCAGTAAGCAGCCATAAGAAGAAAACGAATCCTATCATTTGCAATAACGTGGATGGAGCTCGAGGGTATTATGCTCAGTCAAATAGGCCAGGCGGAGAAATACATGTACCAAATGATTTCACTCATGTGTGGAGTATGATAACAAAGAAAAACTGAAGGAAAAGGCAGCAGCAGACTCACAGAACCCGAGAGTGGACCTACAGTTACCAAAAGAGAAAGGGACTGGGTAGGGTTTGTGGGAAGGGAGTAATAAGTGCGGGGAAAAAGAAAGTGGGCATTAGGATTAGCATGTATAATGTGTAGGGTGGGGTGTCTTGGGTAGGGCTGTACAACACAGAGAAGACATGTAGTGATTCTACAGCATCTTAGTACATGCTGACGGAGAGCGGCTGTTACTGGGCTTTGGGGTGACTTGGTGAAGAGGGTAGACAGAATAACATAATTTTCTGCATGTGATTGTATATTAATGAGAACAAAAAGAATTTCAAAGTGCAGTAAGAGCACAGCTCTCAAATATCAGAATAAAAGTACAGCCTTTGAGTGCTCCAATCAAAAGACACAGGGTTAGAAGTACTGATGAAAACTCAAGACCACCTACGTGCTCCCTTACTTGAGACTCACTTGAGATCCAAGGACACAGACAAACTACAAGCTGAAGGGGCGGGGACAGGTACCCTACACAAGTGAAACTGAGAAACAAAGAAAGAAATGGATTCTGTTTTGGACCCCAGAGAGAGTCAGTAGAAAATAGCCCTATCTAGCCACCATGAATTCTTTTTGTTTGGTTTCAGCAGTGCTCAGGCATAGATTTAGTGGTGCAGCAACTTCCTTCTCATTTCCTCTCACCTCAACAAATGAATTGCTGTAATGATATGCGTCTGGGAATTTATAATCATTGCTTTTTATGATGTTCACGAATGTAAAGAAGTAATAACCACCTAAAGAGGGAAGTTTGGACACTCAAATAAACACTTCACTCCACAACACACTCTTTGTTCCCAAATGCTCCTGTCCAGAAATCGGTGTTAATTCATATTTGTCCCTCCACCTATCAGCAGTGATCACGCCAATGTCCCTCAAACATGGTGGTGTGCAAAGGGCCAAGTACACTTTTCTGTCGACAACAGGCCCAGACGAAGGATACTTGTGGTCTTCAGGGATCACTTACTCACTGAATGTGGCTAAATAAAGTCAACAAGCGAGCAGGAATTATAAGAGGACAGAGGATAAAGATACGGGTTCAAGTTCTTTCACCTCCATTTACTGGTTTTGTAAGCACACTCTGCTGACTCTACCTGAAAGCATATCAGTGAACACAGTGCTCTCCTTAAGGCTTAGTTACCTTGCAAGTTTTCTGGAAGCATAATGTAGGGAAGAGACATAGGCTATGTTGTTAACTGTTCTGTACATAAGGATAGATGGGCAGACAAAAAGATGATTGTTTCATAGATAGATAGGTAGACAGACGACAGGTGAAAGATAGATAGATAGGTACATAGATTAATATATGATAGACATCATAGATAGATGATAGGAAGATAGATAGATAGATACATAGATAGATACATAGATACATAGATAGACAGACAGACAGTTAGATAGATAGATACAGATACATGTCGATTGACACAAAGCTATTGTTCATAACCAGGAGTTGAATGGTGAATAACATAGCTAAATAACAAACAAAAAGGAAGAATGAAATCCAGATTAAAAAGTGCAGTAAGCAGCCTTAAGAAGAAAACAAATACTACCATTTGCAATGACGTGGATGGAGCAAGACGGTAGTATGTTCAGAAAAATAGGGCAGGCGGATAAAGGCAAGTACCAAGTGATTTCACTCATGTGTGGAGTATAACAACAAAGAAAAACTGAAGTAAAAAAACAGCAGCAGACTCACAGAACCCGAGAGTTGACTAAAAGTAACAAAAGGAAAAAGGACTGGGCAGGGAGAGTCTGAAGGGAGGGATAAGTGTGGGGAGAAAGAATGGGGGCATTAAGTTTTGCATGTATAATGCGCGGGGTCGGGTGTGCATGGGGAGTACTGTACAACACAGAGAAGACTAGTAGAGATCATATAGCATCTTACTACTCACTGACGGACAGTGACTGTAACGGGGACTTTTGGGGGGGACATGGTGAAGGGGTCTACAGCATCCAACTACGCTGATCGACAGTGACTGAAGAGGTTTTCCGGGGGGACTTGGTGAAGGGGGGAGCATAGTAAACATAATGTTCTTCACGTGATTGTAGATTAATGATAAAAAATATTCTTTAAGTGCAATAAGTGCACAGCTCTGAATCATCAGAATAAAAGGTCAGGCACTGAGTGCTGCAAACAAAAGACACAGGGATAAAAGAAGGGATGAAAACTCAAGACACCTACGTGCTTACTTACAGGAGACTCACTTGAGATCCAAGGACACAGACAAACTACAAGCCGAAGGTGTGTGGACAAGTACCCTACACGAGTGAAACGGAAAATCAAACAATCAAGCAAATGGATTCTGTTTGAGTCCCCAGAGACAGTCAGCAGAAAATAGCCCTATCTGGCCACCGTGAATTCTTTTTGTTTGGTTTCAACAGTTCCCAGCCATAGATTTAGTGGTGCAGCAACATACTTCTCATTTTCTCTCACCTCAACAACTGAGTTGCTGTAATAATAAGCATCTGGGCCTTTGAAATCAGTGGATTTTATGTTGTTCACGAATGTGAAAATCTAATAACCACCTAAAGAGGGAAGTTTGGACACTCAAATAAACACGTCACTCCACAATACACTGTTAGCTCCCAACTGCTCCTGTCTAGAAATTGGTGTTCCATTTTATTTGACCCTCCGTCCTATCGGCGGTGATCACGCTGATGTAATTCAAACATGGTGGTGAGCGAAGCAACAAGTTGACTTTTCTGTCGACATCAGGCCCAGAGGAATGATACTTGAGATCTTCAGGGAGCCCTTAGTCAATGAATGTGGCTAAATACAGACAGCAAGTTAGAAGGAGATGAAAGAGGACAGAGGATAGAGACACGGGTTCAAGTCCCAGCACAACCATTCCCTGGTTTTGTAGGTACACGCGGCCGACTCGAACTGCAAGTGTCTCGGTGAACCCAGTGCTCCCTCTGCAGCCTAGATACTTTGCAGGATTTTGTGGAGCATAGTGTAGGAAAGTGATATAGGGTATATGGTTAACTGTTCTGCACACATGGACAGATGGAAAGACAAAAGGATGATTGATTGAGTGATTGATAAATAGATAGACAGAAAGATAGATAGATATAGGTACATATTGATTAGCACAAAGCTACTGCTCAAAACAAGGAGAGCAATGGTGAAAGCACATTGCAAAACTACAAACAAAAAAGAAGAATGAAATCCAGTTTAAAAAGTGCAGTAAGCAGCCATAAGAAGAAAACGAATCCTATCATTTGCAATAACGTGGATGGAGCTCGAGGGTATTATGCTCAGTCAAATAGGCCAGGCGGAGAAATACATGTACCAAATGATTTCACTCATGTGTGGAGTATGATAACAAAGAAAAACTGAAGGAAAAGGCAGCAGCAGACTCACAGAACCCGAGAGTGGACCTACAGTTACCAAAAGAGAAAGGGACTGGGTAGGGTTTGTGGGAAGGGAGTAATAAGTGCGGGGAAAAAGAAAGTGGGCATTAGGATTAGCATGTATAATGTGTAGGGTGGGGTGTCTTGGGTAGGGCTGTACAACACAGAGAAGACATGTAGTGATTCTACAGCATCTTAGTACATGCTGACGGAGAGCGGCTGTTACTGGGCTTTGGGGTGACTTGGTGAAGAGGGTAGACAGAATAACATAATTTTCTGCATGTGATTGTATATTAATGAGAACAAAAAGAATTTCAAAGTGCAGTAAGAGCACAGCTCTCAAATATCAGAATAAAAGTACAGCCTTTGAGTGCTCCAATCAAAAGACACAGGGTTAGAAGTACTGATGAAAACTCAAGACCACCTACGTGCTCCCTTACTTGAGACTCACTTGAGATCCAAGGACACAGACAAACTACAAGCTGAAGGGGCGGGGACAGGTACCCTACACAAGTGAAACTGAGAAACAAAGAAAGAAATGGATTCTGTTTTGGACCCCAGAGAGAGTCAGTAGAAAATAGCCCTATCTAGCCACCATGAATTCTTTTTGTTTGGTTTCAGCAGTGCTCAGGCATAGATTTAGTGGTGCAGCAACTTCCTTCTCATTTCCTCTCACCTCAACAAATGAATTGCTGTAATGATATGCGTCTGGGAATTTATAATCATTGCTTTTTATGATGTTCACGAATGTAAAGAAGTAATAACCACCTAAAGAGGGAAGTTTGGACACTCAAATAAACACTTCACTCCACAACACACTCTTTGTTCCCAAATGCTCCTGTCCAGAAATAGGTGTTAATTCATATTTGTCCCTCCACCTATCAGCAGTGATCACGCCAATGTCCCTCAAACATGGTGGTGTGCAAAGGGCCAAGTACACTTTTCTGTCGACAACAGGCCCAGACGAAGGATACTTGTGGTCTTCAGGGATCACTTACTCACTGAATGTGGCTAAATAAAGTCAACAAGCGAGCAGGAATTATAAGAGGACAGAGGACAAAGATACGCGTTCAAGTTCTTTCACCTCCATTTACTGGTTTTGTAAGCACACTCTGCTGACTCTACCTGAAAGCATATCAGTGAACACAGTGCTCTCCTTAAGGCTTAGTTACCTTGCAAGTTTTCTGGAAGCATAATGTAGGGAAGAGACATAGGCTATGTTGTTAACTGTTCTGTACATAAGGATAGATGGGCAGACAAAAAGATGATTGTTTCATAGATAGATAGGTAGACAGACGACAGGTGAAAGATAGATAGATAGGTACATAGATTAATATATGATAGACATCATAGATAGATGATAGGAAGATAGATAGATAGATACATAGATAGATACATAGATACATAGATAGACAGACAGACAGTTAGATAGATAGATACAGATACATGTCGATTGACACAAAGCTATTGTTCATAACCAGGAGTTGAATGGTGAATAACATAGCTAAATAACAAACAAAAAGGAAGAATGAAATCCAGATTAAAAAGTGCAGTAAGCAGCCTTAAGAAGAAAACAAATACTACCATTTGCAATGACGTGGATGGAGCAAGACGGTAGTATGTTCAGAAAAATAGGGCAGGCGGATAAAGGCAAGTACCAAGTGATTTCACTCATGTGTGGAGTATAACAACAAAGAAAAACTGAAGTAAAAAAACAGCAGCAGACTCACAGAACCCGAGAGTTGACTAAAAGTAACAAAAGGAAAAAGGACTGGGCAGGGAGAGTCTGAAGGGAGGGATAAGTGTGGGGAGAAAGAATGGGGGCATTAAGTTTTGCATGTATAATGCGCGGGGTCGGGTGTGCATGGGGAGTACTGTACAACACAGAGAAGACTAGTAGAGATCATATAGCATCTTACTACTCACTGACGGACAGTGACTGTAACGGGGACTTTTGGGGGGGACATGGTGAAGGGGTCTACAGCATCCAACTACGCTGATCGACAGTGACTGAAGAGGTTTTCCGGGGGGACTTGGTGAAGGGGGGAGCATAGTAAACATAATGTTCTTCACGTGATTGTAGATTAATGATAAAAAATATTCTTTAAGTGCAATAAGTGCACAGCTCTGAATCATCAGAATAAAAGGTCAGGCACTGAGTGCTGCAAACAAAAGACACAGGGATAAAAGAAGGGATGAAAACTCAAGACACCTACGTGCTTACTTACAGGAGACTCACTTGAGATCCAAGGACACAGACAAACTACAAGCCGAAGGTGTGTGGACAAGTACCCTACACGAGTGAAACGGAAAATCAAACAATCAAGCAAATGGATTCTGTTTGAGTCCCCAGAGACAGTCAGCAGAAAATAGCCCTATCTGGCCACCGTGAATTCTTTTTGTTTGGTTTCAACAGTTCCCAGCCATAGATTTAGTGGTGCAGCAACATACTTCTCATTTTCTCTCACCTCAACAACTGAGTTGCTGTAATAATAAGCATCTGGGCCTTTGAAATCAGTGGATTTTATGTTGTTCACGAATGTGAAAATCTAATAACCACCTAAAGAGGGAAGTTTGGACACTCAAATAAACACGTCACTCCACAATACACTGTTAGCTCCCAACTGCTCCTGTCTAGAAATTGGTGTTCCATTTTATTTGACCCTCCGTCCTATCGGCGGTGATCATGCTGATGTAATTCAAACATGGTGGTGAGCGAAGCAACAAGTTGACTTTTCTGTCGACAACAGGCCCAGAGGAATGATACTTGAGATCTTCAGGGAGCCCTTAGTCAATGAATGTGGCTAAATACAGACAGCAAGTTAGAAGGAGATGAAAGAGGACAGAGGATAGAGACACGGGTTCAAGTCCCAGCACAACCATTCCCTGGTTTTGTAGGTACACGCGGCCGACTCGAACTGCAAGTGTCTCGGTGAACCCAGTGCTCCCTCTGCAGTCTAGATACTTTGCAGGATTTTTGGGAGCATAGTGTAGGAAAGTGATATAGGGTATATGGTTAACTGTTCTGCACACATGGACAGATGGAAAGACAAAAGGATGATTGATTGAGTGATTGATAAATAGATAGACAGAAAGATAGATAGATATAGGTACATATCGATTAGCACAAAGCTACTGCTCAAAACAAGGAGAGCAATGGTGAAAGCACATTGCAAAACTACAAACAATAAAGAAGAATGAAATCCAGTTTAAAAAGTGCAGTAAGCAGCCATAAGAAGAAAACGAATGCTATCATTTGCAATAACGTGGATGGAGCTCGAGGGTATTATGCTCAGTCAAATAGGCCAGGCGGAGAAATACATGTACCAAATGATTTCACTCATGTGTGGAGTATGATAACAAAGAAAAACTGAAGGAAAAGGCAGCAGCAGACTCACAGAACCCGAGAGTGGACCTACAGTTACCAAAAGAGAAAGGGACTGGGTAGGGTTTGTGGGAAGGGAGTAATAAGTGCGGGGAAAAAGAAAGTGGGCATTAGGATTAGCATGTATAATGTGTAGGGTGGGGTGTCTTGGGTAGGGCTGTACAACACAGAGAAGACATGTAGTGATTCTAGAGCATCTTAGTACATGCTGACGGAGAGCGGCTTTTACTGGGATTTGGGGTGACTTGGTGAAGAGGGTAGACAGAATAACATAATTTTCTGCATGTGATTGTATATTAATGAGAACAAAAAGAATTTCAAAGTGCAGTAAGAGCACAGCTCTCAAATATCAGAATAAAAGTACAGCCTTTGAGTGCTCCAATCAAAAGACACAGGGTTAGAAGAACTGATGAAAACTCAAGACCACCTACGTGCTCCCTTACTGGAGACTCACTTGAGATCCAAGGACACAGACAAACTACAAGCTGAAGGGGCTGGGACAGGTACCCTACACAAGTGAAACTGAGAAACAAAGAAAGAAATGGATTCTGTTTTGGACCCCAGAGAGAGTCAGTAGAAAATAGTCCTATCTAGCCACCATGAATTCTTTTTGTTTGGTTTCAGCAGTGCTCAGGCATAGATTTAGTGGTGCAGCAACTTCCTTCTCATTTCCTCTCACCTCAACAAATGAATTGCTGTAATAATATGCGTCTGGGAATTTATAATCATTGCTTTTTATGATGTTCACGAATGTAAAGAAGTAATAACCACCTAAAGAGGGAAGTTTGGACACTCAAATAAACACTTCACTCCACAACACACTCTTTGTTCCCAAATGCTCCTGTCCAGAAATAGGTGTTAATTCATATTTGTCCCTCCACCTATCAGCAGTGATCACGCCAATGTCCCTCAAACATGGTGGTGTGCAAAGGGCCAAGTACACTTTTCTGTCGACAACAGGCCCAGACGAAGGATACTTGTGGTCTTCAGGGATCACTTACTCACTGAATGTGGCTAAATAAAGTCAACAAGCGAGCAGGAATTATAAGAGGACAGAGGATAAAGATACGGGTTCAAGTTCTTTCACCTCCATTTACTGGTTTTGTAAGCACACTCTGCTGACTCTACCTGAAAGCATATCAGTGAACACAGTGCTCTCCTTATGGCTTAGTTACCTTGCAAGTTTTCTGGAAGCATAATGTAGGGAAGAGACATAGGCTATGTTGTTAACTGTTCTGTACATAAGGATAGATGGGCAGACAAAAAGATGATTGTTTCATAGATAGATAGGTAGACAGACGACAGGTGAAAGATAGATAGATAGGTACATAGATTAATATATGATAGACATCATAGATAGATGATAGGAAGATAGATAGATAGATACATAGATAGATACATAGATACATAGATAGACAGACAGACAGTTAGATAGATAGATACAGATACATGTCGATTGACACAAAGCTATTGTTCATAACCAGGAGTTGAATGGTGAATAACATAGCTAAATAACAAACAAAAAGGAAGAATGAAATCCAGATTAAAAAGTGCAGTAAGCAGCCTTAAGAAGAAAACAAATACTACCATTTGCAATGACGTGGATGGAGCAAGACGGTAGTATGTTCAGAAAAATAGGGCAGGCGGATAAAGGCAAGTACCAAGTGATTTCACTCATGTGTGGAGTATAACAACAAAGAAAAACTGAAGTAAAAAAACAGCAGCAGACTCACAGAACCCGAGAGTTGACTAAAAGTAACCAAAGGAAAAAGGACTGGGCAGGGTGAGTCTGAAGGGAGGGATAAGTGTGGGGAGAAAGAATGGGGGCATTAAGTTTAGCATGTATAATGCGCGGGGTCGGGTGTGCATGGGGAGTACTGTACAACACAGAGAAGACTAGTAGAGATCATATAGCATCTTACTACTCACTGACGGACAGTGACTGTAACGGGGACTTTTGGGGTGGACATGGTGAAGGGGTCTACAGCATCCAACTACGCTGATCGACAGTGACTGAAGAGGTTTTCCGGGGGACTTGGTGAAGGGGGGAGCATAGTAAACATAATGTTCTTCACGTGATTGTAGATTAATGATAAAAAATATTCTTTAAGTGCAATAAGTGCACAGCTCTGAATTATAAGAATAAAAGGTCAGGCACTGAGTGCTGCAAACAAAAGACACAGGGATAAAAGAAGGGATGGAAACTCAAGACACCTACGTGCTTACTTACAGGAGACTCACTTGAGATCCAAGGACACAGACAAACTACAAGCCGAAGGTGTGTGGACAAGTACCCTACACGAGTGAAATGGAAAATCAAACAATCAAGCAAATGGACTCTGTTTGAGTCCCCAGAGACAGTCAGCAGAAAATAGCCCTATCTGGCCACCGTGAATTCTTTTTGTTTGGTTTCAACAGTTCCCAGCCATAGATTTAGTGGTGCAGCAACATACTTCTCATTTTCTCTCACCTCAACAACTGAGTTGCTGTAATAATAAGCATCTGGGCCTTTGAAATCAGTGGATTTTATGTTGTTCACGAATGTGAAAATCTAATAACCACCTAAAGAGGGAAGTTTGGACACTCAAATAAACACGTCACTCCACAATACACTGTTAGCTCCCAACTGCTCCTGTCTAGAAATTGGTGTTCCATTTTATTTGACCCTCCGTCCTATCGGCGGTGATCATGCTGATGTAATTCAAACATGGTGGTGAGCGAAGCAACAAGTTGACTTTTCTGTCGACAACAGGCCCAGAGGAATGATACTTGAGATCTTCAGGGAGCCCTTAGTCAATGAATGTGGCTAAATACAGACAGCAAGTTAGAAGGAGATGAAAGAGGACAGAGGATAGAGACACGGGTTCAAGTCCCAGCACAACCATTCCCTGGTTTTGTAGGTACACGCGGCCGACTCGAACTGCAAGTGTCTCGGTGAACCCAGTGCTCCCTCTGCAGCCTAGATACTTTGCAGGATTTTTGGGAGCATAGTGTAGGAAAGTGATATAGGGTATATGGTTAACTGTTCTGCACACATGGACAGATGGAAAGACAAAAGGATGATTGATTGAGTGATTGATAAATAGATAGACAGAAAGATAGATAGATATAGGTACATATCGATTAGCACAAAGCTACTGCTCAAAACAAGGAGAGCAATGGTGAAAGCACATTGCAAAACTACAAACAATAAAGAAGAATGAAATCCAGTTTAAAAAGTGCAGTAAGCAGCCATAAGAAGAAAACGAATCCTCTCATTTGCAATAACGTGGATGGAGCTCGAGGGTATTACGCTCAGTCAAATAGGCCAGGCGGAGAAATACATGTACCAAATGATTTCACTCATGTGTGGAGTATGATAACAAAGAAAAACTGAAGGAAAAGGCAGCAGCAGACTCACAGAACCCGAGAGTGGACCTACAGTTACCAAAAGAGAAAGGGACTGGGTAGGGTTTGTGGGAAGGGAGTAATAAGTGCGGGGAAAAAGAAAGTGGGCATTAGGATTAGCATGTATAATGTGTAGGGTGGGGTGTCTTGGGTAGGGCTGTACAACACAGAGAAGACATGTAGTGATTCTAGAGCATCTTAGTACATGCTGACGGAGAGCGGCTTTTACTGGGATTTGGGGTGACTTGGTGAAGAGGGTAGACAGAATAACATAATTTTCTGCATGTGATTGTATATTAATGAGAACAAAAAGAATTTCAAAGTGCAGTAAGAGCACAGCTCTCAAATATCAGAATAAAAGTACAGCCTTTGAGTGCTCCAATCAAAAGACACAGGGTTAGAAGAACTGATGAAAACTCAAGACCACCTACGTGCTCCCTTACTGGAGACTCACTTGAGATCCAAGGACACAGACAAACTACAAGCTGAAGGGGCTGGGACAGGTACCCTACACAAGTGAAACTGAGAAACAAAGAAAGAAATGGATTCTGTTTTGGACCCCAGAGAGAGTCAGTAGAAAATAGTCCTATCTAGCCACCATGAATTCTTTTTGTTTGGTTTCAGCAGTGCTCAGGCATAGATTTAGTGGTGCAGCAACTTCCTTCTCATTTCCTCTCACCTCAACAAATGAATTGCTGTAATAATATGCGTCTGGGAATTTATAATCATTGCTTTTTATGATGTTCACGAATGTAAAGAAGTAATAACCACCTAAAGAGGGAAGTTTGGACACTCAAATAAACACTTCACTCCACAACACACTCTTTGTTCCCAAATGCTCCTGTCCAGAAATAGGTGTTAATTCATATTTGTCCCTCCACCTATCAGCAGTGATCACGCCAATGTCCCTCAAACATGGTGGTGTGCAAAGGGCCAAGTACACTTTTCTGTCGACAACAGGCCCAGACGAAGGATACTTGTGGTCTTCAGGGATCACTTACTCACTGAATGTGGCTAAATAAAGTCAACAAGCGAGCAGGAATTATAAGAGGACAGAGGATAAAGATACGGGTTCAAGTTCTTTCACCTCCATTTACTGGTTTTGTAAGCACACTCTGCTGACTCTACCTGAAAGCATATCAGTGAACACAGTGCTCTCCTTATGGCTTAGTTACCTTGCAAGTTTTCTGGAAGCATAATGTAGGGAAGAGACATAGGCTATGTTGTTAACTGTTCTGTACATAAGGATAGATGGGCAGACAAAAAGATGATTGTTTCATAGATAGATAGGTAGACAGACGACAGGTGAAAGATAGATAGATAGGTACATAGATTAATATATGATAGACATCATAGATAGATGATAGGAAGATAGATAGATAGATACATAGATAGATACATAGATACATAGATAGACAGACAGACAGTTAGATAGATAGATACAGATACATGTCGATTGACACAAAGCTATTGTTCATAACCAGGAGTTGAATGGTGAATAACATAGCTAAATAACAAACAAAAAGGAAGAATGAAATCCAGATTAAAAAGTGCAGTAAGCAGCCTTAAGAAGAAAACAAATACTACCATTTGCAATGACGTGGATGGAGCAAGACGGTAGTATGTTCAGAAAAATAGGGCAGGCGGATAAAGGCAAGTACCAAGTGATTTCACTCATGTGTGGAGTATAACAACAAAGAAAAACTGAAGTAAAAAAACAGCAGCAGACTCACAGAACCCGAGAGTTGACTAAAAGTAACCAAAGGAAAAAGGACTGGGCAGGGTGAGTCTGAAGGGAGGGATAAGTGTGGGGAGAAAGAATGGGGGCATTAAGTTTAGCATGTATAATGCGCGGGGTCGGGTGTGCATGGGGAGTACTGTACAACACAGAGAAGACTAGTAGAGATCATATAGCATCTTACTACTCACTGACGGACAGTGACTGTAACGGGGACTTTTGGGGTGGACATGGTGAAGGGGTCTACAGCATCCAACTACGCTGATCGACAGTGACTGAAGAGGTTTTCCGGGGGACTTGGTGAAGGGGGGAGCATAGTAAACATAATGTTCTTCACGTGATTGTAGATTAATGATAAAAAATATTCTTTAAGTGCAATAAGTGCACAGCTCTGAATTATAAGAATAAAAGGTCAGGCACTGAGTGCTGCAAACAAAAGACACAGGGATAAAAGAAGGGATGGAAACTCAAGACACCTACGTGCTTACTTACAGGAGACTCACTTGAGATCCAAGGACACAGACAAACTACAAGCCGAAGGTGTGTGGACAAGTACCCTACACGAGTGAAATGGAAAATCAAACAATCAAGCAAATGGACTCTGTTTGAGTCCCCAGAGACAGTCAGCAGAAAATAGCCCTATCTGGCCACCGTGAATTCTTTTTGTTTGGTTTCAACAGTTCCCAGCCATAGATTTAGTGGTGCAGCAACATACTTCTCATTTTCTCTCACCTCAACAACTGAGTTGCTGTAATAATAAGCATCTGGGCCTTTGAAATCAGTGGATTTTATGTTGTTCACGAATGTGAAAATCTAATAACCACCTAAAGAGGGAAGTTTGGACACTCAAATAAACACGTCACTCCACAATACACTGTTAGCTCCCAACTGCTCCTGTCTAGAGATTGGTGTTCCATTTTATTTGACCCTCCGTCCTATCGGCGGTGATCATGCTGATGTAATTCAAACATGGTGGTGAGCGAAGCAACAAGTTGACTTTACTGTCGACAACAGGCCCAGAGGAATGATACTTGAGATCTTCAGGGAGCCCTTAGTCAATGAATGTGGCTAAATACAGACAGCAAGTTAGAAGGAGATGAAAGAGGACAGAGGATAGAGACACGGGTTCAAGTCCCAGCACAACCATTCCCTGGTTTTGTAGGTACACGCGGCCGACTCGAACTGCAAGTGTCTCGGTGAACCCAGTGCTCCCTCTGCAGTCTAGATACTTTGCAGGATTTTTGGGAGCATAGTGTAGGAAAGTGATATAGGGTATATGGTTAACTGTTCTGCACACATGGACAGATGGAAAGACAAAAGGATGATTGATTGAGTGATTGATAAATAGATAGACAGAAAGATAGATAGATATAGGTACATATCGATTAGCACAAAGCTACTGCTCAAAACAAGGAGAGCAATGGTGAAAGCACATTGCAAAACTACAAACAATAAAGAAGAATGAAATCCAGTTTAAAAAGTGCAGTAAGCAGCCATAAGAAGAAAACGAATGCTATCATTTGCAATAACGTGGATGGAGCTCGAGGGTATTATGCTCAGTCAAATAGGCCAGGCGGAGAAATACATGTACCAAATGATTTCACTCATGTGTGGAGTATGATAACAAAGAAAAACTGAAGGAAAAGGCAGCAGCAGACTCACAGAACCCGAGAGTGGACCTACAGTTACCAAAAGAGAAAGGGACTGGGTAGGGTTTGTGGGAAGGGAGTAATAAGTGCGGGGAAAAAGAAAGTGGGCATTAGGATTAGCATGTATAATGTGTAGGGTGGGGTGTCTTGGGTAGGGCTGTACAACACAGAGAAGACATGTAGTGATTCTAGAGCATCTTAGTACATGCTGACGGAGAGCGGCTTTTACTGGGATTTGGGGTGACTTGGTGAAGAGGGTAGACAGAATAACATAATTTTCTGCATGTGATTGTATATTAATGAGAACAAAAAGAATTTCAAAGTGCAGTAAGAGCACAGCTCTCAAATATCAGAATAAAAGTACAGCCTTTGAGTGCTCCAATCAAAAGACACAGGGTTAGAAGAACTGATGAAAACTCAAGACCACCTACGTGCTCCCTTACTGGAGACTCACTTGAGATCCAAGGACACAGACAAACTACAAGCTGAAGGGGCTGGGACAGGTACCCTACACAAGTGAAACTGAGAAACAAAGAAAGAAATGGATTCTGTTTTGGACCCCAGAGAGAGTCAGTAGAAAATAGTCCTATCTAGCCACCATGAATTCTTTTTGTTTGGTTTCAGCAGTGCTCAGGCATAGATTTAGTGGTGCAGCAACTTCCTTCTCATTTCCTCTCACCTCAACAAATGAATTGCTGTAATAATATGCGTCTGGGAATTTATAATCATTGCTTTTTATGATGTTCACGAATGTAAAGAAGTAATAACCACCTAAAGAGGGAAGTTTGGACACTCAAATAAACACTTCACTCCACAACACACTCTTTGTTCCCAAATGCTCCTGTCCAGAAATAGGTGTTAATTCATATTTGTCCCTCCACCTATCAGCAGTGATCACGCCAATGTCCCTCAAACATGGTGGTGTGCAAAGGGCCAAGTACACTTTTCTGTCGACAACAGGCCCAGACGAAGGATACTTGTGGTCTTCAGGGATCACTTACTCACTGAATGTGGCTAAATAAAGTCAACAAGCGAGCAGGAATTATAAGAGGACAGAGGATAAAGATACGGGTTCAAGTTCTTTCACCTCCATTTACTGGTTTTGTAAGCACACTCTGCTGACTCTACCTGAAAGCATATCAGTGAACACAGTGCTCTCCTTATGGCTTAGTTACCTTGCAAGTTTTCTGGAAGCATAATGTAGGGAAGAGACATAGGCTATGTTGTTAACTGTTCTGTACATAAGGATAGATGGGCAGACAAAAAGATGATTGTTTCATAGATAGATAGGTAGACAGACGACAGGTGAAAGATAGATAGATAGGTACATAGATTAATATATGATAGACATCATAGATAGATGATAGGAAGATAGATAGATAGATACATAGATAGATACATAGATACATAGATAGACAGACAGACAGTTAGATAGATAGATACAGATACATGTCGATTGACACAAAGCTATTGTTCATAACCAGGAGTTGAATGGTGAATAACATAGCTAAATAACAAACAAAAAGGAAGAATGAAATCCAGATTAAAAAGTGCAGTAAGCAGCCTTAAGAAGAAAACAAATACTACCATTTGCAATGACGTGGATGGAGCAAGACGGTAGTATGTTCAGAAAAATAGGGCAGGCGGATAAAGGCAAGTACCAAGTGATTTCACTCATGTGTGGAGTATAACAACAAAGAAAAACTGAAGTAAAAAAACAGCAGCAGACTCACAGAACCCGAGAGTTGACTAAAAGTAACCAAAGGAAAAAGGACTGGGCAGGGTGAGTCTGAAGGGAGGGATAAGTGTGGGGAGAAAGAATGGGGGCATTAAGTTTAGCATGTATAATGCGCGGGGTCGGGTGTGCATGGGGAGTACTGTACAACACAGAGAAGACTAGTAGAGATCATATAGCATCTTACTACTCACTGACGGACAGTGACTGTAACGGGGACTTTTGGGGTGGACATGGTGAAGGGGTCTACAGCATCCAACTACGCTGATCGACAGTGACTGAAGAGGTTTTCCGGGGGACTTGGTGAAGGGGGGAGCATAGTAAACATAATGTTCTTCACGTGATTGTAGATTAATGATAAAAAATATTCTTTAAGTGCAATAAGTGCACAGCTCTGAATTATAAGAATAAAAGGTCAGGCACTGAGTGCTGCAAACAAAAGACACAGGGATAAAAGAAGGGATGGAAACTCAAGACACCTACGTGCTTACTTACAGGAGACTCACTTGAGATCCAAGGACACAGACAAACTACAAGCCGAAGGTGTGTGGACAAGTACCCTACACGAGTGAAATGGAAAATCAAACAATCAAGCAAATGGACTCTGTTTGAGTCCCCAGAGACAGTCAGCAGAAAATAGCCCTATCTGGCCACCGTGAATTCTTTTTGTTTGGTTTCAACAGTTCCCAGCCATAGATTTAGTGGTGCAGCAACATACTTCTCATTTTCTCTCACCTCAACAACTGAGTTGCTGTAATAATAAGCATCTGGGCCTTTGAAATCAGTGGATTTTATGTTGTTCACGAATGTGAAAATCTAATAACCACCTAAAGAGGGAAGTTTGGACACTCAAATAAACACGTCACTCCACAATACACTGTTAGCTCCCAACTGCTCCTGTCTAGAGATTGGTGTTCCATTTTATTTGACCCTCCGTCCTATCGGCGGTGATCATGCTGATGTAATTCAAACATGGTGGTGAGCGAAGCAACAAGTTGACTTTACTGTCGACAACAGGCCCAGAGGAATGATACTTGAGATCTTCAGGGAGCCCTTAGTCAATGAATGTGGCTAAATACAGACAGCAAGTTAGAAGGAGATGAAAGAGGACAGAGGATAGAGACACGGGTTCAAGTCCCAGCACAACCATTCCCTGGTTTTGTAGGTACACGCGGCCGACTCGAACTGCAAGTGTCTCGGTGAACCCAGTGCTCCCTCTGCAGTCTAGATACTTTGCAGGATTTTTGGGAGCATAGTGTAGGAAAGTGATATAGGGTATATGGTTAACTGTTCTGCACACATGGACAGATGGAAAGACAAAAGGATGATTGATTGAGTGATTGATAAATAGATAGACAGAAAGATAGATAGATATAGGTACATATCGATTAGCACAAAGCTACTGCTCAAAACAAGGAGAGCAATGGTGAAAGCACATTGCAAAACTACAAACAATAAAGAAGAATGAAATCCAGTTTAAAAAGTGCAGTAAGCAGCCATAAGAAGAAAACGAATGCTATCATTTGCAATAACGTGGATGGAGCTCGAGGGTATTATGCTCAGTCAAATAGGCCAGGCGGAGAAATACATGTACCAAATGATTTCACTCATGTGTGGAGTATGATAACAAAGAAAAACTGAAGGAAAAGGCAGCAGCAGACTCACAGAACCCGAGAGTGGACCTACAGTTACCAAAAGAGAAAGGGACTGGGTAGGGTTTGTGGGAAGGGAGTAATAAGTGCGGGGAAAAAGAAAGTGGGCATTAGGATTAGCATGTATAATGTGTAGGGTGGGGTGTCTTGGGTAGGGCTGTACAACACAGAGAAGACATGTAGTGATTCTAGAGCATCTTAGTACATGCTGACGGAGAGCGGCTTTTACTGGGATTTGGGGTGACTTGGTGAAGAGGGTAGACAGAATAACATAATTTTCTGCATGTGATTGTATATTAATGAGAACAAAAAGAATTTCAAAGTGCAGTAAGAGCACAGCTCTCAAATATCAGAATAAAAGTACAGCCTTTGAGTGCTCCAATCAAAAGACACAGGGTTAGAAGAACTGATGAAAACTCAAGACCACCTACGTGCTCCCTTACTGGAGACTCACTTGAGATCCAAGGACACAGACAAACTACAAGCTGAAGGGGCTGGGACAGGTACCCTACACAAGTGAAACTGAGAAACAAAGAAAGAAATGGATTCTGTTTTGGACCCCAGAGAGAGTCAGTAGAAAATAGTCCTATCTAGCCACCATGAATTCTTTTTGTTTGGTTTCAGCAGTGCTCAGGCATAGATTTAGTGGTGCAGCAACTTCCTTCTCATTTCCTCTCACCTCAACAAATGAATTGCTGTAATAATATGCGTCTGGGAATTTATAATCATTGCTTTTTATGATGTTCACGAATGTAAAGAAGTAATAACCACCTAAAGAGGGAAGTTTGGACACTCAAATAAACACTTCACTCCACAACACACTCTTTGTTCCCAAATGCTCCTGTCCAGAAATAGGTGTTAATTCATATTTGTCCCTCCACCTATCAGCAGTGATCACGCCAATGTCCCTCAAACATGGTGGTGTGCAAAGGGCCAAGTACACTTTTCTGTCGACAACAGGCCCAGACGAAGGATACTTGTGGTCTTCAGGGATCACTTACTCACTGAATGTGGCTAAATAAAGTCAACAAGCGAGCAGGAATTATAAGAGGACAGAGGATAAAGATACGGGTTCAAGTTCTTTCACCTCCATTTACTGGTTTTGTAAGCACACTCTGCTGACTCTACCTGAAAGCATATCAGTGAACACAGTGCTCTCCTTATGGCTTAGTTACCTTGCAAGTTTTCTGGAAGCATAATGTAGGGAAGAGACATAGGCTATGTTGTTAACTGTTCTGTACATAAGGATAGATGGGCAGACAAAAAGATGATTGTTTCATAGATAGATAGGTAGACAGACGACAGGTGAAAGATAGATAGATAGGTACATAGATTAATATATGATAGACATCATAGATAGATGATAGGAAGATAGATAGATAGATACATAGATAGATACATAGATACATAGATAGACAGACAGACAGTTAGATAGATAGATACAGATACATGTCGATTGACACAAAGCTATTGTTCATAACCAGGAGTTGAATGGTGAATAACATAGCTAAATAACAAACAAAAAGGAAGAATGAAATCCAGATTAAAAAGTGCAGTAAGCAGCCTTAAGAAGAAAACAAATACTACCATTTGCAATGACGTGGATGGAGCAAGACGGTAGTATGTTCAGAAAAATAGGGCAGGCGGATAAAGGCAAGTACCAAGTGATTTCACTCATGTGTGGAGTATAACAACAAAGAAAAACTGAAGTAAAAAAACAGCAGCAGACTCACAGAACCCGAGAGTTGACTAAAAGTAACCAAAGGAAAAAGGACTGGGCAGGGTGAGTCTGAAGGGAGGGATAAGTGTGGGGAGAAAGAATGGGGGCATTAAGTTTAGCATGTATAATGCGCGGGGTCGGGTGTGCATGGGGAGTACTGTACAACACAGAGAAGACTAGTAGAGATCATATAGCATCTTACTACTCACTGACGGACAGTGACTGTAACGGGGACTTTTGGGGTGGACATGGTGAAGGGGTCTACAGCATCCAACTACGCTGATCGACAGTGACTGAAGAGGTTTTCCGGGGGACTTGGTGAAGGGGGGAGCATAGTAAACATAATGTTCTTCACGTGATTGTAGATTAATGATAAAAAATATTCTTTAAGTGCAATAAGTGCACAGCTCTGAATTATAAGAATAAAAGGTCAGGCACTGAGTGCTGCAAACAAAAGACACAGGGATAAAAGAAGGGATGGAAACTCAAGACACCTACGTGCTTACTTACAGGAGACTCACTTGAGATCCAAGGACACAGACAAACTACAAGCCGAAGGTGTGTGGACAAGTACCCTACACGAGTGAAATGGAAAATCAAACAATCAAGCAAATGGACTCTGTTTGAGTCCCCAGAGACAGTCAGCAGAAAATAGCCCTATCTGGCCACCGTGAATTCTTTTTGTTTGGTTTCAACAGTTCCCAGCCATAGATTTAGTGGTGCAGCAACATACTTCTCATTTTCTCTCACCTCAACAACTGAGTTGCTGTAATAATAAGCATCTGGGCCTTTGAAATCAGTGGATTTTATGTTGTTCACGAATGTGAAAATCTAATAACCACCTAAAGAGGGAAGTTTGGACACTCAAATAAACACGTCACTCCACAATACACTGTTAGCTCCCAACTGCTCCTGTCTAGAAATTGGTGTTCCATTTTATTTGACCCTCCGTCCTATCGGCGGTGATCATGCTGATGTAATTCAAACATGGTGGTGAGCGAAGCAACAAGTTGACTTTTCTGTCGACAACAAGCCCAGAGGAATGATACTTGAGATCTTCAGGGAGCCCTTAGTCAATGAATGTGGCTAAATACAGACAGCAAGTTAGAAGGAGATGAAAGAGGACAGAGGATAGAGACACGGGTTCAAGTCCCAGCACAACCATTCCCTGGTTTTGTAGGTACACGCGGCCGACTCGAACTGCAAGTGTCTCGGTGAACCCAGTGCTCCCTCTGCAGCCTAGATACTTTGCAGGATTTTTGGGAGCATAGTGTAGGAAAGTGATATAGGGTATATGGTTAACTGTTCTGCACACATGGACAGATGGAAAGACAAAAGGATGATTGATTGAGTGATAGATAAATAGATAGACAGAAAGATAGATAGATATAGGTACATATCGATTAGCACAAAGCTACTGCTCAAAACAAGGAGAGCAATGGTGAAAGCACATTGCAAAACTACAAACAATAAAGAAGAATGAAATCCAGTTTAAAAAGTGCAGTAAGCAGCCATAAGAAGAAAACGAATGCTATCATTTGCAATAACGTGGATGGAGCTCGAGGGTATTATGCTCAGTCAAATAGGCCAGGCGGAGAAATACATGTACCAAATGATTTCACTCATGTGTGGAGTATGATAACAAAGAAAAACTGAAGGAAAAGGCAGCAGCAGACTCACAGAACCCGAGAGTGGACCTACAGTTACCAAAAGAGAAAGGGACTGGGTAGGGTTTGTGGGAAGGGAGTAATAAGTGCGGGGAAAAAGAAAGTGGGCATTAGGATTAGCATGTATAATGTGTAGGGTGGGGTGTCTTGGGTAGGGCTGTACAACACAGAGAAGACATGTAGTGATTCTAGAGCATCTTAGTACATGCTGACGGAGAGCGGCTTTTACTGGGATTTGGGGTGACTTGGTGAAGAGGGTAGACAGAATAACATAATTTTCTGCATGTGATTGTATATTAATGAGAACAAAAAGAATTTCAAAGTGCAGTAAGAGCACAGCTCTCAAATATCAGAATAAAAGTACAGCCTTTGAGTGCTCCAATCAAAAGACACAGGGTTAGAAGAACTGATGAAAACTCAAGACAACCTGCGTGCTCCCTTACTGGAGACTCACTTGAGATCCAAGGACACAGACAAACTACAAGCTGAAGGGGCTGGGATAGGTACCCTACACAAGTGAAACTGAGAAACAAAGAAAGAAATGGATTCTGTTTTGGACCCCAGAGAGAGTCAGTAGAAAATAGCCCTATCTAGCCACCATGAATTCTTTTTGTTTGGTTTCAGCAGTGCTCAGGCATAGATTTAGTGGTGCAGCAACTTCCTTCTCATTTCCTCTCACCTCAACAAATGAATTGCTGTAATAATATGCGTCTGGGCATTTATAATCATTGCTTTTTATGATGTTCACGAATGTAAAGAAGTAATAACCACCTAAAGAGGGAAGTTTGGACACTCAAATAAACACTTCACTCCACAACACACTCTTTGTTCCCAAATGCTCCTGTCCAGAAATAGGTGTTAATTCATATTTGTCCCTCCACCTATCAGCAGTGATCACGCCAATGTCCCTCAAACATGGTGGTGTTCAAAGGGCCAAGTACACTTTTCTGTCGACAACAGGCCCAGACGAAGGATACTTGTGGTCTTCAGGGATCACTTACTCACTGAATGTGGCTAAATAAAGTCAACAAGCGAGCAGGAATTATAAGAGGACAGAGGATAAAGATACGGGTTCAAGTTCTTTCACCTCCATTTACTGGTTTTGTAAGCACACTCTGCTGACTCTACCTGAAAGCATATCAGTGAACACAGTGCTCTCCTTATGGCTTAGTTACCTTGCAAGTTTTCTGGAAGCATAATGTAGGGAAGAGACATAGGCTATGTTGTTAACTGTTCTGTACATAAGGATAGATGGGCAGACAAAAAGATGATTGTTTCATAGATAGATAGGTAGACAGACGACAGGTGAAAGATAGATAGATAGGTACATAGATTAATATATGATAGACATCATAGATAGATGATAGGAAGATAGATAGATAGATACATAGATAGATACATAGATACATAGATAGACAGACAGACAGTTAGATAGATAGATACAGATACATGTCGATTGACACAAAGCTATTGTTCATAACCAGGAGTTGAATGGTGAATAACATAGCTAAATAACAAACAAAAAGGAAGAATGAAATCCAGATTAAAAAGTGCAGTAAGCAGCCTTAAGAAGAAAACAAATACTACCATTTGCAATGACGTGGATGGAGCAAGACGGTAGTATGTTCAGAAAAATAGGGCAGGCGGATAAAGGCAAGTACCAAGTGATTTCACTCATGTGTGGAGTATAACAACAAAGAAAAACTGAAGTAAAAAAACAGCAGCAGACTCACAGAACCCGAGAGTTGACTAAAAGTAACCAAAGGAAAAAGGACTGGGCAGGGTGAGTCTGAAGGGAGGGATAAGTGTGGGGAGAAAGAATGGGGGCATTAAGTTTAGCATGTATAATGCGCGGGGTCGGGTGTGCATGGGGAGTACTGTACAACACAGAGAAGTCTAGTAGAGATCATATAGCATCTTACTACTCACTGACGGACAGTGACTGTAACGGGGACTTTTGGGGTGGACATGGTGAAGGGGTCTACAGCATCCAACTACGCTGATCGACAGTGACTGAAGAGGTTTTCCGGGGGACTTGGTGAAGGGGGGAGCATAGTAAACATAATGTTCTTCACGTGATTGTAGATTAATGATAAAAAATATTCTTTAAGTGCAATAAGTGCACAGCTCTGAATTATAAGAATAAAAGGTCAGGCACTGAGTGCTGCAAACAAAAGACACAGGGATAAAAGAAGGGATGGAAACTCAAGACACCTACGTGCTTACTTACAGGAGACTCACTTGAGATCCAAGGACACAGACAAACTACAAGCCGAAGGTGTGTGGACAACTACCCTACACGAGAGAACCGGAAAATCAAACAATCAAGCAAATGGACTCTGTTTGAGTCCCCAGAGACAGTCAGCAGAAAATAGCCCTATCTGGCCACCGTGAATTCTTTTTGTTTGGTTTCAACAGTTCCCAGCCATAGATTTAGTGGTGCAGCAACATACTTCTCATTTTCTCTCACCTCAACAACTGAGTTGCTGTAATAATAAGCATCTGGGCCTTTGAAATCAGTGGATTTTATGTTGTTCACGAATGTGAAAATCTAATAACCACCTAAAGAGGGAAGTTTGGACACTCAAATAAACACGTCACTCCACAATACACTGTTAGCTCCCAACTGCTCCTGTCTAGAGATTGGTGTTCCATTTTATTTGACCCTCCGTCCTATCGGCGGTGATCACGCTGATGTAATTCAAACATGGTGGTGAGCGAAGCAACAAGTTGACTTTTCTGTCGACATCAGGCCCAGAGGAATGATACTTGAGATCTTCAGGGAGCCCTTAGTCAATGAATGTGGCTAAATACAGACAGCAAGTTAGATGGAGATGAAAGAGGACAGAGGATAGAGACACGGGTTCAAGTCCCAGCACAACCATTCCCTGGTTTTGTAGGTACACTCGGCCGACTCGAACTGCAAGTATCTCAGTGAACCCAGTGCTCCCTCTGCAGCCTAGATACTTTGCAGGATTTTGGGGAGCATAGTGTAGGAAAGTGATGTAGGGTATATGGTTAACTGTTCTGCACACATGGACAGATGGAAAGACAAAAGGATGATTGATTGAGTGATTGATAAATAGATAGACAGAAAGATAGATAGATATAGGTACATATCGATTAGCACAAAGCTACTGCTCAAAACAAGGAGAGCAATGGTGAAAGCACATTGCAAAACTACAAACAAAAAAGAAGAATGAAATCCAGTTTAAAAAGTGCAGTAAGCAGCCATAAGAAGAAAACGAATGCTATCATTTGCAATAACGTGGATGGAGCTCGAGGGTATTATGCTCAGTCAAATAGGCCAGGCGGAGAAATACATGTACCAAATGATTTCACTCATGTGTGGAGTATGATAACAAAGAAAAACTGAAGGAAAAGGCAGCAGCAGACTCACAGAACCCGAGAGTGGACCTACAGTTACCAAAAGAGAAAGGGACTGGGTAGGGTTTGTGGGAAGGGAGTAATAAGTGCGGGGAAAAAGAAAGTGGGCATTAGGATTAGCATGTATAATGTGTAGGGTGGGGTGTCTTGGGTAGGGCTGTACAACACAGAGAAGACATGTAGTGATTCTACAGCATCTTAGTACATGCTGACGGAGAGCGGCTTTTACTGGGATTTGGGGTGACTTGGTGAAGAGGGTAGACAGAATAACATAATTTTCTGCATGTGATTGTATATAAATGAGAACAAAAAGAATTTCAAAGTGCAGTAAGAGCACAGCTCTCAAATATCAGAATAAAAGTACAGCCTTTGAGTGCTCCAATCAAAAGACACAGGGTTAGAAGAACTGATGAAAACACAAGACCACCTACGTGCTCCCTTACTGGAGACTCACTTGAGATCCAAGGACACAGACAAAGTACAAGCTGAAGGGGCGGGGACAGGTACCCTACACAATTGAAACTGAGAAACAAAGAAAGAAATGGATTCTGTTTTGGACCCCAGAGAGAGTCAGTAGAAAATAGCCCTATCTAGCCACCATGAATTCTTTTTGTTTGGTTTCAGCAGTGCTCAGGCATAGATTTAGTGGTGCAGCAACTTCCTTCTCATTTCCTCTCACCTCAACAAATGAATTGCTGTAATAATATGCGTCTGGGAATTTATAATCATTGCTTTTTATGATGTTCACGAATGTAAAGAAGTAATAACCACCTAAAGAGGGAAGTTTGGACACTCAAATAAACACTTCACTCCACAACACACTCTTTGTTCCCAAATGCTCCTGTCCAGAAATAGGTGTTAATTCATATTTGTCCCTCCACCTATCAGCAGTGATCACGCCAATGTCCCTCAAACATGGTGGTGTGCAAAGGGCCAAGTACACTTTTCTGTCGACAACAGGCCCAGACGAAGGATACTTGTGGTCTTCAGGGATCACTTACTCACTGAATGTTGCTAAATAAAGTCAACAAGCGAGCAGGAAGTATAAGAGGACAGAGGACAAAGATACGGGTTCAAGTCCTTTCACCTCCATTTACTGGTTTTGTAAGCACACTCTGCTGACTCTACCTGAAAGCGTATCTGAGAACACAGTGCTCTCCTTATGGCTTAGTTACCTTGCAAGATTTCTGGAAGCATAATGTAGGGAAGAGACATAGGCTATGTTGTTAACTGTTCTGTACATAAGGATAGATGGGCAGACAAAAAGATGATTGTTTTATAGATAGATAGGTAGACAGACGACAGGTGAAAGAGAGATAGGTACATAGATTAATAGATGATAGACATCATAGATAGATGATAGGAAGATAGATAGATAGATACATAGATA
This sequence comes from Manis pentadactyla, assembly GCF_030020395.1. Lineage (NCBI taxonomy): Eukaryota > Metazoa > Chordata > Mammalia > Pholidota > Manidae > Manis > Manis pentadactyla. Next base: position 1,081,807 of record NW_026644865.1, read on the forward strand.
GATACATAGATACATAGATATATACATGCATAGATACATAGATAGACAGACAGACCTTTAGATAGATAGATACAGATACATGTCGTTTGACACAAAGCTATTGTTCATAACCAGGAGTTGAATGGTGAATAACATAGCTAAACTACAAACAAAAAGGAAGAATGAAATCCAGTTTAAAAAGTGCAGTAAGCAGCCTTAAGAAGAAAACAAATACTACCATTTGCAATGACGTGGATTTAGCAAGATGGTAGTATGTTCAGAAAAATAGGGCAGGCGGATAAAGGCAAGTACCAAGTGATTTCACTCATGTGTGGAGTATAACAACAAAGAAAAACTGAAGTAAAAAAACAGCAGCAGACTCACAGAACCCGAGAGTTGACTAAAAGTAACCAAAGGAAAAAGGACTGGGCAGGGTGAGTCTGAAGGGAGGGATAAGTGTGGGGAGAAAGAATGGGGGCATTAAGTTTAGCATGTATAATGCGCGGGGTCGGGTGTGCATGGGGAGTACTGTACAACACAGAGAAGACTAGTAGAGATCATATAGCATCCTACTACTCACTGATGGACCGTGACTGTAACGGGGACTTTTGGGGGGGACATGGTGAAGGGGTCTACAGCATTCAACTACGCGGATCGACAGTGACTGAAGAGGTTTTTCGGGGGGACTTGGTGAAGGGGGGAGCATAGTAAACATAATGTTCTTCACGTGATTGTAGATTAATGATAAAAAATATTCTTTAAGTGCAATAAGTGCACAGCTCTGAATCATCAGAATAAAAGGTCAGGCACTGAGTGCTGCAAACAAAAGACACAGGGATAAAAGAAGGGATGAAAACTCAAGACATCTACGTGCTTACTTACAGGAGACTCACTTGAGATCCAAGGACACAGACAAACTACAAGCCGAAGGTGTGTGGACATGAACCCTACACGAGTGAAACGGAAAATCAAACAATCAAGCAAATGGATTCTGTTTGAGTCCCCAGAGACAGTCAGCAGAAAATAGCCCTATCTGGCCACCGTGAATTCTTTTTGTTTGGTTTCAACAGTTCCCAGCCATAGATTTAGTGGTGCAGCAACATACTTCTCATTTTCTCTCACCTCAACAACTGAGTTGCTGTAATAATAAGCATCTGGGCCTTTGAAATCAGTGGATTTTATGTTGTTCACGAATGTGAAAATCTAATAACCACCTAAAGAGGGAAGTTTGGACACTCAAATAAACACGTCACTCCACAATACACTGTTAGCTCCCAACTGCTCCTGTCTAGAAATTGGTGTTCCATTTTATTTGACCCTCCGTCCTATCGGCGGTGATCACGCTGATGTAATTCAAACATGGTGGTGAGCGAAGCAACAAGTTGACTTTTCTGTCGACAACAGGCCCAGAGGAATGATACTTGAGATCTTCAGGGAGCCCTTAGTCAATGAATGTGGCTAAATACAGACAGCAAGTTAGAAGGAGATGAAAGAGGACAGAGGATAGAGACACGGGTTCAAGTCCCAGCACAACCATTCCCTGGTTTTGTAGGTACACGCGGCCGACTCGAACTGCAAGTGTCTCGGTGAACCCAGTGCTCCCTCTGCAGCCTAGATACTTTGCAGGATTTTGGGGAGCATAGTGTAGGAAAGTGATATAGGGTATATGGTTAACTGTTCTGCACACATGGACAGATGGAAAGACAAAAGGATGATTGATTGAGTGATTGATAAATAGATAGACAGAAAGATAGATAGATATAGGTACATATTGATTAGCACAAAGCTACTGCTCAAAACAAGGAGAGCAATGGTGAAAGCACATTGCAAAACTACAAACAAAAAAGAAGAATGAAATCCAGTTTAAAAAGTGCAGTAAGCAGCCATAAGAAGAAAACGAATCCTATCATTTGCAATAACGTGGATGGAGCTCGAGGGTATTATGCTCAGTCAAATAGGCCAGGCGGAGAAATACATGTACCAAATGATTTCACTCATGTGTGGAGTATGATAACAAAGAAAAACTGAAGGAAAAGGCAGCAGCAGACTCACAGAACCCGAGAGTGGACCTACAGTTACCAAAAGAGAAAGGGACTGGGAAGGGTTTGTGGGAAGGGAGTAATAAGTGCGGGGAAAAAGAAAGTGGGCATTAGGATTAGCATGTATAATGTGTAGGGTGGGGTGTCTTGGGTAGGGCTGTACAACACAGAGAAGACATGTAGTGATTCTACAGCATCTTAGTACATGCTGACGGAGAGCGGCTGTTACTGGGCTTTGGGGTGACTTGGTGAAGAGGGTAGACAGAATAACATAATTTTCTGCATGTGATTGTATATTAATGAGAACAAAAAGAATTTCAAAGTGCAGTAAGAGCACAGCTCTCAAATATCAGAATAAAAGTACAGCCTTTGAGTGCTCCAATCAAAAGACACAGGGTTAGAAGAACTGAAGAAATCTCAAGACCACCTACGTGCTCCCTTACTTGAGACTCACTTGAGATCCAAGGACACAGACAAACTACAAGCTGAAGGGGCGGGGACAGGTACCCTACACAAGTGAAACTGAGAAACAAAGAAAGAAATGGATTCTGTTTTGGACCCCAGAGAGAGTCAGTAGAAAATAGCCCTATCTAGCCACCATGAATTCTTTTTGTTTGGTTTCAGCAGTGCTCAGGCATAGATTTAGTGGTGCAGCAACTTCCTTCTCATTTCCTCTCACCTCAACAAATGAATTGCTGTAATGATATGCGTCTGGGAATTTATAATCATTGCTTTTTATGATGTTCACGAATGTAAAGAAGTAATAACCACCTAAAGAGGGAAGTTTGGACACTCAAATAAACACTTCACTCCACAACACACTCTTTGTTCCCAAATGCTCCTGTCCAGAAATAGGTGTTAATTCATATTTGTCCCTCCACCTATCAGCAGTGATCACGCCAATGTCCCTCAAACATGGTGGTGTTCAAAGGGCCAAGTACACTTTTCTGTCGACAACAGGCCCAGACGAAGGATACTTGTGGTCTTCAGGGATCACTTACTCACTGAATGTGGCTAAATAAAGTCAACAAGCGAGCAGGAATTATAAGAGGACAGAGGATAAAGATACGGGTTCAAGTTCTTTCACCTCCATTTACTGGTTTTGTAAGCACACTCTGCTGACTCTACCTGAAAGCATATCAGTGAACACAGTGCTCTCCTTATGGCTTAGTTACCTTGCAAGTTTTCTGGAAGCATAATGTAGGGAAGAGACATAGGCTATGTTGTTAACTGTTCTGTACATAAGGATAGATGGGCAGACAAAAAGATGATTGTTTCATAGATAGATAGGTAGACAGACGACAGGTGAAAGATAGATAGATAGGTACATAGATTAATATATGATAGACATCATAGATAGATGATAGGAAGATAGATAGATAGATACATAGATAGATACATAGATACATAGATAGACAGACAGACAGTTAGATAGATAGATACAGATACATGTCGATTGACACAAAGCTATTGTTCATAACCAGGAGTTGAATGGTGAATAACATAGCTAAATAACAAACAAAAAGGAAGAATGAAATCCAGATTAAAAAGTGCAGTAAGCAGCCTTAAGAAGAAAACAAATACTACCATTTGCAATGACGTGGATGGAGCAAGACGGTAGTATGTTCAGAAAAATAGGGCAGGCGGATAAAGGCAAGTACCAAGTGATTTCACTCATGTGTGGAGTATAACAACAAAGAAAAACTGAAGTAAAAAAACAGCAGCAGACTCACAGAACCCGAGAGTTGACTAAAAGTAACCAAAGGAAAAAGGACTGGGCAGGGTGAGTCTGAAGGGAGGGATAAGTGTGGGGAGAAAGAATGGGGGCATTAAGTTTAGCATGTATAATGCGCGGGGTCGGGTGTGCATGGGGAGTACTGTACAACACAGAGAAGTCTAGTAGAGATCAAATAGCATCTTACTACTCACTGACGGACAGTGACTGTAACGGGGACTTTTGGGGTGGACATGGTGAAGGGGTCTACAGCATCCAACTACGCTGATCGACAGTGACTGAAGAGGTTTTCCGGGGGACTTGGTGAAGGGGGGAGCATAGTAAACATAATGTTCTTCACGTGATTGTAGATTAATGATAAAAAATATTCTTTAAGTGCAATAAGTGCACAGCTCTGAATTATAAGAATAAAAGGTCAGGCACTGAGTGCTGCAAACAAAAGACACAGGGATAAAAGAAGGGATGGAAACTCAAGACACCTACGTGCTTACTTACAGGAGACTCACTTGAGATCCAAGGACACAGACAAACTACAAGCCGAAGGTGTGTGGACAACTACCCTACACGAGAGAACCGGAAAATCAAACAATCAAGCAAATGGACTCTGTTTGAGTCCCCAGAGACAGTCAGCAGAAAATAGCCCTATCTGGCCACCGTGAATTCTTTTTGTTTGGTTTCAACAGTTCCCAGCCATAGATTTAGTGGTGCAGCAACATACTTCTCATTTTCTCTCACCTCAACAACTGAGTTGCTGTAATAATAAGCATCTGGGCCTTTGAAATCAGTGGATTTTATGTTGTTCACGAATGTGAAAATCTAATAACCACCTAAAGAGGGAAGTTTGGACACTCAAATAAACACGTCACTCCACAATACACTGTTAGCTCCCAACTGCTCCTGTCTAGAAATTGGTGTTCCATTTTATTTGACCCTCCGTCCTATCGGCGGTGATCACGCTGATGTAATTCAAACATGGTGGTGAGCGAAGCAACAAGTTGACTTTTCTGTCGACATCAGGCCCGAAGAATGATACTTGAGATCTTCAGGGAGCCCTTAGTCAATGAATGTGGCTAAATACAGACAGCAAGTTAGATGGAGATGAAAGAGGACAGAGGATAGAGACACGGGTTCAAGTCCCAGCACAACCATTCCCTGGTTTTGTAGGTACACTCGGCCGACTCGAACTGCAAGTATCTCAGTGAACCCAGTGCTCCCTCTGCAGCCTAGATACTTTGCAGGATTTTGGGGAGCATAGTGTAGGAAAGTGATGTAGGGTATATGGTTAACTGTTCTGCACACATGGACAGATGGAAAGACAAAAGGATGATTGATTGAGTGATTGATAAATAGATAGACAGAAAGATAGATAGATATAGGTACATATCGATTAGCACAAAGCTACTGCTCAAAACAAGGAGAGCAATGGTGAAAGCACATTGCAAAACTACAAACAAAAAAGAAGAATGAAATCCAGTTTAAAAAGTGCAGTAAGCAGCCATAAGAAGAAAACGAATGCTATCATTTGCAATAACGTGGATGGAGCTCGAGGGTATTATGCTCAGTCAAATAGGCCAGGCGGAGAAATACATGTACCAAATGATTTCACTCATGTGTGGAGTATGATAACAAAGAAAAACTGAAGGAAAAGGCAGCAGCAGACTCACAGAACCCGAGAGTGGACCTACAGTTACCAAAAGAGAAAGGGACTGGGTAGGGTTTGTGGGAAGGGAGTAATAAGTGCGGGGAAAAAGAAAGTGGGCATTAGGATTAGCATGTATAATGTGTAGGGTGGGGTGTCTTGGGTAGGGCTGTACAACACAGAGAAGACATGTAGTGATTCTACAGCATCTTAGTACATGCTGACGGAGAGCGGCTTTTACTGGGATTTGGGGTGACTTGGTGAAGAGGGTAGACAGAATAACATAATTTTCTGCATGTGATTGTATATTAATGAGAACAAAAAGAATTTCAAAGTGCAGTAAGAGCACAGCTCTCAAATATCAGAATAAAAGTACAGCCTTTGAGTGCTCCAATCAAAAGACACAGGGTTAGAAGAACTGATGAAAACTCAAGACAACCTACGTGCTCCCTTACTGGAGACTCACTTGAGATCCAAGGACACAGACAAACTACAAGCTGAAGGGGCGGGGACAGGTACCCTACACAATTGAAACTGAGAAACAAAGAAAGAAATGGATTCTGTTTTGGACCCCAGAGAGAGTCAGTAGAAAATAGCCCTATCTAGCCACCATGAATTCTTTTTGTTTGGTTTCAGCAGTGCTCAGGCATAGATTTAGTGGTGCAGCAACTTCCTTCTCATTTCCTCTCACCTCAACAAATGAATTGCTGTAATAATATGCGTCTGGGAATTTATAATCATTGCTTTTTATGATGTTCACGAATGTAAAGAAGTAATAACCACCTAAAGAGGGAAGTTTGGACACTCAAATAAACACTTCACTCCACAACACACTCTTTGTTCCCAAATGCTCCTGTCCAGAAATAGGTGTTAATTCATATTTGTCCCTCCACCTATCAGCAGTGATCACGCCAATGTCCCTCAAACATGGTGGTGTGCAAAGGGCCAAGTACACTTTTCTGTCGACAACAGGCCCAGACGAAGGATACTTGTGGTCTTCAGGGATCACTTACTCACTGAATGTTGCTAAATAAAGTCAACAAGCGAGCAGGAAGTATAAGAGGACAGAGGACAAAGATACGGGTTCAAGTCCTTTCACCTCCATTTACTGGTTTTGTAAGCACACTCTGCTGACTCTACCTGAAAGCGTATCTGAGAACACAGTGCTCTCCTTATGGCTTAGTTACCTTGCAAGATTTCTGGAAGCATAATGTAGGGAAGAGACATAGGCTATGTTGTTAACTGTTCTGTACATAAGGATAGATGGGCAGACAAAAAGATGATTGTTTTATAGATAGATAGGTAGACAGACGACAGGTGAAAGAGAGATAGGTACATAGATTAATAGATGATAGACATCATAGATAGATGAAAGGAAGATAGATAGATAGATACATAGATAGATACATAGATACATAGATATATACATGCATAGATACATAGATAGACAGACAGACCTTTAGATAGATAGATACAGATACATGTCGTTTGACACAAAGCTATTGTTCATAACCAGGAGTTGAATGGTGAATAACATAGCTAAACTACAAACAAAAAGGAAGAATGAAATCCAGTTTAAAAAGTGCAGTAAGCAGCCTTAAGAAGAAAACAAATACTACCATTTGCAATGACGTGGATTTAGCAAGATGGTAGTATGTTCAGAAAAATAGGGCAGGCGGATAAAGGCAAGTACCAAGTGATTTCACTCATGTGTGGAGTATAACAACAAAGAAAAACTGAAGTAAAAAAACAGCAGCAGACTCACAGAACCCGAGAGTTGACTAAAAGTAACCAAAGGAAAAAGGACTGGGCAGGGTGAGTCTGAAGGGAGGGATAAGTGTGGGGAGAAAGAATGGGGGCATTAAGTTTAGCATGTATAATGCGCGGGGTCGGGTGTGCATGGGGAGTACTGTACAACACAGAGAAGACTAGTAGAGATCATATAGCATCCTACTACTCACTGATGGACCGTGACTGTAACGGGGACTTTTGGGGGGGACATGGTGAAGGGGTCTACAGCATTCAACTACGCGGATCGACAGTGACTGAAGAGGTTTTTCGGGGGGACTTGGTGAAGGGGGGAGCATAGTAAACATAATGTTCTTCACGTGATTGTAGATTAATGATAAAAAATATTCTTTAAGTGCAATAAGTGCACAGCTCTGAATCATCAGAATAAAAGGTCAGGCACTGAGTGCTGCAAACAAAAGACACAGGGATAAAAGAAGGGATGAAAACTCAAGACATCTACGTGCTTACTTACAGGAGACTCACTTGAGATCCAAGGACACAGACAAACTACAAGCCGAAGGTGTGTTTACATGAACCCTACACGAGTGAAACGGAAAATCAAACAATCAAGCAAATGGATTCTGTTTGAGTCCCCAGAGACAGTCAGCAGAAAATAGCCCTATCTGGCCACCGTGAATTCTTTTTGTTTGGTTTCAACAGTTCCCAGCCATAGATTTAGTGGTGCAGCAACATACTTCTCATTTTCTCTCACCTCAACAACTGAGTTGCTGTAATAATAAGCATCTGGGCCTTTGAAATCAGTGGATTTTATGTTGTTCACGAATGTGAAAATCTAATAACCACCTAAAGAGGGAAGTTTGGACACTCAAATAAACACGTCACTCCACAATACACTGTTAGCTCCCAACTGCTCCTGTCTAGAAATTGGTGTTCCATTTTATTTGACCCTCCGTCCTATCGGCGGTGATCACGCTGATGTAATTCAAACATGGTGGTGAGCGAAGCAACAAGTTGACTTTTCTGTCGACAACAGGCCCAGAGGAATGATACTTGAGATCTTCAGGGAGCCCTTAGTCAATGAATGTGGCTAAATACAGACAGCAAGTTAGAAGGAGATGAAAGAGGACAGAGGATAGAGACACGGGTTCAAGTCCCAGCACAACCATTCCCTGGTTTTGTAGGTACACGCGGCCGACTCGAACTGCAAGTGTCTCGGTGAACCCAGTGCTCCCTCTGCAGCCTAGATACTTTGCAGGATTTTGGGGAGCATAGTGTAGGAAAGTGATATAGGGTATATGGTTAACTGTTCTGCACACATGGACAGATGGAAAGACAAAAGGATGATTGATTGAGTGATTGATAAATAGATAGACAGAAAGATAGATAGATATAGGTACATATTGATTAGCACAAAGCTACTGCTCAAAACAAGGAGAGCAATGGTGAAAGCACATTGCAAAACTACAAACAAAAAAGAAGAATGAAATCCAGTTTAAAAAGTGCAGTAAGCAGCCATAAGAAGAAAACGAATGCTATCATTTGCAATAACGTGGATGGAGCTCGAGGGTATTATGCTCAGTCAAATAGGCCAGGCGGAGAAATACATGTACCAAATGATTTCACTCATGTGTGGAGTATGATAACAAAGAAAAACTGAAGGAAAAGGCAGCAGCAGACTCACAGAACCCGAGAGTGGACCTACAGTTACCAAAAGAGAAAGGGACTGGGTAGGGTTTGTGGGAAGGGAGTAATAAGTGCGGGGAAAAAGAAAGTGGGCATTAGGATTAGCATGTATAATGTGTAGGGTGGGGTGTCTTGGGTAGGGCTGTACAACACAGAGAAGACATGTAGTGATTCTACAGCATCTTAGTACATGCTGACGGAGAGCGGCTGTTACTGGGCTTTGGGGTGACTTGGTGAAGAGGGTAGACAGAATAACATAATTTTCTGCATGTGATTGTATATTAATGAGAACAAAAAGAATTTCAAAGTGCAGTAAGAGCACAGCTCTCAAATATCAGAATAAAAGTACAGCCTTTGAGTGCTCCAATCAAAAGACACAGGGTTAGAAGAACTGATGAAAACTCAAGACCACCTACGTGCTCCCTTACTTGAGACTCACTTGAGATCCAAGGACACAGACAAACTACAAGCTGAAGGGGCGGGGACAGGTACCCTACACAAGTGAAACTGAGAAACAAAGAAAGAAATGGATTCTGTTTTGGACCCCAGAGAGAGTCAGTAGAAAATAGCCCTATCTAGCCACCATGAATTCTTTTTGTTTGGTTTCAGCAGTGCTCAGGCATAGATTTAGTGGTGCAGCAACTTCCTTCTCATTTCCTCTCACCTCAACAAATGAATTGCTGTAATGATATGCGTCTGGGAATTTATAATCATTGCTTTTTATGATGTTCACGAATGTAAAGAAGTAATAACCACCTAAAGAGGGAAGTTTGGACACTCAAATAAACACTTCACTCCACAACACACTCTTTGTTCCCAAATGCTCCTGTCCAGAAATAGGTGTTAATTCATATTTGTCCCTCCACCTATCAGCAGTGATCACGCCAATGTCCCTCAAACATGGTGGTGTGCAAAGGGCCAAGTACACTTTTCTGTCGACAACAGGCCCAGACGAAGGATACTTGTGGTCTTCAGGGATCACTTACTCACTGAATGTGGCTAAATAAAGTCAACAAGCGAGCAGGAATTATAAGAGGACAGAGGACAAAGATACGGGTTCAAGTCCTTTCTCCTCCATTTACTGGTTTTGTAAGCACACTCTGCTGACTCTACCTGAAAGCGTATCTGTGAACACAGTGCTCTCCTTATGGCTTAGTTACCTTGCAAGATTTCTGGAAGCATAATGTAGGGAAGAGACATAGGCTATGTTGTTAACTGTTCTGTACATAAGGATAGATGGGCAGACAAAAAGATGATTGTTTTATAGATAGATAGGTAGACAGACGACAGGTGAAAGAGAGATAGGTACATAGATTAATAGATGATAGACATCATAGATAGATGATAGGAAGATAGATAGATAGATACATAGATAGATACATAGATACATAGATATATACATGCATAGATACATAGATAGACAGACAGACCTTTAGATAGATAGATACAGATACATGTCGTTTGACACAAAGCTATTGTTCATAACCAGGAGTTGAATGGTGAATAACATAGCTAAACTACAAACAAAAAGGAAGAATGAAATCCAGTTTAAAAAGTGCAGTAAGCAGCCTTAAGAAGAAAACAAATACTACCATTTGCAATGACGTGGATTTAGCAAGATGGTAGGATGTTCAGAAAAATAGGGCAGGCGGATAAAGGCAAGTACCAAGTGATTTCACTCATGTGTGGAGTATAACAACAAAGAAAAACTGAAGTAAAAAAACAGCAGCAGACTCACAGAACCCGAGAGTTGACTAAAAGTAACCAAAGGAAAAAGGACTGGGCAGGGTGAGTCTGAAGGGAGGGATAAGTGTGGGGAGAAAGAATGGGGGCATTAAGTTTAGCATGTATAATGCGCGGGGTCGGGTGTGCATGGGGAGTACTGTACAACACAGAGAAGACTAGTAGAGATCATATAGCATCCTACTACTCACTGATGGACCGTGACTGTAACGGGGACTTTTGGGGGGGACATGGTGAAGGGGTCTACAGCATTCAACTACGCGGATCGACAGTGACTGAAGAGGTTTTTCGGGGGGACTTGGTGAAGGGGGGAGCATAGTAAACATAATGTTCTTCCCGTGATTGTAGATTAATGATAAAAAATATTCTTTAAGTGCAATAAGTGCACAGCTCTGAATCATCAGAATAAAAGGTCAGGCACTGAGTGCTGCAAACAAAAGACACAGGGATAAAAGAAGGGATGAAAACTCAAGACATCTACGTGCTTACTTACAGGAGACTCACTTGAGATCCAAGGACACAGACAAACTACAAGCCGAAGGTGTGTGGACATGAACCCTACACGAGTGAAACGGAAAATCAAACAATCAAGCAAATGGATTCTGTTTGAGTCCCCAGAGACAGTCAGCAGAAAATAGCCCTATCTGGCCACCGTGAATTCTTTTTGTTTGGTTTCAACAGTTCCCAGCCATAGATTTAGTGGTGCAGCAACATACTTCTCATTTTCTCTCACCTCAACAACTGAGTTGCTGTAATAATAAGCATCTGGGCCTTTGAAATCAGTGGATTTTATGTTGTTCACGAATGTGAAAATCTAATAACCACCTAAAGAGGGAAGTTTGGACACTCAAATAAACACGTCACTCCACAATACACTGTTAGCTCCCAACTGCTCCTGTGTAGAAATTGGTGTTCCATTTTATTTGACCCTCCGTCCTATCGGCGGTGATCACGCTGATGTAATTCAAACATGGTGGTGAGCGAAGCAACAAGTTGACTTTTCTGTCGACAACAGGCCCAGAGGAATGATACTTGAGATCTTCAGGGAGCCCTTAGTCAATGAATGTGGCTAAATACAGACAGCAAGTTAGAAGGAGATGAAAGAGGACAGAGGATAGAGACACGGGTTCAAGTCCCAGCACAACCATTCCCTGGTTTTGTAGGTACACGCGGCCGACTCGAACTGCAAGTGTCTCGGTGAACCCAGTGCTCCCTCTGCAGCCTAGATACTTTGCAGGATTTTGGGGAGCATAGTGTAGGAAAGTGATATAGGGTATATGGTTAACTGTTCTGCACACATGGACAGATGGAAAGACAAAAGGATGATTGATTGAGTGATTGATAAATAGATAGACAGAAAGATAGATAGATATAGGTACATATTGATTAGCACAAAGCTACTGCTCAAAACAAGGAGAGCAATGGTGAAAGCACATTGCAAAACTACAAACAAAAAAGAAGAATGAAATCCAGTTTAAAAAGTGCAGTAAGCAGCCATAAGAAGAAAACGAATGCTATCATTTGCAATAACGTGGATGGAGCTCGAGGGTATTATGCTCAGTCAAATAGGCCAGGCGGAGAAATACATGTACCAAATGATTTCACTCATGTGTGGAGTATGATAACAAAGAAAAACTGAAGGAAAAGGCAGCAGCAGACTCACAGAACCCGAGAGTGGACCTACAGTTACCAAAAGAGAAAGGGACTGGGTAGGGTTTGTGGGAAGGGAGTAATAAGTGCGGGGAAAAAGAAAGTGGGCATTAGGATTAGCATGTATAATGTGTAGGGTGGGGTGTCTTGGGTAGGGCTGTACAACACAGAGAAGACATGTAGTGATTCTACAGCATCTTAGTACATGCTGACGGAGAGCGGCTGTTACTGGGCTTTGGGGTGACTTGGTGAAGAGGGTAGACAGAATAACATAATTTTCTGCATGTGATTGTATATTAATGAGAACAAAAAGAATTTCAAAGTGCAGTAAGAGCACAGCTCTCAAATATCAGAATAAAAGTACAGCCTTTGAGTGCTCCAGTCAAAAGACACAGGGTTAGAAGAACTGATGAAAACTCAAGACCACCTACGTGCTCCCTTACTTGAGACTCACTTGAGATCCAAGGACACAGACAAACTACAAGCTGAAGGGGCGGGGACAGGTACCCTACACAAGTGAAACTGAGAAACAAAGAAAGAAATGGATTCTGTTTTGGACCCCAGAGAGAGTCAGTAGAAAATAGCCCTATCTAGCCACCGTGAATTCTTTTTGTTTGGTTTCAGCAGTGCTCAGGCATAGATTTAGTGGTGCAGCAACTTCCTTCTCATTTCCTCTCACCTCAACAAATGAATTGCTGTAATGATATGCGTCTGGGAATTTATAATCATTGCTTTTTATGATGTTCACGAATGTAAAGAAGTAATAACCACCTAAAGAGGGAAGTTTGGACACTCAAATAAACACTTCACTCCACAACACACTCTTTGTTCCCAAATGCTCCTGTCCAGAAATAGGTGTTAATTCATATTTGTCCCTCCACCTATCAGCAGTGATCACGCCAATGTCCCTCAAACATGGTGGTGTGCAAAGGGCCAAGTACACTTTTCTGTCGACAACAGGCCCAGACGAAGGATACTTGTGGTCTTCAGGGATCACTTACTCACTGAATGTGGCTAAATAAAGTCAACAAGCGAGCAGGAATTATAAGAGGACAGAGGACAAAGATACGGGTTCAAGTCCTTTCTCCTCCATTTACTGGTTTTGTAAGCACACTCTGCTGACTCTACCTGAAAGCGTATCTGTGAACACAGTGCTCTCCTTATGGCTTAGTTACCTTGCAAGATTTCTGGAAGCATAATGTAGGGAAGAGACATAGGCTATGTTGTTAACTGTTCTGTACATAAGGATAGATGGGCAGACAAAAAGATGATTGTTTTATAGATAGATAGGTAGACAGACGACAGGTGAAAGAGAGATAGGTACATAGATTAATAGATGATAGACATCATAGATAGATGATAGGAAGATAGATAGATAGATACATAGATAGATACATAGATACATAGATATATACATGCATAGATACATAGATAGACAGACAGACCTTTAGATAGATAGATACAGATACATGTCGTTTGACACAAAGCTATTGTTCATAACCAGGAGTTGAATGGTGAATAACATAGCTAAACTACAAACAAAAAGGAAGAATGAAATCCAGTTTAAAAAGTGCAGTAAGCAGCCTTAAGAAGAAAACAAATACTACCATTTGCAATGACGTGGATTTAGCAAGATGGTAGGATGTTCAGAAAAATAGGGCAGGCGGATAAAGGCAAGTACCAAGTGATTTCACTCATGTGTGGAGTATAACAACAAAGAAAAACTGAAGTAAAAAAACAGCAGCAGACTCACAGAACCCGAGAGTTGACTAAAAGTAACCAAAGGAAAAAGGACTGGGCAGGGTGAGTCTGAAGGGAGGGATAAGTGTGGGGAGAAAGAATGGGGGCATTAAGTTTAGCATGTATAATGCGCGGGGTCGGGTGTGCATGGGGAGTACTGTACAACACAGAGAAGACTAGTAGAGATCATATAGCATCCTACTACTCACTGATGGACCGTGACTGTAACGGGGACTTTTGGGGGGGACATGGTGAAGGGGTCTACAGCATTCAACTACGCGGATCGACAGTGACTGAAGAGGTTTTTCGGGGGGACTTGGTGAAGGGGGGAGCATAGTAAACATAATGTTCTTCCCGTGATTGTAGATTAATGATAAAAAATATTCTTTAAGTGCAATAAGTGCACAGCTCTGAATCATCAGAATAAAAGGTCAGGCACTGAGTGCTGCAAACAAAAGACACAGGGATAAAAGAAGGGATGAAAACTCAAGACATCTACGTGCTTACTTACAGGAGACTCACTTGAGATCCAAGGACACAGACAAACTACAAGCCGAAGGTGTGTGGACATGAACCCTACACGAGTGAAACGGAAAATCAAACAATCAAGCAAATGGATTCTGTTTGAGTCCCCAGAGACAGTCAGCAGAAAATAGCCCTATCTGGCCACCGTGAATTCTTTTTGTTTGGTTTCAACAGTTCCCAGCCATAGATTTAGTGGTGCAGCAACATACTTCTCATTTTCTCTCACCTCAACAACTGAGTTGCTGTAATAATAAGCATCTGGGCCTTTGAAATCAGTGGATTTTATGTTGTTCACGAATGTGAAAATCTAATAACCACCTAAAGAGGGAAGTTTGGACACTCAAATAAACACGTCACTCCACAATACACTGTTAGCTCCCAACTGCTCCTGTCTAGAAATTGGTGTTCCATTTTATTTGACCCTCCGTCCTATCGGCGGTGATCACGCTGATGTAATTCAAACATGGTGGTGAGCGAAGCAACAAGTTGACTTTTCTGTCGACAACAGGCCCAGAGGAATGATACTTGAGATCTTCAGGGAGCCCTTAGTCAATGAATGTGGCTAAATACAGACAGCAAGTTAGAAGGAGATGAAAGAGGACAGAGGATAGAGACACGGGTTCAAGTCCCAGCACAACCATTCCCTGGTTTTGTAGGTACACGCGGCCGACTCGAACTGCAAGTGTCTCGGTGAACCCAGTGCTCCCTCTGCAGCCTAGATACTTTGCAGGATTTTGGGGAGCATAGTGTAGGAAAGTGATATAGGGTATATGGTTAACTGTTCTGCACACATGGACAGATGGAAAGACAAAAGGATGATTGATTGAGTGATTGATAAATAGATAGACAGAAAGATAGATAGATATAGGTACATATTGATTAGCACAAAGCTACTGCTCAAAACAAGGAGAGCAATGGTGAAAGCACATTGCAAAACTACAAACAAAAAAGAAGAATGAAATCCAGTTTAAAAAGTGCAGTAAGCAGCCATAAGAAGAAAACGAATGCTATCATTTGCAATAACGTGGATGGAGCTCGAGGGTATTATGCTCAGTCAAATAGGCCAGGCGGAGAAATACATGTACCAAATGATTTCACTCATGTGTGGAGTATGATAACAAAGAAAAACTGAAGGAAAAGGCAGCAGCAGACTCACAGAACCCGAGAGTGGACCTACAGTTACCAAAAGAGAAAGGGACTGGGTAGGGTTTGTGGGAAGGGAGTAATAAGTGCGGGGAAAAAGAAAGTGGGCATTAGGATTAGCATGTATAATGTGTAGGGTGGGGTGTCTTGGGTAGGGCTGTACAACACAGAGAAGACATGTAGTGATTCTACAGCATCTTAGTACATGCTGACGGAGAGCGGCTGTTACTGGGCTTTGGGGTGACTTGGTGAAGAGGGTAGACAGAATAACATAATTTTCTGCATGTGATTGTATATTAATGAGAACAAAAAGAATTTCAAAGTGCAGTAAGAGCACAGCTCTCAAATATCAGAATAAAAGTACAGCCTTTGAGTGCTCCAGTCAAAAGACACAGGGTTAGAAGAACTGATGAAAACTCAAGACCACCTACGTGCTCCCTTACTTGAGACTCACTTGAGATCCAAGGACACAGACAAACTACAAGCTGAAGGGGCGGGGACAGGTACCCTACACAAGTGAAACTGAGAAACAAAGAAAGAAATGGATTCTGTTTTGGACCCCAGAGAGAGTCAGTAGAAAATAGCCCTATCTAGCCACCATGAATTCTTTTTGTTTGGTTTCAGCAGTGCTCAGGCATAGATTTAGTGGTGCAGCAACTTCCTTCTCATTTCCTCTCACCTCAACAAATGAATTGCTGTAATGATATGCGTCTGGGAATTTATAATCATTGCTTTTTATGATGTTCACGAATGTAAAGAAGTAATAACCACCTAAAGAGGGAAGTTTGGACACTCAAATAAACACTTCACTCCACAACACACTCTTTGTTCCCAAATGCTCCTGTCCAGAAATAGGTGTTAATTCATATTTGTCCCTCCACCTATCAGCAGTGATCACGCCAATGTCCCTCAAACATGGTGGTGTGCAAAGGGCCAAGTACACTTTTCTGTCGACAACAGGCCCAGACGAAGGATACTTGTGGTCTTCAGGGATCACTTACTCACTGAATGTGGCTAAATAAAGTCAACAAGCGTGCAGGAATTATAAGAGGACAGAGGACAAAGATACGGGTTCAAGTCCTTTCACCTCCATTTACTGGTTTTGTAAGCACACTCTGCTGACTCTACCTGAAAGCGTATCTGTGAACACAGTGCTCTCCTTATGGCTTAGTTACCTTGCAAGATTTCTGGAAGCATAATGTAGGGAAGAGACATAGGCTATGTTGTTAACTGTTCTGTACATAAGGATAGATGGGCAGACAAAAAGATGATTGTTTTATAGATAGATAGGTAGACAGACGACAGGTGAAAGAGAGATAGGTACATAGATTAATAGATGATAGACATCATAGATAGATGATAGGAAGATAGATAGATAGATACATAGATAGATACATAGATACATAGATATATACATGCATAGATACATAGATAGACAGACAGACCTTTAGATAGATAGATACAGATACATGTCGTTTGACACAAAGCTATTGTTCATAACCAGGAGTTGAATGGTGAATAACATAGCTAAACTACAAACAAAAAGGAAGAATGAAATCCAGTTTAAAAAGTGCAGTAAGCAGCCTTAAGAAGAAAACAAATACTACCATTTGCAATGACGTGGATTTAGCAAGATGGTAGGATGTTCAGAAAAATAGGGCAGGCGGATAAAGGCAAGTACCAAGTGATTTCACTCATGTGTGGAGTATAACAACAAAGAAAAACTGAAGTAAAAAAACAGCAGCAGACTCACAGAACCCGAGAGTTGACTATAAGTAACCAAAGGAAAAAGGACTGGGCAGGGTGAGTCTGAAGGGAGGGATAAGTGTGGGGAGAAAGAATGGGGGCATTAAGTTTAGCATGTATAATGCGCGGGGTCGGGTGTGCATGGGGAGTACTGTACAACACAGAGAAGACTAGTAGAGATCATATAGCATCCTACTACTCACTGATGGACCGTGACTGTAACGGGGACTTTTGGGGGGGACATGGTGAAGGGGTCTACAGCATTCAACTACGCGGATCGACAGTGACTGAAGAGGTTTTTCGGGGGGACTTGGTGAAGGGGGGAGCATAGTAAACATAATGTTCTTCACGTGATTGTAGATTAATGATAAAAAATATTCTTTAAGTGCAATAAGTGCACAGCTCTGAATCATCAGAATAAAAGGTCAGGCACTGAGTGCTGCAAACAAAAGACACAGGGATAAAAGAAGGGATGAAAACTCAAGACATCTACGTGCTTACTTACAGGAGACTCACTTGAGATCCAAGGACACAGACAAACTACAAGCCGAAGGTGTGTGGACATGAACCCTACACGAGTGAAACGGAAAATCAAACAATCAAGCAAATGGATTCTGTTTGAGTCCCCAGAGACAGTCAGCAGAAAATAGCCCTATCTGGCCACCGTGAATTCTTTTTGTTTGGTTTCAACAGTTCCCAGCCATAGATTTAGTGGTGCAGCAACATACTTCTCATTTTCTCTCACCTCAACAACTGAGTTGCTGTAATAATAAGCATCTGGGCCTTTGAAATCAGTGGATTTTATGTTGTTCACGAATGTGAAAATCTAATAACCACCTAAAGAGGGAAGTTTGGACACTCAAATAAACACGTCACTCCACAATACACTGTTAGCTCCCAACTGCTCCTGTCTAGAAATTGGTGTTCCATTTTATTTGACCCTCCGTCCTATCGGCGGTGATCACGCTGATGTAATTCAAACATGGTGGTGAGCGAAGCAACAAGTTGACTTTTCTGTCGACAACAGGCCCAGAGGAATGATACTTGAGATCTTCAGGGAGCCCTTAGTCAATGAATGTGGCTAAATACAGACAGCAAGTTAGAAGGAGATGAAAGAGGACAGAGGATAGAGACACGGGTTCAAGTCCCAGCACAACCATTCCCTGGTTTTGTAGGTACACGCGGCCGACTCGAACTGCAAGTGTCTCGGTGAACCCAGTGCTCCCTCTGCAGCCTAGATACTTTGCAGGATTTTGGGGAGCATAGTGTAGGAAAGTGATATAGGGTATATGGTTAACTGTTCTGCACACATGGACAGATGGAAAGACAAAAGGATGATTGATTGAGTGATTGTTAAATAGATAGACAGAAAGATAGATAGATATAGGTACATATTGATTAGCACAAAGCTACTGCTCAAAACAAGGAGAGCAATGGTGAAAGCACATTGCAAAACTACAAACAAAAAAGAAGAATGAAATCCAGTTTAAAAAGTGCAGTAAGCAGCCATAAGAAGAAAACGAATCCTATCATTTGCAATAACGTGGATGGAGCTCGAGGGTATTATGCTCAGTCAAATAGGCCAGGCGGAGAAATACATGTACCAAATGATTTCACTCATGTGTGGAGTATGATAACAAAGAAAAACTGAAGGAAAAGGCAGCAGCAGACTCACAGAACCCGAGAGTGGACCTACAGTTACCAAAAGAGAAAGGGACTGGGTAGGGTTTGTGGGAAGGGAGTAATAAGTGCGGGGAAAAAGAAAGTGGGCATTAGGATTAGCATGTATAATGTGTAGGGTGGGGTGTCTTGGGTAGGGCTGTACAACACAGAGAAGACATGTAGTGATTCTACAGCATCTTAGTACATGCTGACGGAGAGCGGCTGTTACTGGGCTTTGGGGTGACTTGGTGAAGAGGGTAGACAGAATAACATAATTTTCTGCATGTGATTGTATATTAATGAGAACAAAAAGAATTTCAAAGTGCAGTAAGAGCACAGCTCTCAAATATCAGAATAAAAGTACAGCCTTTGAGTGCTCCAATCAAAAGACACAGGGTTAGAAGAACTGATGAAAACTCAAGACCACCTACGTGCTCCCTTACTTGAGACTCACTTGAGATCAAAGGACACAGACAAACTACAAGCTGAAGGGGCGGGGACAGGTACCCTACACAAGTGAAACTGAGAAACAAAGAAAGAAATGGATTCTGTTTTGGACCCCAGAGAGAGTCAGTAGAAAATAGCCCTATCTAGCCACCATGAATTCTTTTTGTTTGGTTTCAGCAGTGCTCAGGCATAGATTTAGTGGTGCAGCAACTTCCTTCTCATTTCCTCTCACCTCAACAAATGAATTGCTGTAATGATATGCGTCTGGGAATTTATAATCATTGCTTTTTATGATGTTCACGAATGTAAAGAAGTAATAACCACCTAAAGAGGGAAGTTTGGACACTCAAATAAACACTTCACTCCACAACACACTCTTTGTTCCCAAATGCTCCTGTCCAGAAATAGGTGTTAATTCATATTTGTCCCTCCACCTATCAGCAGTGATCACGCCAATGTCCCTCAAACATGGTGGTGTGCAAAGGGCCAAGTACACTTTTCTGTCGACAACAGGCCCAGACGAAGGATACTTGTGGTCTTCAGGGATCACTTACTCACTGAATGTGGCTAAATAAAGTCAACAAGCGAGCAGGAATTATAAGAGGACAGAGGACAAATATACGGGTTCAAGTCCTTTCACCTCCATTTACTGGTTTTGTAAGCACACTCTGCTGACTCTACCTGAAAGCATATCAGTGAACACAGTGCTCTCCTTATGGCTTAGTTACCTTGCAAGTTTTCTGGAAGCATAATGTAGGGAAGAGACATAGGCTATGTTGTTAACTGTTCTGTACATAAGGATAGATGGGCAGACAAAAAGATGATTGTTTCATAGATAGATAATTAGACAGACGACAGGTGAAAGATAGATAGATAGGTACATAGATTAATATATGATAGACATCATAGATAGATGATAGGAAGATAGATAGATAGATACATAGATACATACATAGATACATAGATAGACAGACAGACAGTTAGATAGATAGATACAGATACATGTCGATTGACACAAAGCTATTGTTCATAACCAGGAGTTGAATGGTGAATAACATAGCTAAACTACAAACAAAAAGGAAGAATGAAATCCAGATTAAAAAGTGCAGTAAGCAGCCTTAAGAAGAAAACAAATACTACCATTTGCAATGACGTGGATGGAGCAAGACGGTAGTATGTTCAGAAAAATAGGGCAGGCGGATAAAGGCAAGTACCAAGTGATTTCACTCATGTGTGGAGTATAACAACAAAGAAAAACTGAAGTAAAAAAACAGCAGCAGACTCACAGAACCCGAGAGTTGACTAAAAGTAACCAAAGGAAAAAGGACTGGGCAGGGTGAGTCTGAAGGGAGGGATAAGTGTGGGGAGAAAGAATGGGGGCATTAAGTTTAGCATGTATAATGCGCGGGGTCGGGTGTGCATGGGGAGTACTGTACAACACAGAGAAGACTAGTAGAGATCATATAGCATCTTACTACTCACTGACGGACAGTGACTGTAACGGGGACTTTTGGGGGGCACATGGTGAAGGGGTCTACAGCATCCAACTACGCTGATCGGCAGTGACTGAAGAGGTTTTCCGGGGGGACTTGGTGAAGGGGGGAGCATAGTAAACATAATGTTCTTCACGTGATTGTAGATTAATGATAAAAAATATTCTTTAAGTGCAATAAGTGCACAGCTCTGAATTATCAGAATAAAAGGTCAGGCACTGAGTGCTGCAAACAAAAGACACAGGGATAAAAGAAGGGATGAAAACTCAAGACACCTACTTGCTTACTTACAGGAGACTCACTTGAGATCCAAGGACACAGACAAACTACAAGCCGAAGGTGTGTGGACAAGTACCCTACACGAGTGAAACGGAAAATCAAACAATCAAGCAAATGGATTCTGTTTGAGTCCCCAGAGACAGTAAGCAGAAAATAGCCCTATCTGGTCACCGTGAATTCTTTTGTTTGGTTTCAACAGTTCCCAGCCATAGATTAATGGTGCAGCAACATACTTCTCATTTTCTCTCACCTCAACAACTGTGTTGCTGTAATAATAAGCATCTGGGCCTTTGAAATCAGTGGAATTTATGATGTTCATGAACGTGAAAATCTAATAACCACCTAAAGAGGGATGTTTGGACACTCAAATAAACACGTCACTCCACAATACACTGTTCGCTCCCACCTGCTCCTGTCTAGAAATTGGTGTTCCATTTTATTTGACCCTCCGTCCTATCGGCGGTGATCACGCTGATGTAATTCAAACATGGTGGTGAGCGAAGCAACAAGTTGACTTTTCTGTCGACAACAGGCCCAGAGGAATGATACTTGAGATCTTCAGGGAGCCCTTAGTCAATGAATGTAGCTAAATACAGACAGCAAGTTAGAAGGAGATGAAAGAGGACAGAGGAGAGAGAGACGGGTTCAAGTCCCAGCACAACCGTTCCTTGGTTTTGTAGGTACACGCGGCCGACTCGAACTGCAAGTGTCTCGGTGAACCCAGTGCTCCCTCTGCAGCCTAGATACTTTGCAGGATTTTGGGGAGCATAGTGTAGGAAAGTGATGTAGGGTATATGGTTAACTGTTCTGCACACATGGACAGATGGACAGACAAAAGGATGATTGATTGAGTGATTGATAAATAGATAGACAGAAAGATAGATAGATATAGGTACATATCGATTAGCACAAAGCTACTGCTCAAAACAAGGAGAGCAGTGGTGAAAGCACATTGAAAAACTACAAACAAAAAAGAAGAATGAAATCCAGTTTAAAAAGTGCAGTAAGCAGCCATAAGAAGAAAACGAATCCTATCATTTGCAATAACGTGGATGGAGCTCGAGGGCATTATGCTCAGTCAAATAGGCCAGGCGGAGAAATAAAAGTACCAAATGATTTCACTCATGTCTGTAGTATGATAACAAAGAAAAACTGAAGGAAAAGACAGCAGCAGACTCACAGAACCCGAGAGTGGACCAACAGTTACCAAAGAGAAAGGGACTGGGAAGGGTTTTTTGGGAAGGGAGTAATAAGTGCAGGGTAAAATAATGGGGGCATTAGGATTAGCATGTATAATGTGTAGGGTGGGGTGTCATGGGTAGGGCTGTACAACACGGAGAAGACATGTAGTGATTCTACAGCATCTTAGTACATGCTGACGGAGAGCGGCTGTAACTTTGATTTGGGGTGACTTGGTGAAGAGGGTAGACAGAATAACATAATTTTCTGCATGTGATTGTATATTAATGAGAACAAAAAGAATTTCAAAGTGCAGTAAGAGCACAGCTCTCAAATATCAGAATAAAAGTACAGCCTTTGAGTGCTCCAATCAAAACACACATGGTTAGAAGAACTGATGAAAACTCAAGACCACCTACGTGCTCCCTTACTGGAGACTCACTTGAGGTCCAAGGACACAGACAAACTACAAGCTGAAGGGGCGGGGACAGGTACCCTACACAAGTGAAACTGAGAAACAAAGAAAGAAATGGATTCTGTTTTGGACCCCAGAGAGAGTCAGTAGAACATAGCCCTATCTAGCCACCGTGAATTCTTTTTGTTTGGTTTCAGCAGTGCTCAGGCATAGATTTAGTGGTGCAGCAACTTCCTTCTCATTTCCTCTCACCTCAACAAATGAATTGCTGTAATAATATGCTTCTTTACATTTATAATCATTGCTTTTTATGATGTTCACGAATGTAAAGATGTAATAACCATCTAAAGAGGGAAGTTTGGACACTCAAATAAACACTTCACTCCACAACACACTCTTTGTTCCCAAATGCTCCTGTCCAGAAATAGGTGTTAATTCATATTTGTCCCTCCACCTATCAGCAGTGATCACGCCAATTTCCCTCAAACATGGTGGTGTGCAAAGGGCCAAGTACACTTTTCTGTCGACAACAGGCCCAGACGAAGGATACTTGTGGTCTTCAGGGATCACTTACTCACTGAATGTGGCTAAATAAAGTCAACAAGCGAGCAGGAAGTATAAGAGGACAGAGGACAAAGATACGGGTTCAAGTCCTTTCACCTCCATTTACTGGTTTTGTAAGCACACTCTGCTGACTCTACCTGAAAGCGTATCTGTGAACACAGTGCTCTCCTTATGGCTTAGTTACCTTACAAGATTTCTGGAAGCATAATGTAGGGAAGAGACATAGGCTATGTTGTTAACTGTTCTGTACATAAGGATAGATGGGCAGACAAAAAGATGATTGTTTTATAGATAGATAGGTAGACAGACGACAGGTGATAGAGAGATAGGTACATAGATTAATAGATGATAGACATCATAGATAGATGATAGGAAGATAGATAGATACATAGATAGATACATAGATACATAGATAGACAGACAGACCTTTAGATAGATAGATACAGATACATGTCGATTGACACAAAGCTATTGTTCATAACCAGGAGTTGAATGGTGAATAACATAGCTAAACTACAAACAAAAAGGAAGAATGACATCCAGTTTAAAAAGTGCAGTAAGCAGCCTTAAGAAGAAAACAAATACTACCATTTGCAATGACGTGGATTTAGCAAGATGGTAGTATGTTCAGAAAAATAGGGCAGGCGGATAAAGGCAAGTACCAAGTGATTTCACTCATGTGTGGAGTATAACAACAAAGAAAAACTGAAGTAAAAAAACAGCAGCAGACTCACAGAAAACGAGAGTTGACTAAAAGTAACCAAAGGAAAAAGGACTGGGCAGGGTGAGTCTGAAGGGAGGGATAAGTGTGGGGAGAAAGAATGGGGGCATTAAGTTTAGCATGTATAATGCGCGGGGTCGGGTGTGCATGGGGAGTACTGTACAACACAGAGAAGACTAGTAGAGATCATATAGCATCTTACTACTCACTGACGGACAGTGACTGTAACGGGGACTTTTGGGGGGGACATGGTGAAGGGGTCTACAGCATCCAACTACGCTGATCGACAGTGACTGAAGAGGTTTTCCGGGGGGACTTGGTGAAGGGGGGAGCATAGTAAACATCATGTTCTTCACGTGATTGTAGATTAATGATAAAAAATATTCTTTAAGTGCAATAAGTGCACAGCTCTGAATCATCAGAATAAAAGGTCAGGCACTGAGTGCTGCAAACAAAAGACACAGGGATAAAAGAAGGGATGAAAACTCAAGACACCTACGTGCTTACTTACAGGAGACTCACTTGAGATCCAAGGACACAGACAAACTACAAGCCGAAGGTGTGTGGACAAGTACCCTACACGAGTGAAACGGAAAATCAAACAATCAAGCAAATGGATTCTGTTTGAGTCCCCAGAGACAGTCAGCAGAAAATAGCCCTATCTGGCCACCGTGAATTCTTTTTGTTTGGTTTCAACAGTTCCCAGCCATAGATTTAGTGGTGCAGCAACATACTTCTCATTTTCTCTCACCTCAACAACTGAGTTGCTGTAATAATAAGCATCTGGGCCTTTGAAATCAGTGGATTTTATGTTGTTCACGAATGTGAAAATCTAATAACCACCTAAAGAGGGAAGTTTGGACACTCAAATAAACACGTCACTCCACAATACACTGTTAGCTCCCAACTGCTCCTGTCTAGAAATTGGTGTTCCATTTTATTTGACCCTCCGTCCTATCGGCGGTGATCACGCTGATGTAACTCAAACATGGTGGTGAGCGAAGCAACAAGTTGACATTTCTGTCGACAACAGGCCCAGAGGAATGATACTTGAGATCTTCAGGGAGTCCTTAGTCAATGAATGTGGCTAAATACAGACAGCAAGTTAGAAGGAGATGAAAGAGGACAGAGGATAGAGACACGGGTTCAAGTCCCAGCACAACCATTCCCTGGTTTTGTAGGTACACGCGGCCGACTCGAACTGCAAGTGTCTCGGTGAACCCAGTGCTCCCTCTGCAGCCTAGATACTTTGCAGGATTTTTGGGAGCATAGTGTAGGAAAGTGATATAGGGTATATGGTTAATTGTTCTGCACACATGGACAGATGGACAGACAAAAGGATGATTGATTGAGTGATTGATAAATAGATAGACAGAAAGATAGATAGATATAGGTACATATCGACTAGCACAAAGCTACTGCTCAAAACAAGGAGAGCAATGGTGAAAGCACATTGCAAAACTACAAACGAAAAAGAATGAAATCCAGTTTAAAAAGTGCAGTAAGCAGCCATAAGAAGAAAACGAATCCTCTCATTTGCAATAACGTGGATGGAGCTCGAGGTATTATGCTCAGTCAAATAGGCCAGGCGGAGAAATACATGTACCAAATGATTTCTCTCATGTGTGGAGTATGATAACAAAGAAAAACTGAAGGAAAAGACAGCAGCAGACTCACAGAACCCGAGAGTGGACCTACAGTTACCAAAGAGAAAGGGACTGTGTAGGGTTTGTGGGAAGGGAGTAATAAGTGCGGGGAAAAAGAAAGTGGGCATTAGGATTAGCATGTATAATGTGTAGGGTGTGGTGTCTTGGGTAGGGCTGTACAACACAGAGAAGACATGTAGTGATTCTACAGCATCTTAGTACATGCTGACAGAGAGCGGCTGTTACAGGGATTAGTTGTGACTTGGTGAAGAGGGTAGACAGAATAACATAATTTTCTGCATGTGATTGTATATTAATGAGAACAAAAAGAATTTCAAAGTGCAGTAAGAGCACAGCTCTCAAATATCAGAATAAAAGTACCGCCTTTGAGTGCTCCAATCAAAAGACACAGGGTTAGAAGAACTGATGAAAACACAAGACCACCTACGTGCTCCCTTACTGGAGACTCACTTGAGATCCAAGGACACAGACAAAGTACAAGCTGAAGGGGCGGGGACAGGTACCCTACACAAGTGAAACTGAGAAACAAAGAAAGAAATGGATTCTGTTTTGGACCCCAGAGAGAGTCAGTAGAAAATAGCCCTATCTAGCCACCGTGAATTCTTTTTGTTTGGTTTCAGCAGTGCTCAGGCATAGATTTAGTGGTGCAGCAACTTCCTTCTCATTTCCTCTTACCTCAACAAATGAATTGCTGTAATAATATGCTTCTGGGAATTTATAATCATTGCTTTTTATGATGTTCACGAATGTAAAGAAGTAATAACCACCTAAAGAGGGAAGTTTGGACACTCAAATAAATACTTCACTCCACAACACACTCTTTGTTCCCAAATGCTCCTGTCCAGAAATAGGTGTTAATTCATATTTGTCCCTCCACCTATCAGCAGTGATCACGCCAATGTCCCTCAAACATGGTGGTGTGCAAAGGGCCAAGTACACTTTTCTCTCGACAACAGGCCCAGACGAAGGATACTTGTGGTCTTCAGGGATCACTTACTCACTGAATGTGGCTAAATAAAGTCAACAAGCGAGCAGGAATTATAAGAGGACAGAGGACAAAGATACGGGTTCAAGTCCTTTCACCTCCATTTACTGGTTTTGTAAGCACACTCTGCTGACTCTACCTGAAAGCGTATCTGTGAACACAGTGCTCTCCTTATGGCTTAGTTACCTTGCAAGATTTCTGGAAGCATAATGTAGGGAAGAGACATAGGCTATGTTGTTAACTGTTCTGTACATAAGGATAGATGGGCAGACAAAAAGATGATTGTTTTATAGATAAATAGGTAGACAGACGACAAGTGAAAGAGAGATAGATACATAGATTAATAGATGATACACATCACAGATAGATGATAGGAAGATAGATAGATAGATACATAGATAGATACATAGATACATAGATATATACATGCATAGATACATAGATAGACAGACAGACCTTTAGATAGATAGATACAGATACATGCCGTTTGACACAAAGCTATTGTTCATAACCAGGAGTTGAATGGTGAATAACATAGCTAAACTACAAACAAAAAGGAAGAATGAAATCCAGTTTAAAAAGTGCAGTAAGCAGCCTTAAGAAGAAAAAAAAATACTACCATTTGCAATGACGTGGATTTAGCAAGATGGTAGTATGTTCAGAAAAATAGGGCAGGCGGATAAAGGCAAGTACCAAGTGATTTCACTCATGTGTGGAGTATAACAACAAAGAAAAACTGAAGTAAAAAAACAGCAGCAGACTCACAGAACCCGAGAGTTGACTAAAAGTAACCAAAGGAAAAAGGACTGGGCAGGGTGAGTCTGAAGGGAGGGATAAGTGTGGGGAGAAAGAATGGGGGCATTAAGTTTAGCATGTATAATGCGCGGGGTCGGGTGTGCATGGGGAGTACTGTACAACACAGAGAAGACTAGTAGAGATCATATAGCATCCTACTACTCACTGATGGACCGTGACGGTAACGGGGACTTTTGGGGGGGACATGGTGAAGGGGTCTACAGCATCCAACTACGCAGATCGACAGTGACTGAAGAGGTTTTTCGGGGGGACTTGGTGAAGGGGGGAGCATAGTAAACATAATGTTCTTCCCGTGATTGTAGATTAATGATAAAAAATATTCTTTAAGTGCAATAAGTGCACAGCTCTGAATCATCAGAATAAAAGGTCAGGCACTGAGTGCTGCAAACAAAAGACACAGGGATAAAAGAAGGGATGAAAACTCAAGACACCTACGTGCTTACTTACAGGAGACTCACTTGAGATCCAAGGAAACAGACAAACTACAAGCTGAAGGTGTGTGGACAAGTACCCTACACGAGTGAAACGGAAAATCAAACAATCAAGCAAATGGATTCTGTTTGAGTCCCCAGAGACAGTCAGCAGAAAATAGCCCTATCTGGCCACCGTGAATTCTTTTTGTTTGGTTTCAACAGTTCCCAGCCATAGATTTAGTGGTGCAGCAACATACTTCTCATTTTCTCTCACCTCAACAACTGAGTTGCTGTAATAATAAGCATCTGGGCCTTTGAAATCAGTGGATTTTATGTTGTTCACGAATGTGAAAATCTAATAACCACCTAAAGAGGGAAGTTTGGACACTCAAATAAACACGTCACTCCACAATACACTGTTAGCTCCCAACTGCTCCTGTCTAGAAATTGGTGTTCCATTTTATTTGACCTTCCGTCCTATCGGCGGTGATCACGCTGATGTCCTTCAAACATGGTGGTGAGCGAAGCAACAAGTTGACTTTTCTGTCGACAACAGGCCCAGAGGAATGATACTTGAGATCTTCAGGGAGCCCTTAGTCAATGAATGTGGCTAAATACAGACAGCAAGTTAGAAGGAGATGAAAGAGGACAGAGGATAGAGACACGGGTTCAAGTCCCAGCACAACCATTCCCTGGTTTTGTAGGTACACGCGGCCGACTCGAACTGCAAGTGTCTCGGTGAACCCAGTGCTCCCTCTGCAGCCTAGATACTTTGCAGGATTTTGGGGAGCATAGTGTAGGAAAGTGATATAGGGTATATGGTTAACTGTTCTGCACACATGGACAGATGGAAAGACAAAAGGATGATTGATTGAGTGATTGATAAATAGATAGACAGAAAGATAGATAAATATAGGTACATATTGATTAGCACAAAGCTACTGCTCAAAACAAGGAGAGCAATGGTGAAAGCACATTGCAAAACTACAAACAAAAAAGAAGAATGAAATCCAGTTTAAAAAGTGCAGTAAGCAGCCATAAGAAGAAAACGAATCCTATCATTTGCAATAACGTGGATGGAGCTCGAGGGTATTATGCTCAGTCAAATAGGCCAGGCGGAGAAATACATGTACCAAATGATTTCACTCATGTGTGGAGTATGATAACAAAGAAAAACTGAAGGAAAAGGCAGCAGCAGACTCACAGAACCCGAGAGTGGACCTACAGTTACCAAAAGAGAAAGGGACTGGGTAGGGTTTGTGGGAAGGGAGTAATAAGTGCGGGAAAAAAGAAAGTGTTCTTACGATTAGCATGTATAATGTGTAGGGTGGGGTGTCTTGGGTAGGGCTGTACAACACAGAGAAGACATGTAGTGATTCTACAGCATCTTAGTACATGCTGACGGAGAGCGGCTGTTACTGGGATTTGGGCTGACTTGGTGAACAGGTAGACAGAATAACATAATTTTCTGCATGTGATTGTATATTAATGAGAACAAGAAGAATTTCAAAGTGCAGTAAGAGCACAGCTCTCAAATATCAGAATAAAAGTACAGCCTTTGAGTGCTCCAATCAAAAGACACAGGGTTAGAAGAACTGATGAAAACACAAGACCACCTACGTGCTCCCTTACTGGAGACTCACTTGAGATCCAAGGACACAGACAAAGTACAAGCTGAAGGGGCGGGGACAGGTACCCTACACAAGTGAAACTGAGAAACAAAGAAAGAAATGGATTCTGTTTTGGACCCCAGAGAGAGTCAGTAGAAAATAGCCCTATCTAGCCACCGTGAATTCTTTTTGTTTGGTTTCAGCAGTGCTCAGGCATAGATTTAGTGGTGCAGCAACTTCCTTCTCATTTCCTCTCACCTCAACAAATGAATTGCTGTAATAATATGCGTCTGGGAATTTATAATCATTGCTTTTTATGATGTTCACGAATGTAAAGAAGTAATAACCACCTAAATAGGGAAGTTTGGACACTCAAATAAACACTTCACTCCACAACACACTCTTTGTTCCCAAATGCTCCTGTCCAGAAATAGGTGTTAATTCATATTTGTCCCTCCACCTATCAGCAGTGATCACGCCAATGTCCCTCAAACATGGTGGTGTGCAAAGGGCCAAGTACACTTTTCTGTCGACAACAGGCCCAGACGAAGGATACTTGTGGTCTTCAGGGATCACTTACTTAATGAATGTGGCTAAATAAAGTCAACAAGCGAGCAGGAAGTATAAGAGGACAGAGGACAAAGATACGGTTTCAAGTCCTTTCACCTCCATTTACTGGTTTTGTAAGCACACTCTGCAGACTCTACCTGAAAGCATATCAGTGAACACAGTGCTCTGCTTATGGCTAAGTTACCTTGCAAGTTTTCTGGAAGCATAATGTAGGGAAGAGACATAGGCTATGTTGTTAACTGTTCTGTACATAAGGATAGATGGGCAGACAAAAAGATGATTGTTTCATAGACAGATAGGTAGACAGACGACAGGTGAAAGATAGATAGATAGGTACATAGATTAATATATGATAGACATCATAGATAGATGATAGGAAGATAGATAGATAGATACATAGATAGATACATAGATACATAGATAGACAGACAGACAGTTAGATAGATAGATACAGATACATGTCGATTGACACAAAGCTATTGTTCATAACCAGGAGTTGAATGGTGAATAACATAGCTAAATAACAAACAAAAAGGAAGAATGAAATCCAGATTAAAAAGTGCAGTAAGCAGCCTTAAGAAGAAAACAAATACTACCATTTGCAATGACGTGGATGGAGCAAGACGGTAGTATGTTCAGAAAAATAGGGCAGGCGGATAAAGGCAAGTACCAAGTGATTTCACTCATGTGTGGAGTATAACAACAAAGAAAAACTGAAGTAAAAAAACAGCAGCAGACTCACAGAACCCGAGAGTTGACTAAAAGTAACCAAAGGAAAAAGGATTGGGCAGGGTGAGTCTGAAGGGAGGGATAAGTGTGGGGAGAAAGAATGGGGGCATTAAGTTTAGCATGTATAATTCGAGGGGTCGGGTGTGCATGGGGAGTACTGTACAAAACAGAGAAGACTAGTAGAGATCATATAGCATCTTACTACTCACTGATGGACAGTAACTGTAACGGGGACTTTTGGGGGGGACATGGTGAAGGGGTCTACAGCATTAAACTACGCTGATCGACAGTGACTGAAGAGGTTTTCCGGGGGGACTTGGTGAAGGGGGGAGCATAGTAAACATAATGTTCTTCACGTGATTGTAGATTAATGATAAAAAATATTCTTTAAGTGCAATAAGTGCACAGCTCTGAATCATCAGAATAAAAGGTCAGGCACTGAGTGCTGCAAACAAAAGACACAGGGATAAAAGAAGGGATGAAAACTCAAGCCACCTACGTGCTTACTTACAGGAGACTCACTTGAGATCCAAGGACACAGACAAACTACAAACCGAAGGTGTGTGGACAAGTACCCTACACGAGTGAAACGGAAAATCAAACAATCAAGCAAATGGATTCTGTTTGAGTCCCCAGAGACAGTCAGCAGAAAATAGCCCTATCTGGCCTCCGTGAATTCTTTTGTTTGGTTTCAACAGTTCCCAGCCATAGATTAATGGTGCAGCAACATACTTCTCATTTTCTCTCATCTCAACAACTGAGTTGCTGTAATAATAAGCATCTGGGCCTTTGAAATCAGTGGAATTTATGATGTTCACGAACGTGAAAATCTAATAACCACCTAAAGAGGGATGTTTGGACACTCAAATAAACACGTCACTCCACAATACACTGTTAGCTCCCAACTGCTCCTGTCTAGATATTGGTGTTCCAGTTTATTTGACCCTCCGTCCTATCAGCGGTGATCACGCTGATGTCCTTCAAACATGGTGGTGAGCGAAGCAACAAGTTGACTTTTCTGTCGACAACAGGCCCAGAGGAATGATACTTGAGATCTTCAGGGAGCCCTTAGTCAATGAATGTGGCTAAATACAGACAGCAAGTTAGAAGGAGATGAAAGAGGACAGAGGATAGAGACACGGGTTCAAGTCCCAGCACAACCATTCCCTGGTTTTGTAGGTACACGCAGCCGACTCGAACTGCAAGTGTCTCGGTGAACCCAGTGCTCCCTCTGCAGCCTAGATACTTTGCAGGATTTTGGGGAGCATAGTGTAGGAAAGTGATATAGGGTATATGGTTAACTGTTCTGCACACATGGACAGATGGAAAGACAAAAGGATGATTGATTGAGTGATTGATAAATAGATAGACAGAAAGATAGATAAATATAGGTATATATCGATTAGCACAAAGCTACTGCTCAAAACAAGGAGAGCAATGGTGAAAGCACATTGCAAAACTACAAACAAAAAAGAAGAATGAAATCCAGTTTAAAAAGTGCAGTAAGCAGCCATAAGAAGAAAACGAATCCTATCATTTGCAATAACGTGGATGGAGCTCGAGGGTATTATGCTCAGTCAAATAGGCCAGGCGGAGAAATACATGTACCAAATGATTTCACTCATGTGTGGAGTATGATAACAAAGAAAAACTGAAGGAAAAGGCAGCAGCAGACTCACAGAACCCGAGAGTGGACCTACAGTTACCAAAAGAGAAAGGGACTGGGTAGGGTTTGTGGGAAGGGAGTAATAAGTGCGGGAAAAAAGAAAGTGTTCTTACGATTAGCATGTATAATGTGTAGGGTGGGGTGTCTTGGGTAGGGCTGTACAACACAGAGAAGACATGTAGTGATTCTACAGCATCTTAGTACATGCTGACGGAGAGCGGCTGTTACTGGGATTTGGGCTGACTTGGTGAACAGGTAGACAGAATAACATAATTTTCTGCATGTGATTGTATATTAATGAGAACAAGAAGAATTTCAAAGTGCAGTAAGAGCACAGCTCTCAAATATCAGAATAAAAGTACAGCCTTTGAGTGCTCCAATCAAAAGACACAGGGTTAGAAGAACTGATGAAAACACAAGACCACCTACGTGCTCCCTTACTGGAGACTCACTTGAGATCCAAGGACACAGACAAAGTACAAGCTGAAGGGGCGGGGACAGGTACCCTACACAAGTGAAACTGAGAAACAAAGAAAGAAATGGATTCTGTTTTGGACCCCAGAGAGAGTCAGTAGAAAATAGCCCTATCTAGCCACCGTGAATTCTTTTTGTTTGGTTTCAGCAGTGCTCAGGCATAGATTTAGTGGTGCAGCAACTTCCTTCTCATTTCCTCTCACCTCAACAAATGAATTGCTGTAATAATATGCGTCTGGGAATTTATAATCATTGCTTTTTATGATGTTCACGAATGTAAAGAAGTAATAACCACCTAAATAGGGAAGTTTGGACACTCAAATAAACACTTCACTCCACAACACACTCTTTGTTCCCAAATGCTCCTGTCCAGAAATAGGTGTTAATTCATATTTGTCCCTCCACCTATCAGCAGTGATCACGCCAATGTCCCTCAAACATGGTGGTGTGCAAAGGGCCAAGTACACTTTTCTGTCGACAACAGGCCCAGACGAAGGATACTTGTGGTCTTCAGGGATCACTTACTTAATGAATGTGGCTAAATAAAGTCAACAAGCGAGCAGGAAGTATAAGAGGACAGAGGACAAAGATACGGGTTCAAGTCCTTTCACCTCCATTTACTGGTTTTGTAAGCACACTCTGCAGACTCTACCTGAAAGCATATCAGTGAACACAGTGCTCTGCTTATGGCTAAGTTACCTTGCAAGTTTTCTGGAAGCATAATGTAGGGAAGAGACATAGGCTATGTTGTTAACTGTTCTGTACATAAGGATAGATGGGCAGACAAAAAGATGATTGTTTCATAGACAGATAGGTAGACAGACGACAGGTGAAAGATAGATAGATAGGTACATAGATTAATATATGATAGACATCATAGATAGATGATAGGAAGATAGATAGATAGATACATAGATAGATACATAGATACATAGATAGACAGACAGACAGTTAGATAGATAGATACAGATACATGTCGATTGACACAAAGCTATTGTTCATAACCAGGAGTTGAATGGTGAATAACATAGCTAAATAACAAACAAAAAGGAAGAATGAAATCCAGATTAAAAAGTGCAGTAAGCAGCCTTAAGAAGAAAACAAATACTACCATTTGCAATGAAGTGGATGGAGCAAGACGGTAGTATGTTCAGAAAAATAGGGCAGGCGGATAAAGGCAAGTACCAAGTGATTTCACTCATGTGTGGAGTATAACAACAAAGAAAAACTGAAGTAAAAAAACAGCAGCAGACTCACAGAACCCGAGAGTTGACTAAAAGTAACCAAAGGAAAAAGGATTGGGCAGGGTGAGTCTGAAGGGAGGGATAAGTGTGGGGAGAAAGAATGGGGGCATTAAGTTTAGCATGTATAATTCGAGGGGTCGGGTGTGCATGGGGAGTACTGTACAAAACAGAGAAGACTAGTAGAGATCATATAGCATCTTACTACTCACTGATGGACAGTAACTGTAACGGGGACTTTTGGGGGGGACATGGTGAAGGGGTCTACAGCATTAAACTACGCTGATCGACAGTGACTGAAGAGGTTTTCCGGGGGGACTTGGTGAAGGGGGGAGCATAGTAAACATAATGTTCTTCACGTGATTGTAGATTAATGATAAAAAATATTCTTTAAGTGCAATAAGTGCACAGCTCTGAATCATCAGAATAAAAGGTCAGGCACTGAGTGCTGCAAACAAAAGACACAGGGATAAAAGAAGGGATGAAAACTCAAGCCACCTACGTGCTTACTTACAGGAGACTCACTTGAGATCCAAGGACACAGACAAACTACAAACCGAAGGTGTGTGGACAAGTACCCTACACGAGTGAAACGGAAAATCAAACAATCAAGCAAATGGATTCTGTTTGAGTCCCCAGAGACAGTCAGCAGAAAATAGCCCTATCTGGCCTCCGTGAATTCTTTTGTTTGGTTTCAACAGTTCCCAGCCATAGATTAATGGTGCAGCAACATACTTCTCATTTTCTCTCATCTCAACAACTGAGTTGCTGTAATAATAAGCATCTGGGCCTTTGAAATCAGTGGAATTTATGATGTTCACGA
Source organism: Manis pentadactyla (assembly GCF_030020395.1). Lineage (NCBI taxonomy): Eukaryota > Metazoa > Chordata > Mammalia > Pholidota > Manidae > Manis > Manis pentadactyla. The sequence continues at coordinate 1,116,935 of NW_026644865.1, forward strand.
ACGTGAAAATCTAATAACCACCTAAAGAGGGATGTTTGGACACTCAAATAAACACGTCACTCCACAATACACTGTTAGCTCCCAACTGCTCCTGTCTAGATATTGGTGTTCCAGTTTATTTGACCCTCCGTCCTATCAGCGGTGATCACGCTGATGTCCTTCAAACATGGTGGTGAGCGAAGCAACAAGTTGACTTTTCTGTCGACAACAGGCCCAGAGGAATGATACTTGAGATCTTCAGGGAGCCCTTAGTCAATGAATGTGGCTAAATACAGACAGCAAGTTACAATGAGATGAAAGAGGACAGAGGATAGAGACACGGGTTCAAGTCCCAGCACAACCATTCCCTGGTTTTTTTAGGTACACGCGGCCGACTCGAACTGCAAGTGTCTCGGTGAACCCAGTGCTCCCTCTGCAGCCTAGATACTTTGCAGGATATTGGGGAGCATAGTGTAGGAAAGTGATATAGGGTATATGGTTAACTGTTCTGCACACATGGACAGATGGACAGACAAAAGGATGATTGATTGAGTGATTGATAAATAGATAGACAGAAAGATAGATAGATATAGGTACATATCGATTAGCACAAAGCTACTGCTCAAAACAAGGAGAGCAATGGTGAAAGCACATTGCAAAACTACAAACAAAAAAGAATGAAATCCAGTTTAAAAAGTGCAGTAAGCAGCCATAAGAAGAAAACGAATCCTATCATTTGCAATAACGTGGATGGAGCTCGAGGGCATTATGCTCAGTCAAATAGGCCAGGCGGAGAAATACATGTACCAAATGATTTCACTCATGTGTGGAGTATGATAACAAAGAAAAACTGAAGGAAAAGACAGCAGCAGACTCACAGAACCCGAGAGTGGACCAACAGTTACCATAGAGAAAGGGACTGGGAAGGGTTTTTTGGGAAGGGAGTAATAAGTGCAGGGTAAAATAATGGGGGCATTAGGATTAGCATGTATAATGTGTAGGGTGGGGTGTCATGGGTAGGGCTGTACAACACAGAGAAGACATGTAGTGATTCTACAGCATCTTAGTACATGCTGACGGAGAGCGGCTGTAACTTTGATTTGGGGTGACTTGGTGAAGAGGGTAGACAGAATAACATAATTTTCTGCATGTGATTGTATATTAATGAGAACAAAAAGAATTTCAAAGTGCAGTAAGAGCACAGCTCTCTAATATCAGAATAAAAGTACAGCCTTTGAGTGCTCCAATCAAAAGACACAGAGTTAGAAGATCTGATGAAAACTCAAGACCACCTACGTGCTCCCTTACTGGAGACTCACTTGAGATCCAAGGACACAGACAATCTACAAGCTGAAGGGGCGGGGACAGGTACCCTACACAAGTGAAACTGAGAAACAAAGAAAGAAATGGATTCTGTTTTGGACCCCAGAGAGAGTCAGTAGAAAATAGCCCTATCTAGCCACCGTGAATTCTTTTTGTTTGGTTTCAGCAGTGCTCAGGCATAGATTTAGTGGTGCAGCAACTTCCTTCTCATTTCCTCTCACCTCAACAAATGAATTTCTGTAATAATATGCGTGTGGGCATTTATAATCATTGCTTTTTATGATGTTCACGAATGTAAAGAAGTAATAACCACCTAAAGAGGGAAGTTTGGACACTCAAATAAACACTTCACTCCACAACACACTCTTTGTTCCCAACTGCTCCTGTCCAGAAATAGGTGTTAATTCATATTTGTCCCTCCACCTATTAGCAGTGATCACGCCAATGTCCCTCAAACATGGTGGTGTGCAAAGGGCCAAGTACACTTTTCTGTCGACAACAGGCCCAGACGAAGGATACTTGTGGTCTTCAGGGATCACTTACTCACTGAATGTGGCTTAATAAAGTCAACAAGCGAGCAGGAATTATAAGAGGACAGAGGACAAAGATACGGGTTCAAGTCCTTTCACCTCCATTTACTGGTTTTGTAAGCACACTCTGCTGATTCTACCTGAAAGCGTATCAGTGAACACAGTGCTCTTCTTATGGCTTAGTTACCTTGCAAGTTTTCTGGAAGCATAATGTAGGGAAGAGACATAGGCTATGTTGTTAACTGTTCTGTACATAAGGATAGATGGGCAGACAACAAGATGATTGTTTCATAGATAGATAGGTAGACAGACGACAGGTGCAAGCGAGATAGATAGGTACATAGATTAATAGATGATAGACATCATAGATAGATGATAGGAAGATAGATAGATAGATACATAGATAGATACATAGATACATAGATATATACATGCATAGATACATAGATAGTCAGACAGACCTTTAGATAGATAGATACAGATACATGTCGTTTGACACAAAGCTATTGTTCATAACCAGGAGTTGAATGGTGAATAACATAGCTAAACTACAAACAAAAAGGAAGAATGAAATCCAGTTTAAAAAGTGCAGTAAGCAGCCTTAAGAAGAAAACAAATACTACCATTTGCAATGACGTGGATTTAGCAAGATGGTAGTATGTTCAGAAAAATAGGGCAGGCGGATAAAGGCAAGTACCAAGTGATTTCACTCATGTGTGGAGTATAACAACAAAGAAAAACTGAAGTAAAAAAACAGCAGCAGACTCACAGAACCCGAGAGTTGACTAAAAGTAACCAAAGGAAAAAGGACTGGGCAGGGTGAGTCTGAAGGGAGGGATAAGTGTGGGGAGAAAGAATGGGGGCATTAAGTTTAGCATGTATAATGCGCGGGGTCGGGTGTGCATGGGGAGTACTGTACAACACAGAGAAGACTAGTAGAGATCATATAGCATCCTACTACTCACTGATGGACCGTGACGGTAACGGGGACTTTTGGGGGGGACATGGTGAAGGGGTCTACAGCATCCAACTACGCGGATCGACAGTGACTGAAGAGGTTTTTCGGGGGGACTTGGTGAAGGGGGGAGCATAGTAAACATAATGTTCTTCACGTGATTGTAGATTAATGATAAAAAATATTCTTTAAGTGCAATAAGTGCACAGCTCTGAATCATCAGAATAAAAGGTCAGGCACTGAGTGCTGCAAACAAAAGACACAGGGATAAAAGAAGGGATGAAAACTCAAGACACCTACGTGCTTACTTACAGGAGACTCACTTGAGATCCAAGGACACAGACAAACTACAAGCCGAAGGTGTGTGGACAAGTACCCTACACGAGTGAAACGGAAAATCAAACAATCAAGCAAATGGATTCTGTTTGAGTCCCCAGAGACAGTCAGCAGAAAATAGCCCTATCTGGCCACCGTGAATTCTTTTTGTTTGGTTTCAACAGTTCCCAGCCATAGATTTAGTGGTGCAGCAACATACTTCTCATTTTCTCTCACCTCAACAACTGAGTTGCTGTAATAATAAGCATCTGGGCCTTTGAAATCAGTGGATTTTATGTTGTTCACGAATGTGAAAATCTAATAACCACCTAAAGAGGGAAGTTTGGACACTCAAATAAACACGTCACTCCACAATACACTGTTAGCTCCCAACTGCTCCTGTCTAGAAATTGGTGTTCCATTTTATTTGACCCTCCGTCCTATTCGCGGTGATCACGCTGATGTCCTTCAAACATGGTGGTGAGCGAAGCAACAAGTTGACTTTTCTGTCGACAACAGGCCCAGAGGAATGATACTTGAGATCTTCAGGGAGCCCTTAGTCAATGAATGTGGCTAAATACAGACAGCAAGTTAGAAGGAGATGAAAGAGGACAGAGGATAGAGACACGGGTTCAAGTCCCAGCACAACCATTCCCTGGTTTTGTAGGTACACGCGGTCGACTCGAACTGCAAGTGTCTCGGTGAACCCAGTGCTCCCTCTGCAGCCTAGATACTTTGCAGGATTTTGGGGAGCATAGTGTAGGAAATTGATATAGTGTATATGGTTAACTGTTCTGCACACATGGACAGATGGGAAAACAAAAGGATGATTGATTGAGTGATTGATAAATAGATAGACAGAAAGATAGATAGATATAGGTACATATCGATTAGCACAAAGCTACTGCTCAAAACAAGGAGAGCAATGTTGAAAGCACATTGCAAAACTACAAACAAAAAAGAAGAATGAAATCCAGTTTAAAAAGTGCAGTAAGCAGCCATAAGAAGAAAACGAATCCTATCATTTGCAATAACGTGGATGGAGCTCGAGGGTATTATGCTCAGTCAAATAGGCCAGGCGGAGAAATACATGTACCAAATGATTTCACTCATGTGTGGAGTATGATAACAAAGAAAAACTGAAGGAAAAGACAGCAGCAGACTCACAGAACCCGAGAGTGGACCTACAGTTACCAAAAGAGAAAGGGACTGGGTAGGGTTTGTGGGAAGGGAGTAATAAGTGCGGGGAAAAAGAAAGTGGGCATTAGGATAAGCATGTATAATGTGTAGGGTGGGGTGTCTTGGGTAGGGCTGTACAACACAGAGAAGACATGTAGTGATTCTACAGCATCTTAGTACATGCTGACGGAGAGCGGCTGTTACTGGGCTTTGGGGTGACTTGGTGAAGAGGGTAGACAGAATAACATAATTTTCTGCATGTGATTGTATATTAATGAGAACAAAAAGAATTTCAAAGTGCAGTAAGAGCACAGCTCTCAAATATCAGAATAAAAGTACAGCCTTTGAGTGCTCCAATCAAAAGACACAGGGTTAGAAGAACTGATGAAAACACAAGACCACCTACGTGCTCCCTTACTGGAGACTCACTTGAGATCCAAGGACACAGACAAACTACAAGCTGAAGGGGCGGGGACAGGTACCCTACACAAGTGAAACTGAGAAACAAAGAAAGAAATGGATTCTGTTTTGGACCCCAGAGAGAGTCAGTAGAAAATAGCCCTATCTAGCCACCGTGAATTCTTTTTGTTTGGTTTCAGCAGTGCTCAGGCATAGATTTAGTGGTGCAGCAACTTCCTTCTCATTTCCTCTCACCTCAACAAATGAATTGCTGTAATAATATGCATCTGGGAATTTATAATCATTGCTTTTTGTGATGTTCACGAATGTAAAGAAGTAATAACCACCTAAAGAGGGAAGTTTGGACACTCAAATAAACACTTCACTCCACAACACACTCTTTGTTCCCAACTGCTCCTGTCCAGAAATAGGTGTTAATTCATATTTGTCCCTCCACCTATCAGCAGTGATCACGCCAATGTCCCTCAAACATGGTGGTGTGCAAAGGGCCAAGTACACTTTTCTGTCGACAACAGGCCCAGACGAAGGATACTTGTGGTCTTCAGGGATCACTTACTCACTGAATGTTTCTAAATAAAGTCAACAAGCGAGCAGGAAGTATAAGAGGACAGAGGACAAAGATACGGGTTCAAGTCCTTTCACCTCCATTTACTGGTTTTGTAAGCACACTCTGCTGACTCTACCTGAAAGCGTGTCTGTGAACACAGTGCTCTCCTTATGGCTTAGTTACCTTGCAAGATTTCTGGAAGCATAATGTAGGGAAGAGACATAGGCTATGTTGTTAACTGTTCTGTACATAAGGATAGATGGGCAGACAAAAAGATGATTGTTTTATAGATAGATAGGTAGACAGACGACAGGTGAAAGAGAGATAGGTACATAGATTAATAGATGATAGACATCATAGATAGATGATAGGAAGATAGATAGACAGATACATAGATAGATACATAGATACATAGATATATACATACATAGATACATAGATAGACAGACAGACCTTTAGATAGATAGATACAGATACATGTCGATTGACACAAAGCTATTGTTCATAACCAGGAGTTGAACGGTGAATAACATAGCTAAACTACAAACAAAAAGGAAGAATGAAATCCAGTTTAAAAAGTGCAGTAAGCAGTCTTAAGAAGAAAACCAATACTACCATTTTCAATGACGTGGATGGAGCAAGACGGTAGTATGTTCAGAAAAATAGGGCAGGCGGATAAAGGCAAGTACCAAGTGATTTCACTCATGTGTGGAGTATAACAACAAAGAAAAACTGAAGTAAGAAAACAGCAGCAGACTCACAGAACCCGAGAGTTGACTAAAAGTAACCAAAGGAAAAAGGACTGGGCAGTGTGAGTCTGAAGGGTGGGATAAGTGTGGGGAGAAAGAATGGCGGCATTAAGTTTTGCATGTATAATGCGCGGGGTCGGGTGTGCATGTTTGAGTACTGTACAACACAGAGAAGACTAGTAGAGATCATATAGCATCTTACTACTCACTGATGGTCAGTGACTGTAACGGGGACTTTTGGGGGGACATGGTGAAGGGGTCTACAGCATCCAACTACGCAGATCGACAGTGACTGAAGAGGTTTTTCGGGGGGACTTGGTGAAGGGGGGAGCATAGTAAACATAATGTTCTTCACGTGATTGTAGATTAATGATAAAAAATATTCTTTAAGTGCAATAAGTGCACAGCTCTGAATCATCAGAATAAAAGGTCAGGCACTGAGTGCGGCATACAAAAGACACAGGGATAAAAGAAGGGATGAAAACTCAAGACACCTACGTGCTTACTTACAGGACACTCACTTGAGATCCAAGGACACAGACAAACTACAAGCCGAAGGTGTGTGGACAAGTACCCTACACGAGTGAAACGGAAAATCAAACAATCAAGCAAATGGATTCTGTTTGAGTCCCCAGAGACAGTCAGCAGAAAATAGCCCTATCTGGCCACCGTGAATTCTTTTTGTTTGGTTTCAACAGTTCCCAGCCATAGATTTAGTGGTGCAGCAACATACTTCTCATTTTCTCTCACCTCAACAACTGAGTTGCTGTAATAATAAGCATCTGGGCCTTTGAAATCAGTGGATTTTATGATGTTCACGAATGTGAAAATCTAATAACCACCTAAAGAGAGAAGTTTGGTCTCTCAAATAAACAAGTCACTTCACAATACCCTATTAGCTCCCAACTGATCCTGTCTAGAAATTGGTGTTCCTTTTTATTTGACCCTCCGTCCTATCGGCGGTGATCTCGCCGATGTCCTTCAAGCATGGTGGTGAGCAAAGCAACAAGTTTACTTTTCTGTCGACAACAGGCCCAGAGGAATGATACTTGAGATCTTCAGGGAGCCCTTAGTCAATGAATGTGGCTAAATACAGACAGCAAGTTAGAAGGAGATGAAAGAGGACAGAGGATAGAGACACGGGTTCAAGTCCCAGCACAACCATTTCCTGGTTTTGTAGGTACACGCAGCCGACTCGAACTGCAAGTGTCTCGGTGAACCCTGTGCTCTCCCTACAGCCTAGTTACCTTGCACGATTTTTGGAAGTATAATGTAGGAAAGTGACATAGGCTATGTCGTGAACTGTTCTGTACACAAGGACAGATGGGCAAACAAATGATGATTAATTGATTGGTTGATTGATAGATTGATAGACAGACAGACAGATAGATATAGGTACATATCGTTTAACACAAAGCTATTGCTCATAACCATGAGAGCAATGGTTGAAGCACATAGCGAAACTAAAAAGAAAAAAGAAGAATAAAATCCAGTTTAAAAAGTGCGGAAAGCAGCCATAAGAAGAAAACAAATCCTATCATTGGCAATAAAGTGGATGGAGCTAGAGGGTATTACGCTCAATCAAATAGGCCAGTCGGAGAAATACATGTACCAAATGATTTCACTCATGTGTAGAGTACGACAACAAAGAAAAACTGAAGGAAAAAACAGCAGCAGACACACAGAACCCGAGAGTGGACTAACAGTTACCAAAGGGCAAGGGACTGGGTACGGTTTGTGGGAAGGGAGTGATAATGTCGGGAAAAAGAATGGGGGCATTAGGATTAGCAAGAATAATGTGTAGGGTGTAGGGTCATGGGGAGGGCTTTACAAAACGGAGAAGACAAGTAGTGATTCTACAGCATCTTAATGCATGCTGATGGATATCGACTGTAACTGGGATTTGGCGAGGACTTGGTGAAGGGGTAGACTAGTAAACATAATGTTCTGCATGTGATTGTATATAGATGAGAGCAATAAATAATTTCGAAGTGCAGTAACAGCAGAGCTCTCAAATTACAGAATATAAGTAGAGGATTTGACTGCTCCAATCAAAAGACACACAGTTAGAAGAACTGATGAAAACTCAACAGCACCTGCGTGCTCCCTAACTGGAGACTCACTTGAGATCCAAGGACAGAGACAAACTACAAGCTGAAGGAGCGGGGACAGGTACCCTACACAAGTGAAACTGAGAAACAAAGAAAGAAATGGATTCTGTTTGATTCCCCAGAGACAGTCACTAGAAAATAGTCCTACCTAGCCACCGTGAATTCTTTTTGTTTAGTTTCAGCTGTGACCAGGTTTAGATTAAGTCGTATTGCAATGTATTTCTCATTTATTCTCACATCAACAAATGAATTGCTGTAATAATATGCATCTGGACTTTTGAAATCACTGGGTTTTATGATGTTCACGATTGTAAAGTTGTAAATACCACATAAAGAGGGAAGATTGAACACTGAACCAAACATGTCTCTCCACAAAAAACAATTTGCTCCCAAATGCTCCTGTCTAGAAATAGGTGTTCCTTTTTATTTGTCCCTCCTCCTATCAGTGGTGAACATGCCTATGTCCCTAAAACATGGTGGTGAGTAAAGCACCAAGTATACTTTTCTGTCTACAACAGGCAGAGAGGAAGTATACTTGGGGTCTTCAGAGAGCACTTAGGCAATGAATGTAGCTAAATACTTTTAGCAAGCGAGAAGGAGGTATTAGAGGAGAGAGGATAGAGATATGGTTTCAAGTCCCTGCACCACCATTTACTGGTTTTGTAAGCACACGCAGCTGACTCGATCTGCAACTGTCTCAGTGAGCCCAGTGCTCTCCCTGCGGCATAGTGACCTTGCAATGTTTTTTGAAGCATAATGTAGGGAATTGACATAGGTGATGTTGTTAACTGTTCTGTACATAAGGATAGATGGGCAGACAGAAAGATGATTTATTCATAGATAGACAGATAGATAGATAACAGTTGAGAGATAGGTAGATGATACACATGATAGATGATAGGAAGCTAGATAGATGGATAGATATATAGAGACAAGGACAGAGAGATAGAAGGATATATAGAAAGATATATAGATATACAGACAGACAGAGCAATAATTAAATACAGATACATATCGATTGACACAAAGCTGTTGCTCATAACCAGGAGATGAATGGTGAGAACACATAGCTAACCTACAAAAAAAAGGAAGAATGAAATCCAGTTTACGAAGTGCAGTAAGCAGCCATAAGAAGAAAACAAATCCTACCATTTGCATTGATGTTGATGGTGCTAGACGGCAGTATGTTCAGATAAATAGGTCAGGCGGCGAAAGACAACTATCAAATGATTTCACTCATGTGTGGAATATAACAACAAAGAAAAACTGAAGGAAAAAAACTGCAGAAGACTCACAGAACCGTAGAGTTGACTAAAAGTTGCCAAAGGGAAAGGAACTGGGCAGGATGGTTCTGAAGGAAGGGATAAGTGCGGGGAGAAAGAATGGGGGCATTAGGATTAGCATGTATATTGCGTGGGGTCGGGGGTCATGGGGAGTGCTGTCAACACAGAGAAGACTAGTACAGATTATATAGCATCTTACTACTCGCTGATTGGCAGCGACTGTAACCGTGTCTGTGAAAGGGTACATGGTGAAGGGGTCTATAGCATCCAACTCTACTGACGGACAGCGACTGTAAGAGGTTTTTGGGGTTGGACTTGGTGAAGGGGGAGCATAGTAAACATAATATTCTTCACGTGATTGTAGATTAATGACTACAAAAAAAAATTGTTTTAAGTGCAATAAGGGCACAGCTCTGAATCATCAGAATTAAAGGTCAGGCTCTGAGTGCTGCAAACAAATGACACAGGATTAAAAGAACGGATGAAAATTCAAGAAACCTACGTGCTTCCTTACAGGAGACTCACTTGAGATCCAAGAACAGAGACAAACTACCAGCTGAAGGTGTGGGGACAAGTACCCTACACGAATGAAACAGAAAAACAAACAATCAAACAAATGGATTCTGTATGAGCCCCCAGAAACAGTTAACAGTAAATAGCCCTATCTGGCCATCGTGAATTTTTTTGTTTGTTTTCAGCAGGGCACAGCCATAGATTAATTGGTGCAGCAACGTCCTTGTCATTTTCTCTCACCTCAACAACTGAGTTGCTGTAATATTAAGATTCTGGGCCACTGAAATTGGTGGGTTTTATGATCTTCACGAATGTGAAGTAATAACCACTTAAAGAGGGAATTTTGGACACTCAAATAAACATGCGACTCCACAGTACACTCTTAGCTCCCAACTGCTCCTGTGTAGAAATTGGTGTTCCTTTTTATTTGACCCTCCATCCTATCCGCAGTGATCATGCTGATGTCCTTCAAACAGGGTGGTAATCAAAGCAAGAAGTTTAATTTTCTGTCGACTACAGGCCCAGAGGAAGGATACTTGTGGTCTTCAGGGAGCACTTAGTCAATGAATGTGGCTAAATACAGAGAGTAAATTAGAAGGAGATGAAGGAGAACAGAGGATAGAGACACATGTTCATGTCCTTGCAGAACCATTTACTGGTTTTGTAGTACACGCGGCCGACACGACCTGCAAGTGTCTCGGTGATCCCAGTGCTCTCCCTACAGAATAGTTACCTTGCAGGATTTTTGGAAGCATAATGTAGGAAAGTGACATAGGCTATGTGGTTAACTGTTCCGTACACTAGGACAGATGGGCAGACAAAAAGATGATTGATTGATTTTAAATAGATAGACAAATAGATAGATAGACAGACTGATAGATAGATATAGGAACATATCGATTAACACAAAGCTACTGCTCATAACCATGAGAGCAATGGTTGAAGCACACAGCGAAACTACAAACAAAAAAGAGTAAAATCCAGTTTAAAAAGTGCAGTAAGAAGCCATAAGAAGAAAACAAATCCTATCACTGGCAATAACGTGGATGGAGCTAGAGGGTATTATTCTCAGTCAATTAGGCCAGTTGTAGAAATAAATGTAACAAATGATTTCACTCATGTGTGGATTATGACAACAAAGAAAAACTGACGGAAAAAACAGCAGCAGACACACAGTACCCAAGAGAGGACTAACCGTTACCAAAGAGAAATGGACTGGGTAGGGTTTGTGGGAAGGGAGTGATAAGGGCGGGAAAAAGAATGGGGGCATTAGGATTTGCATGAACAATGTGTAGGGTGTAGTGTCATGGGGAGGGCTGTACAACACAGAGAAGAGAAGTGGTGATTCTACAGCATCTTACTACAAGCTGACGGACAGCGACTGTAACTGGGATTTGGCAAGGATTTGGTGAAGGAGGTAGACTACTAAACATATCGTTCTGCATGTAATTGAACATTAATGAGAACAGAAAAATATTTCAAAGTGCAGTAAGAGCGTAGCGCTCAAATATCAGAGTAAAAGTACAGGCTTTGACTGCTCCAATCAAAAGACACAGGGTTAGAAGTACTGATGAAAACTCAAGATCACCTATTTGCTCCCTTACTGGAGACTCACTTGAGATCCAAGGACACAGACAAAGTACAAGCTGAAGGGGCGCGGACAGGTACCCTATATAAGTGAATCTGAGAAACAAAGAAACAAATGGATTCTGTTTGAGTCCCCAGAGATAGTCACTAGAAAATAGTCCTAACAAGCCACCGTGAATTCTTTTTGTTTGGTTTCAGCAGTGACCAGGTATAGATTTAGTGGTACTGCAATGTCCTTCTCATTTTTTCTCACATCAGCAAATGAATTGCTGTAATAATATGCACCTCCGTTTTCGAAATCACTGGGTTTTATGATGTTCACGATTGTAAAGAAGTAATAACCACATAAAGAGGGAAGTTTGAACACTGAACCAAACACGTCTCTCCACAACAAACAATTTGCTCCCAAATGCTCCTGTCTAAAAATAGGTGTTCCTTTTTATTTGTCCCTCCTCCTATCAGTGGTGAACACGCCAATGTCCCTCAAACATGGTGGTGAGTAAAGCACCAAGTATAATTTTCTGTCTTCAACAGGCCCAGAGGATGTGTACTTGCGGTATTCAGTGAGGACTTAGTCAATGAGTGTGGTTAAATACAGTTAGCAAGCGAGAAGGAGGTTTAAGAGGACAGAGGACAGAGATACGTGTTCAAGTCCCTGCACCACCATTTACTGGTTTTGTAAGCACACGCAGCTGACCTGATCTGTAACTGTCTCAGTGAGCCCAGTGCTCTCCCTGCGGCCTAGTGACCTTGCAATGTTTTTTGAAGCATAATGTAGGGAAGTGACAAAGGTGATGTTGTTAACTGTTCTGTACATAAGGATAGATGGGCAGAGAGAAAGATGATTTATTCATAGATAGACAGATAGATAGATGACAGATGAGAGATAGACAGATGATACACATGATAGCTGATAGGAAGCTAGATAGATGGATAGATATATAGAGAGAAGGACAGAGAGATAGAAGGTTATATAGAAAGATAGATAGATAAACAGACAGACAGAGCAATAAATAGATACAGATATATATCGATTGAAACACAGCTGTTGCTCATAACCAGGAGATGAATGGTGAGAGCACATAGCTAAACTACAAACGAAAAGGAAGAATGAAACCCTGTTTACAAAGTGCAGTAAGCAACCATAAGAAGAAAACAATCCTACCATTTGCAATGACGTGCATGGAGCTAGACGGTAGTATGTTCACAGAAATAGGTCAGTCGGCGAAAGACAAGTATCAAATGATTTCACTCATGTGTGGAGTATAACAACAAAGAAAAACTGAAGGAAAAAAACAGCAGCAGACTCACAGAACCCGAGAGTTGACTGAAAGTTGCCAAAGGGAAAAGGTCTGGGCAGGGAGGCTTTGAAGGGAGGGATAAGTTTGGGGAGAAAGAATGGGGGCATTAGGATTAGCATGTATATTGCGTGGGGTCGGGAAGGCATGGGGAGTGCTGTACAACACAGAGAAGACTATTAGAGATTATATAGCATCTTACTACTCACTGATGGACAGCGACTGAAGAGGATTTTCGGGGAGACTCTTTGAAGGGGGAGCATAGTAAAAATAAGGTTCTTCACGTAATTGTAGACTAATGATAAAAAAAAAATTTTTAAGTGCAATAAGGGCACAGTACTGAATCATCAGAATAAAAGGTCAGGCTCTGAGTGCTGCAAACAAAAGACACAGGGTTAAAAGAACGGATGAAAACTCAAAAAACCTACGTGCTTCCTTACAGGAGTCTCACTTGAGATCCAAGGACACAGACAAACTACAAGCTGAAGTTGTGGGGACAAGTGTCCTACACGAGCGAAACTTATAAACAAACAATCCAATAAATGGAATGTGTTTGAGACCCCAGAGACATTCAGTAGAAAATAGCCCTATCTGGCCACGGTGAATTCTTTTTGTTTGTTTTCAGCAGTTACCATCCATAGATTTAGTGGTGCAGCAACGTCCTTCTTGTTTTCTCTCACCTCAACAACTGAGTTCCTGTAATAATAAGCATCTGGGCCTTTGAAATCGGTGGGTTTTATGATCTTCACGAATGTGAAGTAATAACCACCTAAAGAGGGAAGTTTGGACACTCAAATAAACATGTCACTCCACAGTACACTCTTAGCTCCCAACTGCTACTGTCTAGAAATTGGTGTTCCTATTTATTTGACCCTCCATCCTATCCGCAGTGATCATGCCGATGTCCTTCAAACATGGTGGTGATCAAAGCAACAAGTTTACTTTTCTGTTGACAACAGGCCCCGAGGAAGGATACTTGTGGTTTTCAGTGAGAACTTAGTCAGTGAATGTGGCTAAATACAGAGATCAATTTAAAAGGAGATGAAAGAGGACAGAAGATAGAGACACGGATATATCTCCCTGCACAACCATTTACTGGTTTTGTAGTACACGCGACCGACACGACCTGAAAGTGTCTCGGTGAACCCAGTGCTCTCCCTACAGAATAGTTACCTTGCAGTATTTTTGGAAGCATAATGTAGGAAAGTGATATAGGGTATATGGTTAACTCTTCTGTACCCAAGGACAGATGAGCAGACAAAAAGATGATTGATTGATTGATAAATAGATAGACAGATAGATAGATAGATAGATATAGGTACATATCGATTAACACAAAGCTACTGCTCATAACCAGGAGAGCAATGGAGAAAGCACATAGCGATAGTACAAACAAAAAAGAAGAATGAAATCCAGTTTAAAAAGTGCAGTAAGCAGCCAAAAGAAGAAAACAAATCCTATCATTTGCAATAACATGGATGGAGCTAGAGGGTATTATGCTCAGTCAATTAGGCCAGTCGGAGAAATAAATGTACCAAATGATTCCACTCATGTGTGGAGTACGACAACAAAGAAAAACTGAAGGAAAAGACAGCAGCAGACTCACAGAACCCGAGAGAGTACTAAACGTTACCAAAGAGAAATGGACTTGGTAGGGTTTGTGGGAAGGGAGTGATAAGGGCGGGGAAAATGAATGGGGGCATAAGGATTTGCATGAACAATGTGTACGGTGTAGTGTCATGGGGAGGGCTATACAACACAGAGAAGACAAGTGGTGATTCTACAGCATCTTACTAAACGCTGACGGACAAAGACTGTAACTGGGATTTGGCAAGGACTTGGTGAAGGAGGTAGACTAGTAAACATACTGTTCTGCATGTAATTGTACATTAATGAGAACAAAAAAAAATTTCAAAGTGCAGTAAGAGCATAGCTCTCAAATATCAGAATAAAAGTACAGGCTTTGACTGCTCCAATCAAAAGACACAGGGTTAGAAGTACTGATGAAAACTCAAGACCACCTATGTGCTCCCTTACTGGAGACTTACTTGAGATCCAAGGACACAGACAAACTACAAGCTGAAGGGGCGCGTACGTATACCCTATACAAGTGAATCTGAGAAACAAAGAAACAATTGGATTCTGTTTGAATCCCCAGAGACAGTCACTAGAAAATAGCCCTATCTAGCCACCGTGAATTCTTTTTGTTTGGTTTCAGCAGTGACCAGGTATAGATTTAGTGGTACTGCAATATCCTTCTCATTTTTTCTCACATCAGCAAATGAATTGCTGTAATAATATGCATCTGGACTTTTAAAATCACTGGGTTTGATGATGTTCACGATTGTAAAGAAGTAATCACCACATAAAGAGTTAAGTTTGAACACTGAACCAAACACGTCTCTCCACAACAAACAATTTGCTCCCAAATGCTCCTGTCTAGAAATAGGTGTTCCTTTTTATTTGTCACTCCTCCTATCAGTGGTGAACATGCCTATGTCAGTAAAACATGGTGGTGAGTAAAGCACCAAGTATACTTTTATGTCTACAACAGGCAGAGAGGAAGTATACTTGGGGTCTTCAGAGAGCACTTAGGCAATGAATGTAGCTAAATACTGTTAGCAAGCGAGAAGGAGGTATAAGAGGACAGAGGACAGAGATACGGTTACAAGTCCCTGCACCAACATTTACTGGTTTTGTAAGCACACGCGGCTGACTCGATCTGCAACTGTCTCAGTGAGCCCAGTGCTCTCCCTGCGGCCTAGTGACCTTGCAATATTTTTGGAAGCATAATGTAGGGAAGTGATATAGGTGATGTTATTAACTGTTCTGTACATAAAGATAGATGGGCAGAGAGAAAGATGATTTATTCATAGATAGATAGATAGATGACAGATGAGAGATAGACAGATGATACACATGACAGGTGATAGGAAGCTAGAAAGATGGATAGATATATAGAGAGAAGGACAGAGAGATTGAAGGATATATAGAAAGATAGATAGATATACAGACAGACAGAGCAATAAATAGATACAGATACATATCGATTGACACAAAGCTGTTGCTCATAACCAGGAGATGAATGGTGAGATCACATAGCTAAACTACAAACAAAAAGGAAGAATGAAATCCTGTTTACAAAGTGCAGTAAGCAGCCATAAGAAGAAAACAAATCCTACCATTTGCAATGACTTGGATGGAGCTAGACGGTAGTATGTTCACAGAAATAGGTCAGGCGGCGAAAGACAAGTATCAAATGATTTCACTCATGTGTGGAGTATAACAACAAAGAAAAACTGAAGAAAATAAACAGCAGCAGACTCACAGAACCCGAGAGTTGACTGAAAGTTGCCAAAGGGAAAAGGACTGGAGAGGGATGTTCTGAAGGGAGGGATAAGTTTGGGGAGAAAGAATGGGGGCATTAGGATTAGCATGTATATTGCGTGGGGTAGGGAAGGCATGGGGAGTGCTGTACAACACAGAGAAGACTATTAGAGATCATATAGCATCTTACTACTCACTGATGGACAGCGACTGTAACAGGGTCTGTGCGGGGGGACATGTTTAAGTTGTCTACACCATCCAACTACGCTGATCGACAGCGACTGAATAGGTTTCTCGGGGGGACTTGGTGAAGCGGCAAGCAAAGTGAACATAATGTTCTTCACGTGATTGTAGATTAAAGATAAAAAAAAATTCTTTAAGTGCAATAAGTGCACAGCTCTGAATCATCAGAAAGAAAGGTCAGGCACTGAGTGCTACAAACAAAAGACACAGGGTTGAAAGAAGGGAAGAAAACTCAAGACACCTACGTGCTTACATATAGGAGACTCACTTGAGATCCAAGGACATAGACAACTACAAGCCAAAGGTGTTTGGACAATTACCCTACCCAGAGACAGTCAGCAGAAAATAGCCCTATCTGTCCAGGGTGAATTCTTTTTAATTGGTTTCAGCAGTTCCCAGCCATAGATTTAGTGGTGCAGCAACATACTTCTCATTTTCTCTCACCTCAACAACTGAGTTGCTGTAATAAAAAACATCTGGGTCTTTGAAATCAGTGGGTTTTATGATGTTCACGAATGTGAAGATCTAATAACCACCTAAAGAGGGAAGTTTGGACACTCAAATAAACACGTCACTCCACAATGCACTCTTAGCTCCCAATTGCTCCTGTCTAGAAATTGGTGTTCCTGTTTATTTGACCCTCCGTCCTATCGGGGGTGATCACGCTGATGCCCCTCAAGCATGGTGGTGAGCAAAGCAACAAGTTTACTTTTCTGTTGACAACAGGCCCAGAGGAATGATACTTGTGGTCTTCAAGGAGCACTTAGTCAATGAATGTGGCTAAATACAGACAGCAAGTTAGAAGGAGATGAAAGAGGACAGAGGATAGAGACACGGTTCAAGTCCCGGCAAAACAATTTCCTTGTTTTGTAGGTACACGCGGCCGACTCGACCTGCAAGTGTCGTGGTGAACCCAGTGCTCTCCCTAAATATTAGTTACAATGCACGATTTTGGGAAGCATAATGTAGGAGAGTGACATAGGCTATGTGTTTAACTGTTCTGTACACAAAGACAGATTTGCAGACAAAAAGCTGATAGATTGATTGATTGATAAATAGATAGACAGACAGATAGATAGATATAGGTACATAACGATTAACACAAAGCTTCTGCTCATAACCAGTAGAGCAATGGTGAAAGCACATAGCGATACTACAAAGAAAAATAAGAATGAACTCCAGTTTAAAAAATGTAGTAAGCAGCCATAAGAAGAAAACAAATACCATCATTTGAAATAACGTGAATGGAGCTAGAGGGTATTTTGCTCATCCAAATAGGCCAGGCTTAGAAATACATGTACCAAATGATTTCACTCATGTGTGGAGTATGATAAGAAAGAAAAACTGAAGGAAAAGACAGCAGCAGACTCACAGAACCTGAGAGTGAACTAACAGTTACCAAAGAGAAAGGGACATTGTAGGGTTTGTGGGAAGGGAGTAATAAGGGTGGGGAAAAAGAATGGGGACATTAGGATTAGCATGTATAATGTGTAGGGTGGGGGGTCATGGGTAGGTCTGTACTACATAGAGAAGACATGTAGTGATTCTACAGCATCATATTACATGCTGATGGACAGCGACTGTAACTAGGATTTGGGGGGGACATGGTGAAGGGGGTAGACTGGAAAACATAATGTTCGGCATGTGATTTTATATTAATGAGAACAAAAAATTTCAAAGAGCAATAAGAGCACAGCTCTCAAATATCAGAATGAAAGTACAGGCTTTGAGTGCTCCAATCAAAAGACACAGGTTTAGAAGTACTGATGAAAACTCAAGACCACATACGTGCTCCCTTACTGGAGACTCACTTGAGATCCAAGGAAACAGAGAAACTACAAGTTGAAGGGGCGGGGACAGGTACCATATACATGTGAAACTGAGAAACATACAAACAAACGGATTCTGTTTGAGTCCCCAGAGAGAGTCAGTAAAAAACAGCCCTATCTAGCCACCGTGAATACTTTTTGTTTGGTATCAGCAGTGCTCAGGCATAGATTCAGTGGTGCAGTAACTTCCTTCTCATTTCCTCTCACCTCAACAAAAGATTTGCAGTAATAATATGCGTCTGGGCTTTTAAAATCATTGCGTTTTATGATGTTCAGGAATGTAAAGAAGTAATAACAACATAAAGAGGGAAGATTGGACCCTCAAATAAACACTTCATTCCACAACACACTCTTTGTTCCCAACTGCTCCTGTCCAGAAATAGGTGTTCCTTTTTATTTGTCCCTCCAGCTATCAGCAGTGATCACGCCGATGTCCCTCAAACATGGCGTTGTGCAAAGAATCAAGTACACTTTTCTGTCGACAACAGGCACAGAGGAAGGATACTTGTGGTCTTCAGGGAGCATTTAGTCAATGAATGTGGCTAAATACAGACAGCAATTTAGAAGGAGATGAAAGAGGACAGAGGATAGAGACACGGGTTCAAGTCCCAGCACAACCATTTCCTGGTTTTGTAGGTACACGCAGCAGATTCGACCTGCAAGTGTCTCGGTGAACCCATTGCTCTCTCTACAGCCTAGATACTTTGCAGGATTTTGGAAGAATAGTGTAGGAAAGTGATAGAGGATATACGGTTAACTGTTCTGTACACAAGGACAGATGGGCAGAAAAAAAGATGATTGATTCATAGATAGTTAGACAGACGACAGATGTAAGATAGATAGACATTTACATAGATTGATAGATGACAGACATCATAGGTAGATGATAGGAAGATAGATAGATAGACAGATAGATATATATATACATATACACAGAGATACATAGTTAGACAGACAGACGGTTAGATAGATAAATACAGATACTTATCGACAGACACAAAGCTATGGTTCATAACCAGGAGTTGAATGGTGAATAACATATCTAAACTATGAACAAAAAGGAAGAATGAAACCCAGTTTAAAAGTGCAGTAAGCAGAATTATGAAGAAAACAAATACTACCATTTGCAATGACGTGTATGGAGCTAGACGGTAGTATGTTCAGAGAAATAGGCCAGGCGGAGGAAGACATGTACCAAGTGATTTCACTCAAGTGTGGAGTATAACAACAAAGGAAAACTGAAGGAAAAAAGCAGCAGCAGACTCACAGAACCCGAGAGCTGACTAAAAGTTACCAAAGGGAAAAGGACTGAGCAGGGTTGGTCCGAAGAGAGGGATAAGTGTGGGGAGAAAGAATGGGGGCATTAGGATTAGCATGTATAATGCGTGGTGTCGGGTGTGCATGGGGAGTACTGTACAACACAGAGAAGACTAGTAGAGAACGTATAGCATCTTACTACTCACTGATGGACAGCGACTCTAATGGGGTCTGTGTGGGGGGACATGGTGAAGGGGTCTTCAGCATCCAACTACGCTGATTAACAGCAACTGAAGAGGTTTTTGGGTGGGACTTGGTGAAGGGGGAGCATAGTAAACATAATGTTCTTCACGTGATTGTAGATTAATGATAAAAAAATTCTTTAAGTGCAATAAGTGCACAGCTCTGAATCATCAAAATAAAAGTACAGGCACTGAGTGCTGCAAACAAAAGACACAGGGTTAAAAGAAGGGATTAAAACTCAAGACACCTACATGATTACTTACAGGAGACTCACTGGAGATCCAAGGACAGAGATAAACTACAAGCCGAAGGTATGTGGACAAGTACCCTACACGAGTGAAAGTGAAAAACAAATAATCAAACAAATGGATTCTGTTTCAGTCCCCAGAGACAGTCAGCAGAAAATAGCCTTATCTCGCCACCGTGAATTGTTTTTGTTTGGTTTCAGCAATTCCCAGCCATAGATTTAGTGGTGAAGCAACATACTTCTCATTTTCTCTCACCTCGACAACTGAGTTGCTGTTATAATAAGCATCTGGGCTTTTGAAATCAGTGGGTTTTATGATGTTCACGAATGTGAAGATGTAATAACCACCTAAAGACGGAAGTTTGGACACTCAAATAAACACGTCACTCCACAATACACTCTTAGCTCCCAACTGCTCCTGTCTAGAAATTGGTGTTCCTTTTTATTTGACCCTCCGTCCTATCGGCGGTGATCACGCTGATGTCCTTCAAACATGGTGGTGAGCAAAGCTACAAGTTTACTTTTCTGTCGACCACTGGCCCAGAGGAATGATACTTGTGGTCTTCAGGGAACACTTAGTCAATGAATGTGGCTAAATACAGACAGCAAGTTAGAAGGAGATGAAAGAGGACAGAGGACAGAGACACGGGTTCAAGTCCCAGCACAACCATTTCCTGGTTTTGTAGGTACACGTGGCCGACACGACCTGCTAGTGTCTCGGTGAACCCGTTGCTCTCTGTACAGCCTTGATACTTTGCAGTATTTTTGAAAGCATAGTGTTGGAAAGTGATATAGGTTATATGGTTAACTGTTCTGTACACAAGGACAGATGAACAGACAAAAAGATGATTGACTGATTGATTGATAAATAGATAGACAGACAGATAGATAGATATAGGTACATATCGAATCACGCAAAGCTACTGCTCCTAACCAGGAGAGCAATGGTGAAAGCACATAGCGAAACTACAAACAAAAAAGAAGAATGAATTCCATTTTAAAAAGTGCAGTAAGGAGCCATAAGAAGAAAACAAATCCTACATTTGCAGTAACGTGGATGGAGCAAGAGTGTATTATGCTCAGTCATATAGGCCGGATGGAGAAATACATGTACCAAATGATTTCACTCATGTGTGGAGTACGATAACAAAGAAAAACTGAAGGAAAAGAGAGCAGCAGACTCACAGAACCCGAGATCGGAACACAGTTACCAAAGAGAAAGGGACTGGGTAGGGTATGAATGAAGGTAGTAATAAGGGCGGGAAAAAGGATGGAGGCATTAGGATTAGCATGTATAATGTGTAGGGTGAGGGGTCATGGGTAGGGCTGTACAACACAGAGAAAACATGTAGACATGTAGTGATTCTACAGTATCTTAGTACATGCTGACTGACAGCGACTGTAACTATGATTTTTGGGGGACTTGGTGAAGGGGGTAGACTGGAAAACATAATGTTCTGCATGTGATTGTACATTAAAGAAACAAAAAGAATTTCAAAGTGCAGTAAGAGCACAGCTCTCAAATATCAGAATAAAAGTACAGGCTTTGAGTGCTCCAATCAAAAGACACAGGGTTAGAAGAACTGATGAAAACTCAAGACCACCTACGTGCTCCCTTACTGGAGACTCACTTGAGATACAAGGACACAGACAAACTACAAGCTGAAGGTTCGGGGACAGGTACCCTATACATGTGAAACTGAATAACAAACAAACAAATGGATTCTGTTTGAGTCCCCAGAGAGATTCAGTAGAAAATAGCCCTATCTAGCCACCGTGAATTCTTTTTGCTTGGTTTCAGCAGTGCTCAGGCATAGATTTAGTGGTGCAGCAACTTCCTTCTCATTTCCTCTCACCTCAACAAATGAATTTCTGTAATAATATGCGTCTGGGCTTTTAAAACCATTGCTTTTTATGATGTTCACGAATGTAAAGAAGTAATATACACCTAAAGAGGGAAGTTTGGACACACAAATAGACACTTCACTCCACAACACACTCTTTGTTCCCAACTGCTCCTGTCCAGAAATAGGCGTTCCTTTTTATTTGTCCCTCCCTCCTATCAGAGGTGATCATGCCAATGTCCCTCAAACATGGTTGTGAGCAAAGCACCAAGTTTTCTTTCTGTGGACAACAGGCCCAGAGGAACAATACTTGTGGTGTTCTAAGAGCACTTAGTCAATGAATGTGCCTAAATAGAGTCAGCCAGTGAGAAGAAGATAATAGAGGGTACAGACACAGGTTCAAGTCCCTGCACAACCATTTACTGGTTTTGTAGGTACACGTGGCTGACACGACCTGCAATTGCCTCGGTGAACCGAGTGCTCTTCCTACAGCCTAGTTACCTTGAAAGATTTTTGGAAGCATAATGTAGGGAAGTGACAAAGGCGATGTTGTTAACTGTTCTCTACATAAGGATAGATGGGCAGACAAAAAGATGATTGATTCATAGATAGATATATAGATGACAGATGATAGAGAGATGATAGAAATGATAGATAGAAAGATAGATAGATAGATAGATAGATAGATAGATAGATAGATAGATAGATAGATGATAGATAGATAGATAGAATGTTAGAAGGATGGATAAATAGAAAGACAGATAGATAGACAGATAGATAGAAAGAAAGATAGAAGGATGAATAGATAGATGGATAGACAGACAGATAGAAGATAGATAGATATATAGATAGATAGAAAGATAGAAACAGATAAATATAGATTAACACAAAGCTATCACTCATAACCAGGAGATCAATGGTGAAAGCACATTGCGAAACTACAAAAAAAATGATGAATGAATTCCAGTACAAAAACTGCAGTTTGCAGCCATAAGAAGAAAACAAATACTACCGTTTGAAATGACGTGAATGGAGCTAGACACTAGTATGTTCAGAGAAATATGCCAGGCGGAGAAAGACAAATACCAAGGGATTTCACTTATGTGTGGAGTATAACAACAAAGAAAAACTGAAGGAAAAAAACAGCATCACACTCACAGAAACTGAGAGTTGACTAAAAGTTACCAAAGGGAAAAGGATTGGGCAGGGTGGGTCTGAAGGGAGGGATAAGTTTGAGGAGAAAGAATGGGGGCATTTTGATTAGCATGTATAATGCATGGGTTCGGGTGTGCATGGGGAGTACTGTACAACACAGAGAACACTAGTAGAGATAATATAGCATCTTAATACTCACTGATGTACAGCGACTGCAACGGGTTCTGTGGGGTGAACATGGTGAAGGGCTCTACAGCATCCAACTACGCTGATGGACAGCGACTTAAGAGTTTTTTCTTAGGTACTTGGTGAAGGGGGGTGCATAGTAAACATAATGTTCTTCACGTGATTGTAAATTAATGATAAAAAAATTCATTAAGTGCAATAAGTGCACAGCTCTGAATCATCAGAATAAATGGTCAGGCACTGAGTGCTGCAAACAAAAGACACAGGGTTAAAAGAAGGGATGAAAATTCAAGACACCTACGTGCTTACTTACAAGAGACTCACTTGAGATCCAAGGACACAGAAAAACTACAAGCCGAAGGTGTGTGGACAAGTACCCTACACGAGTGATAGTGAAAAACAAACAATCAAACAAATGGATTCTGTTTGAGACCCCAGAGACAGTCAGCAGAAAATAGCCCTATCTGGCCGACGTGAATTCTGTTTGTTTGGTTTCAGGAGTTCCCAGCCATAGATTTAGTGGTGCAGCAACGTTCTGCTCATTTTCTCTCACCTCATCAACTGAGTTGCTGTAATAATAAGCATCTGGGCAGTTGAAATCAGTGGGTTTTATGATGTGCACGAATGTGAAGATCTAATAACCTCCTAAAGAGGGAAGTTTGGACACTCAAATAAACACGACACTCCACAATACACTGTTAGCTCCCAACTGCTCCTGTCTAGAAGTCGGTGTTCCTATTTTATTTGACCCTCCGTCCTATCGGAGTTGATCATGCTGATGTCCTTCTTACATGGTGGTGAGCAAAGCAACAAGTTTACTTTTCTGTCAACAACAGGACCAGAGGAATGGTACTTGTGGTCTTCAGGGAGCAGTTAGTCAATGAATGTGGCTAAATACAGACAACAAGTTAGAAGGAGATGAAAGTGGTCAGAGGATAGAGTCACAGGTTCAAGTCCCGGCACAACCATTTCCTGGTTTCGTACATACATGCGTCCGACTCGACCAGCAAGTTTCTCGGTGAACCCAGTGCTCTCTCTACAGCCTAGATACTTTGCAGGATTTTTGGAAGCACAGTGTAGGAAAGTGATATAGGAAATATGGTTAACTGTTCTGTACACAAGGACAGATGGGCAGAGAAAAAGATGATTGATTGACAAATAGACAGACAGATAGGTAGATATAGGTACATATCGATTAACACAAAGCTACTGCTCATAACCATTAGAGCAATGGTGAAAGCACATAGCGAATCTACAAACAAAAAAGAAGAATGAAATCCAGTTTAAAAAGAGCAGTAAGCAGCCATAAGAAGAAAACAAATTCTATAATTTGCAATATCGTGGATGGAGCTAGAGGGTATTATGGTCAGTCAAATACGCCAGTCGGAGAAATACATGTACCAAATGATTTCACTCATGTGTGGAGTATGATAACAAAGAAAAACTGAAGGAAAAGACAGCAGCAGACTCACAGAACCCGGGAGTGGACTAACAGTTACCAAAGAGAAAGGGACAGGGTAGGGTTTGTGGGAAGGGAGTAATAAGGGCGGAGAAAAAGAATGGGGGCATTAGGATTAGCATGTACAATGTGTAGGGTGGTGGTTCATGTGTAGGGCTGAACAACACAGAGAAGACATGTTGTGATTCTAGAGCATCTTAGTAAATGCTGACGGACAGCGACTGCAACTGGGATTTGGGAGGGACGTGGTGAAGGGGGTAGACTGGAAAACATAATGTTCTGTATGTGATTGTATATTAATGAGAACAAAAAAATTTCAAAGTGCAGTAAGAGCACAGCTCTCAAATATCAGAAAAAAAGTACAGGCTTTGAGTGCTCCAATCAAAAGACACAGGGATAGAAGAACTGATGAAAACTCAAGACCACCTACGTGCTCCCTTACTGGAGACTCACTTGAGATTGAAGAACACAGACAAACTACAATATGAAGGGGCGGGGACAGGTACCCTATACAAGTGAAACTGAGAAACAAAAAACAAAAGGATTCTGTTTGAGTCCACAGAGAGAGTCAGTAGAAAATAGCCCTATCTAGCCACCGTGAATTCTTTTTGTTTGGTTTCAGCAGTGCTCAGGCATAGATTTAGTGGTGCAGCAACTTCCTTCTCATTTCCTCTCACCTCAACAAATGAATTGCTGTAATAATATGCGTCTGGGCATTTAAAATCATTGCTTTTTATGATGTTCACGAATGTAAAGAAGTAATAACCACCTAAAGTGTGTAGTTTTTCCCTCAAATAAACACTTCACTCGACAACACACTCTTTGTTCCAACTGCTCCTGTCCAGAAATAGGTGTTCCTTTATATTTGTCCCTCCAGCTATCAGCAGTGATCACGCTGATGTCCCTCAAACATGGTGGTGTGTAAAGTACCAAGTACACTTTTCTGTCGAGAACAGTTACAGAGGAAGGATACTTGTGATCTTCAGGATCACTTACTACCTGAATGTGGCTAAATACAGTCACCAAGCGAGCAGGAAGTATAAGAGGACAGAGGACAGAGATACGGGTTCAAGACCTTTCACCTCCATTAACTGGTTTTGTAAGCACACGCGGCTGACTCTACCTGAAAGTGTATCGGTGAACACAGTGCTCTCCTTATGGCTTAGTTACCTTGCAAGATTTCTGGAAGCATAATGTAGGGAAGAGACATAGGCTATGTTGTTAACTGTTCTGTACATAAGGATAGATGGGCAGACAAAAAGATGATTGATTCAGAGATAGATAGATTGACAAACGATAGAGAAAGATAGATAGGTACATAAATTGGTAGATGATAGACATCATAGATAGATGATAGGAAGATAGATAGATACATAGATAGATGGATAGATACACAGATATATTGATACATACATACATACATAGACAGAGAGACCATTAGATAGATAGATACAGATACATATCGATTGACACAAAGCTATTGTTCATAACCAGGAGTTGAATGTTGAATAACATAGCTAAACTACAAACAAGAAGGAAGAATGAAATACAGTTTAAAAAGTGCAGTAAGCAGCCCTAAGAAGAAAACAAATACTACCATTTGCAATGATGTGGATGGAGCTAGACGGTAGTACGTTCAGAGATATAGGCCAGGCGGAGAAAGACACGTACCAACTGATTTCACTCATGTGTGGAGTATAACAACAACGTAAAACTGAAGGAAAAAACAGCAGCACACTCACAGAACCCGAGAGTTGAGTAAAAGTTACCAAAGGGAAAAGGACTTTGCAGGGTGGGTCTGAAGGGAGGGATAAGTGTGGGGAGAAAGAATGGGGGCATTAGTATTAGCAAGTATAATGCATGTGATCGGGTGTGCATGGGGAGTACTGTACAACACAGAGAAGTCTTGTAGAGATCATATAGCATCTTACTACTCACTGATGGACAGCGACTGCAACGGGTTCTGTGGGGGTGACATTTTGAAGGGCTGTACAGCATCCAACTACGCTGATCGACAGTGACTGAAGAAGTTTTTCTTGGAGACTTGGTTAAGTGGGGTGCATAGTAAACATAATGTTCTTCACGTGATTGTAGATTAATGATAAAAAAATACTTTAGGTGCACAGCTCTGCATCATCAGAATAAAAGGTCAGGCACTGAGTGCTGCAAACAAACGACACAGGGTTAAAAGAAGGGATGAAAACTCAAGACACCTACGTGCTTACTTACAGGAGACTCACTTGAGATCCAAGGACACAGATAAACTACAAGCCAAAGGTGTTTGGACAATTACCCTTCACGAGTGAAAGTGAAAAATAAATAATCAAACAAATGGATTCTGTTTGAGTCCCAAGAGACAGTCAGCAGAAAATAGTCCTATCTGGCCAACATGAATTCTTTTTGTTTGGTTTCAGCAGTTCCCAGCCATAGATTTAGTGGTGAAGCAACATACTTCTCATTTTTTCTCACCTCATCAAATGAGTTGCTGTAATAATAAGCATCTGGGTTGTTGAAATCAGTGGGTTTCATGACGTTCACGAATGTGAAGATCTAATAACCACCTAAAGAGAGAAGTTTGGTCACTCAAATAAACAAGTCACTTCACAATACTCTATTAGCTTCCATCTGATCCTGTCTAGAAATCGGTGTTCCTTTTTTATTTGACCATCCGTCCTATCTGCGGTGATCATGCTGATGTCCTTCAAAGATGGTGGTGAGCAAAGCAACAAGTTTACTTTTCTGTCGACATCAGGCCCAGAGGAATGATACTTGTGGTCTTCAGGGAGCATTTAGTCAATGAATGTGGCTAAATACAGACAGCAAGTTAGAAGGAGATGAAAGAGGTCAGAGGATAGAGTCACGGATTCAAGTCCTTGCACAATCATTTCCTGGTTTCGTACATACATGCGGCCTACTCGACCTGCAAGTTTCTCAATGAACCCAGTGCTCTCTCTACAGCCTAGATACTTTGCAGGATTTTTGGAAGCATAGTGTAGGAAAGTGATATAGGAAATATGGTTAACTCTTCTGTACAAAAGGACAGATGGGCAGACAAATGATGATTGATTGATAAATTGTTAGGCAGACAGATAGATAGATATAGGTACATATCGATTAACACAAAGCTACTGCTCATAACCATTAGAACAAAGGTGAAAGCACATAGCGAAACTACAAACAAAATGAAGAATGAAATCCAGTTTAAAAAGTGTAGTAATAAGCCATAAGAAGAAAACAAATTCAATAATTTGCAATAACATGGATGGAGCTAGAGGGTATTATGCTCAGACAAATAGGCCAGTCGGAGAAATACATGTACCAAATAATTTCACTCATGTGTGGAGTATGATAACAAAGAAAAACTGAAGGAAAAGACAGCAGCACACTCACAGAACCCGAGAGTGGACAAACAGTTACCAAAGAGAAAGTGACTGGGTAGGTTTTGTGGGAAGGGAGTAATAAGGGCGGGGAAAAGGAATGGGAGCATTAGGATTAGAATGTATAATGTGTACGGTGGGGGGTCATGTGTAGGGCTGAACAACACAGAGAAGACATGTAGTGATTCTACAGCATCTTAGTACATACTGACGTACAGCGACTGTAACTGGGATTTGGGGGGGAATTAGTGAAGGGGGTAGACTAGAAAACATAATGTTCTGCATGGGATTGTATATTAATGAGAACAAAAAAATTTCAAAGTGCAGTAAGAGCACAGCTCTCTAATATCAGAATGAAAGTACAGGCTTTGAGTGCTCCAATCAAATGACACAGGTTTCTAAGTACTGATGAAAACTCAAGACCACCTACATGCTCCCTTACTGGAGACTCACTTGAGATCCAAGGATCAGACAAACTACAAGATGAAGGGGCGGGGACTGGTACCTTATACAGGTAAAACTGAGAAACAAACAAAAAACGAATTCTCTTTGTGTCCCCAGAGAGATTCAGTAGAAAATAGCCCTATCTAGCCACCGTGAATTCATTTTGTTTATTTTCAGCAGTGCTCATGCATAGATTTAAAGTGCAGCAACTTCCTTCTCATTTCCTCTCACCTCAACAAATGAATTGCTGTAATAATATGCGTCTGGGCTTTTAAAATCATTTTTTTTATGATGTTCACGAATGTAAAGAAGTAATAACCACCTAAAGTGGGAAGTTTTTCCCTCAAATAAACACTTCACTCCACAACACACTCTTTGTTCCAAGCGCTCCTGTCCAGAAATAGGTGTTCCTTTATATTTGACCCTCCATCTATCAACAGTGATCACACCGATGTCCCTGAAACATGGTGGTGAGCAAAGAACCATGTACACTTTTCTGTCGACAACAGGCCCAGACGAAGGATACTTGTGGTCTTCAGGGATCACTTACTCACTGAATGTGGCTAAATAATGTCACCAAGCGAGCAGGAAGTATAAGAAGACAGAGGACAGAGATACGGGTTCAAGTCCTTTCACCTCCATTTACTGGTTTTTTAAGCACACGCGTCTGACTCTACCTGGAAGTGTATCGGTGAACACAGTGCTCTCCTTATTTCTTAGTTACCTTGCAAGATTTCTGGAAGCATAATGTAGGGAAGAGACATAGGCTATGTTGTTAACTGTTCTGTACATAAGGATAGATGGGCAGACAAAAAGATGATTGATTCATTGATAGATAGGTAAACAATTGATAGATGAAAGATAGATAGGTACATAGATTGATAGATGATAGACATCATAGATAGATGATATGAAGATAGATAGATAAATAGATAGATAGATCCATAGATACATAGATACATACATACATAGATACATAGACAGACAGACCGTTAGATAGATAGATACAGATACATATCGGTTGACACAAAGCTATTGTTCATAAAAAGGATTTGAATGGTGAATAACATAGCTAAACCTCAAACAAAAAGGAAGAATGAAATCCAGTTTAAAAAGTGCAGCAAGCAGCCTTAAGAAGAAAACAAATACTACCATTTTCAATGACGTGGATGTAGCTAGGCGGTATTATGTTAACAGAAATATGAAAGGCGGAGAAAGACAAGAACCGAGTGATTTCACTCATATGTGGAGTATAACAACAAAGAAAAACTGAAGGAAAAAAACAGCAGCCCACTCACAGAACCCGAGAGTTGACTTAAAGTTACCAAAGGGAAAAGGACTGGGCAGGGTGGGTCTGAAGGGAGGGATAAGTGTGGGGAGAAAGTATAGTGGTAATTTGGTTAACATGTATAATTCGTGGGTTCGGGTGTGCATGCATGGGGAGTCCTGTACAACACAGAGAAGACAAGTAGAGATCATATAGCATCTTACTACTCACTGATGGACAGCGACTGCAACGGGGACTGTGGGGTGACATGGTGAAGGGCTCTACAGCAACCAACTACGCTGATCGTCAGCGATTGAAGAGGTTTTTCGGGAGGACTTGTTGAAGGGGGAGCATAGTAAACATAATGTTCTTCACGTGATTGTAGATTAATGATAAAAAATTCTTTATGTGCAATAAGTGCAGAGCTCTGCATCATCAGAATAAAAGGTCAGGCACTGAGTGCTGCAAAGAAAATACACAGGGTTAAAAGAAGGGATGAAAACTCAAGACAGCTACGTGCTCACTTACAGGAGACTCACTTGAGATCCATGGACACAGACAAACTACAAGCTGAAGGTGTGTGGACAAGTACCCTACACGAGTGAAACTGAAAAACAAACAATCAAACAAATGGATTCTGTTTGAGTCCCCAGAGACAGTCAGTAGAAAATAGCACTATCTGGCTGACGTGAATTCTGTTTGTTTGGTTTCAGCATTGCCCAGCCATAGATTTAGTGGTACAGCAACGTTCTTCTCATTTTTTCTCACCTCAACAATTGAATTGCTGTAAAAGTATGGCTCTGAACTTTGAAATCAGTGGTTTTTATGAAGTTCATGAATTTAAAAAAGTAGTAACTATATAAAGAGGGAAGTTTGGACACTCAAATAAACACGTCACTCCACAACCCACTCTTCGCCTCCAACTGTTCCTGTCTAGAAACTGGTGTTCCTTTTCATTTGTCGTTCCATCCTGTCAGCGGTGATCACGCCGATGTCCCTCAAACATGGTGGTGAACAAAGCACCAACTTTACTTTTCTGTCGAAAACAGGCCCAGAGGAAGGATACTTGTGGTCTTCAGGGAGCCCTTAGTCAATCAATGTGGCTAAATACAGTCAGGAAGTGAGAAGGAGATAAAAGAGGACAGAGGATAGAGACACGAGTTCAAGTCCCTGCAACACAATTTCCTGGTTTTGTGGGTTCACACGGATGACTTGACCTGCAAGTGCCTTGGCGAACCCAGTGCTCCCAATACGGCCTAGTTACCTTACAAAATTATTCGAAGCATAATGTAGGAATGTGACATAGTCTATGTGGTTAACTTTTCTGTACACAAGGACAGATGGGGAGAGAAAAAGTTGATTGATTCATAGATAGATAGATAGGTATATAGATAGACAGACAGATAGATATAGGTACATATTGATTAACACAAAGCTATTGCTCATAACCAGGAGAGAAATGGTGAAAGCACATAGCGAAACTACAAACAAAAAAGAAGAATGAAATCAAGTTTAAAAAGTGCACTAAGCAGATATAAAAGAAAACAAATCCTATCATTTTCAATAACGTGGATGGACTAGAGGGTATTATGCTCAGTGAAATAGGACAGGTGGAGAAAGACAAGTACCAAATGATTTCACTCATTTGTGGGGTATAACAACAAGGAAAAACTGAAGGAAAATAACAGCAGCAGACTAACAGAACCTGACAGTGGACTAACAGTTACCAAAGGGAAAGGGACTGGGCAGGGAGTGTGGGAAGGTAGGGAAAAGTGTGGGCAGAAAGAAAGGGGGCATTAGGATTAGCATTTATAATGTGTGTGGTGTGGGGAGCATAGTGAGGGCTGTACAACACAAAAGAGAAGTACTGTTTCTACAGCATCTTACTACACGCCTATGGACAGCGGCTGTAATGGGGTGTGTGTTGGGGGACATGCTGAAGGGGTGTACAGCATCCAACTACGCTGATGAACAGTTACGGTAACGGGACTTTTGGGGGGGACTTTGTGTTCTTGGTGATCATAATGATCTTCGCGTGATTGTAGATTGATGATAACAAAAAAATTTTTGTAAGTGCAATAATGACACACCTCTCAATTGTCAGAATAAAAGGACAGGCTCTGAGTGCTCCAATCAAAAGACACAGGGATAGAGGAAAGGATGAAAACTCAAGACCACCTACGTGCTCCCTTTCTGGAGATTCACTTGGGATCCAAGGACACAGACAAACTACAAGCCGAATGGGCAGCTACAGGTACGCTACACAAGTGAACCTGAGAAACAAACAAACAAACAAATGGATTCTGTTTGAGTCCCCAGAGACAGCCAGTAGAAAATAGCCCTATCTAGACACCGTGAATTCTTTTTGTTTGGTTTCAGCTGTGCCCAGCCATACATTTAGTGGTTCCGCAATATCCTTCTCATGTTTTCTCACCTCAACAACTGAATTGCTGTAATAATATGCGTCTTGGCTTTACAAATCAGTGGGTTTTATGATGTTCTTGAATGTAAAGAAGTAATAACCACCTAAAGAGGGAAGTTTAGACACTCAAACATGTAACTCCACAACACTGTCATTGCTCCCAAATGCTCCTGTCTAGAAATAGGTGTTCCTTTTTATTTGTCGCTCCTCCTATCAGCGGAGCTCACGCCGATGTCCCTCAAACTTGGTGGAGAGCAAAGCACCAAGTATATTTTTCTGTCTTCAACAGGCCCAGAGGAAGGATACTTGTGGTCTTCAGGGAGCACTTATTCAATGAATGTGGCTGAGTACTGTCTTGAAGACAGAAGCAGGTAAAAGAGGGTACATGACAGAGATATGGGTGCCAATCCCTGCACCACCATTTACAGGTTTTGTAAGCACACGAGGCTGACTAGACCTGCAAGTGTCTTAATGAACCCAGTGCTCTTCCTACGTCCTAGTTACCTTGCAGGATTTTTGGAAGCATAATGTAGGGAAGTGACATAGGCGATGTTGTTAACTGTTCGGTACATAAGGATAGATGGGAAGAAAAAAAGATGATTGATTCATAAATAGATAGATAGATGATAGATGACAGATAGATGACAGAAAGATAGATAGATAGAAAGATAGATAGAAAGAAGGATAGATAGGTAGATAGATAGATAGATAGATAGATAGATAGATAGATAGATAGATAGATAGATAGATAGATAGAAGGACAGATAGAGAGATTGATAGATAGATAGACAGACAGATAGAGAGATTCAGATACATATCGATAAACATACAGCTATTGCTCATAAACAGGAGATCAATGGTGAAAGCACATAGCGAAACAACAAACAGACAGAATTAAGTCCAGTTTAAAACTGCCGTAAGCAGTCATAAGAGGAAAACAAATCCTACCATTTGCAATGATGTGGATGGAGCAAGATGGTTGTATGCTCAGTGAAATAGGCCAGGTGGAGAAAGGCAAGTACCAAATGATTTTACTCCTGTGTGGAGTATAACAACAAAGAAACTCTGAAGGAAAAAAAACAGCAGCATACTCACAGGACCCAAAAGCAGACTAACAGTTACCAAAGGGAAAGGGACTGGGCAGGGTGGTTGGGAAGGGAGAGATGAGGGTGTGGAGAAAGAAATGGGAAATTAGGATTAGCATGTATAAATCTTGGGGTCAGGTGGGCTTGGATAGGGCTGTACAACACAGAGAAGACAAGTAAAGATTCTAGAGCATCTTACTACACGCTAATGGACTGCGACTGTAATGGTGTGTGTGGGGTGGTTCATGGTGAAGGGGTCAAGAGCATTCAACTCCGCTGATTGACAGCAACTGTAAGAGGTTTCTAAGGGTGCCTTGGTGAAGGGGGGAGCCAAGTAAACATAATGTTCTTCACGTGATTGTAGATTAATGATAATAAAAAAATTTTTTAAGTGCAATAAGGGCAAAGCTCTGAATCATCAGAATAAAAAGAAACAGTCTTTGAGTGCTCCAAACAAAAGACACAGGGTTAAAAGTAGGGATGAATATTCAAAACCACCTACGTGATCCCTCACAGGAGACTCACTTGAGATGCAAGGACACAGACAAACTACACTCGAAGTGGTGGGAACAGGTACCCAACACAAGTGAAACTGAAAAACAATCAAACAAATGGATTCTGTTTGTGTCTCCAGAGATAGTCAGTAGAAAATAGCCCTATCAAGCCACCGTGAATTCTTTTTCTTTTGTTTCAGCACTCCCCAGCCATAGATTTAGTGGTACAGCAACGTCCTTCTTATTTTCTCTCACCTCAACAACTGAATTGGTGTAAAAACAAGCGTCTGGGCCTTTGAAATTAGTGGGTTTTATGATGATCATTAATGTGAAGAAACAATATCCAGATAAAGAGGGAAGTTTGGACACTCAAATAAACACGTAACCCCACATACACTCTTTGCTCCCAACTGCTCCTGTCTAGAAATTGGTGTTCCTTTTCATTTGTTGTTCCATCCTATCAGTGGTGATCACGCCGATGTCCCTCAAACACGGTTATGAGCAAAGCACCAAGTTTACTTTTCTGTCGGAAACAGGCCCAGAGGAAGGATACTTGTGGTCTTCAGGGATCCCTTAGTCAATGAATGTGACTAAATACAGTCAGCAAGTGAGAAGTAGGTAAAAGAGGAGAGAGGAGAGAGACACGGGTTCAAGACACTGCAGCAAAATTTCCTGGTTTTGTAGGTATATGCGGCTGACTCTACCTGCAAGTGTCTCGGTGAACCCAGTGCTTTCCTGCAGCCTAGATACCTTGAAAGATTTTTGGAAGCACAATATAAGGAAGTGACACAGGCTATCTTGTTAACTGTTCTGTACAAAAGGACAGATGGGCAAACAAAAAGATGATTGACTAATTGATAGACTGATAGATAGATAGATGGATAGACAGACAGATAGATAGATATAGGTACATATTGATTAAAACAAAACTATTGCTCATAACAAGGAGAGCAATGGTGAAATCACATAGCGAAACTACAGACAAAAGAGAAGACAGAAATCCAGTTTAAAAAGTGCAGTAAGCAGCCATAAGAAGAAAACGAATCCTACCATTTGCAACAACGTGGATGGAGCTAGAGGGTATTATGCTCAGTGAAATAGGCCAGGTGGAGAAAGAAAAGAACCAAATGATTTCACTCATGTGTGGAGTATAACAACCAAGAAAACCTGAAGAAAAAATAGCAGCAGACTCACAGAACCCGCGAGTTTGCTAACAGTTACCAAAAGGAAAGGGACTGGGCAGGTTGGGTGGGAAGGGAGGGATAAGGGTGGGGAGAAAGAAAGGGGGCATTAGTATTAGTGTGTATAATGTGTGTGGTGGGAGTAGCATGGGGAGGACTGTACAACACAGACAGGACAGTAGGGATTCTACACCATCTTACTACACGCTGATGGGCAGCGACTGTAATTAGTTTTAGATGCGGAATGTTGAATGGGAAGCCTAGTAAACGTAATGTTCTTCACGTGATTGTAGATTAATGATAACAAAGAAAATTTTTAAGTGCAATAAAGGAACAGCTCTGAATCATCAGAATAAACGGATATTCTTTGAGTGCTCCAATCAAAACACACAGGGTTAGAATAAGGGATGAAAACACAAGACCACCTACGTGCTCCCTTACTGGAGACTCACTTGAGATCCAAGGACACAAACTACAAGCTGAAGGGGCGGATTCGGGTACCCTACACAAGTGAAAATGAGAAACAAACAAACAAACAAATGGATTCTGTTTGAGTCCCCAGAGACAGCCAGTAGAAAATAGCAGTATCTAGCCACCGTGAATTCTTTTTGTTTGTTTTCAGCAGTGCCCCGCCATTGATTTAGTGGTTTAGCAACGTCCTTCTCATTTTTTCTCACCTCAACAACAGAATTGCTGAATTATATGAGTCTGGGCTTGGGAAATCAGTGTGTTTTATGATGTTCACAAATGTAAAGAAGTAATAACCCCGTAAAGTGTGAAGTTTGGACACTCAAACAAACACGTAACTCCACAACACTCTCTTTGCTCCCAAATGCTCCTGTTTAGACATAGGTGTTCCTTTTTATTTGACCCTCCTCCTATCAGCGGTGATCACGCCGATGTCCCTCAAACATGGTGGTAAGCAAAGCACCAAGTATACTTTACAGTCTACAAGAGGCCCAGAGGAATGAAACTTGTGGTCTTAAGGTAGCCCTTAGTCAATGAATGTGGCTAAATACAGTCAGCAATCGAGAAGGAGGGAAAAGAGGACAGATGACAGAGATATGAGTTCAAGTCCCTGCACCAGTATTTACTGGATTTGTAAGGACACGATGCTGACTCAACCTGCAATTGTCTCAGTGAACCCAGTGCTCTCAATACAGCCTACTCATCTTGCACTGTTTTTGGAAGCATAATGTAGGTAAGTGACATACGCGATGTTGTTAACTGTTCTGTACGTATGAATAGATGGGCACACAAAAAGATGATAGATTCATAGATACATAGATGACAGATGATAGATAGATAGATGATAGTCATGAAAGATATACAGGAAGATAAGCAGATAGATAGATAGATAGATAGATAGATAGATAGATAGATAGATAGATAGATAGATAGATAGATAGATAGATACAGATACATATCGATTAACACAAAGCTATTGCTCATAACTGGGAGATAAATGGTGAAAACACATTGTGATAGTACAAAACAAAAAGGAAGAATGAAATCCAGTTAATGTGTGCAGTAAGGAGCCATAAGAAGAAAACAAATCCTTCCGTTTACAATGATGTGGATGGAGTTAGACGGTAGTATGCTCAGTGAAATAGGCCAGGAGGAGAAAGACAAGTACCAAATGATTTTACTCATGTGTAGAGTACAACAACATAGAAAAACTGATGGAAATAAACAGCAGCAGAATCACAGAACCCGAGAGTGGACTAACAGATACCAAAGGGAAATGTACTGGGCAGGGTGGGTGATAAGGGAGGGATAAGGGCAGGAAGAAAGAAAGGGGATATTATTATTAGCATGAATAATGCGTGCGGATGGTTGGGCATGGGGAGTGCTGTACAACACAGAGAAGAAAAGTAGAGATTCTACAACATCTTACTACACGCTGATGGACAGCGACTGTAACGGGGTGTGTGTGGGGGTTCATGTTGAATTAGTCTACAGCATCCAACTATGCTGATGGACACATTCTGTAAGAGGTTTTTCTGGAGGACTTGATGAAGGGGGGATCCTAGTAAACATAATGTTTTTCAAGTGATTGTAGATTAATGATAAAAAAAGAATTTTAAAGTGCAATAAGGGCACAGGTCTGAATCATTAGTGTAAAAGGACAGGCTTTGAGTGCTCCAAACAAAAGACACAGGGATAAAAGAAGGGATGAAAACTCAAGAACACCTACGTTCTCTCTTAGAGGAGACTCACTTGAGATCCAAGGACACAGAAAAACTACAAGCCGTAGGGGTGGTGAGAGGTACACAACATAAGTGAATCCGAAAAACAATCAATCAAATGGATTCTGTGTGTGTCCCCCAGAGACAGTCAGTAGAAAATAGCCATATCTGGCCACTGTGAATGCTTTTTGTTTGGTATCAGCAGTGCCCAGACA
This sequence comes from Manis pentadactyla, assembly GCF_030020395.1. Classification (NCBI taxonomy): domain Eukaryota; kingdom Metazoa; phylum Chordata; class Mammalia; order Pholidota; family Manidae; genus Manis; species Manis pentadactyla. Next base: position 1,154,188 of record NW_026644865.1, read on the forward strand.
TAGATTTAGTGGTGCAGCAATATCCTTCTCATTTTCTCTCAACTCAACAACTGAATTGCTGTAATAATATGGGTCTGGGCCTTTGAAATCAGTGGGTTTTATGATGTTCACGAATGTGAAGATCTAATAACCACCTAAAGAGGGATGTTTGGACACTCAAATAAACACGTCGCTCCACAATACACTCTTAACTCCCAACTGCTCCTGTCTAGAAATTGGTGTTCCTTTTTATTTGACCCTCCGTCCTATCGGCGGTTATCACGCTGATGTCCTTCAAACATGGTGGTGTGCAAAGCAACAAGTTTACTTTTCTGTTGACAACAGGCCCAGAGGAATGATACTCGTGGTCTTCAGGGAGCACTTACTCAATGAATGTGGTGAAATACAGACAACAAATTAGAAGGAGATGAAAGAGGACAGAGGATAGAGACACGGGTTCAAGTCCCGGCACAACCATTTTCTGGTTTTGTAAGTACACTTCTGACTCAACCTGCAAGTGTCTCAGGGAACCCAGGACTCTCCTTATAACCTAGTTACCTTGCAAGATTTTTGGAAGCATAAAGTAGCGAAGGGACATTGTATATGTTGTTAACTGTTCTGCATACAAGGACAGATGTTCAGACAAAAAGATGACTGATTGATTGATAATAGACATACAGACAGATAGATAAATATAGGTACATATCGATTAACATAAAGGTATTGCTCATAACCAGGAAAGAAATGGTGAAAGCACATAGTGAAAATACAGACCAAAGAGAAGACAGAAATCCAGTTTAAAAAGTGCTGTAAGCAGGCGTAAGAAGAAAACAAAACCTACCATTTGCAACAATGTGGATGGAGCTAGAGGGTATTATGCTCAGTGAAATAGGCCAGGCAGAGAAAGACAAGTTCCAAATGATTTCACTAATGTGTGGAGTATAACAAAAAAGAAAAACTGAATGAAAAAAACAGCAGGGGACTCACAGAAACCGAGAGAGTACTAACAGTTACCAAAGGGAAAGTGACTGGGCTGGGTGGGTTTTAAGGGAAGGATAAGGGCAATTAGAAAGAAAGGGGGCATTAGGATTAGCATGTATAATGCATGGGGGCTGTTGTGCATGGCGAGGGCTGTACAACACAGAGAAGTCAATTAGAGATTCTACAGCATCTTACTACACGCTGATGGACAGCGACTGTAACGTGGTGTATGGGGGGGGACATGTTGAATCGGTGTACAGCAACCAACGCTGATGGATAGCGACTATAACAGGGTTTTGGGGAAGGACTTGGTGTACATGGTGATCATAATGTTCTTCGCGTGATTGTAGATTAATGATAACAAAAAAGATATTTCATTTGCAATAAGGACACAGCTCTCAAATGTCAGAATAAACGGACAGTCTCTGAGTGCTAAAAATCAAAAGACACATGGTTAAAAGAAGGGATGAAAACTCAAGACCACCTACGTGCTCCCTTTCAAGGGACTCACTTGGTTTCCAAGGACGAAGCATAACTACAAGTTGAGGGGTTGGGAACAGGTACACTAGACAAGTGAAACTGAAAAAGAAAAACATAAAAAAGATGTGCTGATGGTATTAATGACCCCGGCTCACATGAGAGGGGATGCGGAAACATCCTCCCAAAATCAAAACCACATACATACGTACTATTTGGAAATAGAACAACTACATCAAATCGTGGAAGAACAGCAGGGAGGAAAGCTGCTGCGGCATCCTGTCACCTCAAGGAGAAGTGTGCTGTACAGCCCTGGAGATGTGCTCTCTGAGCACGAACCTACCATACATGTGGTGTGCACAGGAGGATTGGTGGGGTTGGAAAGGAAAGAGAGGCAGAAGACTTCGAGAGCCTTGAGGTTCCAGCCACTTGTGGGACAACACAGGGATCCACATCTGGCCGCTGTGGGACAAAAAAAAGGCGGACAGTCTGAGAGACTCCTAACAGTGAGAGAACTGCTAAAGGGGCAAGGCTTCCACAGGGCTTGCCACGCAGGAGAAAGGACAGGTGTGCCAAACTGCCCACGTGCACTCTGCCCGTCAGGAGGGGAATTTTTCAGGAGCTCTGGTCGCTTCATCCCCCTGGCTGGCCTCGCTGCTTCCAGGCCCCTTACCGTGATCTGACTGGTACACGGCCTGCCTCACCACCAGCACCGGCCTGCAAAACGGCCGTCCCCACCTTCGGCAGCATCTCCCTGCATGTTCCACATACTGGCCCTGGCAGTGGAGATGGGCACTGTGGTCGGGAAGAAGGAAAGACCTCTTTACTCCCGGCGGGGTTGGGCACTGGCACTGCTCCCCTGGGACCACTTCCATCCCCCCAAGGGCTGAGCATCTCCAGAGAGTAAAGCTTCTCGGAGCTTGAGGGCGCCACCTACAAATATGAACGTTCAAAGGAACCTGGTAACTGGACTCAAATAAATCTTCCTGAGAAAGAGATCTCAAAATAAACATCAGGAGCATGCTCAGGGAGCTACAGAAAATAAAACTGCCCCTATCTCTAGAGCACAATTCTCTATATCTCTCTCTCTTTCTCCGGGAGCGCTGCTAAGGCCCAGTCCCGAGAGGGGTGCTGCAAGAGCCCAGCAGGAATGGCACAGCTCTAGGGTCCACCCAGCCTGTGTCAGGACAGTCCCACATGGGCTCTGACTGAACTGCATATGGGGGACGCCGCTCATCTAACACCACAGGAAAGACAACAGTGCTGCATGCTAGCCTTCCCATTAATGGCTAGAGGCTACGTGGCTCCACCGATACTAGGAGACGTCAACACCCTGGGCTTCATCTCCTTGGCAATCTTTTTTCCCTATGACCCTTGAAAGCAGCAAATGGCAAGATACAACCTACCAGTCTCCACACCACCTCACCTCTCAGTTTTACACTAGATGTTCCTGCATCACAGCTTCTCCTCTTCATTCCAATTTTCTCGGCTGGTTGGTGTTCAGGAAAAAAGGAATAATTAGTCAGATTTTGAATGAAGTGGAAGGGGGTATAGTAAGATTCTGTTTGACCACCATCAGTAGAACCAAAAGACATCCTTCATTATTTGAGAATATATACACTGATGAGACATTTGATAAGGCGTTGCCATCCAAAACATGTATCAAGAGCTCACGAACCTGAACACACAAATAGCAAATAAATCCAATTACAAAATGGCCAGAGAATCTGAACAGACACTTCTCCACAGAAGCAATTTCAGGTGTCCAACAGGCAAATGAAAAGATGCTGCACATCGCTAACTATCAGAGAAATACACATTAATCCACATAGGGGTATCGAATCACAGCAGTTAGGATGGCCACCACCCAAAAGACAGACAACAACAGATGTCGGCAAAGGTGTGGAGAAACGGGAGCCCTCCTACATTGCTGGTGGTAATGTCAGTCAGCTCAACCATTGTGGGAAGCAGTATGGAGGTTCCCCAAAAAACCGAAGAACAGAAATACTATTTGACCCGTGAATTCCTCCCTAGGAATTTACCCTAAGTGTGCAGGAGCCCAGTTTGAAAGAGACAGATGCACCCCTATGTTGATCGCAGCACTCTTTACAATAGCAAAGAAATGGAAGCAACCTAAGTGTCCATCAGGGGATGAATGGATAAAGAAGAGGTGGTACATACACACTATGGAATATCATTCAGCCATAAGAAGAAAACAAGTTCTACCACCATTTGCAGCAACACGGAAGGAGCTAGAGGGTGTTATTTTCAGTGAAATAAGCCAGGTGGAGAAAGACAAGTACCAAGGATTTCACTCCTCTGTGAGGTATGAGAACAAAGGAAAAACGGGAAGGAACAAAACAGCAGCAGACTCACAGACCCAAGAATGGACTAACAGTTACCAAAGGGAAAGGGACCTGGGAGGATGGGTGGGAAAGGAGGGATAAGGGTGTAAAGGGGGCATTACAATCTGCACACACAATGTAGGGCGTGGGGGGCCACGGGGATTGCAGTATAACACTCAGAAGACAGGTAGTGATTCAAAAGCAACTTACTACATTGACGGACAGCGCCTGTAATGAGGAGTGGGGAGTGGACTTGACAATGTGGGGGATGGTGTAGGAAGGGGAGCCTAGTAAACATAAAGTTGCTCACGTAATTGTACATTACTGACACCAAAAAATAAATAAATAAAAGTGATTCTGTTTGAGTGCCCAGAGAGACAGTCAGTAGTAAATAGCCCTTCCCGCCACCGTGGATTCTTTCTGCTCAGTTGTGGCAGTGCTCAGTCATATATTCAGTGCTATAGCTAGGCCCTTCTCATTTTTTCTCACCTCAACAACTAAATTGCTGTAATAATATGCATCTGGGCTTTTGAAATCAGTGGATTTTATGATGTTTACGAATGTAAAGAAGCAATAACCAGATACCGAGGGAAGTTTGGATGCTCAAAAGAAAACGTCACTCCACAACACACTCTTTGCTCACAACTGCTCCCGTCTAGAACTCAGTGTTCCTTTCTACCTGTCCCTCCTCCTATCAGCGGTGACGCCGATGTCCCTCAAACATGGTGGTGAGTAAAGCACCAAGTTTACTCTTCTGACAACAACAGGCCTGTGGTACAGGTCCTCTCAGAGGAAAAGCAGTAGCAGCAGGAGAAAACCCAAAGACATAGAAACAGAAGATGGTACAGTACAATGAAAATTGACACAAGGGATTTCTGAGCCCGTACTTAATTCCAACAGAGATGCGAAAGGAGCCACCCCCATACAACAAAACTACACCACTACGGAGAAAGCACAGGCAGAGATCAAGAAGAGTTCTGGTATCTTACCACACTGGGCCAGAGAGAGGAGTCATCACAGCAGCAGCAGTAGCAGCAGCAGATGGGGCCTGTCCAAAACGCTCTGCGCTCATCACCGTTAAAGATAAGTTCGGGGGCTCGGCTCGCTGGGCCTCTCCCTAAGCACCCGGAGGCATACACAGCAGGGACTGAGGTGTCGTCGGTGGCATCTCGCCCGCATTTATGTTCCACACGGTTTGGAACATAACGAACGGTTTTCAGAGGAGCGAGAGGCACCAGGTACCACTGGACGGGCAGCTTAGCTTTGAAGCCAAGTCTAGTCATTCACTGTCACCACAGTTCAACAGATCCCAAGACACGAAGAGTGATGTGCACGAGCTGACACACTCATATTTGATAAGGGATGTTCTCACCAAGTATGGAGAATGGAGAGGAAGGCACCCCTAATTGAGATTGCACAGAAGCCTCCAAGAGGAGGTGACATAGAGGTGGGTCTTCAGCGATCCATGTTCTTCTGATGGGTTGAAAATTCTTAAAAGCCAGATGCAAGAGTTGGCAAACCCCAGAGGAAATAATTCAGAGAGAAAAAGGCACGAGACAGGGTCTTTTCAAGGAGCAGAGAGCTTGGCTCATAATGAAGGATATGTAGACAAAGTGAAGGCCAGACCGTGAATTGGGGATGGAGAATTTAATATTTTATTCTGTAACAATGTCAGTGCTTCCACAGTGAAGCAGTGAGCAAGCAGGGCCTACGTCCACCAGGAAAGACCTGAGAAACTAGAAGCAGGATTACTGACACGGGACACGAGCTTCACAGGTTATAACATAAATTATGAACAGTCAGGATTGGGAATGGACAGGTTGACTGCTGAGAGGAGGCAAGGTTGCCCCGCAAGCATCCAGCTTGGCTGACGGGCAAGAACAGCGACGCCATCGAGACCAAGAGTCTAAGGAGAAGCATTTTAAAAATGTAAAGTGTTTCCCATTTTACTGTGTTGTGTTATTCAACTACGAGACACAGGCCCCCAAAACTAGATCAGAGAGAAAATCTGGGTGGCAAAGCCCAGTCAGAACGTGGGATGTAGCTATGCTGAGACCCTGTGGTCCCCGACCTATGCTTTCTGTGAGAAGCAAAGGAAAAACCTGCCACTAGCTAGAAAGGCAATTCATGGGGTATGCACACTCCTCAGAAGTCAGCCGCCAGGCTGTCCATGGCCGAAAAGGCATGCCTGGCTCCAGGTGTCCCAGAGAAGCTGGGACGGCCCAGGAAAGGGTGGGCCGTGACCCAGACAGCCACGTGGTAGCTGGGCGCCGGGCCCTGACCAAGCCCTGGGCTACGGGATTGTGTGAGGGAGGGCGGAGCAAGGCACTTGATTCCCGCCATACTCTGGGTGCCGAGCCCATGCAGAGCCGGCACCCAGACAGGCTGAGCTCTGACAGATCCGGGCACGGCAGCCCTCGATGGTCCTCATGGTGTGCTCATTGTTCCAAACACCTGCACGGCACCTCTGCGGGCATTCCAGGGGGCTAGGGTTTCTACTGGGGTTGCCCTCGGGGCCAGGCCATGGCCTTGGACCAGGGTCTCCTCTGGGCGGTGCCAGTTTGATTAAGGCAGTAGGGGCTTGGTTAAGTGTCTCCTGGGTGACGTCACAGCAGCCCAGGCCACTTTGTGATGCTTCCCGTAGCTGACATATGGACCAGGCTCGCCCTAGCTGAGCAACTCAGTGCGTGCTTTGCCTGAGAAGGAGTTAGTGGCAAAGGAGACCCTCTCCCTAGCTTCAGACCCTTTCCTCGGATCGTTTGGCGCACACCACAACCCATTTTTCCATGTGGACCGTTTCCTCCTTCCTAAGGTTCGTGCCCCACACCTCTCGCTGCCTTCCCAGACCCACCTTGTTCACCCGCCGTTTCTTACCGTCCCCGGGCGTTGCCCCATATCCCTCCTGCCAGGGAGCACCCTGCACCTGCTCACTGCACTGGTCACAGGCTGTTCCTCCGGGATCCTGTGCCTTTAGCGGCTGGCTTTTCCCACTTTTTCCAGCAGAGTTCCCACTTCCACGGGGAGCATCCCTGGGCCACTGGACCATACTTGGCTCCCAGCAGACGGCTGGAGAGAAACCACCCAGATGAGCTCCTCCTCCGCAGGGCACACGGGCACCACTACCAGCCCGCCGTGTGGTGTCCTGCCTCTGCAAAACCACCATCCAGTGTCAGCCAACAGACAAGGCCTTGGGCAGCACAAGCGAAGGCCCGATGGCTGGCACTGACGCTCGGGACGAGCTGATGGACTCGACGCCACCACCGCTGGCCATCATCTTCCGGACCCACCCGGACCCGCACGATGCTATGGGCAGCACCACTGCCGGTCTCCTGTGCACCTCAGATGACCCCCGCGTGGGCGGTTGTCGTCTGGTCTCCCCTGGCTCCATAAGATGCCATGAGAGGCACAGATGATGGCCTCGGCCCTACCCGCAAGGCGGACGACGACCCAATGGTCACACTATCGCCTTCGGGAAAGGCGTCTACAACTACCCCATGGTCCCAGAAGAGTCCATGGGCTGCATAGTCGCCAGCCTGAAGGCTGATTCCCAAGAAGAGCCAATGGACACGACACCATCCTCGATTGCCGACATCTTCCGTTAGCCCCCGTCCGCAAACGAGGCTTTGGGCAGCTCCCCCTTTGGCACAAAGGCCGGCAATGACGCTCTAGACGAGCCCATGGACACGACACCACCCTCGAAGGCCGTCATCTTCCGGTCGCACCCGACCCCGCACGGGGCTGTGGGCAGCACCAACTTCGGTGTGGTGGCCGGTAATGATGCTCAAGACGAGCCCATGGACACGGCACCACCCTCGATGGCCGTCACCTTCCAGTCGCCAAAGGCCCTTCATGGGGCCGTGGGCAGCACCACTTTCTGCCTGAGGTCTGGCAATTATGCTCAAGACGAGCACATGGACACAACACACCCTTCGATGGCCATCATCTTCCGGTCAACCCCCAGCCCCACACGAGGCCATGGGCAGCAGCACTTCCAGCCTCCTGCACACCTCAGACACCCACCATGTGGGAAGTCATTCTCCGGACCACCCTGGACACACACGATGCTGTGGTAGGCATAGACGACGGCCTCGGACCTACCCGCAAGTCGGACGATGACCCGATGTGCATGCCACCAACCTCGGGAAAGGAACTTGCTAGCCCCCAAGGGCCCCACACGAGGCCATTGGCAGAAACACTACCAGCATCCTGCACGCCTCAGACACCCACAGCACGGGCGGTTGTCCTCCGGTCAGCCCTGGACCCATAGAATGCCATGGTAGGCAGAGCCGATGGCCTCGGCCCTACCCCTAACTCAGGCTCCGACACGGTGGACACGCCACAGCCCTTGCCAACGGCTCCTACAGGTCTAACCCGGCTCCAGACAATACCTATGTCCATATCCATTTAACAAAATCTTTCCCACAATATGTTTGTATATTTTATATTCACACTAAATCCTGCTGTTGCTAGTATGACTCTGCTGTTTACTCTTTGACTCGTCAAAGGAGGAAGAACACATATACATGAGTGATAATGTTCTCAGCCACACTTAACTATGCAACGTGTTCCATGCCCGAGTGACTGGGATGTGGAAGTAGATGCGTTTTATGACTGTGCGTGCTCACCGTGAGGTCTGCGTGCTGAGTGATTAATGGATGACAATCCATGGGAAGGCAAGTCCAGAGGAAGGAGACCGGGTTGGCTTATGTGGCCCCTTCCCTCTCTTCTCCCACTGCTCTGAGCTCACTGGGGGCTAGGGAATCCCTGCTGTGACACAGGAAACCACTCTTATCATTTTTTTAAAAACAAGTTTATTTCTGTATGTGTGTGCCTTGTGTAACTTAAGACATTGGCTGATCATCCTCACACATTCCCACTTCCCCACGAGAGAACGGATTTGGCATAAAGGTCCTCGAGTCTGAAGGAAGGACAGAAGGAAGTGCTTCTGCCTGCTGTGTGATTATTGAAATTTAAGCTTACTTAGAATTTATCAAGTATCTTAGTTATATCAGAAAATGTCCTCTTTAATGACTGCCTGGCCTGACTCTAACCTAAACTGCTAACATGTCAAACCACGTTGAGTTACAACTGTGACCACTTCTCTCTGACCCTAGAGTCTGCATGGTCTCCACCAGACTTAATAAACGCAGAATTCCTAACCTGCGAAGACCATGTTCTAGTTGGAGGGGAAGAAAGAGACAATGAATATCTGTAAGATTTCTGGTAGCTTAGCCGGTAACAAACACTATGAAGAAATAAGGCAAGATATGGAGGACTGAGCTTAAAGGCAGAGAGAAGCAGGGCTTTCAAAATAAGCAGGGGACCGGTTAAGCCTTACCAGGGATGTGGGACTTGAACAGTATAGAAGGAGGTAACAGAACAAGGTATCTGAGGGAAAATCATTCCATACAATGGGATAAATTACTGAAAAAGCCAAGAGGAAGGATGCTTGTGGTCTTCAGGGAGCAGTCAGTCAACAAATGCGGCTAGAATACTGTCAGCAAGGAGGGCAAAGAGGACTGGGTACAGAGGTATGGTTTGAAGTCCACGCACCACCATTTACTAGTTTTTTACTCACACGCTGTTGACTCGATGTGCAAATGTCTCGATGAACCTAGTGCAATCTGTCTCTAGCGCCTAGTTACCTTGCAGGCTTTTGGAAGCTTATGTAGGGAAGTGACATATAAGCTACCTTGTGAACTGTTCTGTACATAATTATACATGGTTAGACAAAAAGATGATGATAGATAGGACAGATAGATAGATGATAGATTAGGTAGGAGAGATAATAGGTATAGATAGATTGAACAGATAGGTGATAGATAGATAGATAGATAGATAGATAGATAGATAGATAGATAGATAGATAGATAGGTGATAGATAGATAGATAGATAGATAGATAGATAGATAGATAGATAGATAGATAGATAGATAGATAGATAGATAGATAGATAGATAGATAGATAGATAGATAGATAGATAGATAGATAGATAGATAGATAGATAGATAGATAGATAGATAGATAGATAGATAGATAGATAGATAGATAGATAGAAAGATAGAAAGAAAGATAGATAGATAGATAGCCATGATATATGGCCATGTTTTTAACTGTTTTTAAGGCTGGGGACGCTGATGGGAGGAGCGAGCACGTCAGACACTGATGATGTGCCTAAGTTCTTGGCTGTTGCCGCCTCCCAACCTGAAATATATGCATTGGGTTAGCAAATCCTCGCACTGCTGTAAATCTAAGTTCTGCCTCCCCCTACCTTCTTTAAAATCTCGCTGCCTGTCTTCCTAAATGGGAATTCCCCAGCCTCCATTTCTATAGACTGGTGAAATCTCGCCTGGGTATCTGCGTTCAAATAAACTACCGGGCCCTTTGTTGCCTCTCTGCACCTGATTATTTCAGCTAGAATTTATCTTACACTGTTCTGTAAATAAGGATGGATGGGTAGACAAAAAGATAAAGACAGGTAGATGAAATATAGTTGACAGGTGATAGATGATACTTTTGAAATAGATACATTAGATGATAGATATTCATATATTAGATGAATAGATTGATAGAGATGACAGATAGATAAGATATATATAAATGACAGATGATAGAATAGATAGGATAGATGATATAGGTATGTTAGATTAGATAGATACATGATAGATACAGAGTTATGAACTGAATTTTGGCCCTCACCTCACCATCTTCTGCTCCTATTACCCCCTGCCGCCACCACACACACACACACACACAGACACACACACACACAAACACACATACACACACACAAGTTCATATTTGAACTGAGACAAGGTTGAAGACTTAACCCCCACTGTCATGGTATTGGGAGGTCTGGCCTTTGGAGGTAATTGGGTTAGGAAGATACCATGAGGGTGTGAGTGGAGCTGCCATTATGCAATCAGTGCTATTAAGAGGAACTGAGGACAGAGCATTCTCCCTCGACCCTGTGAGGACAGACCAGGGATGCGACCGTATGCAGAAGAAGGGACCTCACCGGGAACTGAACCTGCCTTGGTCTTGGACTTCTGCTTCCAGAATAGGGAGAAATCAGTGTCAATGGATGAAACCCCCACTCAATGACACTCTGGATATCAGTTTGAGTAGACTAACACAGACATGTAGGTATACAGAGACGCACTTAGATGATGGATGGAGAGAGCCTACCCATACATGTATGTGCTTAGCTGTCTGCATAGGTATCTGTATCCAACCACCTCTGCACTTTGAAGTCTGCTCCGTATGGAGGGAACAATAGGAGCAAAACTTATGCATGTTTCTTTTTAAATGTGTGGGCTGCAGTTTCCGATAAGTGGGGTCTCCATTAACTCTCAGCCATGTGTGTGTGTCTGTACGTGTGTGTGTGTGTGTGCTTGTGTGTGTGTGTACACCATTGCCCCGATCGGTCTACAATCACAGGAGATGCAAAAGTAACAAAGGAACGCAGGATAAGGCAAACATCTTGCAAACTATGACCAGAAAGAGTACAGTTTTCCACTAGCCTCTGGGCATATCTTTGACAAGTGTTTCTATGCAATTTTAGAAAGATCTTGCTGGAAATGTTGCTGGGACCACTCTGAACCAACAAGTTACTTAAGGTAATAAGCCAGGACAGGAGAGCAGCAAAGAGCACAAACGGTGTGTCTCCTATGTATCATTCCAAGGTGTACAGGCTTTAATTCTACTATACCACTTCATCTCACCATGGCTGACGTGGAATAACCTTATACATCACTTTCATCTGTGAGTAAAAAGTTACTTCAGAATCACCTCCGTTAACAGAAAATTAATAAGTGTGGCGACATAAATATTCCAAGAATTCCTGCCACCATCACCCAACTCTTTATGCTCAGCCCCCTTTTCATACTAATGGAAACATAGATCTCAGTGCTGCTTTTCCATTACAGATAGACCTCACTCACATCTAAATGCCTAAATGCACTGAAACTCCACATCACCTTGACAGCAGGGGGGAGCAGTTCTCCCACAAGCTAGTTGGCCTGCCACCTCAGCAAGCCCATAGGCCAATGGCCCACAAGAGCCCCGTGTGTCACCAAAGGTCAGTTCCCTTAACCAGTGACTACACGCATGCTCTCTGGAGATGGGAAACCAAGCAGGGCAGCCGAGGTGACATCAGTGCACAGGCAAAAATACCTACTACTGGGCATGACCCTGCCTCTGCCCCACAGGCATGCCAGTGTGCTCCCTGCCTGGGGCCTCGGATATGCCCGCAGCTCACGCAGCCGCCACAGCAGGAACGTCCCAGGGGCAGAGCAGCCAGAAGGCCCTGGTCCTCACAGGTTAAAGAGCCCAGCCCAACAAACACACTATCCACACCCAGCAAACTCGTGCCACCTACGCAGGAGAAGTTCCCACACAAGGCTACACCTCTCAAGACCCAAACACCAGCTAATTCACATAAACAAACACAAGGAATTGAGACTGAGAAGAACACAGAGGAATCAAAGTGCACCTAGTGACAGAACGTTGACCAAAGTGAGAAAACAGATACATAAACAGACAGATGATTTATACATAGATTGGACTTATATACATACATATAGATGATAGATTAATGAGATAGATACACAGATGATAGTAGATAGATGAAAGACCATAGATAGATATATGACAGATATATAGACAGGTAGATAGATTACATAGATAGATAAAGAGATAGGTAGGTAGGTATATAGGAAGGCATCATACTAAACAAAGCTATCTTTCCCTCAAGACCATCTACATGCTCCCTTACAAAGACTCACTTGAGATCCAAGACACACACAAACTACAAGCTGAAGGGGCTGGGAGAGGTACCCAACACAAGTGAAACTGAGAAACAAACAAACAAACAAATGGATTCTGTCTGAGTCCTTAGAGACAGTTAGTAGAAAATAGCCCTATCTAGCCACTGTGAATTCTTTTTGTTTGGTTTCAGCAGTGCCCAGCCATAGATATAGTAGTACAGCAACGTCCTTCTCATTTTTTCTCAACTCAATAAATGAATTGCTGTAATAATATTCATCTGGGCTTTTGAAATCAGTGCGTTTTATGATGTTCAAGAAGGTAAAGGATTAATAGACACCTAAAGAGGGAAGTTTGGACATTCAAATAAACACATCACTCCACTACACACTCTTTGTTCCCAACTACTCCTGTCTAGAAATAGGTGTTCCTTTTTATTTGTCCCTCCTCCTATCAGTGATGATCACGCCAATGTCCCTCAAACTTGGTGTTGAGCAAAGCACCAAGTATACTTTTCTGTATTCAACAGGCCCAGAGGAAGGATACTTGTGGTCTTCAGTGTGGACTTAGTCAATTAATGCGGCTAATTACAGTCAGCAAGCGAGAAGGAGGTAAAAGAGGACAGAGGACAGAGATACGTGTTCACATCCCTGCACCACAATTTACGGGTTTTGTAAGCACAAGTGGCTAACTCGACCTGCAAGTGTCTCAGAGAAGCCAGTAGTCTAACTACGGCATAGTTACCTTGAAAAATTTTTGGAAGCATAATGTAGGGAAGTGATGTAGGCCATGTTGTTAAATGTTCTGTACGTAAGGGTAGATAGGCAGACAAAAAGATGATTGATTCTTAGATAGATAGATAGATGACAGATGATAGAATGACAGATGATAGACATGATAGGTAGATAGGAAGATAGATTGATAGACTTATAGATGATAGATAGAAAGATAGATAGATAGATAAATACAAAGATAGAAGGATAGACAGATAGATAGATAGGTCGATAGAAAGATACATACAGATACATATCAATTAACACAAAGCTATTGCTCATAACCAGGAGATCAATGGTGAAAGCACATAGCGAAACTACAAACTAAAAGGAAGAATGAAGTCCAGTTTAAAAACTGCAGTTTGCAGCCATAAGAAGAAAACAAATGCTACCATTTGCAATGACGTGGATGAAGCGAGACGGTAGTAGGCTCAGTGAAATATTCCAGGTGGAGAAAGACAAGTACCAAATGATTTCACTCATGTGTGGAGTATAACAACAAAGAAACACTGAAAAAAAAAAAACAACAGCAGACTCACAGAACCCGAATGTGGAGTAACAGTTACCAAAGGGAAAAGGACTGTTAAGGGTGGTTGGGAAGGGAGGGATAAGGGTGGGGAGAAAGTAAAGGGAGATTAGGATAAGCATGTATAATGCGTGAGGGCGGGGTCGCATGGTGAGTGCTGTACAACACAGAGAAGACAAGTAGATATTCTACAGCATATTACTACACGCTGAAGGACAGCGACTGTAATGGGCTGTGTGTGGGGGTACATCGTGAACGGGCCTACAGCATTCAAATCTGCTAACTGACAGCAACAGTAAGAGGTTTTTGGGAGGGACTTGGTGAAGGGGGGAGTCTAGTAAACATAATGTTCTTCACGTGATTGTAGATTAATGATAACAAAAACAATTTTTTAAGTGCAATAAGGGCACAGCTCTGAATCATCAGAATAAAAGGACAGGCTTTGAGTGCTCCAAACAAATGACACAGGGTTAAAAGAAGGGATGAAAACTCAAGACCACCTACGTGCTCCCTTACAGGAGACTCTCTTGTGATCCAAGGACACAGACAATCTAAAAGCCGAAGGGGTATGAACAGGTACCCAAAACAGTGAAACTGAAAAACAAACAATCCTAGAATGGATTCTGTTTGAGTCCACAGAGACAGTCAGTAGAAAATAGCCCTATCTGGACAACGTGAATTCTTTTTGTTTGGTTTCAGCATTGCTCAGCCATAGATTTAGTGGTACAGCAACGTCTTTCTCATTTTCTCTCAACTCAACAATTGAATTGCTATAAAAGTATACATCTGGACCTTTGAAATCAGTGGGTTTTATGAAGTTCATGAATGTAAAGAAGTAATAACTATATAAAGAGGGAAGTTTGGACACTCAAATAAACACGTCACTCCACAACACACTCTTTGCTCCCAACTGCTCCTGTCTAGCAACTGGTGTTCCGTTTCATTTGTCGTTCCATCCTATCAGCGGTGATCACGCCGATGTCCCTCAAACATGGTGGTGAGCAAAGCACCAAGTTTATTTTCTGTTAAAAACCTGCCCCGAGGAAGGATACTTGTGGTCTTCAGGGAGCCCTTAGTCAATGAATGTGGCTAAATACAGTCAGCAAGTGAGAAGGAGATAAAAGAGGCAGAGGACAGAGACAAGGCTTCAAGTCCCTGCACCACAATTTCCTGGTTTTGTAATTTCACGTGGCATACTCGACCTGCAAGTGTCCTGGTGAAACCAGTGCTCTGCCTATGGCCTTCTTAACTTGCAAGATTTTTGGAAGCATAATGTAGGGAAGTGGCATAGGCTATGTGGTAAACTGTTCTGTACACAAGGACAGATGGGGAGAACAAAAGTTGATTGATTGATTAATAGATAGATAGATAGATAGATAGATAGACAGATAGATAGACAGACAGATAGATAGATCTAGGAACATATTGATTAACACAAAGCTATAGCTCATAACCAGGAGTGCAATGGTGAAAGCACATAGCGTAATTAAAAACAAAAAAGAATAATGAAATCCAGTTTAAAAAGTCCACTAAGCAGATATAAAAGTAAACAAATCCTATCATTTGCAAAAACATGGATGGAGCTAGAGGGTATTATGCTCAGTGAAATAGGCCAGGAGGAGAAAGTCAAGTACCAAATGATTTCACTCATGTGTGGAGTATAACAACAAAGAAAAACTGAAGGAAAAAAACGACAGCAGACTCACAGAACTTGACAGTGGACTAACAGTTACCAAAGGGAAAGGGACTGGACAGGGTGGTTGGGAAGATAGGAATAAGGGTGGGGAAAAGAAAGGGGTAATTAGGATTACCATGTATAATGTGTGGAGTGGGGGGTCATTGGGTGGTCTGTACAACACATAGAAGACAATTAGTGATTCTACAGCATATTACTACATGCTGATAGACAGCGACTGTAATAGGGTGAGTGTGGGGGTTATGGTGAAGGGCTTTAGAGCATCCAACTATGCTGATGGGCAGCGACTATAGCGGGATTTTTGGGTGGACTTGGTAAAGGGGGTAGACTAGTGAAAATAATGTTCATCATGTGATTGTATATTAGCGATAAATAAATATTTCATACTGCAGTAACAGCACAGCTCTCAAATATCAGAATAAAAGGACAGGCTTTCAGTGCTCCTATCAAAAGACACAGGGTTGGAAGTAGGGATGAAAATTCAAGACCACCTACGTGCTGCCTTACTGGAGACTCCCTTGAGATTCAAGGACAAAGACAAACTACAAGCCGAAGGGGTGGGGACAGGAACCCTGCACAAGTGAAACTGAGAAACAAACAAACAAACATATGGATTCTCTTTGATTACCCAGAGACAGACAGTAGAAAATAGCCATATCTAGCCACCGTGAATTCTTTTTGTTTGGTTTCAGCAGTGCCCAGCCATAGATTTAGTGGTGCAGCAATGTCCTCCTCATTTTCTCTCACCTCAACAACTGAATTGCTGTAATAATATGCGTCTTGGCTTTTGAAATCAGTGGGTTTTATGGTGTTCTTGAATGTAAAGAAGCAATAACCACCTAAGGAGGGAAGTTTGGACACTCAAACATGTAACTCCACAACACTGTCATTGCTGCCAAATGCTCCTGTCTAGAAAGAGGTGTTCCTTTTTATTTGTCCCTTCTCCTATCAGCGGAGCTCACGTCGATGTCCCTCAAACTCGGAGGATAGCAAAGCACCAAGTATATTTTTCTGTCTTCAACAGGCGTAGAGGAAAGATACTTGTGGTCTTCAGGGAGCACTTATTCCATGAATGTGGCTGAATACTGTCTTGAAGACAGAAGCAGGTAAAAGAGGATAGAGGACAGAGATATGGGTGCCAGTCCCTGCACCAACATTAACAGGTTTTGTAAGCACACGCGGCTGACTAGACCTGCAAGAGTCTCAATGAACCCAGTGCTCTCCCTACGGCCTAGTTACCTTGCAGGATTTTTGGAAGCATAATGTAGGGAAGTGACATAGGCGATGTTGTTAACTGTTCTGTACATAAGGATAGATGGGAAGAAAAAAAGATGATTGATTCATAAATAGATCGATAGATGACAGATGATAGATAGTTAGATGATAGACATGATAGATGACAGGAAGATAGATAGATAGATAGATAGATAGATAGATAGATAGATAGATAGATAGATAGATAGATAGATAGATAGATAGATAGATAGATAGAAGGATAAATAGAGAGATAGAGAGATAGATAGAAAGAAAGAAAGATAGAAGGATAGATAGAGAGATTGATAGATAGACAGAGAGACAGATAGATAGATTCAGATACATATCGATTAACATAAAGCTATTGCTCATAAACAGGAGTTCAATGGTGAAAGCACATAGCGAAACTACAAACAGACAGTTAGAATTAAGTCCAGTTTAAAAACTGCTGTAAGCAGTCATAAGAGGAAAACAAATCCTACCATTTGCAATGATGTGGATGGAGCAAGATGGTATTATGCTAAGTGAAATAGGCCAGGTAGAGAAAGACAAGTACCAAATGATTTCACTCGTGTGTGGAGTATAACAACAAAGAAACTCTGAAGGAAAAAAACAGCAGCATACTCACAGAACCCAAAAGCGGACTAACAGTTACCAAAGGGAAAGGGACTGGGCAGGGTTGTTGGGAAGGGAAGGACGAGGGAGTGGAGAAAGAAATGAGAGATTAGGATTAGCATGTATAAAGCTTGTGGTCGGGTGGACTTGGATAGGGCTGTACAACACAGAGAAGACAAGTAAAGTTTCTACAGCATCTTACTACACGCTAATGGACTGCGACTGTAATGGTGTGTGTGGGGTGGTTCATGGTGAAGGGGTCTAGAGCATCCAACTCCGCTGATTGACAGCATCTGTAGGAAGTTTCTAAGGGTGCCTTGGTGAAGGGGGGAGCCAAGTAAACATAATGTTCTTCAGGTGATTGTAGATTAATGATAATAAAAAAGTTTTTAAAGTGCAATAAGGGCACAGTTCTGAATCATCAGAATAAAATGAAACAGGCTTTGAGTGCTCCAAACAAAAGACACAGGGTTAAAAGTAGGGATGAATATTCAAAACCACCTACGTGATCCCTCACAGGAAACTCCCTTGAGATGCAAGGACACAGACAAACTACAAGTCGAAGTGGTGGGAACAGGTACTCTACACAAGTGAAACTGAAAAACAAACAATCGAACAAATGGATTCTGTTTGTGTCTCCAGAGATAGTCAGTAGAAAATAGCCCTATCAAGCCACCGTGAATTCTTTTTGTTTGGTTTCAGCACTGCCCAGTCATAGATTTAGTGGTACAGCAACGTCCTTCTTATTTTCTCTCACCTCAACAACTGAATTGGTGAAAATATAAGCATCTGGGCCTTTGAAATCAGTGGGTTTTATGATGTTCATTAATGTAAAGAAACAATATCCAGATAAAGAGGGAAGTTTGGACACTCAAATAAACACGTAACCCCACAACACACTCTTTGCACCCAACTGTTCCTGTCTAGAAATTGGTGTTCCTTTTCATTTGTTGTTCCATCCTATCAGTGGTGATCACGCCGATGTCCCTCAAACACGGTTAGGAGCTAAGCACCAAGTTTACTTTTCTGTCGAAAACAGGCCCAGAGGAAGGATACTTGTGGTCTTCAGGGAGCCCTTAGTCAATGAATGTGACTACATACAGTCAGCAAGTGAGAAGTAGATAAAAGAGGAGAGAGGAGAGAGACACGGGTTCAAGACCCTGCAGCAAAATTTCCTGGTTTAGTAGGAATATGCGGCAGACTCTACCTGCAAATGTCTCGGTGAACCCAGTGCTTTACCTGCAGCCTAGTTAGCTTGAAAGATTTTTGGAAGCACAATGTAAGGAAGTGACACAGGCTATCTTGTGAACTGTTTTGTACAAAAGGACAGATGGGCAAACAAAAAGATGATTGACTGATTGATAGACAGATAGATGGATAGACAGACAGATAGATAGATAAAAGTACATTTTGATTAAAACAAAGCTATTGCTCATAACAAGGAGAGCAATGGTGAAATCACATAGCGAAACTACAGACAAAAGAGAAGACAGAAATCCAGTTTAAAAAGTGCAGTAATCAGCCATAAGAAGAAAACAAATCCTACCATTTGCAACAACGTGGATGGAGCTAGTGGGTACTATGCTCAGTGAAATAGGCCAGGTGGAGAAAGAAAAGAACCTAATGATTTCACTCATGTGTGGAGTATAACAACCAAGAAAATCTGAAGAAAAAAATAGCAGCAGACTCCCAGAACCCGCGAGTTTGCAAACAGTTACTAAAGGGAAAGGGACTGGGCAGGTTGGGTGGGAAGGAGGGATAAGTGTGGGGAGAAAGAAAGGGGGCATTAGTATTAGTGTGTATAATGTGTGTGGTGGGAGTAGCATGGGGAGGACTGTGCAACACAGACAGGACAGTAGGGATTCTACACCATCTTACTACATGCTGATGGGCAGCGACTGTAATTGGTTTTAGATGCGGAATGTTGAATGGGAAGCCTAGTAACCGTAAATTTCTTCACGTGATTGTAGATTAATGATAACAAAAAAAATTTTAAGTGCAATAAGGGAACAGCGCTGAATCATCAGAATAAAGGGACATTCTTTGAGTGCTCCAATCAAAACACACAGGGTTAGAATAAGGGATTAAAACACAAGACCACGTACGTGCTCCCTTACTGGATACTCACTTGAGATCCAAGGACACAAACCACAAGCTGAAGGGGCGGGAACGGGTACCCTACACAAGTGAAACTGAGAAACAAACAAACAAACAAACAAATGGATTCTGTTTGAGTCCCCACAGACAGCTAGTAGAAAATAGCCCTATCTAGCCACCGTGAATTCTTTTTGTTTGGTTTCAGCAGTGCCCAGCCATTGATTTAGTGGTTTAGCAAAGTCCTTCTCATTTTTACTCACCTCAACAACTGAATTGCTGTAATAATATGAGTCTGGGCTTTTGAAATCAGTGTGTTTTATGATGTTCACAAATGTAAAGAAGTAATAACCCCCTAAAGTGTGAAGTTTGGACACTCAAACAAACACGTAACTCCACAACACTCTCTTTGCTCCCAAATGCTCCTGTCTAGACATAGGTGTTCTTTTTATTTGACCCTCCTCCTATCAGCGGTGATCACACCGATGTCCCTCAAACATGGTGGTAAGCAAAGCACCAAGTATACTTTACTGTCTACAAGAGGCCCAGAGGAATGAAACTAGTGATCTTAAGGTAGCACTTAGTCAATGAATGTGGCTAAATACAGTCAGCAATCAAGAAGGAGGGAAAAGAGGACAGATGACAGAGAGATGGGTTCAAGTCCCTGCACCACCATTTACTGGTTTTGTAAGGACACGATGCTGACTCGACCTGCAATTGTCTCAGTGAACCCAGTGCTCTCAATACAGCCTACTCATCTTGCACTGTTTTTGGAAGCATAATGTTGGAAAGTGACATACGCTATGTTGTTAACTGTTCTGTACATAAGAATAGATGGGCACACAAAAAGATGGTAGATTCATAGATACATAGATGACAGATGATTGATAGATAGATGATAGTCATGAAAGATAGGCAGATAGATAGATAGATAGATAGATAGACAGATAGATAGATAGATAGATAGATAGACAGATAGATAGATAGATAGAAAGATAGATAGATAGGTAGGTAGGTAGATAGAAAGATATTAGGAAAGATAGGTAGATAGACAGATAAAAAGATAGATTGATAGACAAATAGATAGACAGATAGACAGACAGACAGACAGACAGACAGATAGATAGATAGATAGATAGATAGATAGATAGATAGATAGATAGATAGACAGACAGATAGATACATAGGTAGATAGGTTGTAGACAGACAGACAGACAGATAGATAGATAGATACATACAGATAAATATCGATTAACACAAAGTTATTGCTCATAAACAGGAGATAAATGGTGAAAACACATAGTGATACTACAAACAAAAAGGAAGAATGAAATCCAGTTTAAAGTGTGCAGTAAGCAGCCATAAGAAGAAAACAAATCCTACCATTTACAATGATGTGGATGGAGTTAGATGGTAGTATGCTCAGTGAAATAGGCCAGGAGGAGAAAGACAAGTACCAAATGATTTTACTCATGTGTAGAGTACAACAACATAGAAAAACTGATGGAAAAAAAACAGCAGCAGAATCACAGAACCCGAGAGTGGACTAACAGATACCAAAGGGAAATGTACTGGGCAGTGTGGGTTATAAGGGAGGGATAAGGGCAGGAAGAAAGAAAGGGGATATTATTATTAGCATGAATAATACATGCGGTCGGTGGGCATGGGGAGTGCTGTACAACACAGAGAAGAAAAGTAGAGATTCTACAACATCTTACTACACGCTGATGGACAGCGACTGTAACGGGGTGTGTGTGGGGGTTCATGGTGAAGTAGTCTAGAGCATCCAACTATGCTGAAGGAGACATTCTGTAAGAGGTTTTGGGGCCGACTTGGTGAAGGAGGGATCGTAGTAAACATAATGTTCTTCATGTGATTGTAGAATAATGATAACAAAAAAAGAATTTTAAAGTGCAATAAGGGCACAGCTCTGAATCATCAGTGTTAAAGGACAGGCTTTGAGTGCTCCAAACAAAAGACAGGGTTAAAAGAAGGGATGAAAACTCAAGAACACCTACGTGCTCTCTTACAGGAGACGCACTTGAGATCCAAGTACACAGACAAACTACAAGCCGTAGGGGTGCTGAGAGATACAAAACACAATTGAATCCAAAATACAATCAATCAAATGGATTCTGTGTGTGTCCCCAGAGACAGTCAGTAGAAAATAGCCCTATCTGGCCGCTGTGAATGCTTTTTGTTTGGTATCAGCAGTGCCCAGACATAGATTTAGTGGTGCAGCAACATCCTTCTCATTTTCTCTCAACTCAACAACTGAATTGCTGTAATAATATGGGTCTGGGACTTTGAAATCAGTGGGTTTATGATGTCCACGAATGTAAAGAAGTAATAACCAGATAAAGAGGGAAGTTTGGACACTCAAATAAACACTTCACTCCACAACACACTCTTTTATCCCAACTGCTCCTGTCTAGAAAGTGGTGTTCCTTTTTATTTGTCCCTCCCTCCTATCAGGGTTTATCACGCCGATGTTCCTCAAATACGGTGGTGAGCAAGCAGCAAGTTTACTTTTCTGTCGACATCAGGCCCAGAGGAAGGATTCTTGTGGTCTTCAGGGAGCCCTTAGTCAATGAATGTGGCTAAATACAGTCAGCAAGTGAGAAGGAGATAAAAGAGGAGAGGACAGAGACACGAGTACAAGTCCTTGCACCACCATTTCCTGGTTTTGTAGGTACACTTCTGACTCAACCTGCAAGTGTCTCGGGGAACCCAGGACTCTCCTTACGACCTAGTTACCTTGCAAGATTTTTGGAAGCATAACGTAGCGAAGGGACATAGTCTATGATGTTAACTGTTCTGCATACAAGGACAGATGTTCAGACAAAAAGATGACTGATTGATTGATAGATAGTTAGACATACAGACAGATAGGTAAGAATAGGTACATATCGTCAAACACAAAGGTATTGCTCATAACCAGGAAAGCAATTGTGAAAGCACATAGCGAAACTACAAACTAAAAGGAAGAATGAAGTCCAGTTTAAAAACTGCCGTTTGCAGCCATAAGAAGAAAACAAATGCTACCATTTGCAATGACATGGATGGAGCGAGACGGTAGTATGCTCAGTGAAATATTCCAGGCGGAGATAGACAAGTACAAAATGATTTCACTCATGTGTGGAGTATAACAACAAAGAAACACTGAAAAAAATAAACAGCAGTAGACTCACAGAACCCGAATGTTGGGTAACAGTTACCAAAGGGAAAAAGACTGAGAAAGATGGTTGGGAAGGGAGGGATAAGGGTGGGGAGAAAGAAAAGGGAGATTAGGATAAGCATGTATAATGCGTGAGGGCGGGGTCGCATGGCGAGTGCTGTACAACACAGAGAAGACAAGTAAGTATTCTACAGCATCTTACTACACGCTGAAGGACAGCGACTGTAATGGGGTGTGTGTGGGGGTACATCGTGAACGGGTCTACAGCATCCATATCTGATAACTGACAGCAACTGTAAGAGGTTTTGGGGAGGGACTTGGAGAAGGGGGGATTCTAGGAAACATAATGTTCTTCACGTGATTGTAGATTAATGATAACAAAAACAATTTTTTAAGTGCAATAAGGGCACAGCTCTGAATCATCAGAATAAAAGGACAGGCTTTGAGTGCTCCAAACAAATGACACATGGTTAAAAGAAGGGATGAAAACTCAAGACCACCTTCATGCTAACTTACAGGAGACTCTCTTGAGATCCAAGGACACAGACAATCTAAAAGCCGAAGGGGTGTGTAAAGGTAACCAACACAGTGAAACTGAAAAACAAACAATCCTAGAATGGATTCTGTTTGAGTCCACAGAGACAGTCAGTAGAAAATAGCCCTATCTGGCCAACGTGAATTCTTTTTGTTTGGTTTCAGCATTGCCCAGCCATAGATTTAGTGGTACAGCAACGTCTTTCTCATTTTCTCTCAACTCAACAATTGAATTGCTGTAAAAGTATACGTCTGGACCTTTGAGATCAGTGGGTTTTATGAAGTTCATGAATGTAAAGAAGTAATAACTATATAAAGAGGGAAGTTTGGACACTGAAATAAACACGTAACTCCACAACACACTCTTTTCTCCCAAGTGCTCCTGTCTAGCAACTGGTGTTCCTTTTCATTTGTCGTTTCATCCTATCAGCGGTGATCACGCCGATGTCCCTCAAACATGGTGGTGAGCAAAGCACCAAGTTTTCTTTCTGTGGACAACAGGCCCAGAGGAACAATACTTGTGGTCTTCACGGAGCACTTAGTCAATGAATGTGGCTAAATAGAGTCAGACAGTGAGAAGAAGATAATAGAGGATACAGACACAGGTTTAAGTCCCTGCACAACCATTTACTGGTTTTGTAGGTACACGTGTCTGACTCGACCTGCAAGTATCTTGGTGAAACGAGTGCTCTTCCAACAGCCTAGTTACCTTGAAAGATTTCTGGAAGCATAATGTAGGGAAGTGACAAAGGCGATGTTGTTAACTGTTCTGTACATAAGGATAGATGGGCAGACAAAAAGATGATTGATTCATAGATAGATAGCTAGACAGACGACAGATGAAAGATAGATAGATAGGTACATAGATTGATGATAGTCATCGTAGATAGATGATAGGAAGATAGATAGACAGATAGATAGACAGAAAGACATATGGATAGATAGATATAGGTACATATTGATTAACGTAAAGTTATTGCTAATAACGAGGAGAGCAATGGTGAAAGCACATAGCGAAACTACAGACAAAAGAGAAGACAGAAATCTAGTTTTAAAGGTACAGTAAGCAGCTGTAAGAAGAAAAAAATCCTAATATTTGAACAACGTGGACGGAGCTGGAGGGTATTATTCTCAGTGAAAAAGGCCATGCGGAGAAAGACAAGTACCAAATTATTTCACCCATGTGTTGAGTATAACAACAAAGAAAAACTGAAGGAAAAGAACAGCAGCAGACTCACAGAACCCAAGAGTGGACTAACAGTTACCAAAGGGAAAGGGACTAGGCAGGGTGGGTGGGAAGTGTTTGATAAATGTGGGGTGAAAGAAAGGGGGCATTAGGATTAGCATGTATAATGTGTGGGTGGGGGGAGCATGGGGAGGGCTGTACAACACAGAGAAGTCCAGTAGTGATTCTACAGCATCTTACTACATGCTGATGGAAAGCGACTGTAACGGGGTGTGGGGGGGACATGGTGAAGGGGTCTACAGCATCCAACTATGCTGATGGACAGCTACTTTAATAGGGTGTTTGGGGGGGACGTGGTGTACTTGTTGAACATAATGTTCTTTGCGTGATTGTGGATTAATGATAACAAAAAAATTTTTAAAGTGCAATAAGGACATAGATCTCATTTCTCAGAATAAAAGGACAGGCTCTTCAATACTCCAATGAAAAGACACAGGGTTAAAAAGGGATGAAAACTCAAGACCACCTACCTGCTCAATTACAGGAGACTAACTTGAGATCCAAGGACGAAGATGAACTAAAAGTTGAGGGGGTGGAAACATAGCTCTCAACGCTACTATTCCATTTCAGATAGACCTCAATCACATCTAAATGCGTAAATGCACTGAAATTCCACCTCCACCTTGACAGCAGAGGGGAGCAGTTTCCCTACAAGCTAGCTGGGCTGCCACCTCAGCAAGTCCATGGGCCACTGGTCCAGAAGAACACCGTGTGTCACCAAAAGGCAGTTCCCTTAACCAGTGACTACACACATACTCTCTGAAGATGGGCCACCAAGCAGGACCACCGAGGTAACATCGGTGCACAGGCAAAAAGACATACTACTGGGCATGTACCTACCACGGACCCCGCAGGCCCGCCAGGGTGCTCCCTGCATGGGGCCTCGGATATTCCCTGCAGCTCATGCAGCCGCCACAGCAGGAGGGGCAGAGCAGCTGGAGGGCACTGGGCTGCACAGTTTCAAGAACGCAGCCCACCAACCACACTCTCCACACCCAGCAGACTCGTGCCACCTACGCAGGAGAAGTTCCCACCCAAGGCCACTCCTCTCAAGACCCAAACACACAGCTAACTCACAAAAACAAACACAAGGAATTGAGACTGAGAAGGACACAGAGGAATCAAAGTGCACCTAGGGACAGAACGTTGACAAAAGTGAGAAAACAGATATATAGAGAGACAAATGATACATAGATTTGACTGATATACATACATATAGATGATAGATTAATTAGATAGATTGTAGATAGATGACAGACCATACATAGATACATGACAGATAGATAGATAGAAAGATTACATAGATAAGTAAAGAGATAGATAGGTAGGTAGATAGGAAAGCATCATACTAAACTTAGCTATCTTTCATTCAAGATCATGTATGTGCTCCCTTAGAGGAGACTCACTTGAGATCCCAGGACACGGACAAATTAAAAGCTGAAGGGGCGGACACAGGTACCGAAAAAAAGTGAAACTGAGAAAAAAAACAAACAAATGGATTCTGTTTGAGTCCCCAGAGACAGTCAGTAGAAAATAGCCCTAGCTGGCCACCATGAATTTTTTTTTGTTTGGTTTCAGCAGTGCCCAGAAATAGATACCGTTGTACAGCAAAGTCCTTCTCAATTTTTCTCACCTCAATAACAGAATTGCTGTAATAATATGTGTCTGGGCTTTTGAAATCAGTGCGTTTTATGATGTTCATGAATGTTAAAATGTAATAACCACTTAAGAGTGAAGGTTGGACACTCAAATAAACACGTCACTCCACAACACACTTTTGTACAAAACTGCTCCTGTCTAGAAATAGGTGTTCATTTTTATTTGTACCTCCTCCTATCAGAGGTGATCACACCGATGTCCTTCATACTTGGTGATGAGAAATGCACCAAGTATACTTTTCTGACTACAACAGGCCCAGAGAAAGGATACTTGTGGTCTTCAGGGAAGACTTAGTCAATTATTGTGGCAAATTAGAGTCAGCAGGCGAGAAGGAGGTAAAAGAGGACAAAGGACAGAGATATGGGTTCAAGTCCCTGGACAACCATTTACTGGTTTTGTAAGCACACGCGGCAGACTCGACCTGCAATTGTCTCAGTGTACACAGTGCTCTCCATACGTCCTAGTTACTTGGCAAGATTTTTGGAAGCATAATGTAGGGAAGTGACATAGGCGATGTTGTTATCTGTTCTGTACATAAGGATAGATGGGAAGACAAAAAGATGATTGATTCATAGATACATAGATAGATGAGAGATTATAGATAGATGATAGACACGATACATAGATGATAGGAAGATAGATAGAGAGATACATAGATAGAAAGAGAGAAGGATAGGTAGATAGATTGATAGATAGACAGACAGGTACACAGATTCAGATAGATATCGATTAACACAAAGCTATTGCTCATAACCAACAGATCAATGGTGAAAGCACTTAGGGAAACTACAAACAAAAAGGAAGAATGAAGTCCAGTTTAAAAAGTGCATTAAGCAGCCATAAGAAGAAAACAAATCCTACTATTTACAAGGATGTGGATGTAGCTAGACGGTAGCATGCTCAGTGATATATACCAGGTGGAGAAAGACAAGTAGCCAATGATTTCACTCATGTGTGGAGTATAACAACAAAGAAAAACTGGAGGAAATAAACAGCAGCGGGCTCAGAGAACCCGAGAGTTCAATAACAGTTAACAAAGGGAAAGGGAATGGGCAGGGAGTGTGGGAAGGGAGGGATAAGGGCAGGGAGAAGAAAGGGGACATTAGGATTAACATGCATAATGCGTGCGCTCGGGGGGGCAAAGGGAGGGATGTACAACACAGAGAAGACAAGTAGAGATTCTACAGCATTTACTACACGCTGATGGACAGCGACTGTAATGGGGTGTTTGTGGGGGTCATGGTGAAGCAGTCTACAGCATACAACAATGCTTATGGACAACGACTGTAAGAGGTTTTGTTGGGGACTTGGTGAAGGTGGGAGCCTAGTAAATATGATGTTCTTCACGTGATTGCAGATTAATGATCAAAAAATATGTTTTTAAGTGCAATATGGGCACAGCAATAAAACAGGCTTTGCGATCTCCAAACAAAAGACACAGGGTTAAAAGAAGGGATGAAAACTCAAGATCACCTAAGTGCTCCCCTATAGGAGACTCACTTGAGATCCAAAGACACCGACAAACTACAATCCGAAGGGCTGGGGACAGCAACCCTACACAAGTGTAACTGAAAAGCAAACAAACAAACAAATGGATTTTGTTTGAGTCCCCAGAGACAGTCAGTATAAAATAGCCCTATCTAGACACCGTGAATTCTTTTTGTTTGGTTTCAGCAGTGCCCAGCCATAGATTTAGTGGTACAGCAACGTCCTTCTCATTTTTTCTCACCTCAACAACTGAATTGCTGTAATAATATGTGTCTGGGCTTTTGAAATCAGTGGATTTTATGATGTTCTTGAAAGTAAAGTAGTAATAACCACCTAAAGAGGATAGTTTGGACACTCAAACACGTAACTCCACAACACTCTCTTTGCTCCCAAATGCTGCTGCCTAGAAATAGGTGTTCTTTTTATTTGTCCCTCCTCCTATCAGCGGTGATCATGCCATTGTCCCTCAAACTTGGTGGTGAGCAAAGCACCAAGTATACTTTTCTGTCTAAACAGGCCCAGAGGAAGGATAGCTGTGGTCTTCTGGAAGCACTTAGTCAACGAATGTGGCTGAATACAATCAGCAAGCGAGAAGGAGTTAAAAGAGGACAGAGGACAGAGAGATGGGTGCAAGTCCATGCACCACCATAAATTACTGGATTTGTAAGCACAAGGGGCTGACTCGACCTGGAAGCGTCTCAGTGAACCCAGTGCTCTCCCTAAGGACTAGTTACTCTGCAATATTTTGGAAGCATAATGTAGGGAACTGACATAGGCGATGTTGTTAACTGTCCTGTACATAAGGATAGATGGCCAGACAAAAAGATGATTGATTCATAGATAGATAGATAGATGACAGATGACAGATAGACCGACGATAGACATGATAGGTAGATAGGAACATAGATTGATAGACAGATTGATGATAGATAGATAGATAGATAGAAAGATAGATAGATAGATAGAAAGATAGAAGGATAGACAGATAGATTGATAGAAAGATACATACAGATACATATTAAATAACACAAAGCTACTGCTCATAACCAGGAGATCAATGGTGAAAGCACATAGCGACTCTACAAACTAAAAGGAAGAATGAAGTCCAGTTTAAAAACTGCCGTTTGCAGCCAGAAGAAGAAAACAAATGCTACCATTTGCAATGACGTGGATTGAGCGAGACGGTAGTATGCTCAGTGAAATATTTCAGGCGGAGAAAGACAAGTACCAAATGATTTCACTCATGTGTGGAGTATAACAACAAAGAAACACTGAAAAAAACAAAACAGCAGCAGACTCACAGAACCCGAATGTGGAGTAACAGTTACCAAAGGGAAAAGGACTGAGAAGGGTGGTTGGGTAGGGAGGGATAAGGGTGGGGAGAAAGAAAAGGGAGATTAGGATAAGCAAGTATAATGCGTGAGGGCGGGGTCGCATGGCAAGTGCTGTACAACACAGAGAAGACAAGTAGATATTCTACAGCATCTTACTATACGCTGAAGGACAGCGATTGTAATGGGGTGTGTGGGGGGGTACATCGTGAACGGGTCTACAGCATCCATCTCTGCTAACTGACAGCAACTGTAAGAGGTTTTTGGGAGGGACTTGGTGAAGGGGGGAGTCTAGGAAACATAATGTTCTTCACGTGATTGTAGATTAATGATAACAAAAACAATTTTTTTAAGTGCAATAAGGGCACAGCTCTGAATCATCAGAATAAAAGGACAGGCTTTGAGTGCTCCAAACAAATGACACAGGGTTAAAAGAAGGGATGAAAACTCAAGAACACCTTCATGCTCCCTTACAGGAGACTCTCTTGAGATCCAAGGACACAGACAATCTAAAAGCCGAAGGGGTGTGTACAGGTACCCAACACAGTGAAACTGAAAAACAAACAATCCTAGAATGGATTCTGTTTGAGTCCACAGAGACAGTCAGTAGAAAATAGCCCTATCTGGCCAACGTGAATTCTTTTTGTTTGGTTTCAGCATTGCCCAGCCATAGATTTAGTGGTACAGCAACGTCTTTCTCATTTTCTCTCAACTCAACAATTGAATTGCTGTAAAAGTATACGTCTGGACCTTTGAGATCAGTGGGTTTTATGAAGTTCATGAATGTAAAGAAGTAATAACTATATAAAGAGGGAAGTTTGGACACTGAAATAAACACGTCACTCCACACCACACTCTTTGCTCCCAAGTGCTCCTGTCTAGCAACTGGTGTTCCTTTTCATTTGTTGTTCCATCCTATCAGCGGTGATCACGCTGATGTCCCTCAAACATGGTGGTGAGCAAAGCACCAAGTTTTCTTTCAGTGGACAACAGGCCCAGAGGAGCAATACTTGTGGTCTTCACGGAGCACTTAGTCAATGAATGTGGCTAAATAGAGTCAGCCAGTGTGAATAAGATAATAGAGGATACAGACACAGGTTCAAGTCCCTGCACAACCATTTACTGGTTTTCTAGGTACACGTGGCTGATTCAACCTGCAAGTATCTCGGTGAACCGAGTGCTCTTCCTACAGCCTAGTTACCTTGAAAGATTTTTGGAAGCATAATGTAGGGAAGTGACAAAGGCGATGTTGTTAACTGTTTTGTACATAAGGATAGATGGCCAGACAGAAAGATGATTGATTCATAGATAGATAGCTAGACAGACGACAGATGAAAGATAGATAGATAGGTACATAGATTGATGATAGACATCATAGATAGATGAGAGGAAGATAGGTAGATAGATAGATAGATAGATAGATAGATAGATAGATAGACAGACAGACAGATGGATAGATAGATATAGGTACTATTGATTAACGTAAAGTTATTGCTAATAACGAGGAGAGCAATGGTGAAAGCACATAGCGAAACTACAGACAAAAGAAAAGACAGAAATCTAGTTTAAAAAGTACAGTAAGCAGCCGTAAGAAGAAAAAATCCTACCATTTGAACAACGTGGATGGAGCTATAGGATATTATGCTCAGTGAAAAAGGCCATGCGGAGAAAGACAAGTAAAAAATGATTTCACTCATGTGTTGAGTATAACAACAAAGAAAAACTGAAGGAAAAAAACAGCAGCAGACTCACAGAACCCAAGAGTGGACTAACAGCTAACAAAGGGAAAGGGACTAGGCAGGGTGGGTGGGAAGGTTTTGATAAATGTGGGTTGAAAGTAAGGGGGCATTAGGATTAGCATGTATAATGTGTGGGTGGGGGTAGCATGGGGAGGGCTATACAACACAGAGAAGACCAGTATGATTCTACAGCATCTTCCTACACGCTGATGGAAAGCGACTGTAACGGGGTGTGGGGGGGACATGGTGAAGGGGTCTACAGCATCCAACTATGCTGATGGACAGCTACTGTAATGGGGTTTTTGGGGGGTCGTGGTGTACTTGGTGAACATAATGTTCTTTGCGTGATTGTGGATTAATGATAACAAAAAAAATTTTTAAAGTGCAACAAGGACATAGCTCTTAATTCTAAGAATAAAAGGACAGGCTCTTCAGGACTCCAGTGAAAAGACACACGGTTAAAAGAAGGGATGAAATATCAAGACAACCTACGTGCTCCCTTACAGGAGTCTAACTTGAGATCCAAGGACGAAGATGAACTACAAGTTGAGGGGCTGGAAACATAGCTCTCAACGCTACTATTCCATTTCAGACAGACCTCACTCACATCTAAATGCGTAAATGCACTGAAATTCAACCTCCAACTTGACAGCAGAGGGGAGCAGTTTCCCCACAAGCTAGCTGGGCTGCCACCTCAGCAAGTCCATGGGCCACTGGCCCAGAAGTACCCCGTGTGTCACCAAAAGGCAGTTCCCTTAACCAGTGACTACACACATACTCTCTGAAGATGGGCCACAAAGCAGGGCCACCGATGTAACATCGGTGCACAGGCAAAAAGACATACTACTGGGCATGTACCTACCATGGACCCCGCAGGCACGCCCGGGTGCTCCCTGCATGGGGCCTCGGATATTCCCTGCAGCTCATGAAGCCGCCACAGCAGGAACGGCCCAGGGGCAGAGCAGCTGGAGGGCACTGGGCTGCACAGTTTCAAGAGCGCAGCCCACCAACCACACTCTCCACACCCAGCAGACTCGTGCCACCTACGCAGGAGAAGTTCCCACCCAAGGCCACTCCTCTCAAGACCCAAACACACAGCTAACTCACAAAAACAAACACAAGGAATTGAGACTGAGAAGGACACAGAGGAATCAAAGTGCACCTAGAGACAGAACGTTGACAAAAGTGAGAAAACAGATATAGAGAGAGACAAATGATTGATACATAGATTCGACATATATACATACATATAGATGATAGATTAATTAGATAGATTGTAGATAGATGACAGACCATACATAGATACATGACAGATAGATAGATAGAAAGATTACATAGATAGGTAAAGAGATAGATAGGTAGGTAGATAGGAAAGCATCATACTAAACTAAGCTATCTTTCACTCAAGATCATGTATGTGCTCCCTTAGAGGAGACTCACTTGAGATCCCAGGACACGGACAAATTAAAAGCTGAAGGGGCGGTGACAGGTACCCAAAAAAAGTGAAACTGAGAAACAAACAAACAAACAAATGGATTCTGTTTGAGTCCCCAGAGAGAGTCAGTAGGAAATAGCCCTAGCTGGCCACCATGAATTTTTTTTTGTTTGTTTTCAGCAGTGCCCAGAAATAGATTCCGTTGTACAGCAAACTCCTTCTCAATTTTTCTCACCTCAATAACAGAATTGCTGTAATAATATGTGTCTGGGCTTTTGAAATCAGTGCGTTTTATGATGTTCATGAATGTAAAAATGTAATAACCACTTAAGAGTGAAGGTTGGACACTCAAATAAACACGTCACTCCACAACACACTTTTGTACAAAACTGCTCCTGTCTAGAAATAGGTGTTCATTTTTATTTGTCCCTCCTCCTATCAGAGGTGATCACACCGATGTCCTTCATACTTGGTGATGAGCAAAGCACCAAGTATACTTTTCTGACTACAACAGGCCCAGAGGAAGGATACTTGTGGTCTTCAGGGAAGACTTAGTCAATTATTGTGGCAAATTAGAGTCAGCAGGCGAGAAGGAGGTAAAAGAGGACAAAGGACAGAGATATGGGTTCAAGTCCCTGGACAACCATTTACTGGTTTTGTAAGCACACGCGGCAGACTCGACCTGCAAT
Source organism: Manis pentadactyla (assembly GCF_030020395.1). Classification (NCBI taxonomy): domain Eukaryota; kingdom Metazoa; phylum Chordata; class Mammalia; order Pholidota; family Manidae; genus Manis; species Manis pentadactyla. The sequence continues at coordinate 1,186,994 of NW_026644865.1, forward strand.
TGTCTCAGTGTACCCAGTGCTCACCATACGTCCTAGTTACTTGGCAAGTTTTTTGGAAGCATAATGTAGGGAAGTGACATAGGCGATGTTGTTAACTGTTCTCTACGTAAGGATAGATGGGAAAACAAAAAGATGATTGATTCATAGATACATAGATAGATGAGAGATTATAGATAGATGATAGACACGATAGATAGATGATCGGAAGATAGAGAGATCCATAGACAGAAAGATAGAAGGATAGATAGATAGATAGATAGATAGATAGATAGATAGATAGATAGATAGATAGATAGATAGACAGACAGTTACACAGATTCAGATAGATATCGATTAACACAAAGCTATTGCTCATAACCAACAGATCAATGGTGAAAGCACATAGGGAAACTACAAACAAAAGGAAGAATGAAGTCCAGTTTAAAAAGTGCAGTAAGCAGCCATAAGAAGAAAACAAATCCTACTATTTTCAAGGATGTGGATGTAGCTAGACGGTAGCATGCTCAGTGATATATACCAGGTGGAGAAAGACAAGTAGCCAATGATTTCACTCATGTGTGGAGTATAACAACAAAGAAAAACTGGAGGAAATAAACAGCAGCGGACTCAGAGAACCCGAGAGTTCAATAACAGTTACCAAAGGGAAAGGGAATGGGCAGGGAGTGTGGGAAGGGAGGGATAAGGGCAGGGAGAAGAAAGGGGACATTAGGATTAACATGCATAATGCGTGGGCTCGGGGGGGCAAAGGGAGGGATGTACAACACAGAGAAGACAAGTAGAGATTCTACAGCGTTTACTACACGCTGATGGACAGCGACTGTAATGGGGTGTTTGTTTGGGGACATGGTGAAGCGGTCTACAGCACACAACAATGCTTATGAACAACGACTGTAAGAGGTTTTGGTGGGGACTTGGTGAAGGTGGGAGCCTAGTAAATATGATGTTCTTCACGTGATAGCAGATTAAAGATAAAAAAATGTTTTTAAGTGCAATATGGGCACAGCAATAAAACAGGCTTTGCGAGCTCCAAACAAAAGACACAGGGTTAAAAGAAGGGATGAAAACTCAAGATCACCTAAGTGCTCCCCTATAGGAGACTCACTTGAGATCCAAAGACACCGACAAACTACAATCCGAAGGGCTGGGGACAGCAACCCTACACAAGTGTAACTGAAAAGCAAACAAACAAACAAATGGATTTTGTTTGAGTCCCCAGAGACAGTCAGTATAAAATAGCCCTATCTAGACACCGTGAATTCTTTTTGTTTGGTTTCAGCAGTGCCCAGCCATAGATTTAGTGGTACAGCAACGTCCTTCTCATTTTTTCTCACCTCAACAACTGAATTGCTGTAATAATATGTGTCTGGGCTTTTGAAATCAGTGGATTTTATGATGTTCTTGAAAGTAAAGTAGTAATAACCACCTAAAGAGGATAGTTTGGACACTCAAACAAACACGTAACTCCACAACACTCTCTTTGCTCCCAAATGCTGCTGCCTAGAAATAGGTGTTCTTTTTATTTGTCCCTCCTCCTATCAGCGGTGATCATGCCATTGTCCCTCAAACTTGGTGGTGAGCAAAGCACCAAGTATACTTTTCTGTCTAAACAGGCCCAGAGGAAGGATAGCTGTGGTCTTCTGGAAGCACTTAGTCAACGAATGTGGCTGAATACAATCAGCAAGCGAGAAGGAGTTAAAAGAGGACAGAGGACAGAGAGATGGGTGCAAGTCCATGCACCACCATAAATTACTGGATTTGTAAGCACAAGGGGCTGACTCGACCTGGAAGCGTCTCAGTGAACCCAGTGCTCTCCCTAAGGACTAGTTACTCTGCAATATTTTTGGAAGCATAATGTAGGGAACTGACATAGGCGATGTTGTTAACTGTCCTGTACATAAGGATAGATGGCCAGACAAAAAGATGATTGATTCATAGATAGATAGATAGATGACAGATGACAGATAGACCGACGATAGACATGATAGGTAGATAGGAACATAGATTGATAGACAGATTGATGATAGATAGATAGATAGATAGAAAGATAGATAGATAGATAGAAAGATAGAAGGATAGACAGATAGATTGATAGAAAGATACATACAGATACATATTAAATAACACAAAGCTACTGCTCATAACCAGGAGATCAATGGTGAAAGCACATAGCGACTCTACAAACTAAAAGGAAGAATGAAGTCCAGTTTAAAAACTGCCGTTTGCAGCCAGAAGAAGAAAACAAATGCTACCATTTGCAATGACGTGGATTGAGCGAGACGGTAGTATGCTCAGTGAAATATTCCAGGCGGAGAAAGACAAGTACCAAATGATTTCACTCATGTGTGGAGTATAACAACAAAGAAACACTGAAAAAAACAAAACAGCAGCAGACTCACGAACCCGAATGTGGAGTAACAGTTACCAAAGGGAAAAGGACTGAGAAGGGTGGTTGGGTAGGGAGGGATAAGGGTGGGGAGAAAGAAAAGGGAGATTAGGATAAGCAAGTATAATGCGTGAGGGCGGGGTCGCATGGCGAGTGCTGTACAACACAGAGAAGACAAGTAGATATTCTACAGCATCTTACTATACGCTGAAGGACAGCGATTGTAATGGGGTGTGTGGGGGGGTACATCGTGAACGGGTCTACAGCATCCATCTCTGCTAACTGACAGCAACTGTAAGAGGTTTTTGGGAGGGACTTGGTGAAGGGGGGAGTCTAGGAAACATAATGTTCTTCACGTGATTGTAGATTAATGATAACAAAAACAATTTTTTTAAGTGCAATAAGGGCACAGCTCTGAATCATCAGAATAAAAGGACAGGCTTTGAGTGCTCCAAACAAATGACACAGGGTTAAAAGAAGGGATGAAAACTCAAGACCACCTTCGTGCTCCCTTACAGGAGACTCTCTTGAGATCCAAGGACACAGACAATCTAAAAGCCGAAGGGGTGTGTACAGGTACCCAACACAGTGAAACTGAAAAACAAACAATCCTAGAATGGATTCTGTTTGAGTCCACAGAGACAGTCAGTAGAAAATAGCCCTATCTGGCCAACGTGAATTCTTTTTGTTTGGTTTCAGCATTGCCCAGCCATAGATTTAGTGGTACAGCAACGTCTTTCTCATTTTCTCTCAACTCAACAATTGAATTGCTGTAAAAGTATACGTCTGGACCTTTGAGATCAGTGGGTTTTATGAAGTTCATGAATGTAAAGAAGTAATAACTATATAAAGAGGGAAGTTTGGACACTGAAATAAACACGTCACTCCACACCACACTCTTTGCTCCCAAGTGCTCCTGTCTAGCAACTGGTGTTCCTTTTCATTTGTCGTTCCATCCTATCAGCGGTGATCACGCCGATGTCCCTCAAACATGGTGGTGAGCAAAGCACCAAGTTTTCTTTCAGTGGACTACAGGCCCAGAGGAGCAATACTTGTGGTCTTCACGGAGCACTTAGTCAATGAATGTGGCTAAATAGAGTCAGACAGTGTGAATAAGATAATAGAGGATACAGACACAGGTTCAAGTCCCTGCACAACCATTTACAGGTTTTGTAGGTACACGTGGCTGACTCAACCTGCAAATATCTCGGTGAACCGAGTGCTCTTCCTACAGCCTAGTTACCTTGAAAGATTTTTGGAAGCATAATGTAGGGAAGTGACAAAGGCGATGTTGTTAACTGTTTTGTACATAAGGATAGATGGCCAGACAGAAAGATGAATGATTCATAGATAGATAGCTAGACAGAAGACAGATGAAAGATAGATAGATAGGTACTTAGATTGATGATAGACATCATAGATAGATGAGAGGAAGATAGGTAGATAGATAGATAGATAGATAGATAGATAGATAGATAGATAGATAGATAGATAGATAGATAGATAGACAGACAGACAGACAGATGGATAGATAGATATAGGTACTATTGATTAACGTAAAGTTATTGCTAATAACGAGGAGAGCAATGGTGAAAGCACATAGCGAAACTACAGACAAAAGAAAAGACAGAAATCTAGTTTAAAAAGTACAGTAAGCAGCCGTAAGAAGAAAAAATCCTACCATTTGAACAACGTGGATGGAGCTATAGGATATTATGCTCAGTGAAAAAGGCCATGCGGAGAAAGACAAGTAAAAAATGATTTCACTCATGTGTTGAGTATAACAACAAAGAAAAACTGAAGGAAAAAAACAGCAGCAGACTCACAGAACCCAAGAGTGGACTAACAGCTAACAAAGGGAAAGGGACTAGGCAGGGTGGGTGGGAAGGTTTTGATAAATGTGGGTTGAAAGTAAGGGGGCATTAGGATTAGCATGTATAATGTGTGGGTGGGGGTAGCATGGGGAGGGCTATACAACACAGAGAAGACCAGTATGATTCTACAGCATCTTCCTACACGCTGATGGAAAGCGACTGTAACGGGGTGTGGGGGGGACATGGTGAAGGGGTCTACAGCATCCAACTATGCTGATGGACAGCTACTGTAATGGGGTTTTTGGGGGGGACGTGGTGTACTTGGTGAACATAATGTTCTTTGCGTGATTGTTAATTAATGATAACAAAAAAAATTTTTAAAGTGCAACAAGGACATAGCTCTTAATTCTAAGAATAAAAGGACAGGCTCTTCAGGACTCCAGTGAAAAGACACACGGTTAAAAGAAGGGATGAAATATCAAGACAACCTACGTGCTCCCTTACAGGAGTCTAACTTGAGATCCAAGGACGAAGATGAACTACAAGTTGAGGGGCTGGAAACATAGCTCTCAACGCTACTATTCCATTTCAGACAGACCTCACTCACATCTAAATGCGTAAATGCACTGAAATTCAACCTCCAACTTGACAGCAGAGGGGAGCAGTTTCCCCACAAGCTAGCTGGGCTGCCACCTCAGCAAGTCCATGGGCCACTGGCCCAGAAGTACCCCGTGTGTCACCAAAAGGCAGTTCCCTTAACCAGTGACTACACACATACTCTCTGAAGATGGGCCACAAAGCAGGGCCACCGATGTAACATCGGTGCACAGGCAAAAAGACATACTACTGGGCATGTACCTACCATGGACCCCGCAGGCACGCCCGGGTGCTCCCTGCATGGGGCCTCGGATATTCCCTGCAGCTCATGAAGCCGCCACAGCAGGAACGGCCCAGGGGCAGAGCAGCTGGAGGGCACTGGGCTGCACAGTTTCAAGAGCGCAGCCCACCAACCACACTCTCCACACCCAGCAGACTCGTGCCACCTACGCAGGAGAAGTTCCCACCCAAGGCCACTCCTCTCAAGACCCAAACACACAGCTAACTCACAAAAACAAACACAAGGAATTGAGACTGAGAAGGACACAGAGGAATCAAAGTGCACCTAGAGACAGAACGTTGACAAAAGTGAGAAAACAGATATAGAGAGAGACAAATGATTGATACATAGATTCGACATATATACATACATATAGATGATAGATTAATTAGATAGATTGTAGATAGATGACAGACCATACATAGATACATGACAGATAGATAGATAGAAAGATTACATAGATAGGTAAAGAGATAGATAGGTAGGTAGATAGGAAAGCATCATACTAAACTAAGCTATCTTTCACTCAAGATCATGTATGTGCTCCCTTAGAGGAGACTCACTTGAGATCCCAGGACACGGACAAATTAAAAGCTGAAGGGGCGGTGACAGGTACCCAAAAAAAGTGAAACTGAGAAACAAACAAACAAACAAATGGATTCTGTTTGAGTCCCCAGAGACAGTCAGTAGAAAATAGCCCTAGCTGGCCACCATGAATTTTTTTTTGTTTGATTTCAGCAGTGCCCAGAAATAGATTCCGTTGTACAGCAAACTCCTTCTCAATTTTTCTCACCTCAATAACAGAATTGCTGTAATAATATGTGTCTGGGCTTTTGAAATCAGTGCGTTTTATGATGTTCATGAATGTAAAAATGTAATAACCACTTAAGAGTGAAGGTTGGACACTCAAATAAACACGTCACTCCACAACACACTTTTGTACAAAACTGCTCCTGTCTAGAAATAGGTGTTCATTTTTATTTGTCCCTCCTCCTATCAGAGGTGATCACACCGATGTCCTTCATACTTGGTGATGAGCAAAGCACCAAGTATACTTTTCTGACTACAACAGGCCCAGAGGAAGGATACTTGTGGTCTTCAGGGAAGACTTAGTCAATTATTGTGGCAAATTAGAGTCAGCAGGCGAGAAGGAGGTAAAAGAGGACAAAGGACAGAGATATGGGTTCAAGTCCCTGGACAACCATTTACTGGTTTTGTAAGCACACGCGGCAGACTCGACCTGCAATTGTCTCAGTGTACCCAGTGCTCACCATACGTCCTAGTTACTTGGCAAGATTTTTGGAAGCATAATGTAGGGAAGTGACATAGGCGATGTTGTTAACTGTTCTCTACATAAGGATAGTTGGGAAGACAAAAAGATGATTGATTCATAGATACATAGATAGATGAGAGATTATAGATAGATGATAGACACGATAGATAGATGATCGGAAGATAGAGAGATCCATAGACAGAAAGATAGAAGGATAGATAGATAGATAGATAGATAGATAGATAGATAGATAGATAGACAGACAGTTACACAGATTCAGATAGATATCGATTAACACAAAGCTATTGCTCATAACCAACAGATCAATGGTGAAAGCACATAGGGAAACTACAAACAAAAAGGAAGAATGAAGTCCAGTTTAAAAAGTGCAGTAAGCAGCCATAAGAAGAAAACAAATCCTACTATTTTCAAGGATGTGGATGTAGCTAGACGGTAGCATGCTCAGTGATATATACCAGGTGGAGAAAGACAAGTAGCCAATGATTTCACTCATGTGTGGAGTATAACAACAAAGAAAAACTGGAGGAAATAAACAGCAGCGGACTCAGAGAACCCGAGAGTTCAATAACAGTTACCAAAGGGAAAGGGAATGGGCAGGGAGTGTGGGAAGGGAGGGATAAGGGCAGGGAGAAGAAAGGGGACATTAGGATTAACATGCATAATGCGTGGGCTCGGGGGGGCAAAGGGAGGGATGTACAACACAGAGAAGACAAGTAGAGATTCTACAGCGTTTACTACACGCTGATGGACAGCGACTGTAATGGGGTGTTTGTTTGGGGACATGGTGAAGCGGTCTACAGCATACAACAATGCTTATGAACAACGACTGTAAGAGGTTTTGGTGGGGACTTGGTGAAGGTGGGAGCCTAGTAAATATGATGTTCTTCACGTGATAGCAGATTAAAGATTAAAAAATGTTTTTAAGTGCAATATGGGCACAGCGATAAAACAGGCTTTGCGAGCTCCAAACAAAAGACACAGGGTTAAAAGAAGGGATGAAAACTCAAGATCACCTAAGTGCTCCCCTATAGGAGACTCACTTGAGATCCAAAGACACCGACAAACTACAATCCGAAGGGCTGGGGACAGCAACCCTACACAAGTGTAACTGAAAAGCAAACAAACAAACAAATGGATTTTGTTTGAGTCCCCAGAGACAGTCAGTATAAAATAGCCCTATCTAGACACCGTGAATTCTTTTTGTTTGGTTTCAGCAGTGCCCAGCCATAGATTTAGTGGTACAGCAACGTCCTTCTCATTTTTTCTCACCTCAACAACTGAATTGCTGTAATAATATGTGTCTGGGCTTTTGAAATCAGTGGATTTTATGATGTTCTTGAAAGTAAAGTAGTAATAACCACCTAAAGAGGATAGTTTGGACACTCAAACAAACACGTAACTCCACAACACTCTCTTTGCTCCCAAATGCTGCTGCCTAGAAATAGGTGTTCTTTTTATTTGTCCCTCCTCCTATCAGCGGTGATCATGCCATTGTCCCTCAAACTTGGTGGTGAGCAAAGCACCAAGTATACTTTTCTGTCTAAACAGGCCCAGAGGAAGGATAGCTGTGGTCTTCTGGAAGCACTTAGTCAACGAATGTGGCTGAATACAATCAGCAAGCGAGAAGGAGTTAAAAGAGGACAGAGGACAGAGAGATGGGTGCAAGTCCATGCACCACCATAAATTACTGGATTTGTAAGCACAAGGGGCTGACTCGACCTGGAAGCGTCTCAGTGAACCCAGTGCTCTCCCTAAGGACTAGTTACTCTGCAATATTTTTGGAAGCATAATGTAGGGAACTGACATAGGCGATGTTGTTAACTGTCCTGTACATAAGGATAGATGGCCAGACAAAAAGATGATTGATTCATAGATAGATAGATAGATGACAGATGACAGATAGACCGACGATAGACATGATAGGTAGATAGGAACATAGATTGATAGACAGATTGATGATAGATAGATAGATAGATAGAAAGATAGATAGATAGATAGAAAGATAGAAGGATAGACAGATAGATTGATAGAAAGATACATACAGATACATATTAAATAACACAAAGCTACTGCTCATAACCAGGAGATCAATGGTGAAAGCACATAGCGACTCTACAAACTAAAAGGAAGAATGAAGTCCAGTTTAAAAACTGCCGTTTGCAGCCAGAAGAAGAAAACAAATGCTACCATTTGCAATGACGTGGATTGAGCGAGACGGTAGTATGCTCAGTGAAATATTCCAGGCGGAGAAAGACAAGTACCAAATGATTTCACTCATGTGTGGAGTATAACAACAAAGAAACACTGAAAAAAACAAAACAGCAGCAGACTCACGAACCCGAATGTGGAGTAACAGTTACCAAAGGGAAAAGGACTGAGAAGGGTGGTTGGGTAGGGAGGGATAAGGGTGGGGAGAAAGAAAAGGGAGATTAGGATAAGCAAGTATAATGCGTGAGGGCGGGGTCGCATGGCGAGTGCTGTACAACACAGAGAAGACAAGTAGATATTCTACAGCATCTTACTATACGCTGAAGGACAGCGATTGTAATGGGGTGTGTGGGGGGGTACATCGTGAACGGGTCTACAGCATCCATCTCTGCTAACTGACAGCAACTGTAAGAGGTTTTTGGGAGGGACTTGGTGAAGGGGGGAGTCTAGGAAACATAATGTTCTTCACGTGATTGTAGATTAATGATAACAAAAACAATTTTTTTAAGTGCAATAAGGGCACAGCTCTGAATCATCAGAATAAAAGGACAGGCTTTGAGTGCTCCAAACAAATGACACAGGGTTAAAAGAAGGGATGAAAACTCAAGACCACCTTCGTGCTCCCTTACAGGAGACTCTCTTGAGATCCAAGGACACAGACAATCTAAAAGCCGAAGGGGTGTGTACAGGTACCCAACACAGTGAAACTGAAAAACAAACAATCCTAGAATGGATTCTGTTTGAGTCCACAGAGACAGTCAGTAGAAAATAGCCCTATCTGGCCAACGTGAATTCTTTTTGTTTGGTTTCAGCATTGCCCAGCCATAGATTTAGTGGTACAGCAACGTCTTTCTCATTTTCTCTCAACTCAACAATTGAATTGCTGTAAAAGTATACGTCTGGACCTTTGAGATCAGTGGGTTTTATGAAGTTCATGAATGTAAAGAAGTAATAACTATATAAAGAGGGAAGTTTGGACACTGAAATAAACACGTCACTCCACACCACACTCTTTGCTCCCAAGTGCTCCTGTCTAGCAACTGGTGTTCCTTTTCATTTGTCGTTCCATCCTATCAGCGGTGATCACGCCGATGTCCCTCAAACATGGTGGTGAGCAAAGCACCAAGTTTTCTTTCAGTGGACTACAGGCCCAGAGGAGCAATACTTGTGGTCTTCACGGAGCACTTAGTCAATGAATGTGGCTAAATAGAGTCAGACAGTGTGAATAAGATAATAGAGGATACAGACACAGGTTCAAGTCCCTGCACAACCATTTACAGGTTTTGTAGGTACACGTGGCTGACTCAACCTGCAAATATCTCGGTGAACCGAGTGCTCTTCCTACAGCCTAGTTACCTTGAAAGATTTTTGGAAGCATAATGTAGGGAAGTGACAAAGGCGATGTTGTTAACTGTTTTGTACATAAGGATAGATGGCCAGACAGAAAGATGAATGATTCATAGATAGATAGCTAGACAGAAGACAGATGAAAGATAGATAGATAGGTACTTAGATTGATGATAGACATCATAGATAGATGAGAGGAAGATAGGTAGATAGATAGATAGATAGATAGATAGATAGATAGATAGATAGATAGACAGACAGACAGACAGATGGATAGATAGATATAGGTACTATTGATTAACGTAAAGTTATTGCTAATAACGAGGAGAGCAATGGTGAAAGCACATAGCGAAACTACAGACAAAAGAAAAGACAGAAATCTAGTTTAAAAAGTACAGTAAGCAGCCGTAAGAAGAAAAAATCCTACCATTTGAACAACGTGGATGGAGCTATAGGATATTATGCTCAGTGAAAAAGGCCATGCGGAGAAAGACAAGTAAAAAATGATTTCACTCATGTGTTGAGTATAACAACAAAGAAAAACTGAAGGAAAAAAACAGCAGCAGACTCACAGAACCCAAGAGTGGACTAACAGCTAACAAAGGGAAAGGGACTAGGCAGGGTGGGTGGGAAGGTTTTGATAAATGTGGGTTGAAAGTAAGGGGGCATTAGGATTAGCATGTATAATGTGTGGGTGGGGGTAGCATGGGGAGGGCTATACAACACAGAGAAGACCAGTATGATTCTACAGCATCTTCCTACACGCTGATGGAAAGCGACTGTAACGGGGTGTGGGGGGGACATGGTGAAGGGGTCTACAGCATCCAACTATGCTGATGGACAGCTACTGTAATGGGGTTTTTGGGGGGGACGTGGTGTACTTGGTGAACATAATGTTCTTTGCGTGATTGTGGATTAATGATAACAAAAAAAATTTTTAAAGTGCAACAAGGACATAGCTCTTAATTCTAAGAATAAAAGGACAGGCTCTTCAGGACTCCAGTGAAAAGACACACGGTTAAAAGAAGGGATGAAATATCAAGACAACCTACGTGCTCCCTTACAGGAGTCTAACTTGAGATCCAAGGACGAAGATGAACTACAAGTTGAGGGGCTGGAAACATAGCTCTCAACGCTACTATTCCATTTCAGACAGACCTCACTCACATCTAAATGCGTAAATGCACTGAAATTCAACCTCCAACTTGACAGCAGAGGGGAGCAGTTTCCCCACAAGCTAGCTGGGCTGCCACCTCAGCAAGTCCATGGGCCACTGGCCCAGAAGTACCCCGTGTGTCACCAAAAGGCAGTTCCCTTAACCAGTGACTACACACATACTCTCTGAAGATGGGCCACAAAGCAGGGCCACCGATGTAACATCGGTGCACAGGCAAAAAGACATACTACTGGGCATGTACCTACCATGGACCCCGCAGGCACGCCCGGGTGCTCCCTGCATGGGGCCTCGGATATTCCCTGCAGCTCATGAAGCCGCCACAGCAGGAACGGCCCAGGGGCAGAGCAGCTGGAGGGCACTGGGCTGCACAGTTTCAAGAGCGCAGCCCACCAACCACACTCTCCACACCCAGCAGACTCGTGCCACCTACGCAGGAGAAGTTCCCACCCAAGGCCACTCCTCTCAAGACCCAAACACACAGCTAACTCACAAAAACAAACACAAGGAATTGAGACTGAGAAGGACACAGAGGAATCAAAGTGCACCTAGAGACAGAACGTTGACAAAAGTGAGAAAACAGATATAGAGAGAGACAAATGATTGATACATAGATTCGACATATATACATACATATAGATGATAGATTAATTAGATAGATTGTAGATAGATGACAGACCATACATAGATACATGACAGATAGATAGATAGAAAGATTACATAGATAGGTAAAGAGATAGATAGGTAGGTAGATAGGAAAGCATCATACTAAACTAAGCTATCTTTCACTCAAGATCATGTATGTGCTCCCTTACAGGAGACTCACTTGAGATCCCAGGACACGGACAAATTAAAAGCTGAAGGGGCGGTGACAGGTACCCAAAAAAAGTGAAACTGAGAAACAAACAAACAAACAAATGGATTCTGTTTGAGTCCCCAGAGACAGTCAGTAGAAAATAGCCCTAGCTGGCCACCATGAATTTTTTTTTGTTTGATTTCAGCAGTGCCCAGAAATAGATTCCGTTGTACAGCAAACTCCTTCTCAATTTTTCTCACCTCAATAACAGAATTGCTGTAATAATATGTGTCTGGGCTTTTGAAATCAGTGCGTTTTATGATGTTCATGAATGTAAAAATGTAATAACCACTTAAGAGTGAAGGTTGGACACTCAAATAAACACGTCACTCCACAACACACTTTTGTACAAAACTGCTCCTGTCTAGAAATAGGTGTTCATTTTTATTTGTCCCTCCTCCTATCAGAGGTGATCACACCGATGTCCTTCATACTTGGTGATGAGAAAAGCACCAAGTATACTTTTCTGACTACAACAGGCCCAGAGGAAGGATACTTGTGGTCTTCAGGGAAGACTTAGTCAATTATTGTGGCAAATTAGAGTCAGCAGGCGAGAAGGAGGTAAAAGAGGACAAAGGACAGAGATATGGGTTCAAGTCCCTGGACAACCATTTACTGGTTTTGTAAGCACACGTGGCAGACTCGACCTGCAATTGTCTCAGTGTACCCAGTGCTCACCATACGTCCTAGTTACTTGGCAAGATTTTTGGAAGCATAATGTAGGGAAGTGACATAGGCGATGTTGTTAACTGTTCTCTACATAAGGATAGTTGGGAAGACAAAAAGATGATTGATTCATAGATACATAGATAGATGAGAGATTATAGATAGATGATAGACACGATAGATAGATGATCGGAAGATAGAGAGATCCATAGACAGAAAGATAGAAGGATAGATAGATAGATAGATAGATAGATAGATAGATAGATAGATAGATAGACAGACAGTTACACAGATTCAGATAGATATCGATTAACACAAAGCTATTGCTCATAACCAACAGATCAATGGTGAAAGCACATAGGGAAACTACAAACAAAAAGGAAGAATGAAGTCCAGTTTAAAAAGTGCAGTAAGCAGCCATAAGAAGAAAACAAATCCTACTATTTTCAAGGATGTGGATGTAGCTAGACGGTAGCATGCTCAGTGATATATACCAGGTGGAGAAAGACAAGTAGCCAATGATTTCACTCATGTGTGGAGTATAACAACAAAGAAAAACTGGAGGAAATAAACAGCAGCGGACTCAGAGAACCCGAGAGTTCAATAACAGTTACCAAAGGGAAAGGGAATGGGCAGGGAGTGTGGGAAGGGAGGGATAAGGGCAGGGAGAAGAAAGGGGACATTAGGATTAACATGCATAATGCGTGGGCTCGGGGGGGCAAAGGGAGGGATGTACAACACAGAGAAGACAAGAAGAGATTCTACAGCGTTTACTACACGCTGATGGACAGCGACTGTAATGGGGTGTTTGTTTGGGGACATGGTGAAGCGGTCTACAGCATACAACAATGCTTATGAACAACGACTGTAAGAGGTTTTGGTGGGGACTTGGTGAAGGTGGGAGCCTAGTAAATATGATGTTCTTCACGTGATAGCAGATTAAAGATTAAAAAATGTTTTTAAGTGCAATATGGGCACAGCGATAAAACAGGCTTTGCGAGCTCCAAACAAAAGACACAGGGTTAAAAGAAGGGATGAAAACTCAAGATCACCTAAGTGCTCCCCTATAGGAGACTCACTTGAGATCCAAAGACACCGACAAACTACAATCCGAAGGGCTGGGGACAGCAACCCTACACAAGTGTAACTGAAAAGCAAACAAACAAACAAATGGATTTTGTTTGAGTCCCCAGAGACAGTCAGTATAAAATAGCCCTATCTAGACACCGTGAATTCTTTTTGTTTGGTTTCAGCAGTGCCCAGCCATAGATTTAGTGGTACAGCAACGTCCTTCTCATTTTTTCTCACCTCAACAACTGAATTGCTGTAATAATATGTGTCTGGGCTTTTGAAATCAGTGGATTTTATGATGTTCTTGAAAGTAAAGTAGTAATAACCACCTAAAGAGGATAGTTTGGACACTCAAACAAACACGTAACTCCACAACACTCTCTTTGCTCCCAAATGCTGCTGCCTAGAAATAGGTGTTCTTTTTATTTGTCCCTCCTCCTATCAGCGGTGATCATGCCATTGTCCCTCAAACTTGGTGGTGAGCAAAGCACCAAGTATACTTTTCTGTCTAAACAGGCCCAGAGGAAGGATAGCTGTGGTCTTCTGGAAGCACTTAGTCAACGAATGTGGCTGAATACAATCAGCAAGCGAGAAGGAGTTAAAAGAGGACAGAGGACAGAGAGATGGGTGCAAGTCCATGCACCACCATAAATTACTGGATTTGTAAGCACAAGGGGCTGACTCGACCTGGAAGCGTCTCAGTGAACCCAGTGCTCTCCCTAAGGACTAGTTACTCTGCAATATTTTTGGAAGCATAATGTAGGGAACTGACATAGGCGATGTTGTTAACTGTCCTGTACATAAGGATAGATGGCCAGACAAAAAGATGATTGATTCATAGATAGATAGATAGATGACAGATGACAGATAGACCGACGATAGACATGATAGGTAGATAGGAACATAGATTGATAGACAGATTGATGATAGATAGATAGATAGATAGAAAGATAGATAGATAGATAGAAAGATAGAAGGATAGACAGATAGAATGATAGAAAGATACATACAGATACATATTAAATAACACAAAGCTACTGCTCATAACCAGGAGATCAATGGTGAAAGCACATAGCGACTCTACAAACTAAAAGGAAGAATGAAGTCCAGTTTAAAAACTGCCATTTGCAGCCAGAAGAAGAAAACAAATGCTACCATTTGCAATGACGTGGATTGAGCGAGACGGTAGTATGCTCAGTGAAATATTCCAGGCGGAGAAAGACAAGTACCAAATGATTTCACTCATGTGTGGAGTATAACAACAAAGAAACACTGAAAAAAACAAAACAGCAGCAGACTCACAGAACCCGAATGTGGAGTAACAGTTACCAAAGGGAAAAGGACTGAGAAGGGTGGTTGGGTAGGGAGGGATAAGGGTGGGGAGAAAGAAAAGGGAGATTAGGATAAGCAAGTATAATGCGTGAGGGCGGGGTCGCATGGCGAGTGCTGTACAACACAGAGAAGACAAGTAGATATTCTACAGCATCTTACTATACGCTGAAGGACAGCGATTGTAATGGGGTGTGTGGGGGGGTACATCGTGAACGGGTCTACAGCATCCATCTCTGCTAACTGACAGCAACTGTAAGAGGTTTTTGGGAGGGACTTGGTGAAGGGGGGAGTCTAGTAAACATAATGATCTTCACGTGATTGTAGATTAATGATAACAAAAACAATTTTTTAAGTGCAATAAGGGCACAGCTCTGAATCATCAGAATAAAAGGACAGGCTTTGAGTGCTCCAAACAAATGACACAGGGTTAAAAGAAGGGATGGAAACTCAAGACCACCTTCGTGCTCCCTTACAGGAGACTCTCTTGAGATCCAAGGGCACAGACAATCTAAAAGCCGAAGGAGTGTGTACAGGTACCCAACACAGTGAAACTGAAAAACAAACAATCCTAGAATGGATTCTGTTTGAGTCCACAGAGACAGTCAGTAGAAAATAGCCCTATCTGGCCAACGTGAATTCTTTTTGTTTGGTTTCAGCATTGCCCAGCCATAAATTTAGTGGTACAGCAATGTCTTTCTCATTTTCTCTCAACTCAACAATTGAATTGCTGTAAAAGTATACGTCTGGACCTTTGAGATCAGTGGGTTTTATGTAGTTCATGAATGTAAAGACGTGATAACTATATAAAGAGGGAAGTTTGGACACTGAAATAAACACGTCACTCCACAACAAACTCTTTGCTCACAAGTGCTCCTGTCTAGCAACTGGTGTTCCTTTACATTTGTCGTTCCATCCTATCAGCGGTGATCACGCCGATGTCCCTCAAACATGGTGGTGAGCAAAGCACCAAGTTTTCTTTCTGTGGACAACAGGCCCAGAGGAACAATACTTGTGGTCTTCACGGAGCACTTAGTCAATGAATGTGGCTAAATAGAGTCAGCCAGTGAGAAGAAGATAATAGAGGATACAGACACAGGTTCAAGTCCCTGCACAACCATTTACTGGTTTTGTAGGTACACGTGGCTGACTCGACCTGCAAGTGTCTCGGTGAACCGAGTGCTCTTCCTACAGCCTAGTTACGTTGAAAGATTTTTGGAAGCATAATGTAGGGAAGTGACAAAGGCGATGTTGTTAACTGTTCTGTACATAAGGATAGATGGCCAGAAAGAAAGATGACTGATTCATAGATAGATAGCTAGACAGACGACAGATGAAAGATAGATATATAGGTACATAGATTGATGATAGACATCATAGGTAGATGATAGGAAGATAGATAGATAGATAGATAGAGAGATAGACAGACAGACAGATGGATAGATAGATATAGGTTCATATTGATTAACGTAAAGTTATTGCTAATAACGAGGAGAGCAATGGTGTAAGCACATAGTGAAACTACAGACAAAAGAGAAGACAGAAATCTAGTTTAAAAAGTACAGTAAGCAGCCGTAAGAAGAAAAAAATCCTACCTTTTGAACAACGTGGATGGAGCTAGAGGATATTATGCTCTGTGAAAAAGGCCATGCGGAGAAAGACAAGTACCAAATGATTTCACTCATGTGTTGAGTATAACAACAAAGAAAAACTGAAGGAAAAAAACAGCAGCAGACTCACAGAACCCAAGAGTGGACTAACAGCTACCAAAGGGAAAGGGACTAGGCAGGGTGGGAGGGAAGGGTTTGATAAATGTGGGGAGAAAGAAAGGGGGCATTAGGATTAGCATGTATAATGTGTGGGTGGGGGGAGCATGGGTTGGGCTGTACAACACAGAGAAGACCAGTAGTGATTCTACAGCATCTTACTACACGCTGATGGAAAGCGACTGTAACGGGGTGTGGGGGGGACATGGTGAAGGGGTCTACAGCAACCAACTATGCTGATGGACAGCTACAGTAATGGGGTTTTTGGGGGGGACGTGGTGTACTTGGTGATCATAATGTTCTTTGCGTGATTGTGGATTAATGATAACAAAAAAAATTTTTTAAGTGCAATAAGGACATAGCTCTCAATTCTCAGAATAAAAGGACAGGCTCATCAGGACTCCAATGTAAAGACACAGGGTTAAAAGAAGGGATGAAAACTCAAGACCACCTACGTGCTCCCTTACAGGAGACTAACTTGAGATCCAAGGACGAAGATGAACTACAAGTTGAGGGGGTGGAAACATAGCTCTCAACGCTACTATTCCATTTCAGATAGACCTCACTCACATCTAAATGCGTAAATGCACTGAAATTCCACCTACACCTTGACAGCAGAGTGGAGCAGTTTCCCCACAAGCTAGCTGGGCTGCCACCTCAGCAAGTCCATGGGCCACTGGCACAGAAGGACCCTGCGTGTCACCAAAAGGCAGTTCCCTTAACCAGTGACTACACACATACTCTCTGAAGATGGGCCACCAAGTAGGGCCACCGAGGTAACATCGGTGCACAGGCAAAAAGACATACTACTGGGCATGTACCTACCACGGACCCCGCAGGCCCGCCCGGGTGCTCCCTGCATGGGGCCTCGGATATTCCCTGCAGCTCATGCAGCCGCCACAGCAGGAACGGCCCTGGGGCAGAGCAGCTGGAGGGCACTGGGCTGCACAGTTTCAAGAGCGCAGCCCACCAACCACACTATCCACAAACAGCAGACTCGTGCCACCTACGCAGGAGAAGTTCCCACCCAAGGCCACTCCTCTCAAGACACAAACACACAGCTAACTCACAAAAACAAACACAAGGAATTGAGACTGAGAAGGACACAGAGGAATCAAAGTGCACCTAGGGACAGAACGTTGACAAAAGTGAGAAAACAGATATAGAGAGAGACAAATGATTGATACATAGATTCAACTGATATGCATACATATAGATGATAGATTAATTAGATAGATTGTAGATAGATGACAGACCATACATAGATACATGACAGATAGATAGATAGAAAGATTACATAGATAGGTAAAGAGATAGATAGGTAGGTAGATAGGAAAGCATCATACTAAACTAAGCTATCTTTCACTCAAGATCATGTATGTGCTCCCTTAGAGGAGACTCACTTGAGATCCCAGGACACGGACAAATTAAAAGCTGAAGGGGCGGTGACAGGTACCCAAAAAAAGTGAAACTGAGAAATAAAACAAACAAACAAATGGATTCTGTTTGAGTCCCCAGAGACAGTCAGTAGAAAATAGCCCAAGCTAGCCACCATGAATTTTTTTTTGTTTGGTTTCAGTAGTGCCCAGAAATAGATTCCGTTGAACAGCAAAGAACTTCTCAATTTTTCTCACCTCAATAACAGAATTGCTGTAATAATATGTGTCTAGGCTTTTGAAATCAGTGCGTCTTATGATGTTCATGAATGTAAAAATGTAATAAACACTTAAGAGTGAAGGTTGGACACTCAAATAAACACGTCACTCCTCAACACACTTTTGTACAAAACTGCTCCTGTCTAGAAATAGGTGTTCATTTTTATTTGTCCCTCCTCCTATCAGAGGTGATCACACCGATGTCCTTCATACTTGGTGATGAGAAAAGCACCAAGTATACTTTTCTGACTACAACAGGCCCAGAGGAAGGATACTTGTGGTCTTCAGGGAAGACTTACTCAATTATTGTGGCAAATTAGAGTCAGCAGGCGAGAAGGAAGTAAAAGAGGACAGAGGACATAGATATGGGTTCAAGTCAATGGACAACCATTTACTGGTTTTGTAAGCACACGCGGCGGACTCGACCTGCAATTGTCTCAGTGTACCCAGTGCTCACCATACGTCCTAGTTAATTGGCAAGATTTTTGGAAGCATAATGTAGGGAAGTGACATAGGCGATGTTGTTAACTGTTCTCTACATAAGGATAGATGGGAAGACACAAAGATGATTGATTCATAGATACATAGATAGATGAGAGATTACAGATAGATGATAGACATGATAGATACATGATAGGAAGATAGATAGAGAGATACATAGATAGAAAGATAGAAGGATAGATAGATTGATAGATAGAAAGACAGTTACACAGAGTCAGATACATATCGATTAACACAAAGCTATTGCTCATAACCAACAGATCAATGGTGAAAGCACATAGGGAAACTACAAACAAAAAGGAAGAATGAAGTCCAGTTTAAAAAGTGCAGTAAGCAGCCATAAGAAGAAATCAAACCCTACCATTTGCAAGGATGTGGATGTAGCTAGACGGTAGCATGCTCAGTGATATATAACAGGTGGAGAAAGACAAGTAGCCAATGATATCACTCATGTGTGGAGTATAACAACAAAGAAAAACTGGAGGAAATAAACAGCAGCAGACTCACAGTACCCGAGAGTTCAATAACAGTTACCAAAGGGAAAGGGAATGGGCAGGGTGTGTGGGAAGGGAGGGATAAGGGCAGGGAGAAAAAGGGGACATTAGGATTAACATGTATAATGCGTGGGCTCGGGGGGGCAAAGGGAGGGATGTACAAAACAGAGAAGACAAGTAGAGATTCTACAGCATTTACTACACGCTGATGGACAGCGACTGTAATGGGGTGTTTGTGGGGGGACATGGTGAAGCAGTCTACAGCATACAACAATGCTTATGGACAACGACTGTAATAGGTTTTGGTGGGGACTTGGTGAAGGTGGGAGCCTAGTAAATATGATGCTCTTCACGTGATTGCAGATTAATGATTAAAAAAAATGTTTTTAAGTGCAATATGGGCACAGCAATAAAACAGGCTTTGCGAGCTCCAAACAAAAGACACAGGGTTAAAAGAAGGGA
The DNA here is from genome assembly GCF_030020395.1 of Manis pentadactyla. Classification (NCBI taxonomy): domain Eukaryota; kingdom Metazoa; phylum Chordata; class Mammalia; order Pholidota; family Manidae; genus Manis; species Manis pentadactyla. Next base: position 1,206,891 of record NW_026644865.1, read on the forward strand.
TGAAAACTCAAGATCACCTAAGTGCTCCCCTATAGAAGACTCACTTGAGATCCAAAGACACAGACAAACTACAATCCGAAGGGGTGGGGCAGCAACCCTACAAAAGTGTAACTGAAAAGCAAACAACAAAAAAATGGATTTTGTTTGAGTCCCCAGAGACAGTCAGTATAAAATAGCCCTATCTAGACACCGTGATTTCTTTTTGTTTGGTTTCAGCAGTGCCCAGCCATAGATTTAGTGGTACAGCAACGTCCTTCTCATTTTTTCTCACCTCAACAACTGAATGGCTGTAATAATATGTGTCTGGGCTTTTGAAATCAGTGGATTTTATGATGTTCTTGAAAGCAAAGTAGTAATAACCACCTAAAGAGGATAGTTTGTACACTCATACAAACACGTAACTCCGCAACACTGTCTTTGCTCCCAAATGCTGCTGCCTAGAAATAGGTGTTCTTTTTATTTGTCCCTCCTCCTATCAGCGGTGATCATGCCATTGTCTCTCAAACTTGGTAGTGAGCAAAGCATCAAGTATACTTTTCTGTCTAAACAGGCCCAGAGGAAGGATAGTTGTGGTCTTCTGGAAGCACTTAGTCAACGAATGTGGCTGAATACAGTCAGCAAGCGAGAAGGAGGTAAAAGAGGAAAGAGGACAGAGATATGGGTGCAAGTCCCTGCACAACCATAAATTACTGGATTTGTAAGCACAAGCGGCTGACTCGACCTGCAAGTGTCTCAGTGAACCCAGTGCTCTCCCTAAGGACTAGTTACTTTGCAATATTTTTGGAAGCATAATGTAGGGAAGTGACATAGGCGATGTTGTTAACTGTCCTGTACATAAGGATAGATGGTCAGACAAAAAGATGATTGATTCATAGATAGATAGATAGATGACTGATGACAGATAGACAGACGATAGACATGATAGGTAGATAGGAAGATGGATTGATAGACAGATAGATGATTGATAGATAGATAGATAGATAGAAAGATAGATAGATAAATAGAAAGACAGAAGGATAGACAGATAGTTGATTGAAAGATACATACAGATACATATTAAATAACACAAAGCTATTGCTCATAACCAGGAGATCAATTGTGAAAGCACATAGCGAAACTACAAACTAAAAGAAAGAATGAAGTCCAGTTTAAAAACTGCCATTTGCAGCCAAAAGAAGAAAACAAATGCTCCAATTTGCAATGACGTGGATGGAGCGAGACGGCAGCATGCTCAGTGAAATATTCCAGGCGGAGAAAGACAAGTACCAAATGATTTCACTCATGTGCGGAGTATAAAAACAAAGAAACACTGAAAAAAAAAAACAGCAGCAGACTCAAAGAACCCGAATGTGGAGTAACAGTTACCAAAGGGAAAAGGACTGAGAAGTGTTTTTGGGAAGGGAGGGATAAGGGTGGGGAGAAAGAAAAGAGAGATTAGGATAAGCATATATAATGCGCGAGGGCAGGGTCGCATGGCGAGTGCTGTACAACACAGAGAAGACAAGTAGATATTCTACAGCATCTTACTACACGCTGAAGGACAGCGACAGTAATGGGGTGTGTGTGGGGCTACATCGTGAACGGGTCTACAGCATCCATCTCTGCTAACTGACAGCAACTCTAAGAGGTTTTTGGGAGGGACTTGGTGAAGGGGGGAGTCTAGTAAACATAATGATCTTCACGTGATTGTAGATTAATGATAACAAAAACAATTTTTTAAGTGCAATAAGGGCACAGCTCTGAATCATCAGAATAAAAGGACAGGCTTTGAGTGCTCCAAACAAATGACACAGGGTTAAAAGAAGGGATGGAAACTCAAGACCACCTTCGTGCTCCCTTACAGGAGACTCTCTTGAGATCCAAGGGCACAGACAATCTAAAAGCCGAAGGGGTGTGTACAGGTACCCAACACAGTGAAACTGAAAAACAAACAATCCTAGAATGGATTCTGTTTGAGTCCACAGAGACAGTCAGTAGAAAATAGCCCTATCTGGTCAACGTGAATTCTTTTTGTTTGGTTTCAGCATTGCCCAGCCATAAATTTAGTGGTACAGCAATGTCTTTCTCATTTTCTCTCAACTCAACAATTGAATTGCTGTAAAAGTATACGTCTGGACCTTTGAGATCAGTGGGTTTTATGTAGTTCATGAATGTAAAGAAGTGATAACTATATAAAGAGGGAAGTTTGGACACTGAAATGAACACGTCACTCCACAACACACTCTTTGCTCACAAGTGCTCCTGTCTAGCAACTGGTGTTCCTTTACATTTGTCGTTCCATCCTATCAGCGGTGATCACGCCGATGTCCCTCAAACATGGTGGTGAGCAAAGCACCAAGTTTTCTTTCTGTGGACAACAGGCCCAGAGGAACAATACTTGTGGTCTTCACGGAGCACTTAGTCAATGAATGTGGCTAAATAGAGTCAGCCAGTGAGAAGAAGATAATAGAGGATACAGACACAGGTTCAAGTCCCTGCACAACCATTTACTGGTTTTGTAGGTACACGTGGCTGACTCGACCTGCAAGTGTCTCGGTGAACCGAGTGCTCTTCCTACAGCCTAGTTACGTTGAAAGATTTTTGGAAGCATAATGTAGGGAAGTGACAAAGGCGATGTTGTTAACTGTTCTGTACATAAGGATAGATGGCCAGAAAGAAAGATGACTGATTCATAGATAGATAGCTAGACAGACGACAGATGAAAGATAGATATATAGGTACATAGATTGATGATAGACATCATAGGTAGATGATAGGAAGATAGATAGATAGAGAGATAGAGAGATAGACAGACAGACAGATGGATAGATAGATATAGGTACATATTGATTAACGTAAAGTTATTGCTAATAACGAGGAGAGCAATGGTGAAAGCACATAGCGAAACTACAGACAAAAGAGAAGACAGAAATCTAGTTTAAAAAGTACAGTAAGCAGCCGTAAGAAGAAAAAAATCCTACCTTTTGAACAACGTGGATGGAGCTAGAGGATATTATGCTCTGTGAAAAAGGCCATGCGGAGAAAGACAAGTACCAAATGATTTCACTCATGTGTTGAGTATAACAACAAAGAAAAACTGAAGGAAAAAAACAGCAGCAGACTCACAGAACCCAAGAGTGGACTAACAGCTACCAAAGGGAAAGGGACTAGGCAGGGTGGGAGGGAAGGGTTTGATAAATGTGGGGAGAAAGAAAGGGGGCATTAGGATTAGCATGTATAATGTGTGGGTGGGGGGAGCATGGGGAGGGCTGTACAACACAGAGAAGACCAGTAGTGATTCTACAGCATCTTACTACACGCTGATGGAAAGCGACTGTAACGGGGTGTGGGGGGGACATGGTGAAGGGGTCTACAGCATCCAACTATGCTGATGGACAGCTACTGTAATGGGGTTTTTGGGGGGGACGTGGTGTACTTGGCGATCATAATGTTCGTTGTTTGATTGTGGATTAATGATAACAAAAAAAATTTTTTAAGTGCAATAAGGACATAGCTCTCAATTCTCAGAATAAAAGGACAGGCTCTTCAGGACTCCAATGTAAAGACACAGGGTTAAAAGAAGGGATGAAAACTCAAGACCACCTACGTGCTCCCTTACAGGAGACTAACTTGAGATCCAAGGACGAAGATGAACTACAAGTTGAGGGGGTGGAAACATAGCTCTCAACGCTACTATTCCATTTCAGATAGACCTCACTCACATCTAAATGCGTAAATGCACTGAAATTCCACCTACACCTTGACAGCAGAGTGGAGCAGTTTCCCCACAAGCTAGCTGGGCTGCCACCTCAGCAAGTCCATGGGCCACTGGCACAGAAGGACCCTGCGTGTCACCAAAAGGCAGTTCCCTTAACCAGTGACTACACACATACTCTCTGAAGATGGGCCACCAAGTAGGGCCACCGAGGTAACATCGGTGCACAGGCAAAAAGACATACTACTGGGCATGTACCTACCACGGACCCCGCAGGCCCACCCGGGTGCTCCCTGCATGGGGCCTCGGATATTCCCTGCAGCTCATGCAGCCGCCACAGCAGGAACGGCCCTGGGGCAGAGCAGCTGGAGAACACTGGGCTGCACAGTTTCAAGAGCGCAGCCCACCAACCACACTATCCACAAACAGCAGACTCGTGCCACCTACGCAGGAGAAGTTCCCACCCAAGGCCACTCCTCTCAAGACAAAAACACACAGCTAACTCACAAAAACAAACACAAGGAATTGAGACTGAGAAGGACACAGAGGAATCAAAGTGCACCTAGGGACAGAACGTTGACAAAAGTGAGAAAACAGATATAGAGAGAGACAAATGATTGATACATAGATTCGACTGATATGCATACATATAGATGATAGATTAATTAGATAGATTGTAGATAGATGACAGACCATACATAGATACATGACAGATAGATAGATAGAAAGATTACATAGATAGGTAAAGAGATAGATAGGTAGGTAGATAGGAAAGCATCATACTAAACTAAGCTATCTTTCACTCAAGATCATGTATGTGCTCCCTTACAGGAGACTCACTTGAGATCCCAGGACACGGACAAATTAAAAGCTGAAGGGGCGGTGACAGGTACCCAAAAAAAGTGAAACTGAGAAACAAACAAACAAACAAATGGATTCTGTTTGAGTCCCCAGAGACAGTCAGTAGAAAATAGCCCAAGCTGGCCACCATGAACTTTTTTTTTGTTTGGTTTCAGTAGTGCCCAGAAATAGATTCCGTTGAACAGCAAAGCACTTCTCAATTTTTCTCACCTCAATAACAGAATTGCTGTAATAATATGTGTCTGGGCTTTTGAAATCAGTGCGTCTTATGATGTTCATGAATGTAAAAATGTAATAACCACTTAAGAGTGAAGGTTGGACACTCAAATAAACACGTCACTCCACAACACACTTTTGTACAAAACTGCTCCTGTCTAGAAATAGGTGTTCACTTTTATTTGTCCCTCCTCCTATCAGAGGTGATCACACCGATGTCCTTCATACTTGGTGATGAGCAAAGCACCAAGTATACTTTTCTGACTACAACAGGCCCAGAGGAAGGATACTTGTGGTCTTCAGGGAAGACTTACTCTATTATTGTGGCAAATTAGAGTCAGCAGGCGAGAAGGAAGTAAAAGAGGACAGAGGACATAGATATGGGTTCAAGTCAATGGACAACCATTTACTGGTTTTGTAAGCACACGCGGCGGACTCGACCTGCAATTGTCTCAGTGTACCCAGTGCTCACCATACGTCCTAGTTAATTGGCAAGATTTTTGGAAGCATAATGTAGGGAAGTGACATAGGCGATGTTGTTAACTGTTCTGTACATAAGGATAGATGGGAAGACACAAAGATGATTGATTCATAGATACATAGATAGATGAGAGATTACAGATAGATGATAGACATGATAGATACATGAGAGGAAGATAGATAGAGAGATACATAGATAGAAAGATAGAAGGATAGATAGATAGATTGATAGATAGACAGACAGTTACACAGAGTCAGATACATATCGATTAACACAAAGCTATTGTTCATAACCAACAGATCAATGGTGAAAGCACATAGGGAAACTACAAACAAAAAGGAAGAATGAAGTCCAGTTTAAAAAGTGCAGTAAGCAGCCATAAGAAGAAAACAAACCCTACCATTTGCAAGGATGTGGATGTAGCTAGACGGTAGCATGCTCAGTGATATATAACAGGTGGAGAAAGACAAGTAGCCAATGAGATCACTCATGTGTGGAGTATAACAACAAAGAAAAACTGGAGGAAATAAACAGCAGCAGACTCACAGAACCCGAGAGTTCAATAACAGTTACCAAAGGGAAAGGGAATGGGCAGGGTGTGTGGGAAGGGAGGGATAAGGGCAGGGAGAAGAAAGGGGACATTAGGATTAACATGTATAATGCGTGGGCTCGGGGGGGCAAAGGGAGGGATGTACAAAACAGAGAAGACAAGTAGAGATTCTACAGCATTTACTACACGCTGATGGACAGCGACTGTAATGGGGTGTTTGTGGGGGGACATGGTGAAGCAGTCTACAGCATACAACAATGCTTATGGACAACGACTGTAATAGGTTTTGGTGGGGACTTGGTGAAGGTGGGAGCCTAGTAAATATGATGTTCTTCACGTGATTGCAGATTAATGATTAAAAAAAATGTTTTTAAGTGCAATATGGGCACAGCAATAAAACAGGCTTTGCGAGCTCCAAACAAAAGACACAGGGTTAAAAGAAGGGATGAAAACTCAAGATCACCTAAGTGCTCCCCTATAGAAGACTCACTTGAGATCCAAAGACACAGACAAACTACTATCCGAAGGGGTGGGGCAGCAACCCTACACAAGTGTAACTGAAAAGCAAACAAAAAAAAAAAGGATTTTGTTTGAGTCCCCAGAGACAGTCAGTATAAAATAGCCCTATCTAGACACCGTGATTTCTTTTTGTTTGGTTTCAGCAGTGCCCAGCCATAGATTTAGTGGTACAGCAACGTCCTTCTCATTTTTTCTCACCTCAACAACTGAATTGCTGTAATAATATGTGTCTGGGCTTTTGAAATCAGTGGATTTTATGATGTTCTTGAAAGCAAAGTAGTAATAACCACCTAAAGAGGATAGTTTGTACACTCATACAAACACGTAACTCCACAACACTGTCTTTGCTCCCAAATGCTGCTGCCTAGAAATAGGTGTTCTTTTTATTTGTCCCTCCTCCTATCAGCGGTGATCATGCCATTGTCCCTCAAACTTGGTGGTGAGCAAAGCACCAAATATACTTTTCTGTCTAAACAGGCCCAGAGGAAGGATAGTTGTGGTCTTCTGGAAGCACTTAGTAAACGAATGTGGCTGATTACAGTCAGCAAGAGAGAAGGAGGTAAAAGAGGACAGAGGACAGAGAGATGGGTGCAAGTCCCTGCACCACCATAAATTACTAGATTTTTAAGCACAAGCGGCTGACTCGACCTGCAAGTGTCTCAGTGAACCCAGTGCTCTCCCTAAGGACTAGTTACTTTGCAATATTTTTGGAGGCATAATGTAGGGAAGTGACATAGGCGATGTTGTTAACTGTCCTGAACATAAGGATAGATGGCCAGACAAAAAGATGATTGATTCATAGATAGATAGATAGATGACAGATGACAGATAGACAGACGATAGACATGATAGGTAGATAGGAAGATAGATTGATAGACAGGTAGATGATAGATAGATAGACAGATAGAAAGATAGATAGATAAATAGAAAGATAGAAGGATAGACAGATAGATAGATAGAAAGATACATACAGATACATATTAAATAACACAAAGCTATTGCTCATAACCAGGAGATCAATGGTGAAAGCACATAGCGAAACTACAAACTAAAAGGAAGAATGAAGTACAGTTTAAAAAGTGCCATTTGCAGCCATAAGAAGAAAACAAATGCTACCATTTGCAATGACGTGGATGGAGCGAGACGGAAGCATGCTCAGTGAAATATTCCAGGCGGAGAAAGACAAGTACCAAATGATTTCACTCATGTGTGGAGTATAACAACAAAGAAATACTGAAAAAAAAAAACAGCAGCAGACTCACAGAACCCGAATGTGGAGTAACAGTTACCAAAGGGAAAAGGACTGAGAAGCATGGTTGGGAAGGGAGGGATAAGGGTGGGGAGAAAGAAAAGGGTGATTAGGATAAGCATGTATAATGCGTGAGGGCGGGGTCGCATGGCGAGTGCTGTACAACACAGAGAAGACAAGTAGATATTCTACAGTATCTTACCACACGCTGAAGGACAGCGACTGTAATGGGGTGTGTGTGGGGGTACATCGTGAACGGGTCTACAGCATCCATCTCTGCTAACTGACAGCAACTCTAAGAGGTTTTTGGGAGGGACTTGGTGAAGGGGGGAGTCTAGTAAACATAATGTTCTTCACGTGATTGTAGATTAATGATAACAAAAACAATTTTTTAAGTGCAATAAGGGCACAGCTCTGAATCGTCAGAATAAAAGGACAGGCTTTGAGTGCTCCAAACAAATGACACAGGGTTAAAAGAAGGGATGAAAACTGAAGACCACCTTCGTGCTCCCTTACAGGAGACTCTCTTGAGATCCAAGGACACAGACAATCTAAAAGCCGAAGGGGTGTGTACAGGTACCCAACACAGTGAAACTGAAAAACAAACAATCCTAGAATGGATTCTGTTTGAGTCCACAGAGACAGTCAGTAGAAAATAGCCCTATCTGGCCAACGTGAATTCTTTTTGTTTGGTTTCAGCATTGCCCAGCCTTAGATTTAGTGGTACAGCAACGTCTTTCTCATTTTCTCTCAACTCAAAAATTGAATTGCTGTAAAAGTGTACGTCTGGACCTTTGAGATCAGTGGGTTTTATGAAGTTCATGAATGTAAAGAAGTAATAACTATATAAAGAGGGAAGTTTGGACACTGAAATAAACACGTAACTCCACAACACACTCTTTTCTCCCAAGTGCTCCTGTCTAGCAACTGGTGTTCCTTTTCATTTGTCGTTCAATCCTATCAGCGGTGATCACGCCGATGTCCCTCAAACATGGTGGTGAGCAAAGCACCAAGTTTTCTTTCTGTGGACAACAGGCCCAGAGGAACAATACTTGTGGTCTTCACGGCGCACATAGTCAATGAATGTGGCTAAATAGAGTCAGACAGTGAGAAGAAGATAATAGAGGATACAGACACAGGTTCAAGTCCCTGCACAACCATTTACTGGTTTTGTAGGTATACGTGGCTGACTCGACCTGCAAGTGTCTCGGGGAACCGAGTGCTCTTCCTCCAGTCTAGTTACCTTGAAAGATTTTTGGAAACATAATTTAGGGAAGTGACAAAGGCGATGTTGTTAACTGTTCTGTACATAAGGATAGATGGCCCGACAGAAAGATGATTGATTCATAGATAGATAGCTAGACAGACGACAGATGAAAGATAGATAGATAGGTACATAGATTGATGATAGTCATCATAGATAGATGATAGGAAGATAGATAGATAGATAGATAGTTAGATAGATAGATAGATAGATAGACAGACAGATGGATAGATAGATATAGGTACATATTGATTAACCTAAAGTTATTGGTAATAACGAGGAGCGCAATGGTGAAAGCACATAGCGAAACTACAGACAAAAGAGAAGACAGAAATCTAGTTTAAAAAGTACAGTAAGCAGCCGTAAGAAGAAAAAAATCCTACCTTTTGAACAACGTGGATGGAGCTAGAGGATATTATGCTCTGTGAAAAAGGCCATGCGGAGAAAGACAAGTACCAAATGATTTCACTCATGTGTTGAGTATAACAACAAAGAAAAACTGAAGGAAAAAAACAGCAGCAGACTCACAGAACCCAAGAGTGGACTAACAGCTACCAAAGGGAAAGGGACTAGGCAGGGTGGGAGGGAAGGGTTTGATAAATGTGGGGAGAAAGAAAGGGGGCATTAGGATTAGCATGTATAATGTGTGGGTGGGGGGAGCATGGGTTGGGCTGTACAACACAGAGAAGACCAGTAGTGATTCTACAGCATCTTACTACACGCTGATGGAAAGCGACTGTAACGGGGTGTGGGTGGGACATGGTGAAGGGGTCTACAGCATCCAACTATGCTGATGGACAGCTACTGTAATGGGGTTTTTGGGGGGGACGTGGTGTACTTGGTGATCATAATGTTCGTTGTGTGATTGTGGATTAATGATAACAAAAAAAATTTTTTAAGTGCAATAAGGACATAGCTCTCAATTCTCAGAATAAAAGGACAGGCTCTACAGGACTCCAATGTAAAGACACAGGGTTAAAAGAAGGGATGAAAACTCAAGACCACCTACGTGCTCCCTTACAGGAGACTAACTTGAGATCCAAGGACGAAGATGAACTACAAGTTGAGGTGGTGGAAACATAGCTCTCAATGCTACTCTTCCTTTTCAGATAGACCTCACTCACATCTAAATGCGTAAATGCACTGAAATTCCACCTACACCTTGACAGCAGAGTGGAGCAGTTTCCCCACAAGCTAGCTGGGCTGCCACCTCAGCAAGTCCATGGGCCACTGGCACAGAAGGACCCTGCGTGTCACCAAAAGGCAGTTCCCTTAACCAGTGACTACACACATACTCTCTGAAGATGGGCCACCAAGTAGGGCCACCGAGGTAACATCGGTGCACAGGCAAAAAGACATACTACTGGGCATGTACCTACCACGGACCCCGCAGGCCCGCCCGGGTGCTCCCTGCATGGGGCCTCGGATATTCCCTGCAGCTCATGCAGCCGCCACAGCAGGAACGGCCCTGGGGCAGAGCAGCTGGAGGGCACTGGGCTGCACAGTTTCAAGAGCGCAGCCCACCAACCACACTATCCACAAACAGCAGATTCGTGCCACCTACGCAGGAGAAGTTCCCACCCAAGGCCACTCCTCTCAAGACACAAACACACAGCTAACTCACAAAAACAAACACAAGGAATTGAGACTGAGAAGGACACAGAGGAATCAAAGTGCACCTAGGGACAGAACGTTGACAAAAGTGAGAAAACAGATATAGAGAGAGACAAATGATTGATACATAGATTCGACTGATATGCATACATATAGATGATAGATTAATTAGATAGATTGTAGATAGATGACAGACCATACATAGATACATGACAGATAGATAGATAGAAAGATTACATAGATAGGTAAAGAGATAGATAGGTAGGTAGATAGGAAAGCATCATACTAAACTAAGCTATCTTTCACTCAAGATCATGTATGTGCTCCCTTACAGGAGACTCACTTGAGATCCCAGGACACGGACAAATTAAAAGCTGAAGGGGCGGTGACAGGTACCCAAAAAAAGTGAAACTGAGAAACAAACAAACAAACAAATGGATTCTGTTTGAGTCCCCAGAGACAGTCAGTAGAAAATAGCCCAAGCAGGCCACCATGAATTTTTTTTTGTTTGGTTTCAGTAGTGCCCAGAAATAGATTCCGTTGAACAGCAAAGCACTTCTCAATTTTTCTCACCTCAATAACAGAATTGCTGTAATAATATGTGTCTGGGCTTTTGAAATCAGTGCGTCTTATGATGTTCATGAATGTAAAAATGTAATAAACACTTAAGAGTGAAGGTTGGACACTCAAATAAACACGTCACTCCTCAACACACTTTTGTACAAATCTGCTCCTGTCTAGAAATAGGTGTTCATTTTTATTTGTCCCTCCTCCTATCAGAGGTGATCACACCGATGTCCTTCATACTTGGTGATGAGCAAAGCACCAAGTATACTTTTCTGACTACAACAGGCCCAGAGGAAGGATACTTGTGGTCTTCAGGGAAGACTTACTCTATTATTGTGGCAAATTAGAGTCAGCAGGCGAGAAGGAAGTAAAAGAGGACAGAGGACATAGATATGGGTTCAAGTCAATGGACAACCATTTACTGGTTTTGTAAGCACACGCGGCGGACTCGACCTGCAATTGTCTCAGTGTACCCAGTGCTCACCATACGTCCTAGTTAATTGGCAAGATTTTTGGAAGCATAATGTAGGGAAGTGACATAGGCGATGTTGTTAACTGTTCTGTACATAAGAATAGATGGGAAGACACAAAGATGATTGATTCATAGATACATAGATAGATGAGAGATTACAGATAGATGATAGACATGATAGATACATGATAGGAAGATAGATAGAGAGATACATAGATAGAAAGATAGAAGGATAGATAGATTGACAGATAGACAGACAGTTACACAGAGTCAGATACATATCGATTAACACAAAGCTATTGCTCATAACCAACAGATCAATGGTGAAAGCACATAGGGAAACTACAAACAAAAAGGAAGAATGAAGTCCAGTTTAAAAAGTGCAGTAAGCAGCCATAAGAAGAAAACAAACCCTACCATTTGCAAGGATGTGGATGTAGCTAGACGGTAGCATGCTCAGTGATATATAACAGGTGGAGAAAGACAAGTAGCCAATGATATCACTCATGTGTGGAGTATAACAACAAAGAAAAACTGGATGAAATAAACAGCAGCAGACTCACAGAACCCGAGAGTTCAATAACAGTTACCAAAGGGAAAGGGAATGGGCAGGGTGTGTGGGAAGGGAGGGATAAGGGCAGGGAGAAAAAGGGGACATTAGTATTAACATGTATAATGCGTGGGCTCGGGGGGGCAAAGGGAGGGATGTACAAAACAGAGAAGACAAGTAGAGATTCTACAGCATTTACTACACGCTGATGGACAGCGACTGTAATGGGGTGTTTGTGGGGGGACATGGTGAAGCAGTCTACAGCATACAACAATGCTTATGGACAACGACTGTAATAGGTTTTGGTGGGGACTTGGTGAAGGTGGGAGCCTAGTAAATATGATGTTCTTCACGTGATTGCAGATTAATGATTAAAAAAAATGTTTTTAAGTGCAATATGGGCACAGCAATAAAACAGGCTTTGCGAGCTCCAAACAAAAGACACAGGGTTAAAAGAAGGGATGAAAACTCAAGATCACCTAAGTGCTCCCCTATAGAAGACTCACTTGAGATCCAAAGACACAGACAAACTACAATCCGAAGGGGTGGGGCAGCAACCCTACACAAGTGTAACTGAAAAGCAAACAAAAAAAAAAAGGATTTTGTTTGAGTCCCCAGAGACAGTCAGTATAAAATAGCCCTATCTAGACACCGTGATTTCTTTTTGTTTGGTTTCAGCAGTGCCCAGCCATAGATTTAGTGGTACAGCAACGTCCTTCTCATTTTTTCTCACCTCAACAACTGAATTGCTGTAATAATATGTGTCTGGGCTTTTGAAATCAGTGGATTTTATGATGTTCTTGAAAGCAAAGTAGTAATAACCACCTAAAGAGGATAGTTTGTACACTCATACAAACACGTAACTCCACAACACTGTCTTTGCTCCCAAATGCTGCTGCCTAGAAATAGGTGTTCTTTTTATTTGTCCCTCCTCCTATCAGCGGTGATCATGCCATTGTCTCTCAAACTTGGTAGTGAGCAAAGCATCAAGTATACTTTTCTGTCTAAACAGGCCCAGAGGAAGGATAGTTGTGGTCTTCTGGAAGCACTTAGTCAACGAATGTGGCTGAATACAGTCAGCAAGCGAGAAGGAGGTAAAAGAGGAAAGAGGACAGAGATATGGGTGCAAGTCCCTGCACAACCATAAATTACTGGATTTGTAAGCACAAGCGGCTGACTCGACCTGCAAGTGTCTCAGTGAACCCAGTGCTCTCCCTAAGGACTAGTTACTTTGCAATATTTTTGGAAGCATAATGTTGGGAAGTGACATAGGCGATGTTGTTAACTGTCCTGTACATAAGGATAGATGGTCAGACAAAAAGATGATTGATTCATAGATAGATAGATAGATGACTGATGACAGATAGACAGACGATAGACATGATAGGTAGATAGGAAGATGGATTGATAGATAGTTAGATAGATAGAAAGATAGATAGATAAATAGAAAGACAGAAGGATAGACAGATAGTTGATTGAAAGATACATACAGATACATATTAAATAACACAAAGCTATTGCTCATAACCAGGAGATCAATTGTGAAAGCACATAGCGAAACTACAAACTAAAAGAAAGAATGAAGTCCAGTTTAAAAACTGCCATTTGCAGCCAAAAGAAGAAAACAAATGCTCCAATTTGCAATGACGTGGATGGAGCGAGACGGCAGCATGCTCAGTGAAATATTCCAGGCGGAGAAAGACAAGTACCAAATGATTTCACTCATGTGCGGAGTATAAAAACAAAGAAACACTGAAAAAAAAAAAACAGCAGCAGACTCAAAGAACCCGAATGTGGAGTAACAGTTACCAAAGGGAAAAGGACTGAGAAGTGTTTTTGGGAAGGGAGGGATAAGGGTGGGGAGAAAGAAAAGAGAGATTAGGATAAGCATATATAATGCGCGAGGGCAGGGTCGCATGGCGAGTGCTGTACAACACAGAGAAGACAAGTAGATATTCTACAGCATCTTACTACACGCTGAAGGACAGCGAGAGTAATGGGGTGTGTGTGGGGCTACATCGTGAACGGGTCTACAGCATCCATCTCTGCTAACTGACAGCAACTCTAAGAGGTTTTTGGGAGGGACTTGGTGAAGGGGGGAGTCTAGTAAACATAATGATCTTCACGTGATTGTAGATTAATGATAACAAAAACAATTTTTTAAGTGCAATAAGGGCACAGCTCTGAATCGTCAGAATAAAAGGACAGGCTTTGAGTGCTCCAAACAAATGACACAGGGTTAAAAGAAGGGATGAAAACTCAAGACCACCTTCGTGCTCCCTTACAGGAGACTCTCTTGAGATCCAAGGACACAGACAATCTAAAAGCCGAAGGGGTGTGTACAGGTACCCAACACAGTGAAACTGAAAAACAAACAATCCTAGAATGGATTCTGTTTGAGTCCACAGAGACAGTCAGTAGAAAATAGCCCTATCTGGCCAACGTGAATTCTTTTTGATTGGTTTCAGCATTGCCCAGCCTTAGATTTAGTGGTACAGCAACGTCTTTCTCATTTTCTCTCAACTCAAAAATTGAATTGCTGTAAAAGTGTACGTCTGGACCTTTGAGATCAGTGGGTTTTATGAAGTTCATGAATGTAAAGAAGTAATAACTATATAAAGAGGGAAGTTTGGACACTGAAATAAACACGTAACTCCACAACACACTCTTTTCTCCCAAGTGCTCCTGTCTAGCAACTGGTGTTCCTTTTCATTTGTCGTTCAATCCTATCAGCGGTGATCACGCCGATGTCCCTAAAAACATGGTGGTGAGCAAAGCACCAAGTTTTCTTTCTGTGGACAACAGGCCCAGAGGAACAATACTTGTGGTCTTCACGGAGCACTTAGTCAATGAATGTGGCTAAATAGAGTCAGCCAGTGAGAAGAAGATAATAGAGAATACAGACACAGGTTCAAGTCCCTGCACAACCATTTACTGGTTTTGTAGGTACACGTGGCTGACTCGACCTGCAAGTGTCTCGGTGAACCGAGTGCTCTTCCTACAGCCTAGTTACCTTGAAAGATTTTTGGAAGCATAATTTAGGGAAGTGACAAAGGCGATGTTGTTAACTGTTCTGTACATAAGGATAGATGGCCAGACAGAAAGATGATTGATTCATAGATAGATAGCTAGACAGACGACAGATGAAAGATAGATAGTAAGGTACATAGATTGATGATAGACATCATAGATAGATGATAGGAAGATAGATAGATAGATAGATAGATAGATAGATAGATAGATAGATAGATAGATAGATAGATAGATAGACAGACAGATGGATAGATAGATATAGGTACATATTGATTAACCTAAAGTTATTGGTAATAACGAGGAGCGCAATGGTGAAAGCACATAGCGAAACTACAGACAAAAGAGAAGACAGAAATCTAGTTTAAAAAGTACAGTAAGCAGCCGTAAGAAGAAAAAAATCCTACCTTTTGAACAACGTGGATGGAGCTAGAGGATATTATGCTCTGTGAAAAAGGCCATGCGGAGAAAGACAAGTACCAAATGATTTCACTCATGTGTTGAGTATAACAACAAAGAAAAACTGAAGGAAAAAAACAGCAGCAGACTCACAGAACCCAAGAGTGGACTAACAGCTACCAAAGGGAAAGGGACTAGGCAGGGTGGGAGGGAAGGGTTTGATAAATGTGGGGAGAAAGAAAGGGGGCATTAGGATTAGCATGTATAATGTGTGGGTGGGGGGAGCATGGGGAGGGCTGTACAACACAGAGAAGACCAGTAGTGATTCTACAGCATCTTACTACACGCTGATGGAAAGCGACTGTAACGGGGTGTGGGGGGGACATGGTGAAGGGGTCTACAGCATCCAACTATGCTGATGGACAGCTACTGTAATGGGGTTTTTGGGGGGGACGTGGTGTACTTGGTGATCATAATGTTCGTTGTGTGATTGTGGATTAATGATAACAAAAAAAATTTTTTAAGTGCAATAAGGACATAGCTCTCAATTCTCAGAATAAAAGGACAGGCTCTTCAGGACTCCAATGTAAAGACACAGGGTTAAAAGAAGGGATGAAAACTCAAGACCACCTACGTGCTCCCTTACAGGAGACTAACTTGAGATCCAAGGACGAAGATGAACTACAAGTTGAGGGGGTGGAAACATAGCTCTCAATGCTACTATTCCATTTCAGATAGACCTCACTCACATCTAAATGCGTAAATGCACTGAAATTCCACCTACACCTTGACAGCAGAGTGGAGCAGTTTCCCCACAAGCTAGCTGGGCTGCCACCTCAGCAAGTCCATGGGCCACTGGCACAGAAGGACCCTGCGTGTCACCAAAAGGCAGTTCCCTTAACCAGTGACTACACACATACTCTCTGAAGATGGGCCACCAAGTAGGGCCACCGAGGTAACATCGGTGCACAGGCAAAAAGACATACTACTGGGCATGTACCTACCACGGACCCCGCAGGTCCTCCAGGGTGCTCCCTGCATGGGGCCTCGGATACTCCCTGCAGCTCATGCAGCCGCCACAGCAGGAACGGCCCTGGGGCAGAGCAGCTGGAGGGCACTGGGCTGCACAGTTTCAAGAGCGCAGCCCACCAACCACACTATCCACAAACAGCAGATTCGTGCCACCTACGCAGGAGAAGTTCCCACACAAGGCCACTCCTCTCAAGACACAAACACACAGCTAACTCACAAAAACAAACACAAGGAATTGAGACTGAGAAGGACACAGAGGAATCAAAGTGCACCTAGGGACAGAACGTTGACAAAAGTGAGAAAACAGATATAGAGAGAGACAAATGATTGATACATAGATTCGACTGATATGCATACATATAGATGATAGATTAATTAGATAGATTGTAGATAGATGACAGACCATACATAGATACATGACAGATAGATAGATAGAAAGATTACATAGATAGGTAAAGAGATAGATAGGTAGGTAGATAGGAAAGCATCATACTAAACTAAGCTATCTTTCACTCAATATCATGTATGTGCTCCCTTACAGGAGACTCACTTCAGATCCCAGGACACGGACAAATTAAAAGCTGAAGGGGCGGTGACAGGTACCCAAAAAAAGTGAAACTGAGAAACAAACAAACAAACAAATGGATTCTGTTTGAGTCCCCAGAGACAGTCAGTAGAAAATAGCCCAAGCTGGCCACCATGAATTTTTTTTTGTTTGGTTTCAGTAGTGCCCAGAAATAGATTCCGTTGAACAGCAAAGCACTTCTCAATTTTTCTCACCTCAATAACAGAATTGCTGTAATAATATGTGTCTGGGCTTTTGAAATCAGTGCGTCTTATGACGTTCATGAATGTAAAAATGTAATAAACACTTAAGAGTGAAGGTTGGACACTCAAATAAACACGTCACTCCACAACACACTTTTGTACGAAACTGCACCTGTCTAGAAATAGGTGTTCATTTTTATTTGTACCTCCTCCTATCAGAGGTGATCACACCAATGTCCTTCATACTTGGTGATGAGAAAAGCACCAAGTATACTTTTCTGACTACAACAGGCCCAGAGGAAGGATACTTGTGGTCTTCAGGGAAGACTTACTCAATTATTGTGGCAAATTAGAGTCAGCAGGCGAGAAGGAAGTAAAAGAGGACAGAGGACATAGATATGGGTTCAAGTCAATGGACAACCATTTACTGGTTTTGTAAGCACACGCGGCGGACTCGACCTGCAATTGTCTCAGTGTACCCAGTGCTCACCATACGTCCTAGTTAATTGGCAAGATTTTTGGAAGCATAATGTAGGGAAGTGACATAGGCGATGTTGTTAACTGTTCTGTACATAAGGATAGATGGGAAGACACAAAGATGATTGATTCATAGATACATAGATAGATGAGAGATTACAGATAGATGATAGACATGATAGATACATGATAGGAAGATAGATAGAGAGATACATAGATAGAAAGATAGAAGGATAGATAGATTGACAGATAGACAGACAGTTACACAGAGTCAGATAGATATCGATTAACACAAAGCTATTGCTCATAACCAACAGATCAATGGTGAAAGCACATAGGGAAACTACAAACAAAAAGGAAGAATGAAGTCCAGTTTAAAAAGTGCAGTAAGCAGCCATAAGAAGAAAACAAACCCTACCATTTGCAAGGATGTGGATGTAGCTAGACGGTAGCATGCTCAGTGATATATAACAGGTGGAGAAAGACAAGTAGCCAATGATATCACTCATGTGTGGAGTATAACAACAAAGAAAAACTGGAGGGAATAAACAGCAGCAGACTCACAGAACCCGAGAGTTCAATAACAGTTACCAAAGGGAAAGGGAATGGGCAGGGTGTGTGGGAAGGGAGGGATAAGGGCAGGGAGAAAAAGGGGACATTAGTATTAACATGTATAATGCGTGGGCTCGGGGGGGCAAAGGGAGGGATGTACAAAACAGAGAAGACAAGTAGAGATTCTACAGCATTTACTACACGCTGATGGACAGCGACTGTAATGGGGTGTTTGTGGGGGGACATGGTGAAGCAGTCTACAGCATACAACAATGCTTATGGACAACGACTGTAATAGGTTTTGGTGGGGACTTGGTGAAGGTGGGAGCCTAGTAAATATGATGTTCTTCACGTGATTGCAGATTAATGATTAAAAAAAATGTTTTTAAGTGCAATATGGGCACAGCAATAAAACAGGCTTTGCGAGCTCCAAACAAAAGACACAGGGTTAAAAGAAGGGATGAAAACTCAAGATCACCTAAGTGCTCCCCTATAGAAGACTCACTTGAGATCCAAAGACACAGACAAACTACAATCCGAAGGGGTGGGGCAGCAACCCTACACAAGTGTAACTGAAAAGCAAACAAAAAAAAAAAGGATTTTGTTTGAGTCCCCAGAGACAGTCAGTATAAAATAGCCCTATCTAGACACCGTGATTTCTTTTTGTTTGGTTTCAGCAGTGCCCAGCCATAGATTTAGTGGTACAGCAACGTCCTTCTCATTTTTTCTCACCTCAACAACTGAATGGCTGTAATAATATGTGTCTGGGCTTTTGAAATCAGTGGATTTTATGATGTTCTTGAAAGCAAAGTAGTAATAACCACCTAAAGAGGATAGTTTGTACACTCATACAAACACGTAACTCCACAACACTGTCTTTGCTCCCAAATGCTGCTGCCTAGAAATAGGTGTTCTTTTTATTTGTCCCTCCTCCCATCAGCGGTGATCATGCCATTGTCTCTCAAACTTGGTAGTGAGCAAAGCATCAAGTATACTTTTCTGTCTAAACAGGCCCAGAGGAAGGATAGTTGTGGTCTTCTGGAAGCACTTAGTCAACGAATGTGGCTGAATACAGTCAGCAAGCGAGAAGGAGGTAAAAGAGGAAAGAGGACAGAGATATGGGTGCAAGTCCCTGCACAACCATAAATTACTGGATTTGTAAGCACAAGCGGCTGACTCGACCTGCAAGTGTCTCAGTGAACCCAGTGCTCTCCCTAAGGACTAGTTACTTTGCAATATTTTTGGAAGCATAATGTAGGGAAGTGACATAGGCGATGTTGTTAACTGTCCTGTACATAAGGATAGATGGTCAGACAAAAAGATGATTGATTCATAGATAGATAGATAGATGACTGATGACAGATAGACAAACGATAGACATGATAGGTAGATAGGAAGATGGATTGATAGACAGATAGATGATTGATAGATAGATAGATAGATAGAAAGATAGATAGATAAATAGAAAGACAGAAGGATAGACAGATAGTTGATTGAAAGATACATACAGATACATATTAAATAACACAAAGCTATTGCTCATAACCAGGAGATCAATTGTGAAAGCACATAGCGAAACTACAAACTAAAAGAAAGAATGAAGTCCAGTTTAAAAACTGCCATTTGCAGCCAAAAGAAGAAAACAAATGCTCCAATTTGCAATGACGTGGATGGAGCGAGACGGCAGCATGCTCAGTGAAATATTCCAGGCGGAGAAAGACAAGTACCAAATGATTTCACTCATGTGCGGAGTATAAAAACAAAGAAACACTGAAAAAAAAAAAACAGCAGCAGACTCAAAGAACCCGAATGTGGAGTAACAGTTACCAAAGGGAAAAGGACTGAGAAGTGTTTTTGGGAAGGGAGGGATAAGGGTGGGGAGAAAGAAAAGAGAGATTAGGATAAGCATATATAATGCGCGAGGGCAGGGTCGCATGGCGAGTGCTGTACAACACAGAGAAGACAAGTAGATATTCTACAGCATCTTACTACACGCTGAAGGACAGCGACAGTAATGGGGTGTGTGTGGGGCTACATCGTGAACGGGTCTACAGCATCCATCTCTGCTAACTGACAGCAACTCTAAGAGGTTTTTGGGAGGGACTTGGTGAAGGGGGGAGTCTAGTAAACATAATGATCTTCACGTGATTGTAGATTAATGATAACAAAAACAATTTTTTAAGTGCAATAAGGGCACAGCTCTGAATCGTCAGAATAAAAGGACAGGCTTTGAGTGCTCCAAACAAATGACACAGGGTTAAAAGAAGGGATGAAAACTCAAGACCACCTTCGTGCTCCCTTACAGGAGACTCTCTTGAGATCCAAGGACACAGACAATCTAAAAGCCGAAGGGGTGTGTACAGGTACCCAACACAGTGAAACTGAAAAACAAACAATCCTAGAATGGATTCTGTTTGAGTCCACAGAGACAGTCAGTAGAAAATAGCCCTATCTGGCCAACGTGAATTCTTTTTGTTTGGTTTCAGCATTGCCCAGCCTTAGATTTAGTGGTACAGCAACGTCTTTCTCATTTTCTCTCAACACAAAAATTGAATTGCTGTAAAAGTGTACGTCTGGACCTTTGAGATCAGTGGGTTTTATGAAGTTCATGAATGTAAAGAAGTAATAACTATATAAAGAGGGAAGTTTGGACACTGAAATAAACACGTAACTCCACAACACACTCTTTTCTCCCAAGTGCTCCTGTCTAGCAACTGGTGTTCCTTTTCATTTGTCGTTCAATCCTATCAGCGGTGATCACGCCGATGTCCCTCAAACATGGTGGTGAGCAAAGCACCAAGTTTTCTTTCTGTGGACAACAGGCCCAGAGGAACAATACTTGTGGTCTTCACGGAGCACTTAGTCAATGAATGTGGCTAAATAGAGTCAGCCAGTGAGAAGAAGATAATAGAGGATACAGACACAGGTTCAAGTCCCTGCACAACCATTTACTGGTTTTGTAGGTACACGTGGCTGACTCGACCTGCAAGTTTCTCGGTGAACCGAGTGCTCTTCCTACAGCCTAGTTACCTTGAAAGATTTTTGGAAGCATAATTTAGGGAAGTGACAAAGGCGATGTTGTTAACTGTTCTGTACATAAGGATAGATGGCCAGACAGAAAGATGATTGATTCATAGATAGATAGCTAGACAGACGACAGATGAAAGATAGATAGATAGGTACATAGATTGATGATAGACATCATAGATAGATGATAGGAAGATAGATAGATAGATAGATAGATAGATAGATAGATAGATAGATAGATAGAGAGATAGACAGACAGAAAGATGGATAGATAGATATAGGTACATATTGATTAACCTAAAGTTATTGGTAATAACGAGGAGCGCAATGGTGAAAGCACATAGCGAAACTACAGACAAAAGAGAAGACAGAAATCTAGTTTAAAAAGTACAGTAAGCAGCCGTAAGAAGAAAAAAATCCTACCTTTAGAACAACGTGGATGGAGCTAGAGGATATTATGCTCTGTGAAAAAGGCCATGCGGAGAAAGACAAGTACCAAATGATTTCACTCATGTGTTGAGTATAACAACAAAGAAAAACTGAAGGAAAAAAACAGCAGCAGACTCACAGAACCCAAGAATGGACTAACAGCTACCAAAGGGAAAGGGACTAGGCAGGGTGGGAGGGAAGGGTTTGATAAATGTGGGGAGAAAGAAAGGGGGCATTAGGATTAGCATGTATAATGTGTGGGTGGGGGGAGCATGGGGAGGGCTGTACAACACAGAGAAGACCAGTAATGATTCTACAGCATCTTACTACACGCTGATGGAAAGCGACTGTAACGGGGTGTGGGGGGGACATGGTGAAGGGGTCTACAGCATCCAACTATGCTGATGGACAGCTACTGTAATGGGGTTTTTGGGGGGGACGTGGTGTACTTGGTGATCATAATGTTCGTTGTGTGATTGTGGATTAATGATAACAAAAAAAATTTTTTAAGTGCAATAAGGACATAGCTCTCAATTCTCAGAATAAAAGGACAGGCTCTTCAGGACTCCAATGTAAAGACACAGGGTTAAAAGAAGGGATGAAAACTCAAGACCACCTACGTGCTCCCTTACAGGAGACTAACTTGAGATCCAAGGACGAAGATGAACTACAAGTTGAGGGGTTGGAAACATAGCTCTCAACGCTACTATTCCATTTCAGATAGACCTCACTCACATCTAAATGCGTAAATGCACTGAAATTCCACCTACACCTTGACAGCAGAGTGGAGCAGTTTCCCCACAAGCTAGCTGGGCTGCCACCTCAGCAAGTCCATGGGCCACTGGCACAGAAGGACCCTGCGTGTCACCAAAAGGCAGTTCCCTTAACCAGTGACTACACACATACTCTCTGAAGATGGGCCACCATGTAGGGCCACCGAGGTAACATCGGTGCACAGGCAAAAAGACATACTACTGGGCATGTACCTACCACGGACCCCGCAGGCCCGCCCGGGTGCTCCCTGCATGGGGCCTCGGATATTCCCTGCAGCTCATGCAGCCGCCACAGCAGGAACGGCCCTGGGGCAGAGCAGCTGGAGGGCACTGGGCTGCACAGTTTCAAGAGCGCAGCCCACCAACCACACTATCCACAAACAGCAGATTCGTGCCACCTACGCAGGAGAAGTTCCCACCCAAGGCCACTCCTCTCAAGACACAAACACACAGCTAACTCACAAAACAAACACAAGGAATTGAGACTGAGAAGGACACAGAGGAATCAAAGTGCACCTAGGGACAGAACGTTGACAAAAGTGAGAAAACAGATATATAGAGAGACAAATGATTGATACATAGATTCGACTGATATGCATACATATAGATGATAGATTAATTAGATAGATTGTAGATAGATGACAGACCATACATAGATACATGACAGATAGATAGATAGAAAGATTACATAGATAGGTAAAGAGATAGATAGGTAGGTAGATAGGAAAGCATCATAATAAACTAAGCTATCTTTCACTCAAGATCATGTATGTGCTCCCTTACAGGAGACTCACTTGAGATCCCAGGACACGGACAAATTAAAAGCTGAAGGGGCGGTGACAGGTACCCAAAAAAAGTGAAACTGAGAAACAAACAAACAAACAAATGGATTCTGTTTGAGTCCCCAGAGACAGTCAGTAGAAAATAGCCCAAGCTGGCCACCATGAATTTTTTTTTGTTTGGTTTCAGTAGTGCCCAGAAATAGATTCCGTTGAACAGCAAAGCACTTCTCAATTTTTCTCACCTCAATAACAGAATTGCTGTAATAATATGTGTCTGGGCTTTTGAAATCAGTGCGTCTTATGATGTTCATTAATGTAAAAATGTAATAACCACTTAAGAGTGAAGGTTGGACACTCAAATAAACACGTCACTCCACAACACACTTTTGTACAAAACTGCACCTGTCTAGAAACAGGTGTTCATTTTTATTTGTCCCTCCTCCTATCAGAGGTGATCACACCGATGTCCTTCATACTTGGTGATGAGCAAAGCACCAAGTATACTTTTCTGACTACAACAGGCCCAGAGGAAGGATACTTGTGGTCTTCAGGGAAGACTTAGTCAATTATTGTGGCAAATTAGAGTCAGCAGGCGAGAAGGAAGTAAAAGAGGACAGAGGACATAGATATGGGTTCAAATCAATGGACAACCATTTACTGGTTTTGTAAGCACACGCGGCGGACTCGACCTGCATTTGTCTCAGTGTACCCAGTGCTCACCATACGTCCTAGTTAATTGGCAAGATTTTTGGAAGCATAATGTAGGGAAGTGACATAGGCGATGTTGTTAACTGTTCTGTACATAAGGATAGATGGGAAGACACAAAGATGATTGATTCATAGATACATAGATAGATGAGAGATTACAGATAGATGATAGACATGATAGATACATGATAGGAAGATAGATAGAGAGATACATAGATAGAAAGATAGAAGGATAGATAGATTGATAGATAGAAAGACAGTTACACAGAGTCAGATACATATCGATTAACACAAAGCTATTGTTCATAACCAACAGATCAATGGTGAAAGCACATAGGGAAACTACAAACAAAAAGGAAGAATGAAGTCCAGTTTAAAAAGTGCAGTAAGCAGCCATAAGAAGAAAACAAACCCTACCATTTGCAAGGATGTGGATGTAGCTAGACGGTAGCATGCTCAGTGATATATAACAGGTGGAGAAAGACAAGTAGCCAATGATATCACTCATGTGTGGAGTATAACAACAAAGAAAAACTGGAGGAAATAAACAGCAGCAGACTCACAGAACCCGAGAGTTCAATAACAGTTACCAAAGGGAAAGGGAATGGGCAGGGTGTGTGGGAAGGGAGGGATAAGGGCAGGGAGAAAAAGGGGACATTAGTATTAACATGTATAATGCGTGGGCTCGGGGGGGCAAAGGGAGGGATGTACAAAACAGAGAAGACAAGTAGAGATTCTACAGCATTTACTACACGCTGATGGACAGCGACTGTAATGGGGTGTTTGTGGGGGGACATGGTGAAGCAGTCTACAGCATACAACAATGCTTATGGACAACGACTGTAATAGGTTTTGGTGGGGACTTGGTGAAGGTGGGAGCCTAGTAAATATGATGTTCTTCACGTGATTGCAGATTAATGATTAAAAAAAATGTTTTTAAGTGCAATATGGGCACAGCAATAAAACAGGCTTTGCGAGCTCCAAACAAAAGACACAGGGTTAAAAGAAGGGATGAAAACTCAAGATCACCTAAGTGCTCCCCTATAGAAGACTCACTTGAGATCCAAAGACACAGACAAACTACAATCCGAAGGGGTGGGGCAGCAACCCTACACAAGTGTAACTGAAAAGCAAACAAAAAAAAAAAGGATTTTGTTTGAGTCCCCAGAGACAGTCAGTATAAAATAGCCCTATCTAGACACCGTGATTTCTTTTTGTTTGGTTTCAGCAGTGCCCAGCCATAGATTTAGTGGTACAGCAACGTCCTTCTCATTTTTTCTCACCTCAACAACTGAATTGCTGTAATAATATGTGTCTGGGCTTTTGAAATCAGTGGATTTTATGATGTTCTTGAAAGTAAAGTAGTAATAACCACCTAAAGAGGATAGTTTGTACACTCATACAAAAACGTAACTCCACAACACTGTCTTTGCTCCCAAATGCTGCTGCCTAGAAATAGGTGTTCTTTTTATTTGTCCCTCCTCCTATCAGCGGTGATCATGCCATTGTCTCTCAAACTTGGTAGTGAGCAAAGCATCAAGTATACTTTTCTGTCTAAACAGGCCCAGAGGAAGGATAGTTGTGGTCTTCTGGAAGCACTTAGTAAACGAATGTGGCTGAATACAGTCAGCAAGCGAGAAGGAGGTAAAAGAGGAAAGAGGACAGAGATATGGGTGCAAGTCCCTGCACAACCATAAATTACTGGATTTGTAAGCACAAGCGGCTGACTCGACCTGCAAGTGTCTCAGTGAACCCAGTGCTCTCCCTAAGGACTAGTTACTTTGCAATATTTTTGGAGGCATAATGTAGGGAAGTGACATAGGCGATGTTGTTAACTGTCCTGAACATAAGGATAGATGGCCAGACAAAAAGATGATTGATTCATAGATAGATAGATAGATGACAGATGACAGATAGACAGACGATAGACATGATAGGTAGATAGGAAGATAGATTGATAGACAGGTAGATGATAGATAGATAGACAGATAGAAAGATAGATAGATAAATAGAAAGATAGAAGGATAGACAGATAGATAGATAGAAAGATACATACAGATACATATTAAATAACACAAAGCTATTGCTCATAACCAGGAGATCAATGGTGAAAGCACATAGCGAAACTACAAACTAAAAGGAAGAATGAAGTACAGTTTAAAAAGTGCCATTTGCAGCCATAAGAAGAAAACAAATGCTACCATTTGCAATGACGTGGATGGAGCGAGACGGAAGCATGCTCAGTGAAATATTCCAGGCGGAGAAAGACAAGTACCAAATGATTTCACTCATGTGTGGAGTATAACAACAAAGAAATACTGAAAAAAAAAAACAGCAGCAGACTCACAGAACCCGAATGTGGAGTAACAGTTACCAAAGGGAAGAGGACTGAGAAGCGTGTTTGGGAAGGGAGGGATAAGGGTGGGGAGAAAGAAAAGGGTGATTAGGATAAGCATGTATAATGCGTGAGGGCGGGGTCGCATGGCGAGTGCTGTACAACACAGAGAAGACAAGTAGATATTCTACAGCATCTTACCACACGCTGAAGGACAGCGACTGTAATGGGGTGTGTGTGGGGGTACATCGTGAATGGGTCTACAGCATCCATCTCTGCTAACTGACAGCAACTCTAAGAGGTTTTTGGGAGGAACTTGGTGAAGGGGGGAGTCTAGTAAACATAATGTTCTTCACGTGATTGTTGATTAATGATAACAAAAACAATTTTTTAAGTGCAATAAGGGCACAGCTCTGAATCGTCAGAATAAAAGGACAGGCTTTGAGTGCTCCAAACAAATGACACAGGGTTAAAAGAAGGGATGAAAACTCAAGACCACCTTCGTGCTCCCTTACAGGAGACTCTCTTGAGATCCAAGGACACAGACAATCTAAAAGCCGAAGGGGTGTGTACAGGTACCCAACACAGTGAAACTGAAAAACAAACAATCCTAGAATGGATTCTGTTTGAGTCCACAGAGACAGTCAGTAGAAAATAGCCCTATCTGGCCAACGTGAATTCTTTTTGTTTGGTTTCAGCATTGCCCAGCCATAGATTTAGTGGTACAGCAACGTCTTTCTCATTTTCTCTCAACTCAAAAATTGAATTGCTGTAAAAGTGTACGTCTGGACCTTTGAGATCAGTGGGTTTTATGAAGTTCATGAATGTAAAGAAGTAATAACTATATAAAGAGGGAAGTTTGGACACTGAAATAAACACGTAACTCCACAACACACTCTTTTCTCCCAAGTGCTCCTGTCTAGCAACTGGTGTTCCTTTTCATTTGTCGATCAATCCTATCAGCGGTGATCACGCCGATGTCCCTAAAAACATGGTGGTGAGCAAAGCACCAAGTTTTCTTTCTGTGGACAACAGGCGCAGAGGAACAATACTTGTGGTCTTCACGGCGCACATAGTCAATGAATGTGGCTAAATAGAGTCAGACAGTGAGAAGAAGATAATAGAGGATACAGACACAGGTTCAAGTCCCTGCACAACCATTTACTGGTTTTGTAGGTATACGTGGCTGACTCGACCTGCAAGTGTCTCGGTGAACCGAGTGCTCTTCCTACAGTCTAGTTAACTTGAAAGATTTTTGGAAGCATAATTTAGGGAAGTGACAAAGGCGATGTTGTTAACTGTTCTGTACATAAGGATAGATGGCCAGACAGAAAGATGATTGATTCATAGATAGATAGCTAGACAGATGACAGATGAAAGATAGATAGATAGGTACATAGATTGATGATAGACATCATAGATAGATGATAGGAAGATAGATAGATAGATAGATAGATAGAAAGATAGATAGATAGATAGATAGACAGACAGATGGATAGATAGATATAGGTACATATTGATTAACGTAAAGTTATTGCTAATAACGAGGAGAGCAATGGTGAAAGCACACAGCGAAACTACAGACAAAAGAGAAGACAGAAATCTAGTTTAAAATGTACAGTAAGCAGCCGTTAGAAGAAAAAAATCCTACCATTTGAACAACGTGGATGGAGATAGAGGGTATTATGCTCAGTGAAAAAGGCCATGCGGAGAAAGACAAGTACCAAATGATTTCACTCATGTGTTGAGTATAACAACAAAGAAAAACTGAAGGAAAAAAACAGCAGCAGACTCACAGAACCCAAGAGTGGACTAACAGTTACCAAAGGGAAAGGGACTAGGCAGGGTGGTTGGGAAGGGTTTGATAAATGTGGGGAGAAAGAAGGGGGCATTAGGATTAGCATGTATAATGTGTGGGTGGGGGGAGCATGGGTAGGGCTGTACAACACAGAGAAGACCAGTAGTGATTCTACAGCATCTTACTACACGATGATGGAAAGCGACTGTAACGGGGTGTGGGGGGCACATGGTGAAGGGGTCTACAGCATCCAACTATGCTGATGGACAGCTACTGTAATGGGGTTTTTGGGGGGGACGTGGTGTACTTGGTGATCATAATGTTCTTTGCGTGATTGTGGATTAATGATAACAAAAAAAATTTTTAAAGTGCAATAAGGACATAGCTCTCAATTCTCAAAATAATAGGACAGGCTCTTCAGGACTCCAATGAAAAGACACAGGGTTAAAAGAAGGGATGAAAACTCAAGACCACCTACGTGCTCCCTTACAGGAGACTAACTTGAGATCCAAGGACGAAGATGAACTACAAGTTGAGGGGGTGGAAAAATAGCTCTCAACGCTACTATTCCATTTCAGATAGACCTCACTCACATCAAAATGCTTAAATGCACTGAAATTCCACCTCCACCTTGACAGCAGAATGGAGCAGTTTCCCCACATGCTAGCTGGGCTGCCACCTCAGCAAGTCCATGGGCCACTGGCCCAGAAGAACCCAGCGTGTAACCAAAAGGCAGTTCCCTTAACCAGTGACTGCACACATACTCTCTGAAGATGGGCCACCAAGCAGGGCTACCGAGGTAACATAGGTGCACAGGCAAAAAGACATACTACTGGGCATGTACCTACCACGGACCCCGCAGGTCCTCCAGGGTGCTCCCTGCATGGGGCCTCGGATACTCCCTGCAGCTCATGCAGCCGCCACAGCAGGAACGGCCCAGGGGCAGAGCAGCTGGAGGGCACTGGGCTGCACAGTTTCAAGAGCGCAGCCCACCAACCACACTATCCACACCCAGCAGACTCGTGCCACCTACGCAGGAGAAGTTCCCACCCAAGGCCACTCCTCTCAAGACACAAACACACAGCTAACTCACAAAAACAAACACAAGGAATTGAAAGTGAGAAGGACACAGAGGAATCAAAGTGCACCTAGGGACAGAACGTTGACAAAAGTGAGAAAACAGATAGAGAGATAGACAAATGATTGATACATAGATTCGACTGATATACATACATATAGATGATAGATTAATTAGATAGATACACAGATGATAGTAGATAGATGACAGACCATACATAGATAGATGACAGATAGATAGATAGAAAGATTACATAGATAGGTAAAGAGATAGATAGGTAGGTAGATAGGAAAGCATCATACTAAACTAAGCTATGTTTCACTCAAGATCATGTATGTGCTCCCTTACAGGAGACTCACTTGAGATCCCAGGACATGGACAAATTAAAAGCTGAAGGGGCGGTGACAGGTACCCAAAAAAAGTGAAACTGAGAACCAAACAAACAAACAAATGGATTTTGTTTTAGTCCCCAGAGACAGTCAGTAGAAAATAGCCCTAGCTGGCCACCATGAATTTTTTTTGTTTGGTTTCAGCAGTGTCCAGAAATAGGTTCCGTTGTACAGCAAAGTCCTTCTCAATTTTTCTCACCTCAATAACAGAATTGCTGTAATAATATGCGTCTGGGCTTTTGAAATCAGTGCGTTTTATGATGTTCATGAATGTAAAAAAGTAATAACCACTTAAGAGTGAAGGTTGGACACTTAAGTAAACACGTCACTCCACAACACACTCTTTGTTCAAAACTGCTCCTGTCTAGAAATAGGTGTTCATTTTTATTTGTCCCTCCTCCTATCAGAGGTGATCATGCCGATGTCCTTAATACTTGGTGATGAGAAAAGCACCAAGTATACTTTTCTGACTACAACAGGCCCAGAGGAAGGATACTTGTGGTCTTCAGGGAAGACTTAGTCAATTATTGTGGCAAATTAGAGTCAGCAGGCGAGAAGGAGGTAAAAGAGGACAGAGGACAGAGATATGGGTTCAAGTCCCTGGACAACCATTTACTGGTTTTGTAAGCACACGCGGCAGACTCGACCTGCAATTGTCTCAGTGTACAGTGTGCTCTACATACGTCCTAGTTACTTGGCAAGATTTTTGGAAGCATAATGTAGGGAAGTGATATAGGCGATGTTGTTAACTCTTCTGAACATAAGGATAGAAGGGAAGAAAAAAAGATGATTGATTCATAGATACATAGATAGATGAGAGATTATAGATAGACGATAGACACGATACATAGATGATAGGAAGATAGATAGAGAGATACATAGATAGAAAGATAGAAGGATAGATAGATAGATTGATAGATAGACAGACAGTTACACAGATTCAGATACATATCGATTAACACAAAGCTATTGTTCATAACCAACAGATGAATGGTTGAAGCACATAGCGAAACTACAAACGAAAAAGAAGAATAAAATCCAGTTTAAAAAGTGCAGTAAGCAGCCATAAGAAGAAAACAAATCCTGCCATTTGCAATGACGTGGATGGAGCTAGACAGAAGTATTTTCAGAAAAATAGGTCAGGCTGGGAAAGACAATATCAAATGATATCACTCATGTGTGGGGTATAAAAACAAAGAAAAATTGAAGGAAAAAAAACATCAGGATACACACAGAACCCGAGAGTTGTCTAAAAGTTGCCAAAGGGAAAAGGACTGGGCAGGGAGGTTCTGAATGGAGGGATAAGTGCAGGGAGAAAGGATGGGGGCATTAGGATTACCATGTATATTGCGTGGGGTCTCTCGGGACATGGGGAGTGCTGTACAACACAGAGAAGACTAGTAGAGGTTATATAGCATCTTTCTACTCCATGATTGACAGCGACTGTATCGGTGTCTTTGAAGGGTTACATGCTGAAGGGGTTTAAAGCATCCAACTATGCTGATGGACAGCGACTTTAAGAGGTTTTTGCTGGTTTACTTGGTTAAGGGGGAGCATAGTAAACATAATGTTCTTCACGTGATTGTAGATTAATGATAACAAAAAAAATTTTTTAAGTGCAATAAGGGCACTGCTCTGAATCATCAGAATAAAAGGTCAGGCTCTGAGTGCTGCAAACAAAACAAACAGGGTTAGAAGAACGGATGAAAACTCAAGAAACCTACGTGCTTCCTAACAGGAGACTCACTTGAGATCCAAGGACACAGACAAACTACTAGCTGAAGGTGTGGGGACAAGTACCCTACACGACTGAAACTGAAAAACAAACAATCAAACAAATGGATTCTGTTTGAGCCCCCAGAGGCAGTCAGTAGAAAATAGCACTATCTGGCCACCGTGAATTCTTTTTGTTTGTTTTCAGCAAGGCCCAGCCATAGATTTAGTGGTGGAGCAACGTCCTTCTCATTTTCTCTCCCCTCAACAACTGAGTTGCTGTAATAATAAGAATCTGGGCCTTTGAAATCTGTGGGTCTTATGATCTTCACGAATGTGAAGTAATAACTACCTAAAGAGGGAAGTTTGGACACTCAAATAAACATGTCACTCCACAATACACTCTTAGCTCCCAAGTGCTCCTGTCTAGAAATTGCTGTTCCTTTTTATTTGACCCTCCATCCTATCAGTGGTGTTCACATAGATGTCCTTCAAACATGGTGGTGAGCAAAGCAACAAGTTTACGTTTCTGTCGAACACAGGCCCAGAGGAAGGATACTTGTGGTCT